>NC_062544.1:279769215-280381355 GCF_016906955.1 Phacochoerus africanus | reverse complement strand
CAGGGATCTTCGGCGCATTCTAGTCTATGAAAACTGATGAGTGTTCGGGCAGGGATGTTTTTCTAGTTCTCATTTTAGTTTTCAAGTACATATACGCTCAGCGTTAAGCCTATTTATTTGTACATCTATAATGGTGTTCTTTCCTAACAGTAACCTTTGATATTAAACTGCTCTGAAAGCCTTCATGGTTTGTATTTATTTATACAGCCCCCAATGGTTAATAACCAGGTAGACACAAAAGCATTTTACGGTACTTTATTGAAAAATGTCAGGTGATATGTCCTGCTCATCAAACCTGCACTTTCCAGGAATCGTGGTTTAATCATGGGTCTCGGCAGCATAAAAATAATAGCCCAGGCTTATTTAATGTGTGTACACTCACAAAAAGCTGTTCATGAGGTATAGCTAAGTGTGATAGAAGGTACAGTTATAGTGGTGTGTGCCTTTGATTCTTAAGACTCTGCCCCTTCACTGTAAGACACACGTTCCTAAATTTGCAAATTGTACCTTAAGGCAACTGACCCTGTCCTAGGGGAAAGGCAGGTCCTCATAGTGACACTGGGTTGGCAACAGATCCTTTCACATTTTGAGAACAGTCGATGTACATGCACTTTGATTCTAGAACAGTGAGTTCAAGACATTTGTGAATAACCTTTCCACTCATGGAAGTTTTTGAAAAAGCAGCAAAATGAGGGAGTGTTTGGGGGGAGGGCAGATTGAAAGACAGTGGTTCAATGTATTGATCCACTTCAGAGCCATCATAGGAGTTTTAAATGGTGAAATCTTGAAGCAAAAGTATAAAAATAAAACAAAATTTAATGGAAGTTTATTTTAAAAACACTGCTGGTGCTTCATAAAAAGGTTTCTGTTTACCTGTTACACACATGACTGGTTCACACGGAGTTTTCTTGCTCTGTATAAAATGCAGAAAATGCTGAAGACAAAGTGGACATCATTTTCATTACATCCCTTTTGCATCTTTTCTTCCACGAGGCGCAGTCCACTGACAATTTTCCGTATTGCACATGCAATTTCACTAGCTTTATGAGCACTACTTGTAGCAAACACGAGCCTAGAGAAGTACAGGTCTGTGTGGGCCGTAGGGAACTTGCTTTGTCATCACACCTGACAGGGGTGGCCAATCCACTGGGCACCTAATTCATCCACATGTCATTCTCATAAAATATCTGGCTGTTTACTTTTTTTTTTTTTTGCATTTAATGCCTATTCAGGACATTCCGAAGGTGCTATGCTTGGCGGTATCAAGAGTTCGTAGGGGTTCGGAAGGAAGAGCTCGTGAATGCACTTGTGAAACACACCCACCATCACCCCTTTGGTCTCAGCTTGTTGACTTTTGTACTAAAGAAAGGGTTAAATTAAGACATCTTTTAATGACACTCATGAATGTAAGACAGAGGAGTTGTCCGTTCAGAGAGGACTTAGTCACACTCTGCCTCTAAAAGGGCTCTCGTTACTCACAGGGGGCCTCCACGTCTCCCGCCTGCACCTGTATCAGGGTGGGCTTCCCTCCTTTAAGTAGAGGATTTGGTGAAGCGGGGGGCCCCCTTCAATCCCCCGGAGGGGCAGTGAGCATCTGGGCCAAGGCAAGACGCGCAAGCCTGGTTTCAAGGTGAGGACCCCAAGGGTCCCCAAAGACGGAGTAAGTGAGGCCACACGTGGGACGTCGGGGACGCTCAGCTTCGCCCTTTCAGAAAACCGGGCTCTTGGAGAACAGAGGTCGGGCGGTCAGGTCTCCCCCTGTCGCAGAGTCTCAGTCCTCTACGGCGGCGTTTATGGCGTCTACGGTACAAATCTAAAAGGCGGCGGCGGCGTTCTAGCAAAATAGTCGTCTCTGTATAAATTAATTTAAATCGTGCATATACAGCTCGCCCCTCGTGACTCGGCTGGACTCTGCCAAACGGGAGCCAAGGAGGCTGGCCTATGGCTTCTCCCCGCGAGCAGCCCTGCGCGAGGCCGGGCGGCCCCAGGACCCCGCGGTCCGGCCCGGGCGGGTCACCTGCCGTTGGTGATGATGACCGAGGCGCCCAGGTAGTGCGGCAGGGGCGCGCCGGGCGGCGAGGCGGCGGTGGCGGCGGCGGCGGCGGCGGCGGCGGGGGCGGGGGGCCGGGGCCGCAGCGCGCCGGCTGCCGCCTCGGGGACGCCGGGGCCGCAGGCGAGGGCGGGAGCGGCGGGCGCAGCGCCCCCCAGCGGCCCGCGCCGGGCCAGCACGCGGTGGTAGTTAAGCAGCACGAAGGGCAACTGCGCCGGCGCGCCCGAGGGCTCCGGAGCTGGCGGCGCGCAGCACTCGGGGGCCGGGCCCGTCAGCGCCAGTCGCGCCCCGTCCCGGGCGGCCTGGCGGGCGACCTTGGCCGGGCCCAGCGCCGGCTCCTCGCGGTAGTGGCCGCAGCTCGGGAAGCTCGGCGGCGGCGGCGGCGGCGCGGTGTCCTCGCCGAACCTGCGCGCGGCGGCGACGGGCGCTGTGGGGACAGGCGACACGTTAGACGCCCGCGCGAGGGACGAAAGGGACATTGCCAAAGCAACGCTAAACCCAGAGAGCCCTGGGGACGCCACCACCCGGGGCCGCCCGCGCCCCTTCCCCGTGAGCGCCCCGCGGTGTCAAGTCACGAAGATGCTGCTTGAAATGTTCTAGTAGCCGCAGGAGAGAGCCTGGGCTGAATGTTAGTAAGATACTTAATGCAACACAGCCAGCACGTTTCGGTGCGTGATCAGTATCAACATCACGGAGCTAGTGTATTTATTTCCGTCTTCGAAATGCAGGGCAGACCCTCTGAGCACATCGCACTGGCCGCACGGGGCTAGTGGCCATCATATTGGGCAAGGCTGCTCTAGAGGCTTCCATGGCCCTAGTGTTAGACGGCCCCAGTCTGCCCTGATCTTTTTTCCTTCCCCCTCAGCGGGGTGGAGTGGTAATGACTCTGCTCCCTTGAGCACCCTCGCAATTAAAGTCATATCCCCGCCCACTAATTAGAAGTCTGCAATCAATTAGCCCTCCCCCCTTTAACCTTAAGACATTCTTTGTCTTTCTTTAATATAAAAAAGACTAGGAAGTCGATCACTTGCCCCTGCCCCCGATTAGCACCTTAGGTCCATTTTTTACCCAGTGTCTGACAAATGGAGTGGTTTTTAACCTCGTTCACTTTCAAAAGCGCAATTTTAAAAATCAAATACTGTATTATCTCATTGGCCAACTTCCTCACAGAAAAGAATGACCGATTCAAATTAGTCTCAAGTGCATAATACTTTCATCTGTTCTCAAAACCCTTTGTTTTGTTTTTCTTTCCTTGGCTGTTGGTGGACACCCCCTCCTCTGATATCTGAGGGGCCCAATGCACTGACAGGTATTGGGATCTGAATCTGAGACACGGTGGCTCCTGGGCTGCCTGAGGCCAAAAGGCAGGGCTGGCCTGCCCTGGTTGCTGGTATGTTCTTTTTTCAAAATGACTACTTTGGAAAAACATGTCCTAGTTAGCGTGGATTTCTCCCGGGGTCTAGGCCTTTTCTCATATTTGGAGACGAGATGTGGCTCAAAGGCTTGTAAAGACTGGATCACAGCACTGGCAAGAGGTTTGCAAAGCTGCCCTTGGAGCAGCAGAGCCCTGCCTGCCTCTGCCTCCAAAGAGAAAGTTAGAGGGGCAGGAGGGACCCTTCTTTAAGCAGGTGACTCTTTTCTGGGGCTAGTAACAGTCCCTCAGTGACATTTGCACGAACCTGAGCAACCTACAGGCTGAGCGGTGGGTGAAACAGAACACACCTCTTGCAGCTGACTCTCAAACCCCACCTTCCACCCTCTGCCTGGGGTTGCCCCAGTGAGCAAACAGGAATCTGTCTGGACCTGGGGCAGCTGGTGGCACCACCACACAGGACCTCTGCTTGCCTGCCACCATCAGGAGGAGCTGGCTGGAAGGTCATTCCTGTCTGCGTGCCAGGCTCTGCGGCAGGCACTTGACACGGCTTATGATCCCATCTTACAGGTGAAGAAACTGAGGGTTTGTGTTATTTGCCGGGGCTGGTGAGTGGCGTTTCTGTCCCCGAGTCTGTGATTTTCCACCACTGTTTTCCACGCTTCGAAAACTGGCATGGAAAGAAAACCAGAGTGTCCCATATTCATTTTGGGGTGGAATAGAAAATCATCTTGTAAAATAAATACAGCTGGGGGTTCTTGGTACATAGGAAAATCATTTTTCCTCCCTTTAGGGGAGCAGACGAGGCCAGGATTTTTACGGAGGGTGGCCAAATACCCGGTTTCCTCTGCCTTCCACCCCGTCCCCGGTGCCCACGAGGCACAGTGACTCCGTCACCCTCATGAAGCGCTCACAGTGAGAGCAGGAAAGCACAGCCACTCCCGCTCAGAAGCAGAAACAAGGGCAAGTGTGCCCAGAGCGTGCGGGTGCCTTTTCCATCTGCCACCCACGGCCGCCACCGGCACAGTTCACAGTCCTGCCCCGTCCTCGTGCACACAGGACCCACCTTCATAGTTTGGCCCGAGGCTGTGCCGAGCTGTGTTCGCTGGCGGCTGGGAAAGGCTTTTAGCTGGAGACGGGCCGCTGGGCACCAGGGGGTTGGCATAGTGCCACTGGCACTCGCTGCCGGCTGGCAGCGTGCTCAGCAGAAAGCGCGCCACCTCGCACGGGGATCCTGGGGGCTGCCCGAACTTGGCCGGCAACATGGGCTTTTTGCTGCTGAAGACGTGCGAGTCCAGAGGGAAGTGTCCGTAATGGTAGGAGAAGGGCAGGCTGTAGGATGGGGCGTACAGAAGGTCGCCGCCTTCTGAATGGAGCTGCTGTTCTGGGGGAGCCGGGGCGCTGGCGGGGGGGCTGGCTCTCCAGCTTCCGAGCTGGCTGCAGTCCAGTTTGTCCATTTGGAACGAGCTGTATTGCTGCAGAGCAAAGAAGACGGATGAAGGGGCTGGGAGCAAACTGCCTTCTGATCCTCTCGTGCCCGCCCCATCCCAGGGCTGGACCCAGCCTGGCCACCTGCGCCAGGTCCTGGGGACAGGTGCCAAGTGGACACTGCCCCAGGGACCCACTCTCTGGGTGGAAAGACAGCTTCTCAACACAGCAGATATGCGTAGCCACTTGCCCCTTCTGAGAGCTGGCAAAAGACTTTAAACAGAGATGGGAGGGTTCCATTAAAAACAAAATGCTATGGAAACCAGAGGCACCAGTGTTCGCAGCCACGTTTACACAGGTTCCGGCAGCTGATGAGCTTTCCCACCTTAGTCCTCTGCTTCCTGGACCCGACCCGTCCACCGGATGCTAGCGGTGCCTTCCTCCCCGGTCCCAGTCCCTGCCCTGTGGGCGGGACATCCCAGAGGGACGTCCAGGCAGGGAGACTCCCATGTGCAGTCAGAGGCTCATCATCCCTTAAGATGCCCGTGTCCGGAGCCCCTGCTGGGGGCGAGGGTTACCTGTGGGGGGTAGGGGTTTGTTCTCAGCTTTGTCTTCATCTTCGTGTTTTTGGGTTTTGCTAACTTCCTAGTTTCTTGTGAGGTAGACAAGGCGGTCCTCCAGGAGTCCTGGGACTTGGACGTGGACACCTGGTCCAGGGACAGCTGCAGTTCCTTGTATTCGATATCCCTGAGGAGCATGAGTGGGACAGGTCATGGCCCCTGGCTGCAAGGAAGGGCAGTGGCACCTGGCACCATCCCTGGGGGGCATCCCTGGCACCATCCCTGGGGGGCAGTTCACTTGAGAAGCTCCACCATGTCACTTCCCTGAGGTCGGACAGGGGTGGGATGTGGGGGCCACTGACCCTTGTTGTAAGAGCCACCCTGCAGGCCCCAGGCTGGGCTCGGAGACCCCGGGACACGCTGAGTGAGGTTAGTGTTACTTGGCAGGATTCGAGGCAGGGCAGCATGACTCTGCCCTGTCCCACAAGGCTCCAAACACATTTTCCGGGGACACCATGAGCCACCAGGAAGGGTGTCAGTGGGGCAAAGGGTGAGGGCAGAAATGCGTCTGATCAGTGTGAGTGTCTGTGGCCCAGCTGCGCTGCTATTTCAGCATCCAGGGGGTGTGAGCAGGGAACCTGGGGGGTCCAGGAGCCTGGCTTCCAGCCTCTTCTGCTTCCACATCTAGGGCCCATTTCTGTCCTTAAAGAGCATGGTCAAAGTCATGGGAGGAAAATGCCCAAAGTACCAGCCTCAGCCTGCACCTGTCTGCTCAGGATAAATTATTAAGGGACTAAAATGCTGTTTCCTATATAGTTTTGAAAAAAAAAAAAAATCACCCTACCTCTAAAAAAAACACCCCAAACAATCCCCCTATAAAACACTCAGGAACATGGCAGGCATTCTATAAAAGAATGGAAGGCCTGAATCCTGACTGCATCAGAAGGGCTGTGAGGACCTGGTTGGGGGCCGGGGGGGGGGGGGAGTGCCTGGGGGAATTATAAGGGTTTCAAGGTCAAGGCCAGAGCTGGGTGCAAAGTGATTTAACCCATCATAGGCATAGTGGGCGGAGAGGAAGACACAGTCCCAAGCAGACTTATATCCCATTGCTTCTAATGGTCTTGAAAGTATCTGTGACTGAACTTGACCTTCTGGGGTTGGATTTATTTATGTAGTTAGTCTTTTTAGGGCCGCACCAGTGGCATATGGAGGTTCCCAGGCTAGGGGTTTAATCGGAGCTGCAGCTGCCAGCCTACGCCACAGCCCAAGGCAATGCCGGATCCTTAACCCACTGAGTGGGGGCCAGGGATCAAACCCACATCCTCAGGGATACTAGTCAGGTTCTTAATCCACTGAGCCACAACGGGAATTCTGTTTCTGGGGGTTTAAAGGCGCTAAATGTTCACTGTCATTTGCAACAGGCCATTCAGGAGGACAGGAAACATGGAAGCCAGCCCGTCTCAGGAACCGGTGGGCTGGATGACCCAAATGTTGGTACAGAGTGCAGGTTTGTATTTGTGGTCCGTGATATGCGTCCCGTCCCCTTCCCATCGAGTTCCAGATGGGGGGCACTCCCCACCCCGCCCCCGTCTTCAGCCCACCCACGTCCCTTCCCCTGGGCCGTCTGGTCCCAAACTAAGCCCCGCCCATGTGCCCACCGCGGCCTGGCGCCCGGCTCTCGATGCTGAGCGTAGAAATAGGTTGGACCTTCCCGAACCACCAGACTGCTCAATAAAACAGAACAGGAGACAAATGGACAGTTCCAGAAAGAGAGCGGGAGAGAGAGATGGACTTAGGAGACGGGTCTGATGAGGCAGGAGAGGAGGAGCGAGCAAGGGGAGAGACAAATACGTCTGACTTACGTGAGGACATAATTGACACTCACGATGCAGTGGGGCCGGGACGAGCGGCTGTTGTGCACGACGGTGGCGCAGCTCTGTACCCACACCCAGCCGCCCAGCTTGGACAGCAGCCGGTAGTACTTGGTGGTGACCTGGCCCTTCACCAGCACTGCAAGCACAAGGTGACAGGAATCCCGAGGGATGATTAGCAGGCCCCCTGCTGAGGGGGAGGCGCCCCGCCAACGCCCGGCCAAAAGCCCTGCTTCGGGACCTTTCTGGGGTCAAAGACACCTTTGAGAATTTGACAAAGGGAGTGGGTTTTCTCCGCCAGAGGATGTGTGCGTGTGTGTGCGTGTGCTCTTTCTTTCTCTCTCTCTCTCACACACACACACACAGAGGCACGGGCACACACGCAAGATTTTTGCCTACAATTTCATGGGGTCCACGGGACACTCTCTCTCCTCCCCTGGGAAGAAAGCGCTCTTAATAGTCACCGCTTTCCCTGGGAGAAGCAATTGGTCCCCAAACTACATCAGCACTTGACAGAGTGATAGAATTGGTTTTGCTTTTTCAGTTTCTGAAACGCAAATATTATGGCATCATCCCCCAAACTCTTCAGAGGTGGAAGGGAGGTGGGAGTGATGTAGTTACTGAAACAAAAAAAAAAAAGACCCCTAGTGGGCTACAAAATTTCTGAAAACTGGGCCTGTGGGCCCATCTTCTAGGCAGGGGTGCAAATTCTGGATTACTGGGCAGCCCACTTCCAAAGCCTCCAGGGACCCCTAAACAGCACCGATTCCCCTCAGAGTCTCCAGGACAGTGAAGGGGGAGAGGGATGCAGGAAGGGAAGAAAGGTGCATTGGTGAGGTCCTTCACGAAACACAGCTCATGCCGCTCACAACTGATTTCAGGTCTAGGAGTTACTCCTATGGGAATTATGAGTAATGCCAACAAACACTCAAGTGCAAAGAGACTCCTTGCAGTCCTGCTTATAATTTACAAAAAAAGGGAGGAAAGACTTCACTGTCTAATAGTAAGAAAGAAGGTAAATAAATTATGGAGTACTATGCGGCCATTAAAATGATGATTTAGGAGTTCTGTCATGGCTCAGCAGAAATGAATCTGACTAGCATCCAAGAGGATGCAGGTTTGATCCCTGGCCTCACTCAGTGGGTTAAGGATCCAGCGTTGCCATGAGCTGTGGTGTAGGTCACAGATGCAGCTTGGATCCCGCGTTGCTGCGGCTCTGGCATAGGCCAGAGGCTACAGCTCCAATTCGACCTCTACCTAGCCTGGAAACCTCCATATGCTGCAGGTGTAGCCCTAAAAAGACCAAAAAAAAACAAAAAAGATGATTTATAAGAATTTGTTAAATGAAGAAAAGACTCAGAACTGTATCGTGTATAATCCTAATTATGAAAAATGCTCGTGCACATGCACACACCCCCCCCACCACCTGTGTCATCATGGACAAGTGACAACTCCCTGTGCCTTGGTTTCCCCAGTTATAACAGAGGATAATTACGTCTAGTTGCTGTGAGGGTTAGATTATCTATGTGAAGATTTAGAACAATGGCAGACATGCACAGAAGGCTTAATACATACTAGCTTTCACTTACAAGACTGATCTTAAAAAAAAAAGTAGTTTTCATTTTCTTTTTTGTTTCTTTGCTTATTTATTTATTTATTTTTTGTCTTTTTGCCATTTCTTGGGCCACTCCTGCAGCATATGGAGATTCCCAGGCTAGGGGTTGAATTGGAGCTGTAGCCACCAGCCTACGCCAGAGCCACAGCAACGTGGGATCCAAGCCACGCCTGCAACCTACACCACAGCTCACGGCAACGCCGGACCCTCAACCCGCTGAGCAAGGCCAGGGATCAGACCCGCAAACTCATGGTTCCTAGTCAGATTCGTTAACCACTGCGCCACAACGGGAACTCCTGCTTTTTTTTTTTTTTTAAGATGTGCACCCATGGCATATGAAAGTTCCCAGGCTAGGGGTCGAATCAGAGCTGCAGCTGCCAGCCTACAACACAGCCACAGCAACGCAGGATCCATCACCCTCTGAGCGAGGGCAGGGATTGATCCCATACCCTCATGGATATTATTAGGATTTGTTTCCACTGTGCCACAATAGGAACTCTCTTCTTTAAAAAAAAAAAAAATTCTTTTTATGGCCACATCTGTGGCATATGGAAGCTCCCGGGCCAGGGATTGAATCCAAGCCACGGCTGCGACATACGCCACAGCTGTGACAATACCAGATCCTTTACCCCACTGGGCCAGGCTGGTGATTGAACCTGAGTCTCTGCAGCAACCCTAACTGCTGCAGTTGGAGTCCCAACCCACTGAGCCACAGTGGGAACTAACTTTCTTTTCTTGATTTTATAAATTTCCAACAAGGAGGGGGGATTAGTTTTTAAATCAGAAGGAAAATTTGGTTATTTTTCACATGGGCAAGTCTATCTGGGGGTGGGAAGGGGAAATGTAATGTCTCTGGGGCCCCGTACCCCTAGGGACCAAACCAGGGACAAACGGGTAACTATTGTACTACCCAGAGGCCAAGGCTGGGCTCTGGGACAGCACGGAGACCAGCTCTTTTTTTCCCAGGCTTAATGTCTGCACCTCAGTGGACTTACTTGGAAGGAACCGGATCCCATGCTGAAAAGGAGAGCCCAAGGAAGTAGGGGTTTTCCTTTTGAAGTTTTTTTTTTTTTTTGGCTGTGCCCATGGCATGTAGAAATACCTGGGCTAGGAATTGAACCTGCACCACATTAGTGACAATGCCAGATCCCTAAACCACTGAGCCACCAGCTGCAGCTGCTGGCCTACACCACAGCCACAGCAACACCAGATCTGAGCTGTGTCTGCGACCTACACCACAGCTCATGGCAGCACTGGATCCTTAACCCACTGAGCAGGGCCAGGGATTGAACCCGTGTCCTCATGGATACTAGTTGGGGTGGTTACTGTGGAGCCATAACAGGAACACCTGAGGTTTGCTTTTTTAAACAACAGATACAAAGTTTCCATTTTCTTACTCAGTTTCACCTGCGCTGCCTCAGTTTATCCCCACACAACCCTGGGAGGTGGGTGTCACCAGGAAACTGGGGTTAGCAGAGCTTGAGGACAGAGCTGGGGCCCAAGCCAAGTGCTCTGGCTCCCATTTCTTTTTTTTTTTTTTTTTGTCTTTTTGCCATTTCTTTGGGCCGCTTCCGAGGCATATGGACGTTCCCAGGCTAGGGGTCGAATCGGAGCTGTAGCCACCGGCCTATGCCAGAGCCACAGCAACACGGGATCCGAGCCGCGTCTGCAACGTACACCACAGCTCACGGCAACGCCGGATCGTTAACCCACTGAGCAAGGGCAGGGACCGAACCCGCAACCTCATGGTTCCTAGTCGTATTCGTTAACCACTGCACCACGACGGGAACTCCCTGGCTCCCATTTCTAAGTGGCCATTGTGTGGGAGGAGGGGGCAGCCACCTCTCAAAGGTTCTGGGTCACTACTTGTGGGGGTGGGCCAACATTTAGGGGAGACCCAGCTAACCAATTTGCTTATGGCCCCCAAAGACAGGCAACATGATCAAACCGAAGTCCTGTCTAGGGATTTCCCAAGATATCATTCTTCTTCAACAGACATGCTTGTTCATCTCTTTGGCTTTGAGAACAGGGAGTTCCTGTTGTGGCTCAGTGGTTAACGACCCTGACTAGCATCCATGAGGATTCGGGTTCGATCCCTGGCTTTGTTCAGTGGGTGAAGGATCTGGCGTTGCCATGAGCTGTGGGGTAGGTCGCAGATCGGCTCAGATCTGATATTGCTGTGGCCGTGGTGTAGGCCAGCAGCTACAGCTCCAATTCAGCCCCTAGCCTGGGAACTTCCATATGCCATGGGTGCAGCCCTTAAAAGCAAAAAAAAAAAAAAAAAGTGGGAAAAATGGAAAGCTGTGACCACTTCGGGATGGAACTTGTAGTTCCACAAACATACAGGGAAACAGGTGGCCTTGCTCTTCATCCAGAATTCCCCCCTACTTCCAGAAATTTTCCTGGAGGCATAGCCATGTCCACAAACTGGCCGCTGGAAGCAAAGCAAACTTTGGCCTTGAGCATAATTTCCATTTCTGTTGTGAATTTTAAGAGCTGAAAAGGACACCATAAATGGCTGTTGTGGGTTGAAGAGTGTCCACCCCAAGGTGACACTGACCACAGAAGATGGGCTCAGCCCACTTCATCAGGTCACACCTTTTAGGATCCAAAACTGCTTCCAGGGAGCAGGACACTGTGTAGACCGCACTGTGCTTTCTAGATTTTTTCCTGTTTCATTGCTCCTGTTCCGCCTTAAAGCACACACTCCCTGCACCTTCCTCAGCAAGACAAAGCTGCTTCTGCCGCCAGACTCTGCTCAGAGGGCAGCTGCTAGAGAGAATCTGTGTGTGGAGGACACTCCATCGTCCACTTCCAGTCCAGAGGCACGTGAGGCCAGCAGCGGAAGCCAGGCTCCCTGTATGGGCAATCAAACTCCTCACAGTAGATCGGAAACTCCTTTCCAGTGAATTTCTATTCCAAGACCTTTGTCCCTGTTCCATAGCCGTGCCTGAGGTCCCATGGACCACATGTGTCCACAGACATGCTTTGTGCTTTGCTGGCCACAGGGCTGTTATTCCTCAGAGTGCCTTTGGATGAGCCATGTATTCTTCCGTTAGCCACAAGCTCCACCACTCCCTATAGCCTATCCTTCATAAATTCACATTACATATGGGACCCCATAAGCATTTGAGTTTGTAATCCCTGCATGTCATTTAGGGTGTGTTTCCTGTGGGTCTAACCCAGCTGTCCTGTAATCTATTAAGTTATTGCTTGAAATCTGTAAACAAATTCAGGCTTTGAAGACTTTCTGTGACACTGAAAATTTTTCTTTTTAGGGCTGCACCTGTGGCACATGGATGTTCCCGGGCTATGAGGTCAAGTCAGAGCTGCAACTGCCAGCCTACACCACAGCCACACCACCACTGGATCCACACCGTGCCTGTGACCTACACCGCAGCTCACAGCAACACCAGATCCTTAACCCACTAAGCATGGGCCAGGGATCGAACCCGCATCCTAATGGATACTAGTCAGATTCTTAACCTGCTGAGCCATGAGGGGAACTCCTGAAATGTTCTAATAGTTGGACACAGCCTGTGTTCTCCTTGGGATTAAGGCTTGGCCCACTCCGGACAGGGGCCAACCTGGAGAACCAGGTGAAATTCTCCACTTCTTTGGGTGAACAGCCAGGCAGACATCATAGTTCCTCCAAAACATGAGAAATCCCTGGATGCAGACCTTCGAGTTGACCAAGGCTGCCCTGCCTGCCCCACCTGTGCACCAGGCTGCCCTCTGCCTGCCCCCAGGACCTAAAGATCAAGCCCCCTACAAACAAGAAAGAGTCTCCCAAATGCTTCCCAAAGGGAGCAGGGAGGCCAGGAGGCAGCCGCGACAGGGCTGCAGGGTGGGGCCTTACCTCAGCCAGCACGACCAGTGAACCTGGACTGGCTGGGAAGGTCCAAGACAGTCCCTCGAGGACCCGTGTTCACTTTTCCTTAGAAGGTTCTGGGGAAAGGCCTGGCAGTCTAACTGGAGAGCTCACTTGGGGGTGCCCAGGGCCACACAGACCAGGGGCCAAGGGGCCAGGGCCATGCCAGCCCCTGTCCTGCTGGTCTCTCTCTCTGGAAGCCTGTGCTCCCCAACACCACACCGGCCAGCCCGGCGTCTCTTCGTGAAGCTGACTTTCTGGAAGGTGTTGAATTCCCTTTCTTTAGGGGCTGTGCTTTCTTCGGACCCTGTGGACTCCTGCTCCCAGCGAAGATAATATTTTGAAGAATGTGTGAAAACCATTCGGCTGACCACGGTCCTCCAGAACCACTGCTTCCTTGGGTCCATCAGGCCTCTAGCAGAGCCCTTCAGCTGGCTCCTGGGGTGTGGACACGGGGGTGGAGGAAGCTTGGCCTGGGAAAAGCGGACAGTGACCTCCCTCTGGTCCTGGGTGTTGACAGCTATTAGTCCTTCCTGAAGCGAATCACCTCAACTACTGCAAAAACAGGTGCACCTGCGGGTCTCACAGGAAGAGGGGCCTCCCCTACCCCACCCCGCCACCGTTATCCCCCCCACCCCTGCTGCCCACGCCACCCTAGGGCCTTGGAGGCCTGAGGGGCCCAGAGAGTGGGTCACTGTATCCGCTGGCCACCTCCAGCCGCATTCAACTGTGCTGGGTGCAAAGTGAGCCCAGCCCTGGGGCAGCCCCCAGATCAGTTCCAGCTGTGGTCTGATGGGAGGACTTGAGGCCCAGTCAGCAGGGCCAGGGAAACCCATGTGGGAGGCGAGGCCAGGCCACGGAAGCAGCAGGTGACAGGATGGCAAAGTCACATTGTGAAATTATGCTTCTCACCTTCTAAGTCTCCTGAGCTGTGGTGTAGGTGGCAGATGCAGCTCAGAGCTGGCATTGCTTTGCCTGTGGTATAGGCCAGCAGCTACAACTCCAGTTAGACCCCTAGCCTGGGAACCTCCATATGCCCAGAGTGCGGCCCTAAAAAGAAAAAAAAAAAAAAGACAAAAAATACCTAAAAAATAGAGGTGACGAGGTGAATGAAGGCATATGGGTGAGCCCTGAGCCAGTGTGACCGTGTCCTTACAGGAAGAGATGACACAGGCACACAGAGAGATGAGATGAGTGAAGACACAGCCCCCACACGCCAAGGAAAGAAAAGAAACCCGCCTGGCCGCCTGGCCGACTCCTTGACCTTGACCTCTGGCCTCCAGGCCAGTGAGAAAACACATTTCCGCAGTACGCTGAAGTCTGGTGTATTTTGTTTCAGCCACCCCAGCAGACGAACCCCGTCCGCAGAAGGAGCTGAGCAGAAAGAGGTAAAAGTGATGTCCAGAAACGGAGCTCAGGTCCCGGGGGTGGCAGCGGAAGGAACTGGATGAGCTTCCCGGTGGAGGGAACAGCCGCGGGCACCGAGCTGGGCGTGGACAGGGAACAGGATCGGGGGGGGTGGGGGGGGTGGGGGGGGCGCTGGCCTCAGCTCTCACAGGGCAGGAGTTTGGGAGTGGAAGACACTCCGGCCAAAAGGGACCTGGGCACTCAGGGCAGAAGGCCCCCCCAGAGAGAAGAGACCCTTGCGTGCAAGGAACGTCGAGGGGCTGCTTGTGGAGGGAGGGCTGGATGCAAAATGGCTTCGTGAAGCCAGAGCAGGGAGGAAGCTGAGGGGAACCCGTGAAGAGGTGGCTGGGGCTTCCTCCTGCCATGGGTGCACCAGAAACTTCCAGAAGTCCCACCTCCCCTCTGAGGCCCCACCTCCCCTCTGAGACCCCACCTCCCCCCAGAGGCCCCACCTCCCTTCTGAGGCCCCACCTCCCCTCTGAGGTTCCACCTCCCCCCGAGGCCCCACCTCTCCTTTGAGGCCCCACCTCCCCTCTGAGGCCCTCATCGCCCCCCAGAGGCCCCACTTCGCCTTAGAGGCCTCATCTACCCTCGGAGGCTGCATTTTGGCCGAGCCCACTCCGACTGACGTGGGGTAGTCAGAGGAATCGACACCCAAGAGCAGCCTCAGCGGATGCCTAGAGGCGTATAAATACCCCCGTCAGCACCGCACCTGAGCAGGGGGCCTGCCCTGCCTCCCAGCGCGCCTGGGGGCTCGAGGGCCGGTCACGCGGGCAGCAGCCAGCCGGACAAGCCCCTTCTCTGGCTCCCTCCCTTCCACGGTTCGCTTCCCGCTCACCGCCGCCGCTTCACTGTCCAAATAACCTACCGCACTTGAACTCCAGACTCAGCTTCTGGAGTTTAAGGAAACTGAGCAGATGCCAAGCAGCCCTGGGGGTGGAGAGGCGGGGCGGGCAGCCCGGAGTTGGCCGCCCGCTGTGTAGGTCGGAGCCTCGGCTGTTTCCGGAGGTCGGACCGACCCGGGGCTCGCGGTGGACCCGAGGCCACGCCCGCCGTCCCGGGGCTGGCGCCCTGTGCTCTGCGCCTCCTGCGCCTGCAGTGGTTTCGGGGCCACGCGGAAGGTCGGAGTCACAGCACAGGAGCAATCACCGTCACTACTGCTCCTTTCTGTTTTCTCTGATTTACCAGTCCCAGCTCTTTGGCAAAGAAAGCCGCACTCCCCGGGGTCTGTAATCCCTCTGCCTTTTCTGCGTACCCCCTTGGAAGCTGGCATGCCCCGTCCCTCTCAGGTCCCTTTGGATAACTGCAACGTCTGGAAATGCAACTCCAAGTGAAGAAGGTGGATTCCTTGCGAAGAAGGAGGCCTTGCGAATAAACCCCGTGTAAGTTTGGGGAGTCAGAGAAGCTGGGGAAAACGGGAGGGGGACTCCTGGTGGACGCGTTTAGACCCCTCCTGTGGTGAAAACGGCTGCAGGCCCGGACTCTGGTCCCGCCCACAAGTCACTCCACCTCCAGCCTCGCCTGGCCTACCAGGCTCAGCTTCCCTTGGGTTTCACACCTGAAAAAGCATCAGGTCCATGTCGAGGACACAGGAGCCTCCAACTGGCCACCACCGTGGCCTTCATTACATTTCCAAAGCACAAACTGGATTTATTTTCTCTGGGGGAAAAAACCCTACTCCCGTCTCTTAGCCAGGCAGTGTGAGGGATGAAAAATGGTATTTATTTATTTTATGGCTTGCACCCACAGCATATGGAAGTTCCTGGGCCAAGGACTGAATCCAAGACACAGCTTCAACCTACACAGCAGCTGCAGCAACATCGGATCCTTTAACCCAATGTGCTGGGCAGGGGATCAAACCTTTGCCTCTACAGTGACCTGAGTCACTGCAGTAGGATTTTTTTTTTTTTTTTTTTTAAGAGCCACACCTGAATCATATGGAGGTTCCCAGGCTAGGGGTTGATTCAGAGCTGTAGCTGCTGGCTTACACCATAGCCACAGCAACGCAGGATCGGAGCTGCATCTGCGACCTACACCACAGCTCACGGCAACGCCAGATCCTTAACCCACTGAGTGACGTCAGGGATTGAACCCGCAACCTCATGGTTCCTAGTTGGATTTATTTCTGCTGCACCATGACAGGAACTCCTGCAATAGAATTCTTAACCCCTGAACCATAGCAGGAACTCCAAACTTTTCTCTTTTTTTTGGAAGTATGATATTTTAAATGAAGACTTTTAATTCTGTAAGTTTCCTTTCTCTGCGCTTACAGGCCTCATTTCTCACATTGTAGCCCCCCTTGAAGAACAACTCTTCATGTGTGTAATTCAACAGTTTGCTTTCAACTCCCATGCTGAGAGGCTCCCTGTGTGCTCCTGCCTCAGGGGAAGGGGCAGGCGGGCGGCGGGGGGGAGCGGGGGGGGGGGGGGCTCCCAGTGCTGGGATGTCCCCTCAGACTCCCTGATGGTGGCGGGGAGGTATGGAGGTGTGAACCCTGCCCCCAGCCTGTCCCTCCTTCTAGACTGTTCCTTGGTGCACACCTTCCAGCAGAAGCCTCTTCCATCTCCCAGTTGCTCTCCTTACTCCAGAGCAGCTGGTCCCCGCTGCTCCCCTTCACCACTTGCCCATCCAAGACTCCAGAAGATCAGATTCTAAAACTGACACTTCCTGCCCCGTTTGCACAAGGACAGTTTTGAGCGATGATATCAGTGGCACTGACCCACAGGGCCCATTCAATCACTGGGCAGTTGCTTTCTAAAGCTGAGCTTCAAGAAGGACAGGAGTGTTTATATGAGATCATGATTTTGCCATTAAAAATCAAATCAAATCAATGGCTGCTCCCAACTCCATCTCTCCGAGCGTGGGGGCTCTTTCCCACTGTTGTGAATTACTCGGAGCAGGAAGGAGCCGTCAGCATCTGGGCAGCCAGTGCGCCAGGGTCTCTGCCTTTAGTGACTCGGGAAGAGGGAACAGTGACACCCTAGTAACTGCTGTGCTAACTGGGTCCCTGTTGTTATCCAACAGCCAGGCAGACGATGTGATGAGGACAGAGCAGGCCCTGGACCCGCCATCTACCTCCAACCGATGGCAGGAACTTGGCCTCTGATACCTCTTGTCAACACACAGCAGGTGCCATCTGTGCCCTCTGCAGAAGCTCTGGCTCCCCCAGCCCTCTGCACCCCACTAACAAGCACCCCTGGACTGGCCATTGGCATGGCAGGGCCGGACGGCGGGAGAATGTTTTCTGCTCCTTTCCAGTTATTTGTGGCCTCAATTTAGATTCTAGAAGAAAAGTGTTACCTCTTTAAATGTTTCAGTGACTGGTACCCCCCACTCTTGCATCCAGATGTTTCCCAAACTGCCTCCTTTGGTGACAGAATGCGATTCTTTCCTCTCTTTTGTCTTTTTTGTACCCGCGGCATGTGAAGGTTCCCAGGCTAGGGGGCGAATCGAGCTGCAGCTGCCAGCCTGCGCCCCAGCCACAGCCTTGCCGGATCCTTAACCCACTGAGCCAAGCCAGGGATCAAACCCGCATCCTCGTGGATACTAGTCAGATTCGTTTCCACTGAGCCACAACAGGGACTCCTCTCCTCTTTCTACGTGGACGTCTCCCATCCTAGAAGCCCAAGGTCTCCCTGAGCTTCCCAGCCAGGTGACAGACGGCGGTTGGAGGCCAGATTCGCTGGATTCAACTCCCAGCTGTGCCTCCTCTTTGCTGTGTGACCGTGGCTAAGTGGCTTAACCCCTCAGAATCTCAGCATCCTCAACAGCAAAAGGCGGACCATGAACATGAGACCCTCCCCCACTGGGTTGGTAGGGTATTTAATCATTTAGACTAGTGCCTGACAGTAGCCAGGGCCATGGAAGTACCAGTTCTTCCACTGCTGCTGCTTCTATCCACAACTGGTGTCCAGATGTCATAGAGAAATTGAGGCTCCAAATTCATAATCTAGAATCCAGCAACTTCCACACCCTCCCACACTGGCCAGCGTTTCACTGGCTGTTTTCGAACTGACAGCGCGTGGCCGTCCTGAGATGGAGGGGTCTCTGCCCGGAGACAGGCCTGAGGTTTAAGATGCATGAGTACAAGAAGGACAATGACGGCACCAAACGAGGGACACTGTCCCCACTCTGTCCTCAGCGCCCCCTCCCTGGCCGCCAGGGCTCGCGGTACTCACGGAGGTGGTGGGCGTAGCGGAGGTGGAAGACGTCGCAGCCGTGCACGTGATGGTACAGGGTTTTCTCGATCAGGTCCTGCGGCTCGTACCCCGTCAGCTCCGTCACCCTGGGGGAGGACGGCGGCTGGGTGAGTTACACTGCTCCGTGGATTGCCTTTCATTTAAACTAACATTGGTTTTTGCCAACGAATCAAGTGCTAAAGGGCTGGGGGTGGGGTGTTGGAGGGGGGAGTGTTGATTTTGGAAAGGGAGAATGATCTTTTTTGCAGAAAGAAAGCCTATGAACCCCAGCCCAGGATGAAACACTCGTCCTGAGCAGGAATGTCCTGAAACCACAGGCTAGAAGGATGTTTGGGATGGCTTAAAACGTCATCCCTTTTCAAAGTGAAGCTTATCTGAGGATACTTATGAGCCTGAACTTTGATACCGATATTGGGAGAAGTTGCCAGGAGGAGAAAGGGCCCCTTGCTGGGGATATGCGGGGGCAGGGGGGGGGAGGGGGGGGGAGTCTTATGTGAAGCTTTAAAAAACTATCGTGGTAAAATATGCACAGCATAAAATCTATCATTTTAACTACCCCCTTCCATTTCCAGAATGTCTTCCTCACCCGGAACCGAAACTCTGCCTCATTGAACATTGGCTCCCCCCTTCCCCAGTCCCCAGCAACCTCTCTCTACTTTTCATCTCTCAGAGTCTGTCTATTCTAGATATTTCCTCTAAGTGGAAAGATACAACATTTGACCTTTTGGGTCTGGCTTCTTTGACTTAACATGTTCTCCAAGTTCATTCATGGTATATAGCACGTCTCAGAATGTCATGCTTTTTGGGAGGGCCACACCCTTGGTGTGTCGACGTTCCGGGGCCAGGGATCCAACCAGTGCCACAGCGGTGACAATGCCAGATCCTTAACCCACTGAGCTACTAAGGAACTCCAAGAACATCAAGCTTTTTTTTTTTTCAGCCGCACCCCAGGCATGTGGATGTTCCTAGGCCAGGGATCAAATCTGCTGCAGCAACGCTGGATCCTTAACCCACTGCACCAGCTGGGGAATGGAATCCAAACATCCACAGCAACCTGAGCAGCTGCAGTCAGATTCTTGACCCACCGTGACACAGGAGGAATTCCCACGTCATGCTTTTTTATGGCTGAATAATATTCCGTTTTATGTAGACGCCATATTTTGTTCATCTGTTCACCTGATAATGGATGCTTGGGTTGGTTCCACATTCTACCTCTTGGATGTGTGAGCCTGTAACCCTCTGTCCCACACTGGACATGGCTGGTCTCAGGATGATGCTGTGATCGGGTGATTCCTACAGTTGGGATTTGGGCAATAACTGGGAATGTTGAAGCTTCTTATCAGTGGAGGGCTGTTTTAGAGCCCACCCCAAAATAGCATAATACTCAAAACTAGATTCACTGGAAAGCAATTTTTTTTTTGTTTTGTTTTTTCCAGGGCTGTACCCAGGGCATATGGAAGTTCCCAGGGTAGGGGTCGAATCAGAGTTGAAGCTGATGGCCTATACCACAGCCACAGCAACATGGGATCTGAGCTGTGTCTGTGACCTACACCACAGCTCAGGGCAACGCCAGATCCCTGACCCACTGAGCAAGGCCAGGGGTCGACTTGCATCCTCATGGATACTAGTTGGGTTCGTTTCCACTGCACTGCAAGGGGAACTCCCTGGAAAGCAAACCATAAACTCGCTGTGGAGATGGAAGCATTCTCCCGGTGCCTGCAGGCTATCACCCCCCTCCTCCATTCTCATGAAGCGCGGGCCACATTAACTTTCCACTTCGAAGACGAGGGGTTCTCAGCATCCAAGACCACATCATCACACGCACTTGATCGCTTGTCCATAGGTGAAAATTGCTGGGGACCGAGGTACGGATTCCCAGGCCTGGGGCAACTGCGCTGGGAGCTGTACTCTGGACAGAGGTGGCCAGAACATCTTGGTGACAGATATTCGAGAACAGATGAAAGAGGGGGACAGGCGGGGATTCCGAAGGAGGTGAGGCTGTGGTGAGACGTCGGTGGGGACGGGACGGCAGGGGCTGTAAATGAAATGGGGAAACTTGACCTCGCTTCCATGCCTGCTCCCTGTTCTCTGGAGTTTTGTGCAGGCTCCGGGTCGTAAATCTCCATGAACCTCATATTTTTCTGGACTCACATACTATTCGGTGTACACATTTCCATGGTGTTCCTCGCGGGCAGGAAGGGGCTGGGGCTCGAGGTGGGTAGAAAGGGAATTCGCACAGGCCAGAGCCTTTCAGGGCTTGGGGGACCTGTCCAAGGGCCACCTAGACCTTCAAGCCCCGTCGGAGTCTAACTCTGTGTGGCAGGAAAATTGAGACGTCTGGCTCCCCCCTACCCCAAAGAAAACCAGGCTTCTCTCCGGTGTGGGGATGAAAGAGGCTTCGCAGACCCTTTGGACGGAAAGTTTCATAACAACAGCCCCAAACGTGTAAATGAATCAGAAACACATGTATTAAGTTTCTCATCAAAGTACACACTGGCTTTAAAAAATTAAAGGGAAAGGAAAGGGTTTGGCAGCTCGCCCTCTTGGTTTCTTCCAACCCTCTAGTGTCTGAAGACCTGTCAGAGGGATTTGCCAAACCCCAAACATCGCTGGGTTCACCCATCCTTAGCAAAAGCACCAGCTACAGTTTCAAAGCGAAATACCACAAAACCCCTATGAACCAAATGTCAGGTTATGCCGAGTTCAGTTTTGTCTGGGATGATGCTGAGGGGTGGGGGCAGCTGCGCCCCCCCTGCCAGGCCCACCACCCTGGCCCCTGTGACTCAGGGGCTGCTGGGCTTCAGGCCAACCCCTGGCCATGGCTTCTGGGGTTTGGATGTCAGGGCTGACACCATGCTGCTGGCCATTCTGCTGACCCCCCGGCATTGGGCGAGCCCCTCTGCGCCCCCGCTTCAAAGCCCACCGAACTGCAACTGCCTGAAGACCAGAATATGAAGAGTTCTCGAGCATGTTTCCAACCCCTTACGCACCTCCTAGAAGAAGAGGGTTCAGAAAGACCTCAAGGCTTTGCTAGAAGCTTCCTGGTACTTTGCAGGAAGCACTTTTCTGTCCTCTGTAGAAACAGGACATCTTGGGCGTTCCCATTGTGGCTCAGCAGGTTAAGAACCTGACTAGTACCCATGAAGATAAGGGTTCGATTCCTGGCCTCAATCAGGGGCTTAAGGATTCAGTGCTGCCAGAAGCTGTGCTGTAGTTTGCAGATGTGGCTCGGATCTGGCGTTGCTGTGGCTGTGGTGTAGGCTGGCAACTGCAGCTCTGATTCAACCCCTAGCCTGGGAACCTCTATGCCTTCTGTGCGGCATTAAAAAAAAAAAAGGTGTCTGGGGAGAAAGACCAGACATCCTCCTCAGGATGGCCACCTTGCTTTTCTGCTCGCCTGGGTTTGTGTCCTGAAGGAGAGGAAAACCCATGTGCAAGGCCCCGCCAGGAGCAAGCCAGTCTCCGAGAGACCCTTGCAGACCCTCTATTTATTTATTTGTTTGTTTATTTATTTATTCGTCTTTTTAGGGCCGCACCCACGGCACACAGAGGTTCCCAGGCTAGGGGTCCAATTGGAGCTACAGCTGCCGGCCTATGCCACAGCTACAGCCACACAGGATCCAAGCCGCGTCTGTAGCCTACACCATAGCTCACAGCAACAACAGATCCTTAACCCACTGAGCGAGGCCAGGGATCGAACCCGCAACCTCTTGGTTCCTAGTCAGATTCGTTTCCACTGCGCGATGATGGGAACTCCAGCAGCCCTCTTTCAGAAGTGGCTCCTGATTCTGGAAAGAGCTGTTCTTTCCCCACATGCTGTGACGTCTACCACATCACCAAGCTCTCGAAACAGCTCACCTGCCAGGCTCCCCCACCCCTGCAGGTGCCTCCCTTGTGGCTGCAGGAACATAGTCCTTGTCAGCGTCTGGCACGGCATCCTTTCCCTGAGGAGTTATGTTTGCTCTTTGCTTGGCATTTCTGGGAGCATGACAACTTTGTCAGACCAGCCCTTGTCACTTCTCTACCTCTGAATGGTTCTGAGATGCATCACGATGAACTAGACTAAATCAAGTTTTCACCTCCCATCCTTAACCAGGTTAAGTTTATTTTTCTTCCATAAAGAGTTAAAATGATCAGTTTCTGTCATGTATATTTTAGCACAATTTTTTTTCTCATCTTTTTAGGGCCGTACCCACGGCATATGGAGGTTCCCAGGCTAGGGGTCTAATCGGAGCTGCAGCTGCCGGCCCACACCACAGCCACAGCAACGCGGGATCCGAGCGCATCTCTGACCTACACCACAGTTCAGAGCAATGCCGAATCCTTAACCCATTGAGCAAGGCCAGGGATGGAACCCATGTCCTCATGGATGCTAGTCGGGTTCGCTAACTGCTGAGCCACGACGGGAACACCCTTACCACAATTTTTTAAGTGGAAACAGCAATAAATCTTAGCTTCAGGACATGCAGAATAAAATGTATGTTTTACAGATATGTGTGTGTGCGTGTGTTTTATATTATACATTGTTACTTTTATATATAGTATATATACATATACAATTTTATCATATACATCTAAAATTCTTCCCTCAGAAAGCTCAGGTACACACACCAAAAGTCAAGAGTAGGATCTCTCTCTCTCTGTTTTTTTTTTTGTCTTTTGTCTTTTTAGGGCTGCACTCGCAGCATAAGGAGGTTCCCAGGCTAGGGGTCTAATCGGAGCTATAGCTGCCAGCCTACACCACAGTCACAGCAACACCAGATCCGAGCCACATCTTCTACCTATACCACAGCTCATGGCAATGCCAAATCCCCAACCCACTGAGCAAGGCCAGGGATCGAACCTGCATCCTTATGGATACTAGTCTGATTCGTTAACTGGTGAGCCCCAAAGGAAACTCCAGGAGTAGGATGTCTGAACCCTTGGTCCTGTCTGTATGGATGAGGAATCTAAAAGACTAAGAGGCAAATTGGCTCACCTTTGGGGATATCAGGCTGTTCACGTCCACAGATGCTTCACAGCTACTATCTAGTTTCATCTCTCCCAACAGCCTTGTGGGTAGCAGAGTGGGTGAAGAAAACGGAAGTCCACAGAAGACCCGCAGGCCTGCAGCCTGCCCTGGGGAGGCACAGACCACCCCCAACCCCTGCAGGCTTCCCTAGGCCCAGGCCATCTGCCTCATGCACCCTCCCTCCTCTCCCTGCAAAGAGATTCTCAAGTTGCTGGGCATTGCCAAGGGGGAGACAGTTCTGGGGACACTGCAGCCTCGCCCTCCCCGTCAGCTGGAATGGCCCTCCCAGCCCAGACCCCAGTGCAGGGTCTGCTGAGCTATGGTCCCAGCAAAGTCTACCTCTCTGTGCACTGCCTCAGCCCTGCAGTGACGTTCAGAGCTCAGCTTCCCACCAGCTGGAGTTGGAAGCCCTCCCGCAGCACATACTATTCAGAAACTTGTTGTTTGTTTTAAAGTCCTACCAGCTTGATGGAGATACAAGGCGGAATCCTGACATCAGGGGCCTCCAAAAAAGCATAACTTTAGCCCACAACACATTTTTCCAATTCAAATTCCAGCGAGATATGGAAAATATAAGCACATAAAATAATAAATACCTATAATCTGGAGAAGCCAGCTACCCCCTGAGGATTGAGGTCCATACTGATGCTTTCATTTCTTGACTTGGTTTCACTAAATCTCTTTCTAAAGCACATTTTTAGTACGGCTTATTGCTTGTTACATTTTGGTTTAATAGTGTAGCTTCCAGGGGCCGGTTTCTACCTTCCGTAGCTTCCGGAACTCCGTGGCAACAGGTGTCAAACTCACCTGGAATCCAGGAATATCAGCTTCAGGTCGAGGCTGGCCCTGAACATGAACATGTTGCTGTGCAGCTTGATCTCGGTGATGGCGCTGGGTGGCAACGACTGGCCCACGGCCACCAGCCCCACGATCTGGTAGCACGAGTCATACAGAGACATGTCCAGCATATACTGCCTGATCTTCAGGTAGCCACTGCAGTGGATGACCTGGGAAAGCAGAGGTAGGGTCAGCTGGCAGCAGCTCAGGGGTGAGACTGGCACTCACTGCCCCTCGCTCTGGGCCTGCTTGTTTTCCAGAACATGCTAGAACATCCCCCAGCACAGCCTCTATTGAGCCAACATAGTGACAGACGCCTCCATACATGACGACTTGGAAGAAATGAACTATGCTGCTTTTTAGGAAATGATATCATAATAAAATATAAGGGTTGTTTTATGTAATGGACTGTGCTCAAGTAACTCCACAAATTAAGACTCTCTCATATATAATGGATTTATGTGTAATTAAGTCATGGCCAAGCTGCAATTAGATGGCACACAGCAAAGGCGTTTGGGGGAGCTAACCACTTGTTCCATAATGCTTATCATCTCTCGACAGGATCGAATTTGACAACTTTTTTTTTTCTTCTGTCTTTTTGGGGCTGCATGTGCGGCATATGGAAGTTCCCAGGCTAGGGGTTGAATTGGAGCTGCAGCTGCCGGCCTACACCATAGCCACAGGTTTGAGCCTCATCTTCGACCTACACCACAGCTCACAGCAATGCTCAGTGGGATCCTTAACACACTGAGGCCAGGGATTTAACCTGCATCCTCATGGTTACTAGTCAGGTTCGTTATCGCTAAGCCAGAACAGGAACTCTGTAAAAATTTTAAATCCTTTTTCCAAAAACTTTCCTCTGAGATTCCTGAACACACTCTCGGTATGTAGAGTTGGATCATATCTTAAAGTCCTTGGAGTCTCTTCTCCCACTTTACAGATGGGGACACTGAGGACAAGGTATGGGTTTTGCTCAAGATCAGGCAGTTGGGACATAATAAGGGGCAGATCAAGTCTCCAGAAGAAGTGTCCACTCCAGAAGAGTGTCTATGGGGTGCAGGGCAGGGCTGGAGGCTGCCTACCACAAAACACACTGAGGAAAAGACCAAAGCAGGAGTTTCCATTGTGGCTCAGTGGGTTAAGTGTCCGTAAGGATGTGGGTTCGATCCCTGGCCTCGATCGGTGGGTTAAGGATCCGGTGTTGGCCACAAGCTGTGGCACAGGTTACAGATATGGCTCAGATCTGCAGTGGCTGTGGCTGTGGCTCAGGCCTCAGGTACAGCTCTGATTTCCCCCCTGGTCCAGGAACTTCCACCTGTGGCCTTAAGAGGGGAAAAAAAGAGGCCAAAGCAAAGAGCTGAGAGTGAGGCTTAAATGAGGGGCTGAGGGGAGGCTGGGGAGAAGGCAGGCCTTGGGATGGGGAGGAGGAGGAGGGGCATTCCAGAAAGACAGGACAAAGGCACAAAACTGTGCCCTCTCTCCTTACCCTGCCCCCCTTCACCCCCCTTCTTTGACACAAATTCTCCTTCCAAAAGGCTCCCATCTACCTCTGGTTCCAGGGTGATGGGCTAGGACCTCCTTCTTCTGAAGCTGGAGAAAAATCTAGGGGCTCCAGTGGGACTGCCCTGAGTGCAAAGTAGAACCTGTAGGTGCCAAGGTCAAATGATGCCCTTGGCCCTGTTTATTCCTGGTCTCAGACAATGAAAATGCAGCGTTCGGGGAATATCCTTGTCAGACGCCAGCTCTCACGCTTGCCATGAGCGGCATCCCTTAGAAAGTTCTTCTCTAGGTAGATTAAAGCACTCGGGGGCCTGTGCTTTGCCTGAAGCAAAATACAAGGCACAGCGGAGACCACCCCCCCATGCCCCCTTCCCACCTGCAAGCCCGCAGCTCCTGGTACCTTGTATCCGCTGCATGTCAGGCCAGCGTTTCTTTTCGCCAAGACACACTTCATTCGAAGAAAGAAGGACCTCTCTATCTCATACTCTGAAAGCAGCAGTGAGGTTAGGTTGGCAGACTGTCCCATGATGCTGCTCCCGTCTCCATGCCCACACTCTCAGTAAACCCTCAGGACCAGGGTTAGTGGATGCATATGATTGCATTTGGAGTGGAAAAGCAGTGAGATCCTGCCAGACAGCACGGGGACCTGTAGCCAAATCACTTGTGATGGAACATGATGGAGAATGTATTTATGTGTATAACCGGGCCACTTACTATACAGCAGAAATTGACAGAACATTGTAAATAAACTGTTATTTTTGAAAAAAAAGCCCTCAGGACTGGATCGGGCAGCCAGAGGGCTTGGCCCAGTCTGCTCAGACCCCCACTCAGAGAGCTCTGGCTGATGGCCAGGCCCCAGGGGGTCTGAGGAGACTGGCCCGGTCCTGGTGTGGCTTCTGCAGGCTCCAGAAAAGGGCAGCCTGAAACACGGCCATGGCAAAGACTTGGGAAACACCAGCCTGGGGCCAAGATAGGAGCAATGTGCGAGGACCCAGCACAGCCCCACCAGCCCGTGGTCCCCTCGTGGTGGCCACAGAGAGGCCTGGCACCAGAAGGATGGCCTTGGCTGGCCTTGGGTGGGTGCTGAGCCTGCCAGGAAGCTCAGAAGCCTCCAACTTTGCCCATCCAACTGAGTAAAAGTCAAGTGCAGGCCTTTCCCTGGCAGAGGGAGCCGGTCCCAGGGCCCCTCCTGCCAGGGCACCTATGGCCACAGGCACTGTGGGCCCACAATGTGGGATGGGGCACAGGGTCCCAGATCAGAGCTTTGGCCCTCAGTTACAGCCCGGGATGGACCACCCCCTCCTCTCTGCACTCCTGTCCCACCCTCCTTTCTCTGCCTGGCCCAAAGCCTTGCCTTCATCCCCCCTGCAGGACACATACACACACACACACACACACACACACACACACACACACCTCTGACCTCATGCCTGCAAATGCAAATGTCGCTTCAGGAGACACCCACCACCTCAGCGAGCAGACACCAGCTCTCTGAGGCATGGATGGCAGAGTGTCCTCACCCCGGGCTGAGAGCAAGGTCATGCCACTCGAAATAAACAGCCATTTGCTGGTGGTTAATAAATTAATTTTTAAAGAGAGGTTACCGCTAGGAATGGAAGCCAGGCCTTCTGGCCCTCCCCGAGGGCATGGCCAGGTGGAGGTAAGGGGCTCCGAGGCCACACCAGGCCCTGGTTGGAGGCGCTGCCATGTTTACCCACAGTCCCCCGCAGCAGGCCGGGTCTGGGGCAGAAGGCTTCCCATTAATGTGGCTGCCCGGCGGCTCCCTCTGCAGGTCGGCGCGGCAGGGCTGCAGACCCTCCCCTGGGAATTCACTATCCACTGCTGGGGACAGTTCATTTCCCCCACAATTACCATAAAACAACAAGGCCAGTTCAGCCAGAGGAAATCAGCTCTGCAGAGAGAAGTCCCCGGGAACACGGAGCCCGTGAGGCCCTCAAAGCCTGCACACTTGGTTGGCTGTGAAAACGAGTCGGTGGGTGATCCCACCTCTCCCGGACATTCTCCTCCTGAACAGTTGCCCCCACCTCAGACGTTAACCTCCCCGGAAATTAGAAGGGTCTCAAGATAGTCCCAAGTTTCATTTGCTGTCATTTTTTTCTAAACACTTTTTTCAGGGCTATGATGTAGAAAGTGAAATGAGACCAGAGCTAATGGCAGAAAACCCACTCCCATGCAGTTAACACACGGTGTAACTTTTAAAACAAAACAACACATTCAATATCCTTTTTTTTTTTTTGGCTTTTCAGGGCCCCACTTGTGGCATATGGAAGTTCCCAGGCTAGGGATCAAATTAGAGCTGTAGCTGCTGGCCCACACCACAGCCACAGCAACGTCAGATCTGGGCCATGTCTGTGACCTATACCACAGCTTATGACAACGCCAGATCCTTAACCCACTGAGCAGGGGCAGGGATCGAACCCATGTCCTCATGGATACTATTTGGGTTCATTTCCACCGAGCCACAGTGGGAACTCAGCACATTCAATATCTTGTAATAACCTATAATGGAAAAGAGTCTGAAGAGAATGTATCTATATAAAACTGAATGGCTTTTCTGTACACCTGAAACTAACAAAACGTTATGAATCAACTATACTTCAATAAACACGCACACACACACAATGTTCTGAGGACTTCTCTAAGATTCCAGCTGTCTCTGTCCAGCTTTAATCAATTCCATAGTTGGGAGCTCCCTGGTGGCCTAGGGGTTAAGGACTTGGCATTATTGCTGCTGTGGCTTGGGTTGGATCCCTGGGCTGAGAAACTTCCGCTGGCATGGCCAAAAAACAAACAAACAAACAAAAACAAAAAACCAAAAAAAAAAAACCCCAACAAACTCCATAGTGGAAGCATTAGATTCAGAAGCAATGTACTCTCCTTAGCCCTCATTTTGTTAAAAATTACTTCTTTTTTTTTTTTTGCTTTTTAGGGCCACACCCGCGGCATATGGAGGTTCCCAGGCTAGGAGTCTAATTGGAGCTACAGCTGCCGCCTACGACACAGCCACAGCAAGACCAGATCTGAGCCATGTCTGCGACCTATACCACAGCTCATGGCAACGCTGGATCCTTAACCCACTGAGTGAGGCCAGGGATCAAACCTGCATCCTCATGGATACTAGTCAGGATTCATTTCCACTGTGCTACAACAGGAACTAAAAATTACTTCTTCCGGGTCGTATTCCTGTTCATTTATGCAACCAGCCCATCTCTAAGGACGTAAGCATCAGAGGCCACAGCTACAGCTAAGCCCCATCTCATCTCAGAAACCAATGTTCCAGGCTCCCTCCTACGTGGATGCATGGTGACTATTTCTGGGACTAGAACACGGGGGCTGCAGAGCTGGATCCTCAAGGGGCTTGACGACTGAGTGCTAGTCTGTGTTCTCTCCTCCCAGCCTGGGAATGACCCTCCCCAGGAGGAAGCCACACGAGTGGAACCCGCTTTTTTTTCTGTGGCTGGCTACCCCATTCTCACTATTTTTTGACACTTCTTCTCTGGCAATTTGTCTCACTGGGGAATTTTGGCCAAGTGGGGATGCCATAGTCCTGGTTGGTCTCATTGAACCATCAGAAGGAGTTGCAGGCCAGGGCCCCTGGAATCAGTTCTTCTGTGTCTTCCTAGCGCACATGGCAATTCTAAGAACTTGTTTTGTGAAGACAGTGTTTCACACCGGCCACCAAACAGCCATACCACCCATGTCCTACCAGGGTGCTCACTGCAGTGGGGACCACATCAATATGTGTTAAATGGGAGTTCCTGTCCTGATTGTGGCTCAGTGGTTAACGAATCCAACTAGGAATCATGAGGTTGCGGGTTCAATCCCTGGCCTTGCTCAGTGGGTTAAGGATCCAGCGTTGCTATGAGCTGCGGTATAGGTCGAAGACACAGCTTGGATCCTGCATTGCTATGGCTATGGTGTAGGCCAGTGGCTATAGCTCCTATTAGACCCCTAGTCTGGGAACTTCTGTATGCCGCTGGTGTGGCTCTAGAAAAAGACAAAAAATAAATAAATAAATAATAAAAAAAATACGTGTTAAATGGTGTCAAGAGAAGGCTCTTGTCCCCAGATGGAGCCAGCTCGGCCAGAGGGACCTGCCTCTCTTCCCTCCAGGCCAGGGCTTCTTTCTCTCTTTTTTTCTTTTCTTTTGTGGCCACCCTGCAGCCTATGGTGTTTCCAGGCCAAGGATCAGATCAGAGCTGCAGCTACAACCTACAACCCTGCTACAGCAATGCCAGTCCTTTAACCCACTGCACTGGGCCGGGGATCGAACCACCGTCCTGGGGCTGCAGAGACACTGCTGATCCCTTTGTGCCACAGCAGGAACTCCAAGATGAGGGCTGCTTTTTTTTTTTTTTTTACCATTTCTAGGGCCGCTCTCATGGCATATGGAGGTTCCCAGGCTAGGGGTCGAATGGGAGCTGTAGCCACCATCTTATGCCAGAGCCACAGCAACTTGGGATCTGAGCCGCGTCTGCGACCTACACCACAGCTCACAGCAATGCTGGATCCTTAACCCACTGAGCAAGGCCAGGGATTGAACCCGCAACCTCATGATTCCTAGTTGGATTCGTTAACCACTGCGCCATGACAGGAACTCCTCAGAGGGCTTCTTAACTGACTTGCGCCATTGCACAAAACCTACAGATCATCGGGATAATGTTTCTCAGGGCATAAAATAAAATATATGAGATTATAAAGGGGATTAACTGTATTGGAAAACAGTTATTGAGATATTCAAGCAAGTGGTGATATGGTTATAAATATGCTGCTTTATTAATACATTACATAACGAGATCCTGTAGCAGACTCATAGCTTCTGAAATTTCAAAGCAGTGGTGGGCATAACTGATATCTTGAAATACCTGCAACACCTATAACGTGAAATAAAGATAATGTGGTTTTGGTTGCAGGCAAAGCCACAAGTACTAGTGATAGCTGGATGGCCTACTGTCTGCAATCCATAAGCAAAGGAAATGCTAGGTTTCAGCTAGAGGGAATAAAGATGTAATCTTCCCCAGGCAATTTCATGGCCCCCCTGAGTTCTCTCTTCAGACCCTCTGGTTAAGAAGCCCAAGTTGGCTCAGCAGATTAAAGATCTGGCATTGTCACTCCTGTGGCTCTGGTTACAGCTGTGATGTGGGTGCCATCCCTGGCCCTGGGAATTTCCTCGTGAAGAGGGCAAAGACAAAAATGAATGAATGAATGAAAAATTAAAAAGCAGCCCAGGTCTGAGTTCCCTGGTGGCTCAGCCGGTTAAGGACCTGGCATTGTCATTCCTGTGGCTCTGGTTACAGATGTGGTGTGGGTTCAATCCCTGGCCCTGGGAACTTCCCCTTGCTAAAGGCATGGCAATAAACAAACAAACAAACAAATAAATAAGAAGCCCAGGTCTAGACCTGTGCCGCTAAAATTCTAAACTAAGAGGACCTTAGGGAAGAAATCTTAGACCACTTTCCTCTGTCTCCTACCCTGCACCTCTCAGTCTCTGGTGCATGGAAGGGGATCAGTAGTGCTATTTTAAAGGATGGAGGCATTAAATCAAACCCCCTACTTGGCAGGTGCTGTGGGTTTGCTGGAAGGGCCCTGGGCAGCAGGGGAAACAAGCCCTCAGCAAAGAGCATTGTCTGGCATTCATTCTGGTTTCTTTTCTTTTCTTTTCTTTCTTTTCTTTCTTTCTTTCTTTCTTTCTTTCTTTCTTTCTTTTTCTTTCTTTCTTTTTCTTTCTTTCCTTCTTTTCTTTTTTCTTACTTTTTGTCTTTTCTAGGGCCACACCTGCAGCATATGGAAGTTCCCAGACTAGGGGTCAAATCGGAGCTGTAGCCTCTGGCCTATACCAGAGACACAGCAACGCAGGATCCGAGCCGCATCTGCAACCTACACCACAGCTCATGGCAATGCCGGATCCTTAACCCACTGAGCAAGGCCAGGGATCGAACCTGCAACCTCATGATTCCTAGTCGGATACATTAACCACTGAGCCACGAGGGGAACTCCCATTCTGGTTTCTTTTCATCTGGAGGACATACCTTGGAGCAGATGATGGTGAAGAGGCTGGTGCGCTGCCAGGACTGCCGTCATCTCGTCGTGGTCGGAGGGGTGGATGTACTCATAAATGCTGTTGCCGGTGAGCTCCACCTGCCGCGGGAGGGAAGAGGGGTCAGGAAGCCTCTTGGGACCGCGGGGGAGGGGGTGCAGGTGAAAGGTGCACAAGGTGTATTGGATCTCTGCTTGCAACCCCCGCCCCCCAGAAATGTTTGCCTTTTCTCCATTAGCACGCAGCAGTCTCCCACACTTTCCAACAAGGCCAGGAGAGTCCTGAGCAGGAGGAAGCAGTGAAGGAGGGAAAGGTGCGCCGTGGGGTGGGGGAACGTTCTCGGCTTGGGCGGCGGTCTTCACTCGGGAGGTGGCATCAATCGGACTGGAGCCAGGTCCATCCTTCACCCGCTACCTTTAAGGACAGGCCGCCGGGAGACCTGCAGCCACACCCAGAGCAGGGCGCCTGACGGAACAGCTCGTGCACGCAGGGGCTGAGCCCGGGAGCCTTGGGGGCAGCCGGATCTCTTTCACGTGGCCAGAAACGTGTCTCTGGTCCAGGGTGACTGTGCTAATCCCTTGGCTCCCACCCTTGGGTGCGGTGGGGTGGCTTCGTGACCTCTGGGAGGGTCTGGGCCGCTCCAGAGAGCCACGTGACTGGGGCTGCTCCCCTTGACTTTCAGACACCACCCACTTCCAGACACACCCCACAGAGGACACCCTGAAGGCCTGGAGGACATGACCCTGTTGAAGAGGACGGGGTTCTCCATAGCCACGGTCTTTCCATGGGGGTCCCAAAGACTCAGTTCCTAACTTTGAGAACTTGGTTGTTCTCCCAAGACAAGTGCCCAGATCGGGGATGATAGAGAGTCTCAGGACCTGGGCCCCCTCACCCTGCGGAAGATGAGCAGTGATAGAGAATATTCCAGAAATTACCACCAACAGTGCAGCCTTCTGAGCAGTGCTGGGTGGTTCCCTTTCATAGATACAACAGTGCAAACCAGGACAGCACTGGTTACAACAGTGCAACCCTGAGAACACCCAGGGTTGATCAGGGACCCCCCCTCCCGGTCAACCCCAGGTCAGTGATGGTGCTTCTACCACGTCCAGTGGGAGCCCTATGGCCCAGGTGGGAAGAGGCTGAGAGCTGAGAACCTACCCTTGGGGGGCCCAGAATCGCGGCTGGGTTTAGGGAACTTTCTCAGCCCAGCTGGCGGCCCAAGACATTCTGACAGGTGGTTAGAGGCTAATAAATACGGGAGCTATCTTAAAAACTGATTCACAATTTCAATGGCTTATTTTAAAAAGTGAAAAAAAAAAAGAAATAGAATTTTTTGTTGGCTGATCATGTCTCCCTTACCCAGGGTTTTAGAAGAAAATGACAATTCTGGTTTGCTCAAAGTTCCTTTTTAGAAAAAAGTAACCAACATCTTTTTAGAGAAACACCTTCACACCCTTGCGAAAAGACTTGCATCTGTGCTCCTAGGGACCTGATTTGTCTTTTAATCCCGAAGTGGCTGCATCTGTTTTCAAAGATCCCATTCTCATCACGCACGTTGGGAGAATTAAAGTGAAGATCCGTGAATTAAAAGGCTTGATTTCCTGTAAACTCAAGTCAATTAAAAACCTCTAAGGCTGTCAGGGAAGTAAAGTTGTCTTCAAGTAACGGAAACGTTTCTAAAGAACAAATTTGGGAATGATAAAACAGTGCTGACCTTGACTCAAAATTAGGCTTGACATGATGTTTCCTGTATTTACATATCTATTCGTGCTTTTGAATGTTGAAAGAAATGTGGCTACCTCACCAAGGAAAAAAAAAAAAATTATGGTTGTCGCTATAAAACTCCCCAGCTCTCATACGTCAACCTTATTAAAACAGACCCTCCATGTGGTATTTTAGTATTTGTAAAACTCGGCTCACTACAAAATGAATTGCTTTCCTACTAAGAGCTTTTTTATGTTTTGCTGAATAGCTGTTCTTCCTGCCAAGAAACCTACATATGATAAATACAGCACTAAATGGATATATTCTGGGTCAGAAGGGGAAAGTCACCCAGTACTCTGCAAACACCCATTACCCTGCGTTGGGTGTTTTGCTGACTATGGTAAATTAAGCATTTTAAAATAAGATGGTTTGGGTTTCAGGGTTCAAGTTATGTCAACAAACATTAAACGCTGTTCTTTCTCTTTATTTCAGAAGTGAAAGGATTAGGCCTTATGGCCCCAAACAACACCATGGCTATTTTTATGGTTGTGCTTCCGGCCACAGTCTCAAATATTACATTCTCCTTTATGTAGTGCATGAGCAGCTAGTTCATCCATATCTGTATTAGGTGAAAATGTATATCCGTTACCTAAATGTCCTATGCCATAAGCGACTTCGGTAAGGAAATTTAATCCACAGGGATAGTTTAAGAACGACAGAGGAAATAAATACACAGCAGGTAGGCAGGGCTTTTTTCCTTCTTCAAATATAAGTTCATTATGTTAACCAAAAAACCATGAAGTTAAATCATTTGACAAACACGGAGAATAAAGAGTGCTTCCCCAGGCTACCTCTCCCGAGGAGATACGTTTGTCTACACGAATGATTATGTATTAGGAACGTATGCAAACACTGAATAGAATTTTCGAGCAGAAGCTTGACTCTCTTTCCCAACATGTGCACTGTGGGCGGAGACAACATTTTTTGGGTTCACTATTCATTTTTTGGTAACAAAGTCTAACAGCAAAAGATTGCTGCCTTTACTAATGTAAACACAGAAATAAACTAATACTCTCCTTCATAGGAAGTAGACTTCTTATTCCAATACTTGCTAAAAGAAAAAAAAAAAAAAGGTTCATGGAGTTCCCACTGTGGTGCAACAGGATCAGCAGTATCTCTGTAGCACCACGACGAAGTTGGATCCCCGGCTGGGCATAGTGGGTTAAAGGATCCGGCACTGCCGCAGTGGAGGTGTAGGTCACAACTGCAGCTTAGATCTGATCCCTGGCCCAGGAACTCCATATGCCACAGGGCAGCCAAAAAAAAGAAAAGAAAAAAAAGTTTGAAAAAAGGCCTTGAATTGGGATGGGCTTATAACACAGGAAGAATTATTTTTCTTCTGAAAGAGATCATTCAGAAAGTTATTTAGTGTAGATTGAAAAAAATAAACCCACTTTGGAATGAATTATCACACAACTATGGCAAACCTGAAAGCTTATGTTCCCTAGGAGCTGCTAACACAAGGTTTAACCCTGAATTAATGTGAAAGGTGTCATCACTTAAGATGCTGTCCTTGAGACTCACTGAAAGGACTTCCAACACAGAAGAGCCCTGTGTGAATAGAAGCCATCACTGTCCTTATTCATCAGAAAATCTGCTCAAAAGTTTACTCTGAGAGTTCCCGTCGTGGCGCAGTGGTTAACGAATCCGACTAGGAACCATGAGGTTGCGGGTTCGGTCCCTGGCCTTGCTCAGTGGGTTAAGGATCCAGCATTGCCATGAGCTGTGGCGTAGGCTGCAGATGTGGCTCGGATCCCACGTTGCTGTGGCTGTGGTGTAGGCTGGCGGCTACCGCTCCGATTAGACTCCTAGCCTGGGAACCTCCATATGCTGCGGGAGCGGCCCTAGAAAAGGCAAAAAGACAAAAAAAAAATAAAAATAAAAATAAAAATATAAGGTTACTCTGATTAGTGGGTAAAATTTTATTAACACTTTCACCTCCGGTGATTAAAGAAAATCTTGAAGCCTATTTTAATAAAATTTGCATGTCTGATATATTTGGCTGATTTGTTACCAACAGGAATAATCTAAAAAGTACAAACAACATTTTTTAAAAGAGGATTTGGGGATTTGACATTCCTTTCAATACCTTACTTTTCTATTTAAGACGACAGAGAAAAAAATACACACTGTGCTTCTGCCTAGATTTCCAGGGCTAATCGTGAACAGGAGGCTGATTTGAGGGAAAAGAGTGTTGTTGCTTATTTAAACAGTTCACCATGAAACACTCCCCAGACACTCACGCAGGCTCACGTCTGTGCGAAAGTGTTTTTGTAGCTGGAGACTGATACTGAGACAGTCCCGCCAGGAGATTAGGAAAAAATCAGCGGCTCGACACAGTCAGTTTGACTTATTTTAAAGAGACACTTTTCCCAGCAACATATAGGCAAAAGACACTCATACAGCCTTCTTGGAAAATGGTAGTGGATAACACCCTCCGCTTTCAAAATTATGAAGCACAAAGTTTTCTGTCTGCATTAGGACCAGAAGGGATACAATTTAAATTGTCATTCTGCCTAGATTTCCTTTTGTGGCATTTATCATGAACAGGAGGTATATTTGGTTACCTGGCCAATCTTGTGGTCATTACCAATTACTGTGCTCAAAAATAATCATTTTCATGTCCCACATTAAAAGAGACAAATAACAGAGGTGTAGGATGCTAGATCGAGCAGTCAGATGGGATGAATTGGAATGTCCTGGTATGGGTACAGTGCCTTCGGATGGTCCAGGACCTTCTCCATGACCAAGTATCCCTAACATGTGCCCACCAAAGGATGCTACTTGAAGCAACTTTTGTGCTATCTGAAGGACAGTGCTAATGAAACTGGGATAATAAATCACAAAATGGGCACTTGAGTATGTTGCTCACCACAATCCTGAAAGAGGGGTGGAACAGGCATTATATTTTTATTTAAGTTATGGTTTAGTGAGGTTAACGACCTGCCCTTATCAGACAATGAAAACCATATAACTGAATGCCTTCCCTTTTTGCATGGACTGCTAGGGAGCTCAACTCTAAATTTAATATTTGGTGAAAGCGACTCAACCTAATTTAAAGTATGTGAAAAGTTTTGTCGTGTTTGTGACTTTATTATAAGATCAATCAAAGGTTTTATAAGTGATGATTAAAAAAGTTACGTAATCTGGCCAAGGCGGTCAGCCACAGATCAAATCAGAAGTAGAAACCAGGCTGGGCCCAATGAAAGGGTTTTAAATAGTTCTAAGTATTCAGAAAATAATAAGGTGGAAATTCAGAGAACAATAACTTTGGAAAATATAAAAAGAGTAAATTTCATCTTCCCAACAGTATTTCCCATTCTACAAGTACACGAATCCTATGCACCACGTATATGCAAGATTCAAGCCTTAGTAAATCTCATCTGGGAGACCTGGTATCATAAAAAAGAAGAGAAAAGAAAATACCAAACAATTTTTATATGTGATCCACTTTAGAAGATTCTGCAGAAGAAACCTGCTTGGGTATGGATGAGGATATACATCCATTGGAAAAGAAGGGCATAAACAAATGGAAAGTCAAAAAAATATCTTGGCAGAAAAAGAAAAGGAATACACTAGATGTGGCTTTCCAAATTGGTAATATTGTTTTTCCATGAGAAAACCCAAGCCAATTTAGTCGGCAGGTTTTATTTTGGCTTAACTACACGAGGAAGCTGGTGCAATACAGATTACTCATGTGCCTCCTGGGAGCCCATTTCCTGTATCTAATTAACTCTAGTGCGTCTTCAGTTGTAACGAAAAAAAAAAAAAAAGCACTCTGATAATTCGCAATGTAAGGAAGCATTTAGCCCTTATATGTATTTTTAAAAATGTGACCGTGATCCGTGCTTGTTAAATCAGAAATAGGAATGGCAACAGACTCCCCCACCATCCAGACCTGCCATGGCCCAGACAGCAGCCAAATTCTCTCCCAAGCCCTTGGCTTGATGGGATAGATAAAGCTTTGTGCACCTCTTTCCTCTGGGGAACGAACCCCTTTTTAGAAGACGGTTCCAGAAAAATCGGGAGTATCTAAATGTTCTAAAGAAACCAGGACCTTGCTGGGCAAAACAGTAGTAAACCGAGTTTTATGAGTTTCTATCACAAGCATATAAAATGCTTTACTGAAACGACCACTGAACTGGAAAAACTCAGGAAAAATTACCCTGAATTCCATGTGAACACTCATAAATCTACCCCGCTTTTCTCTCTCCCCAAAGCACATTCTGCATAAAATCTATGTTCTATATCAGCCTGCCTCCCCCCCACCCCCCCCTCTCGCTTTCATAGCAACTCACAATACCGCGTGCAGACCATCAAATGCGAACTGAAAAATCTCCCTTTGTGAAGCTCTTGTTAGCACCAGACAGCTTCTACTGTATAAGCGGAGTCCAGGCTATCGGACTAAGGCTGACTGTGGCAAAGATATTACTAGGCATTAATCCCAGAGGAAAAAGAAAGTAAAAAAGTGAAATGTAACCCGGAGAAGAAAAGCCCTAAAGAAGACGATTTTGCAATTTTGGATTACGTCCATATACAAAAACAGACACTCAGACAGACTCATTTTCAAGTTGGGTAAGGCTGTCAAGTTCCACCAACACTTAATTTATTATTTTAGTTGTACATAAAATTAGACAGTACCCACCTGGGACAAGCCTAAATGTACAGAAGCGGTTTCCGAAATATACATGATTTTGCCATCAGATGCAACCACAAAAACAAATCCATCCAAAGTCTGTAAAAGAAGAAGCATCAATGTAAGAGATAGCAGACATCAGAATTAAACCTGACTGTTGTACTGTCACTAGGACAGAAAAATATGCAAAATATTATCATCAATGCATATTCATTAAATACAGAAATGAAGCGGGGGGGCGGGGGTGTACTTGAGAAGGGCTGTTGGTTTAGTTCCCCAGCCAGACTCTCAAACGCTTTTAAAACACTTTAAAAACAGTCTTACATCCACATCACAAAAATCATGCAAAACATTTGAGAATTCCTATCATGCTCACTTTAAACGTAGTAGCTTTATTGTTTGGGGTTATTTTAGCACTTAGCACAAATCCGGAGTTCTATGGTACTTAGGGGAAAAACTACCAGTGTATAGACCATTTTATGTCATAATTGGCAGCCGTTTATACCACTAGAGCATATGCTTTATTTGCCACAAATTTCTAGTTATCCTTAAGTACCATTTGAATAATAAATTCTGAACAGTACCACTCCCCAGAAAATAAAACACCAGGTTATTTTTACCTAGACTATGGCTACGGAATTAATTACTTGGAATTTGCAAGAGATCAAACAACCTTTGCACAATTCAAGGAGGAAAAGTATCAATTTCTGAAAAATGAAAACTACCTAAATGATATTCTGTTTTTGCCTAAGTTGGCTAGCCCTCAAAAAAATAAAATTATAACAAGTAATGAAGACAAATAAAAGGTAACGATTATGTGTGGCACGGATAAAAACACTAAATTATTTTTGAGAAAGGAAACTGCATTTTATTTACCCATTCATACTTTAGAACCAGAACCAAAGAAAAGCAATAAAGCCGGTGAAAGACCCATACAACCCACAATGTTGCCCCCATAAAAAATATTCCAAATTAATTTCTGGCCACAAATTCTATTTTTACAACATGTAATTGAAACCAGATTACCTTTGGTTTTTCTTAATCCTCCCCCTCTTTGGAGGGGGGCCTAAAAAGAATGTAGAAGTGAAACTTGAAAGGTATCCTTACATCCTGCTGTCTCAAATACAGTTTTGCTGCGAAAACTTCTTTGCCAACTAAACTATTATTACCTTTCCCAGTGCTGAGGATGAAATCAGCATCTTCATTATAAGCCTGACTTTCATGTTTCTAACTCAGCTACAAACTCTTTTCCCAACCAAACCCCTTTTCAAAACTATTCAGCAATTTCAAATGTTTCCAGCGTCTTGGCACATTTTGCATTCTTGCTTAACCCCGGAATCATTAAAGAGATACATTTAATGAAATGGTATCAGACAGCTAACCATAGGAGTAAGAGAGAAAAAGTTATCATAATTAAGTTCTGAAAACTGCCCGTGGTAACTTGAGAAATAATATTCTTAATGGAAAATGTCAGGTATGCCTTCTTGGCTGTAAATGACCTAATGCTCTCGCATGTATATTAACTGAAAATCCGCCCATCCACAGACACACTCCGGAATTAATTAAAGAAATGTACAGTGGAGACACGTGTGGGCTTGATTTTGCCACGGGGTTTTCACTAGAGCTCCCTGGCACTTAGTTGTCCCCGATATTAGTGTCACTTATAATCTACAGCAGCATCAAACATGCAAAATACCGCGCACGGAGCTGGAAGCGGGCTTGAGGGCAGAGCGCTGGGCGCGCGGGAAGGGCTCCAGGAGCGCCGTTTACCCGGTCGGCTCCCACACCGCTGGCTTTCTGTTCGAAAAGCCTCGGGTTTCAAATACATCCCTGGGATCTTCTCTTCCCTGGCACACGCATTTTTAATTTTTTTAAAAAAAATAAATCACAGTAGGGCATCTGGGGCAAAAGAGTTTTCAAAAGATCTGCTTTTTTGAAACGCGGAGCCGATTCGTTGACCCCAGTCGCAGAGTACTGAAGCCAACTTTTTTTTTTTCTTTTAAAGAAAACACAAAATAGAAGGAGGAAATGCAAAATAGCTCTCGGCAGGCATTTTTCGGTGGCAGAGACGAATGACGGGAGGGGGAATGAATCGGGTCGTTGATGAGGCTCTGTAAAGGGCATTTGAAAGATTCCGAGACGCGAGGCGTTGCTGTCCCCACCTAGCGCCAGCCGCGGACTTGGAAGTGGCCGCTCGTCCGCACGGTTACCCATACCCGAGCCCCAGACACCGCGGGAGAAATTCGAGGTCGGGGGCCGTTTAGCATCGCCGACTGAATGACTGGGCCAGGGCCGGTAAGCGGCTCGCTGGCCACAAGCCCGGCAAGGGCTTCCTCCGTGAGCCAGGTGACCCCGGAGGCTGCAGGACCTCTCGGGTGGAACAAGGCTCCCCCATTTGCTGTGTGACCTCAGGCAGGTTGCTTAACCATTCTGTGCCTCAACCTCTTCCTTTGAAAAAATGGATTTAAAAATAGAACACATTCTAGGTGGGTGGTGAAGGGCTGTGATTCAGTAAGATTTAGAATAGACTCTGGTCGGTAGTAAACTCTCAGTAAATGACAACTGCTAATATTCAATTATTGATGCTGTCTCTCCTCTATTGCAACCTCTCCAAACACACACACAACTGTCAAACGTTTAGAGCTGCCTCACTCTGATCACTCCTTCTCTGGTTTCAGCTCCTGGCACAGCGACTGGCACAGAGCAAGTGCTCCATAGAAGTTTGCTGAGGGAAGTAAGGTTGGAAGGGACTTAACCACACCCAGGGGTGCCCTCCTGGGCTAGAGAGTCCTGGGGCTGGGGCTGGGGGCAAGGCGAGCTAGGTGCCGGCTTGGTGGGAGGCCACCGAGATTGCAGTGGTGGAGCAAAATCCACATCCGGGTCCTGGCCTCGGAGAGGCGTTAGGGGAGCCTGAGTCTGGTCGCTGTCTCTCGCCTGGCAGAGACTTCTGCAGCCTGGAGGCGGCCCAGGGATCCGCCCGGGGTTCCTGGAGGAAGGACCCCTGGAGAGGGGGTGGCGGGGTCCGAAGGGAGCCCCCCACCCGGGCGCTGGCCAGGGCCACTGGCGGCGGCGGTGGCTCTACTACCTGCAGCAAGTGCGATCCCAGCTCCTTGGCGACGCTGTCCAGGGGCCCCGCGCGGCTGGGCTGTCCCCACGCGTCTCCCAAACCTGGACGGGGAATAACACAAACCAGTAAACAGCAGCGCCCAGCGAGAGGCCTCAGCACCCAGTATCCCGCCCGCCGGCCGCCGCTGTCGCCCCTTTGCCTTGGATTAAAAAGAAAAAGGCCAGAGAAATTCCCACCAAGGCCTTGGGTCCAAGCCCACCAGTCCCTCAGCTCCCATGGGTCACCCGCGTGCTCACGGCTCTGAAATTGTAGTTTGATGTGAAATGCCACAAAGTAATCTAATCTGCTTCGAAATCAGCCATCCTCGTCGCCAAACGGCTATATCGATTTGACCAGTAAATATCCCCCCTAGGGCCCTTCTCCCCTCCCTCCCCTGTGGGGCAGCAACTCTGCATTTTCCCAAAGACAGAGAGGCCCAAACTTAAAGCCCTGGCCATCCTGGAGGCAGCTTTTCTTGCATTGAAAAAAGAAGAAGAAGAAAAAATATATCTTTTTAACCTCCTATAATCCCCCCAGACTCTCCAGCCACCATGGATGCCTCAGACGGACCCTCCTCAAGTCCAAGGGCTACAGCCTGGGAAGGGTTTTACCTGGGGGCTTCCCGAAGGCCAACTCCCAACGCGCCATCGGCGGAGCGGGGGATGGGCGAAGGCGGGGAGAGAGACTGGACGGCAACTGGGAGGTGTTTGCTGTCACATAATTGAAGCCTCACGGCCCCTCCACTTCTTAACTGTTCCACCCAATTCTCCAGGTGCTCCCCAGCGCCTCCCCAAAGGCCACCAGGGTTGCAGAAAGCGCACCGGGGAAAGGCAGCCCCGCTCAGCCAAACATCCCTCTCCCGCGCCCTCGGCTCGGCTGCTGTGACCCCGGGGATCCCAGGCTTTCCTCTACACACTCGGGAGGAAGCAGGAAAGCCGGGGGAGACTGCGGCTCTGAGCCGAGCTGGGAGAACATCTAAGCCGCTCCAGGGAGTCCTTCCGCTGGGGGCCACTCCAGTGAGCGCCACAGCCCGGGTCCGAAGGGGCAAAGTCTGGTGACCGCTGTCGTAGCATCCCTGCCCCCTGTGAGGATCGACTCCCAGGCGCTAGACCGGCTCTCGCGCCTCTCATTGGAACTGCGACCCCGCGGAGTGAGCTGTGGGTCCCGCCGGTGCGGGCGCCTCCCCTCCCGGAACCGCAGGTCTGACCGGTGCCCTGCCCGCTGCTCCCGGGAGTGCCGACCTGCAGCCGGAGCGAATCCGAGGATCATTCCCAGGACCGAAAAGCCCCTCCAAGCTGATGGTGGGTGGCGAGTGGGTTGCGGAGAGTGTCGCACAGGCACCCTGGGTCTCTCCGCCGTCCAGGAGGGTGCCCAGAACATCCCGGCTTCTGAAGCCCTTGACCCCAGCAGGCAGAAAACTCACCTCCAGCTGCCAGGGGGTGTCCCACCCAGAGCCCCTCCTCCCAGAGCCGTTGGAGACCCCTCTCTTTGCAAGTTCTACTTTGCAACTGAAAAAGGAATGCTCTAGTTCTCCTCCTGGGCTCTAGAATTACCGGTTTATCCCGGTCTCCCCCAAAGAAGCGGCTAATTTCCTCATATCCCGATCTCCCAAATAGGATCACCCCTCCCCCCAAGACTCCAGGGTATGAACCCAGGTATCTCTTTAGCCCTAGGAAATCACCGTCCACCGCACTCCCACTCCCAAGGGTGACCACACTGTGGCCTTAGTACCGGGCCGCTGGCTCTCATGTAGCTCCTTCCTCCCCATCACCCAAGAGGCCGACCTGGCGGCGGTGGCATTTACTCCATTTAACCAGAAATGGAAAGAACCAAAATTTAAAAGCCTCAGGGGCTTGAATGAAGAAAGAATATAATAGGGACCCGGGAATTCTGCTGTCTGAACATGGACAAACTCGCCCTGGTAACTGTCCTTTACCCCACTCCTGAGCCCGTCCCCTGGTTTTGCCTCTGTGGCCTTGGCTCCTCCCAGGGTCTGGGGCTGAGTGGCCTGGGGAAATCTTCACCTTCTGGAGTAACCTGCCCACCCCCCAACCAGACTCTCCCACCTGGGTCTCCCAAAGGCTTCTTCCAAAGCTCTGGTCCCACATGCAAAAGTGCATTGGCTACACAGGACAATTTTCTGTAGGATTCAAATACCTGGACACATCAAGAGAGTCTCTTCTCTTATATCATTATAATTTTTCCTGTAATTGCCTGATGCCTCTGCTTTGCCAGCAGAGAGTTGGAGCTGGCACAAGAGGGGAAGGTGGTGAGAAGGTTCCCCTCAAGCGTCCCTGCCCCCATGCCACCTCATGGGTGATGGCGCTGCCAGCTCTTCCATTAGAAACCACTATGGGCAAGGCCTTTTCACCGGGCCCATAAAAATCTACTTTGGGTTGGCTGTAGAGACTAAGGTAAGTTTTGCAACAACAACAAAAAATCATCTTGTTATCATAAAGCCAAATACACTCCTGGAAAAGTGAGGCGCTGGGCATGCGGCCCTTATCTGGACCTAACAAAGGGCTTTATTTATTAGAAAAACTAGAGGAGCAGAAGAAAAGACTGGGCTAAGCTCCTCCAAAGTTATTGGCCCTTGGTGGTCCATCTCCCTTGATTCTGGGAACTCTCCCACCCCAGTGACTGAAGGGGAGCAGGGGGAGGAGGTCCAAACCTGCCCTGGGGTTTCTGGCCAGAGCTTGGGGTCCCCCTTGCCTTACCTGTGCCAGCAGGGAAATCACATGGGGACTCTCTGCTACTGGCAGTTCGGATGGCCAGGTCACTGGGGACGGGGGTCAGAGGGAAAGGGAACCAGGGATCCCTCCCCCCGCCCCCGCCTCTGAGGGTTTGTGGGGGCCTGCAGCTTGTACCCACACTCAGCTGGCTGTTTGGCTTAAACCCTGCCAGGCCCTGCCCATCACAGAAGCTATCTAAATATGGCCCCTTCTCTCTGTGTGCTCAGTTAGTCAGTCAACAAACAGCTCTTGAGCACTTGCTGTGCCAGGGCCTCAGCCAAGTTCAGGTCACAGACCAGAAACATTAAACCACACAAATAAGATGATTTCCTAGTGGAAGGGAGATTATAGAGGAGTTCCCTCAACGGTGAGACAGGGCCACCCCACTCAGGGGATTGTACACACAAATTGAGAACTGAAGGAGGCATCTGGGTTTGCTCCTTCCTCTGGACCCAGGAGCAGGACTCACTGTGGCCAAGGACCAATGGGTCCAGATCCCAAGAAGGGTCTAGACTTGGATAAGAACTTCCAGGATGGACAGTGGTTCTTACACTTCTCCAAGGGCAACCTTGGACAGTGGTTCTGAGTGGCACTTCAGAACTTCCCAGGTCTTGGAATGCTTCGTGGTCTCCAGAGTCCCTGAAAAACCTGGCCTTTGCACCATTTTCCAAACCAGTGGTGGCAGGAAGGGGGTACGAAGGGGGTGGTAAGTAGGGGCACCCCCACAAGGCCTGGCTTGGCCCAACCGGTCTGGAGAGGGGAGGGGATTCTAGCCCATGGACTGCCTGGTGGCTGGCCAGTGTCCTACATGCTCAGACCATAGACGGATGCTCCTTGAGATCCTACCGCCTTGGGATGGGATGCTTAGACCTTGAAGGATGGGATGGCATTTTGGCTGACCGGTACTCAGGTGCTCGTGGCCAGTGCCATCCCAGCAAGGCTTCTGGGAGCACTCCTGGCCTGGTCTTGGGTGCTGACCCCCAGGACTGAATCTGTGGTGGTGGCCACACTCCAGATCCTTGCCCCCAACTTCCAGGATCCGGCATCCCTGGACTCCCATCACCCGTGCAGAGGCTTCCTGCTCCTTGTCTGTGAGTTTTCCCTCCCAGACCGGGCGCACAGACTGGCAGGCCTCCAAGGAGAGATGGGGAGAGGGTTGTAAAAATCCACTTTGTTCTAAAAAATAAGTCTACTTTAAAACAAAAATCTGCGTTCTTTCGGGCTGCTTTAGAGAAAAGCCTCAGAGCAGTAACCCCATGTCGGCTTAGGGTGAGGAGTTTCTCTTCACCAAACCCTCCAAATCAAAGCATTTCCATTCCCAACAACAATTTCCAGGACAGCCTCCCCACCCCTCCTCGACACTCAGGGGTGTGTGTGTGTGTGTGTGTGTGAAGGGTTCAGACAAATCCCTGGAACAATTCAGGCCTGCAACCCCACTTAATGTGTGTGAGTGACATTTTCGCCTCTTTGAAGTCAATGGCCTTGGATGAATGTCACAGTCCTTGCGCCTCTCTCACCCACACCTGTCTGGGATCTCGGGGTGGGTGGCGGGAGGGGGAGGGGCTCTGTTCTTTTCCCAGAGTCAGCTTCAGTTTCAAGCTCCATTCCTGGACTGGGTCCTGGAGCCAGTCCCTTCTCTGGCCTTTTTGGTACAAGTGCCCCGAGGGGATGCCACCCTCGGCCCCAGGGCTGAGCACAGAAACCCCAGCTCCTGGGAAGGGGCTTGACCCTGGTGATTGGCCAGGGAGATCCTGAAGGTCTGACCCCCACCTTCTGAGGCCCAGCGATGACTGCCATGCGCCGTAGTGGCAGAACTTGCCCTGCATCCTGCCTGGCATGGTCACCTGGGTGCTTCTGTGGTTCCAAAGCGCCCCCTCTCCTGAAGGGAAAACCACACTGCAGCGGGCAAGGAGACCCTGGGCCCCAGGGCTTCCCTGAGCCCTCTGAGTACCAGGCCTTCCCGACCAGGGTAACTGGCAGTTTTCAATTCCCGGTCCACTGCCAAAGCCAGCCTTGCTTGCCTGCCCTCTTCCCTGCCCACCTACCTCCCACTTCTCAGTCCACTGTTAAAGGGGAGAAAACGTGAGGACTCGGGGAACAGCAAGACCGTCAGTCTTGTAGCTGCAAGCAGTGAATCCCAGAGGTCCACCCAGTGGGGCTTGCCACCTTTTAAGCCTCATCTGGCTCAGGAAAGGCAGTGAGCCCACAGGAAGGAGACACTGGGGTCAGATCTCGTTAGATTTCCACCTGTGCTTCCTGCTTCCTCACACCTGATCCCAGGAACCCTGCACAGCGATGGAATTGCTACTGGGCCCATTTTACAGACAAGGAGACAGAGGCCCAGCGGGGCAGAGCGGAGCCTTGAACCGGCGGTCTAGGTTGCCAGGACGCCCACGCTTGCGGACTGGCCGCCCCGCGGAGGGTCCACCTTGGCCCCAGTCGCCTCTCCGCCCCTGCGCTGGGTCTCCTCCGAGCACCTCTTTCTCTCTTCCCGCTCGGCGCTCGCTCTCGGGAGGGATGAAAGGAGCCGAGGCCGAGGCCGGAGGCCTCCTCTGCGCAGCTGGAGCTCAGGCGGCACCGCGGCCTTCCTGCCGCAGCAGCCACCGCCTGCCCGGGCGCCCCCGGCGGGATCCTGGGAAACGCCCGCCCCTCTCTGGCCTCAATTTCCTCAAAGACCCAGGGTTAGTCTGGCGATTCCCGCGGTTCCTTCGGACCGTGCTATTCGTTTTCTGACTCCCGAAGTCCTAACTTGGCTTCTAGATTCTTTTTCACCCAAGGGTCCCGCCTGCTCCCGGGCTACCGGACAGCGGGGCTGCGCTTGGCACATCCGTTTCGCTCGGCACATCCGTTTCGCTCGGCATCTTTCCGTTCGCCGCCGAGGAGCCGACGTACAGCCGGGAGCTCCCGCCGCGGTGCAGGACCGGGATGGTCCTAAACCCTCCCTTTTGCCCGCGTCCTGACCCCCGTGGCTCCGCCAGGCCCGTTCCCAGTCCCGCACCACCTCCCCCACGGCGCGCACCCGAGCCTCCCGAGAACAGGTTCAATCAATGACGGGTGCTGCTTCCGAGCTCCCGCCCTGCGCCCTCCCGAGCTACTGGAGGGACAAGAGAGTTATTTTGCATAATTGAGGTCTTTCAAAACTCATCTTTTCCTCTGCTCCAGACACCTGGCTTCTCTCCGCTCCAATCCCAGACCGACTCCGGAGCTGCAGGCCCCAGGCCTCTGAGCGCCGGAAGGAGTCCGGAGGCCGTGGTCCGCCCTCCAGGCCGGCGCCCCTGCTCCCTGCTTCAACGAGGCAGGAGCGCTGCGGACAAGATCACAAGGTCCTCGCCAATTCCGATCCATCAGAACCTCGTAAGTTCAGGGCTCTTCCCCAAACCCTAGGGCCAAACAGCTCTTTCCCAGCCCTCGATGGTCACCCCCAGGAGACGTCCAGCTGCCTCTCAACCAGACCACGCGAAACAAAGCACAGGGGCCTGATGCTCAGGAGCCAGACCGCAGCCAACCTACCCCTGCAGCCGACTCGGGGCCAAACAATTCTGGCCTGGAGACTTGCTTCCCAGAGCTGGAACCAACAGACCCATAGGAGCAGTACACCCACCACTTTCCAATTTTTAGCAGCTTTCCCGGAAAAAAAAAAAAAAAAGCTTATTTATGATTAGCCCTTTTCTCCAGACCTCACTTTCTAATTTCTGGCTTATTTAAAAATCACTTAATCTTCTGATAATATCTTTCTTTGTGATTTGTATTTCCAGTGGGGTGGGAGGGAAGGAGAGCAGGTCTATGTCCTGTCTGGGCTGCACACCTGCTTTGTAGCATGCGGATTAAGAAAATGCTCACCAAGCAAACCCGTTACTATCTCTCATCCCCGGGTGGGAAGGAGAGTTAGGCCTTATAAACTTTCACTGAAACTTCAGCAGGAGAGGAATCACCCCTACTTTGGTGGAAAGCCTACCAGTAGCAACCGTCAGACTGAAACTCCCAAAGGGAGGGGCACCAGCGGGAGTAGGGGACCCTTGGTGCGTTGATGGGGGTTGGAAAGAGAAAGAACTTTCCCTTGTAAGAACTCCAGGATCTGGTGATTGGGTCACCGGCTCCTCCTCCGGGGAGGAAAGCGCCTGCCTGGCCGAGCAGCGCAGTTGGAAGGCACCGGCCAGACAGGCCACAGCTTCCGGCCCCCTCTGCCCTCGGTCCTGCAGTGCTCAGCTCCCCAGCCCGGCCTGCTGCAGAGCTGGAGTGGTGCTGGGGGACAAGCCAGCCCAGCTCCAACCGGGAGGCAGTGTGAAGGGCAGGGTGTCATGGTCTGGTCAACTCCATGACCCAGAGCCAATTACAGATAACCAGCTTAACTCTCGGTAAAAAGGGTGAGCTTACTGACTTCAGGTGGCTCTCCTGGCCTGGGACTGTCTTAATATTAGGATTGCCCTGCACTGGAGAGACACCTGTCATGGTGCTGCAGTGACTTTCCTGTGCCCTGTGGCCAAAGTTGTCTCCTTAGACCAGAGCCGGCTTCTGAGGCTCCTCGGCCTGCAGGTCTTGGGGTCTGCCCATTAGGCCCCGGAGCAGAGTGACCCAGAAAGTGTCAATCCCTTCTGCCAGGCCGCAGCCACCACCACGGCTGGAAGGTGATCGGTTCAGAACCACAGGGACACCAAAAGGGACACTGTGGGGATCAGGCCTCCTCTGGTTCTGCTGCTCAGAGGTGCTGGTCCTGGCAGCCATGGTTACCCACAGGCGGTATGCCATATGTTCACCCCATGAGCCACTATGTCTGACCACTGAGAGCCTGCTGGACCCGTGGGCCCTGGGGACCCTTGCCCACCGTGGCACCTGCCCCTCCAGGCTTATAATTGCCACCTGGAAATGAAGCCTATGCTCAGGCCCGCCTGCCATTTTCAAACTAACCTCCTCCCTCTCTCTCCTGCCCCTCATCTCAGCTCACCTATTTGTAGGTTTGTCCCACCCTGACCTCCAGAGCCCCAGCCCCCAGGAAGGCGAGCAGAGAAGAGACTGCCTGAGAGGCCTAAGTCTGAGGCCCAAGCCCCCACAGGTGCTCTGCTGGGCGCTGGGGCCTGCGCGGCCTGGGCCTGCTAGTGTATTCCACTCTCTCCCAGCTGGAGCCAGCAAGCACCCTTCACCCCCGGGCTGGGGTGCACGTGCTTCCCTCCACAGAAAGAGAGATAGGGAGGAAAAAGAAGGAAGAGTTAAAGAAGTGAAGAAAGGGAAAAAAGAGGGAAAGAGGAAAGGAAAGAAGAAAGACTAGAACAGATCCGTATGCTCATAGAACAATTCCTGATACGCCCCCCACCAGCCCTGGGCCAGAAGATGGTCTGGTAGCTCCAGCAGCTAGGCCCCGGCCGCCCTCCCCAGCAGGAGCCGAAGCTCCCGGCAGGGCCTGTCCAGACATCCAGGCAGCGGCGGGGAGGCTCAGGCGGCCCCTCCGGGCCAGCTCTTGCTCCCCGCTTGGGCCCCCTAGCGCTCCCGGCCGCCTACCTGCGACCTCACCTTCGGGAAAGACTGCGCGCATCTTCAGGTAGCTCGTGGTGAGTCGGATGATGGACGCCTTGTCCAGCTGCGAGGTGATGGCCGATGGCAGCGGGAGCAGCTTGGCCAGCTCATAAAACTCGCCATTTTCCTTCTCCCTCCTGGTCTTGGCCGCATTCTTGGACTTCTCCTTCATCGCGTCTCCGCTCCGGGCATATTAGACCCGGCCGTGCTCCAGGCCCGCGGAGCCCCGCTCCGGCAGCAGCGGCGGTGATGGGGAAGGGGGCGCCGGGGGCCAGATGGGTCTGGGGCGCAGGCCGCGGGCAGGTGCGCAGGGCCGACCGAGGGCACCGAGACGCTCCTCCGCAGCCGCGGGCCAAGAGCCCTGGGCAACCCGGCGGGCGCCGCCCCGCGCTCCGCCCGCCGCCGCCCCGGGCGCAGCCTCCTTCGGGCTGGACTGTCCCGCGGAGAGCAGAGCCCCGGCTTCCCGCCTGCCTCCGCTCACTCTTCCTTCCTCCCTCCTCTTGTCTCCGCTGCCTTGGCTTTCCTTGGCGGTGAAGAGCGGCCCGCGAGGAGGCGGCGGTGCTGTTTAGTCCTTGACGGAGTGTTCGTACCCGCTGCCGCGAGGCCCCTCCGAACAGGAGGGCGGCACGGGCGGCGGCGGCTGCGGAGCCATGGAGCGGGAGGGGAGCTGAGGCGGCTGGGGCCCGGCCCGGGAGCGCTCTCCTGCCCTCCCCGGCGGTTCCCTGTGCCTGGAAGCAGGGCGCCCGGAGCCCTCGATCTGTCGCGAGGCACAGCAGCTCCGCGGTCCACGTGCGACCGAGCGGCGTTTGTTTATGGCGGACCCGCCTTCGGGCGGAGCACTCGGCCGCCGCGGCCCGGGGAGGGGGGGCAGGGAGGGGGGAGGGACCGCGGCGGGGGCGGGGGCGGGGGCGGCCAATCTCGCCTCCCGACCCCGCCGCGGCCCCGGAGTCCCAGGCGCGCCTCCGCGTCGCTGCCTCCAGGGACTCTCCCAGGAGCGACCCGCGCGCTCCCGGCCTCGAGGAAGTCGCGGTGAGTGCACCGGCCGCGCGGCGGGGACTGGCTTCGGCGAACGGGTCGCGGGACCTGGGCGCTAAGCAGAGCAGCGGGGAGGGGCGGAGGAGGAGGAAGGGAGGGAGGAAGGGGTGCAGAGTCCGCCTCTGTGGTTCCCGGGCAGGTACTGGGCGGGCGCGGCGAAAGTGCTCCGCGGAGGATGACAGAGTCCTCCGCGCCCGGGGGACCCCGTGCCCTTACCCTCCTCAATTCGCAAGTCGGAGAGCCGAAAGCGGGAGGTGGCCGGGGGGGGGGGGGGGGGAAGACTCTACCGCCCCCCCCCCCCAGGAAACGGCGCGAGTGAGGCTCGGAAGTGACCCTTCTGCCCTTTCTCTCCTTGAAACCGGAGAGCGAACGGAGATTGGCGCCTTCCTCCGAGGGCCTGGAGGCGCGGGTCGGACGGAGAGAGGGGGCGGGGGAGCCGAACCTACCGGTGAGGCCTCGCCCTGGGCGGCGGCGGGAAACAGGGCCCAATAGCACCAGCTCCTGAAGCGCGATCCGGTGCAGCTGGAGTTTCAGGGAGGCGCGGGTGGGGCGGGTGCTTCAGGTCGAGGGGCGCCGAGCGAGGGTCAGCGGACAAATAGTGGTGGCCAAAATGATGAGGGTAGGAGGCAGTTGGAGACGTCGCCGGCCGTAGGGCGTGCCAGTACTTTCCCTCAGGGCCACACTGGATCTCGGGTCTTCTTGTATAGACTCCGCAAAGATCCCGTGCTACGGGGGTTGCACAAACCCCGTCTCATTTAGAAGTCTGAACTCTCCGGACGCGGTGTGGACGCGTGCACTGGGAGGACTGCCGCTTCCTGGCGCGCGGGGTCAGAGGGCAGCGGTAGTGGACGCAGGACAAGGGGTCCTGGGGTCCCTCGGTCGTATGCCGAGGCTGTAGAGCTGTGAGGTTATGGGTCTGTGGAGGCTTGGTCTGGAAGTCAGCTCCGCAGGGGAGATGGTGGAGCTGCGGGGCCGGGCGCTAGGATCTCAGTTCTTGGTGCAGCCTCTCCCCCGCGGCTCGGGAGGAGCTTCGCGCACTCACTGCGGTACAATGACCTGGTACTAGCCTCGCTCGCCCGCATCTGGAGGGCAGGGCCTACGGCGAGCAAGTCTGCAGCAGGTACTCCAGACCTTTTCCAGGGACCCCCTTTGAAGGTCAGAAGTTCGAAGGCTTTGGAGGCGTCTTATCTTCCTTGGTGGGCGGGACAGTGTGCGCAGACCCCGGCTCGGCCCCCGCCTGTCCCAGCGCCCTGCGGAACCCACAGCCGTGGCCTTGCTCAAAACCACCGAGCCACGTGAGCTTCAGACTTAGTGGCCCCCCACCAAAAGCTGGGTGCATAAAAGAACCAGGACTTTTCCTTAGGGTTTCGACTCCAGCAGCGCTTGCCTGTTTCCAGCAATGTGCGCACAGGGTCTGGGCGGCGCGCGGGCGGCTCGGGTACGCAGTGCCCAAACGCAAGGCGCTAGGCGGTTCCCCGCCCGGAATCCTGTACCTGGCTGCGCCGACAGTCGTCTCCTAGCTTCTGGGAGAAGAGGCTCCAGCGGGGAAGGGACCGAAGGCTGGGCCCTGCCGCCGCTTGCGCAGGCCGCCCCTGAGTGCGCTCCGGCCCCTTTCTGGCTTCGGGAGGATTTAACGCTTCCTTCACCCCCACGATTTCCGATCCTCAATTACGGACCCGGGAGAATTCCTCCCGGGCTTGAAAGGGATTACCCTGATCGCAGAAACACGGCTAAGCGGAAGCGGGAGAAACCCGACAAATAAAAGGAGCAGAAGCTTTCCTTAAGCCAAAGTTCCCTGATTTTCCGGGAAATTGTACTTGAGATCTCCATACCCGGTCTTCGCAGTGGCAGCGGCTGTTCTCGCCTCGGCGAGACCGGTTCGAACCGCGTAGTGGCACAACGGGATGTTTGAAGACTTGTGGTTGTGGGACACTTTCAGACCCACGGTCTTTCCCAGGAAAAGTCCAAGCGGATATTGTGTCCCCTCAATACGCGTTCTTTCAATACACACGGGCCCGCGCTCGCCTGCGGCAGTACCCAAATTACTTCGGCGGGAACTTCGAGGTTTCCCAGGCGGGAAGAATAGTGACCTCTGCGTGGACTGGCATAGAAGAACCCTGGAGCCTGGTTGGGGGGCGTCTCAAGGGCTCTCCCTACCGAAGGGACTGCCGGGGGCCCTTAGGACACGTAGGACGACACTCACAGGCTAGAAGCTCTGTGTACATGGGGAAAAACACTAAACACGGGTTAATTGGAGTAAGCAGAGCCGGTGCCCACCGGTTGGGACACCTACTGCGTGCTCTTTGCTCCAGGCGTGGGCAGTACCTCGGAGTCTATGCTTTGGGTAGAAAGTCGAGCGCGGCACCCAGAGCACAGCCCCAGAGGGGAGAAGCACAGAGCAACGGAAGACCCCGAAGTCCTGGGCATCACCCGGAAACGGCTGCTCTCCTACTGGCTTGGAAGGGGTCGGAAGAACTAGAATGAAGGGAGGCTGGGGGCAGGAAGAGGGCAGGTGAGAAAAAGGGTCGGACCCCTTTAGTCCAGCAAGCTTCCCGCCGAGCCATCTGCTTGCGGGGGGGCGTCACCACCCCCAGTCTGCCCGGCTTCGTGCGCTTGAGCGCACTCCTAGGCGCACCAGCACGCCTCCGCATACCCCCCACCTCTTAGAAATTTTCCATTAGGAAACTGATCTGGAAGAAATTGAGGCCCTAGGAGGAAAGGGGCGGGGCCCGACCGCCCCACATCTGCTTGGATTTTCCGCTTCAGATGCTCCGCAACTGTTTTTTCCCCAGGCCGCGCCCGGCGCTTACCTGAGGCCCTTCCCCCGCGGAAACCGACTTTCGAATAAGATCAAGGGGGGAAATGTACAGATGTTCCACTGAGGATGGGCTGCTGAGGTGGCAGAAGGGGATTCAGAGACTTGGTCCCTAAGGAGGTGTGGGAGGGGAGGACTTTTCCCAGGCCTAGCCCTAGATTTGGGGAAGAGGTTCGAACCTTTGCGGCGGTGTTTACAGAGAACTTCGACCAGCCGAGCAAGACAACAACAGAAAACTTAAGACTTTGGAAATTCAAAACTATTCGATTTATAAACCCTTTTCTACACAGACAATCAGCACGATTTGGTTACTCTAGAAAATCCCGCTTGGGGTCAGCATCATGTTTATGACTATTTCGTGGCTGGGAGGCGTTTTTGGTCTGGGCTATCTGGAAAAAGTACTTCACTTTTTCACTCCTCTCCATGTGTGTAAGCTCAGTGGAGATATCACTAACTTTTCCTGGGATCAGTGCTGCTCCCAGAAAGGATAGAACAACAATTACGATATACTACCCAGTGTGTAAAAGGAATTACAGATATCCAGAGCTATTTTGTAACGATTCTTTCCTTGACAGGTCAAGACAATAACTCACTCTGCTCACTCAAGTAGCAGAGGGAGAGAAGTTTAATTCTTTTTCTTTTAATAAATTATTTCACTGGATGTTACCCCTTTGGAGAAATTGCTTGCTTTTAAATTTGTCAGTTTCTCTCTGATTATTTGACTCCATCGCAGTAACTAGGGCAGATTTGCCTTCCTCTACCGGGTCCAGGGGTCCCTTGATGCTTGTGTGTTCTGTGCAGGCAGGGTGCCCCACATGGCTCCTGGTAGCCTAACCAGAACAGCCCAAGGCTGACTCTGACCCCTGGGGTTCTGAAAAGAGCTCGGTCCTTCTTGGACTCGGTTGTCTGCAATGACTTGGGTTTCTGGGATTGAAGCTCCAGGGGGGCTCTTTGGGGCTGTGCTTCCTATCCATGGAACAGAGTCCCCACTGCCTTCTTCTTTCCCTCCCTCAGGGCGATGCATTTAGGGATCAAAAACAGTGCCACTGGTAATTAATTACAGCAATTAGCAAAGTCCCCAGCGAGGGCCACAGTGAGCCATTGAAGCTGCTCCAGGTTTGGGTAAAAGGCCACATGTTTCTTCTGATTTTACTTGGGGTGGGTGTGAGAGGGTGGCCTCCCTTTCCTCTGCCTCCCTTTCCTGTCTCCCAGACTTAGCCCCGATTTCTCCTCCATCTATGGGAAGGTCCCGGGATTCTGACACCCCTCACGCACAGAGACATCCAGTGTCCTTGGTGGACAGCGAGGATACTATTGGAGAGCATGCAGCTCCCGGAGTCCAGGAGTGGCGCTCAGGGACCGGCCAGGGATCCGAGAGGACAAAGAGGGGAGCTGAGGGCCCTGCGCCGAGACCTCCCCCCATCTTTCCATGACCCGGCTGCCCCAAGCCTCCGCAGTCCGCTCCCACGCAGAGTGCTCTCGCCCCAGCTAAACAGAACCGTCGCCTGAAAATCCTGGTTTGGGTGGAGGCAGCCCATCGGCTCCGGCAACACCTCGCTTTTCGCCTCCAATGAGCTGGGGATTGTGTCTGGAAACCCTTGTGTTGGAGGAGCCTTAACAGTCCAGTGTGCGTGGGGAAATTCCTCAGTGGTTATATCAATTTCACACGGCCTTGAAATTTGAAAACCAGTTAGTTCATTAACGACAGCACTGAAACCACCTTTCAAGAACATCAACCAAAAGTTTTCCTTAAAAAACAAAACAAACCGATCCACCAGAGACAAATATTTCTTCTGCACATCAAAGAAAGTACAAACATGATAGGCTTACTTTTTTTCTAGCAGGTAATAATGGTAATAGCCGACACTTATCTTCAGGCTGATTTTATGTATATATAGCTATTATAATACTTTAAAGACAAAAACTCGTTTCGTTTGATTAGTATAAGGGCCGATTTGCAAAGCGAAGCGAACGTGGGGGAAACCTTGTCTCTAATCTAAACAAATCTACGAAGAGGTAGCTAATTCATTCTCCGTTTAGTAGACAAAGTTACGGAAAGGCCAGCGGGCCGGCGGGCGGGCGGACTGGATCGGCCACCTCCAGCCTGGGCTGAGCGCGGGCAGCCGCCCGCAACCCGGGGCATGAGCATCTTTCTGCTTCGCGCAGATTTTTATGTTTTTCTTTAATTTTAAGGGCTGCATGCTAAGCGGGTTTCCTGAGAGGTGTGTGTCTGAGAACACGCTCTTCCCTCCCTGGAGGAGAAGGAGGCGACGCCCACAGCAGAGGGCCGTCCTGTGTCGGAGGTTTCGGGCGCGCCAAAGCCAGACTTCAGATCAGAACTGCGGGGAGACACGCCGGGGATGGGGACTGCACCCCGTCCGGAAGGGCACGCAATTCGCGGCTGGTGGCGGAGGAGCCCCCTAGCCGGCCCTCCCCGCCCTAAGACGAATCCCGGTTTTGGAATCTGCGGGCCCACTCGGGGACACGGGCCGAGCTTCAGGCTTCCTTGTCGCCAGAGGTCTTCTCAATTCCGCAGAAGGAACTGAGGACTCCTACTCCCCGCCTCAGGAGCAGGTTGTTTCAGACAAGCTTTGCCGTGTTGTTCCCGCCTTTTGCGCGCGCAAAGTCTGGGGACCGCCCGCGTGGTTAGAAAAGCCGCCTGGGCAGGTTGGCGGAAGGGGGCGCAATGCGCACGCCCGGGGAAGAGGCTCAGTAAACACCGAGGGCGCAGGGCTCGGGGAACCCCAGCAATCAGAGCGTACGGGATGGGGGGTGTCAGTACACGCAGGGGCAGGGAACTCGATGCGCACGGAGCGGGCACAGCGCACGAGCGAGTGGGAAGCTCTAGAGCACGCGTGCGCCCAGCGCTCACGGCGGGGTCGCAGTGTACACTAGGGGGTCCCCTGCGCGCACCTAGGGAAGCATGTGTGGCCGTGCCAGCTGGGAGGTGTGCTTGACGTTCATAGGCGTGCTTGTGGCTGTTCGGACGCCGCCGGGTCCCGTCCTTCCCCACGAGCCTAGCCTCGACTCCGCCCCTCCCCCCCCCCGTTCTTTCCACATGGGAAGAAGGGAGCAGAGGAGTCTGGGGTCCTCGCGGGGCCTGCAGAAGAGGATGAGAGTAGGTGCTTAAGAGTGGAGGCTTGTCTGGTGAGAATTAAGAGGTCGGTGCTTTCATCTTGGCTTTGCCAAAGACCCCTGATCCGATGCTCTCACGCTCTTAGCCCGGATGCAGAGTCGAATTCTCACGCTGGCGGCTCAGCCTTCTTAGAGGGAGATCCAGGAGATCTGAGGAAGAAGGTCCAACACCCCTCCGCGGTCCCTCATCACCCCCCCCCCTTTTTAGGGCCGCACTCGTGGCACACGGAAGTTCCCGGGCTAGGGGTACAATCGGAGCTATGGCTGCTGGCCTACACCGCAGCCACAGCAACAAGGGATCCAGCCCGGTCTGTGCCACACCACAGCTCGGGAACAAGGAGGGATCCTTAACTCACGAGGCCAGGGATCGAACCTGCGTCCTCATGGACCCTAATCCGGTTGTTACCGCTGAGCCAGGAGGGGAGCTCCCCTTCGCCCGCTTTTAACCTCCGCAAGACAGAATTCCTTTTAGGTGCCAGAGCAAATAACCCAGAGGAGGAGGCACAGGGTAGAGCCCGTTTTCGTATAAAAAGAGACTTTAAATTTAACACTTTTTTTCCCTTCTCAATTCAAGAATATTTTCCCTGGCAAAAATATCGCTTAGCTGATAAACTATAGGGTGGATTCAAACTGCGGTTTGTGAATATTTTTGGCCCCAACTCCAGCACCGTCTTCATTTTTGGGAGGGCGGAAACAAAATAATCGTAGTTATAGCACCAACCATCGTTTTGCTCTGCTGGTGTAGACAAAGACATTATTTAATCTGACTACGGAATTCTCTGTACTTTTCCCCCAGAAGCTTTTGAAACAGGCGGGGTGAGCCCTCGGGCTCCGCCGGGCAGATTTTCACGTTCAGGGGCACCTTGTCCCGGCTTTCTCCTTTGCGTGAGGGAGGGGTGGTCGGGGTGGTCCGGGTGTAACTTTATGGGGTTGTGCACATGCTAGTCCACTCCCAGGATCAAAGCCAGTCAAGCCACTTTATTAAGGTGGTGTGAGACCTAGTTTCAATTTTGCATTTCATTTTGGAGAGTTCCTACCAACGGCCGGACCCTGAGCTGGGCGTGGGGGGTGGGGTGGGGCGGTGGGCTGGGAGAGGTGGCTCATTTGGAAGAGTTTACTGCGAAATAGAACTTTTGAATAAATTCAGGCTGGCATGGGGAAAGAGCTGGGAGGTGAACACGGTCGGAGGTGCGTAGTCGGTGACCCCGGGAGGCAACAGGCGCCAGGTTCCACATCTGACTGCAAAAGTGATCGCCTCAGACACTTATTGAACACTTTAAACAAGGTAATGAGCACTGGAAAGCTCTATGTGAACCTGCTTTGCTTCCTGGGTAGTTTGAGGGCTAGGAAGGAAAACGCTCAGCGCCAGATCTCCCCATGCACAAATAATTTTAGTGTTTATCGATGTCTACTTAAAGTAATTGACCAGAAAATACCTCCCTGTTTAAGCAAGGTAAAGAGTGCTCCATTGAAAGCAAATTGACCTATTTATGTTTCTGTTTAGCTTGATGTATATACATCGTCATTTTTTCAGAGAAGCTGTCAGCTCTGACAAATGAAAGAAAGTGGAAGCCAGGGAGGCTGCACCTGCAGAAAGTGCTGGAACTCCCCAGCCAACCTCTACCCATCTGTCCTTTAAGAAGAGTGCTTGGACCTTACTTGATTGTTTGAGATCCAGCCTTTGGATTTTCCTAAAGTAAATCCTAGAAATGGAAATTTGTGCTTATCATCCATCCTGCACAAACATTTTAATTTCTGAGTGGCCCGGATTGAGCCAAGAAGCAAGGATCCTTCCTGCCATGGCCAGAGAAGATCTGGAAAAACTGAAAACCTTCAGCTGAGGATAGGAAGGCAATAACTTAGACCCACAGAAAAACAAAAATTTCTAGCTAGGGAAAAAAAAAAAAGAGAGAGAGAGAAATGCTCCAAGTGAAGTTAGAAAATTTATATTTGTATAAAAGTCCTTTGATCCTCATTTGACAGTAAATGTATTTTGCTAGTTACGTGGGTGGATCCGAATTTCTCAGTGACCCTTTGCATGTGTGAATGTGAGATTCATCCTCAGCGAAGATGACAAATGGATCTTTCAGGAATCTGTGCTTTCGAGTTGATGTTCTGTGTTTGGTCATGGAAGCAGCTTCACTTCAGATACTTTATGAGATGGTTGTCAAGGGAACCTTGGGTAAAATTTCTCAGGAGTGTCTCTGAAAACATTATTCATAATTAAAAAGTGATTCATAGAAATCACCGGAAAAATTATGGCAAGTTATGTTCAAACATGTTTTTAGGCCATGTGGAATAAATAAAATCATTAAGGTCTGGTTGGGTCAGACTGCCTCCCAGCCTGCCTCTGACTGTGCCAGGAGGACCTGATAGCTCTTCAGGGATGTAAGAGCAGCCAGTGGAACATAAGCCATCTGAGGTTTTTCCAGGTATTTTCTGTTTTGTTTGTTTTGTTTTGTTTTTGCTTTTTGGGGCTGTACCCACAGCATATGGAGGTTCCCAGGTTTGGGGTCAAATCAGAGCTACAGCTGCCAGCCTACACCACAGCCACAGCAAATGGGATCCAAGTCAAAACTGTGATCTACACCACAGCTCACAGCAGTGCTGGATCCTTAACCCACTGAGCAAGGCTAGGGATCGAACCTACATCCTCATGGCTACTAGTCAGCTTCATTAACCACTGAGCCATGACGAGAACTCCTTCCAGGTACTTTCTACATGGACAATGCAAGTTGTAGTGCCCTTCTTTTAAAGGCCCCTGAATGGTGTAGTCCAAGAAGTGAATAAGGTATAGATAGCACTAGACGAAATACCTTTAATAACTTTTTTTGTTTGTTTGTTTCCCTGGGGCAGGGGGAACACTGTGGAAAACCCATCTGATAGAATCTGAAAGGCAGATAAACCCATTGGAACATAGACCCACCTGATTACAGGACAGACGATGTTCGACGGGTTTTTTGACACCTTCGAGGTGACATTCTCAAGACAGACTTTCCTGCCACCAAACTTTGCAGGTCCCAAGGCTTTAACATTGGGTTTAGAGCCTGACCTGTCCTGGGCATGGGTGAACGGAGGCAATATATGTCTGTTGCTAGTAATCATATAGAGGGAGCATCAGTATTTAATAGGGCAGCTAACTTATTAAATAACCCAAATGGAAGCAGTTGCATTTGCTAAAAAAAAAAAAATGCTTCTACTGAAACTAAAAGAATGGATACAATTTCTGACCCAGTGTGTGGTCACTCCGATGCACCAGGGCATCACTGATTAGGTCGTTGTAGACCTCTTTGCAGTCAACTACACTGGGGCTCCTGTGTCTGAGTCCCCTGGCGTGTGAAGGTGGCTACAACAGACAGGTTGAAGGCAGCGTGTTCCAGGTGTCCATTATTCATGGGTCTAGGGCTCGTTTCACTTAGAAGGAGCTTGTACATGATGCATCAAAAGTAATGCAGTTCTGGAGTTCCCCTTGTGACTCATCAGTCACAAACCTGAGTGGTATCCATGAGGATGCAGGTTCGATCCCTGGCCTCGCTCAGTGGGTTAAAGAGCTGGCGTTACCGTGAGCTATGGCATAGATTGCAGGCATGGCTTGGATCTTGTGTTGCTGTGGCTGTGGTATAGGCCGGCAGGTGTAGCTCCGATTCGACCCCTAGCCTGGGAGCCTCCATATGCCGCAGGTGCCGCCCTAAAAGGCAAAGCAAAAAAAAAAAAAAAAATGTGGTTCTTTGAATTGGGGAGTCCACCCTCCCCCCCCCCACTTGCACACATGCTGTTGTGCCAGGCCTCCTGCCAGGCATTCACGGGATAAAAGCTGGTTTCTGCCTGGGAGGTGTCCTCCATCCCGATGATGGCTTAGACTCTGACCAATGAATGGGGGTCGAGAGCCCTAGACAGGTTCACTGCTCTTGAACTAGTAATTCTATTTCTCATCATTTGTCCCATAGAAATCATTTCTAATATGAACAAAGTCCTTTTCATTTTATTAAATTTTTTTTTTTTTGGCTGCACCTGTGGGATATGGAAGTTCTCCGGTCAGGGATGGAATCTGAGCTACAGCTGCGACCTACACCACAGCTACGGCAACACCAGATCCTTAACCCACTGTGCTCCAGCAGGAACTCCAAAAAAGCCTTTTTAAAAATGAGTATTTTTCTGGAGCTCCCGTTGTGGTGCAGTGGAAATGAACCCGATTAGTATCTATGAAGATGCAGGTTCAATCCCTGGCCTTGCTCAGTGGGTCCAGGATTCGGAGTTGCCGTGAACTGTGGTGTAGGTCGAAGACATGGTTCAGATCCCAAGTTCCTGTGGCTGTGGCATAGGCTGGCAGCTGAAGTCTGATTCGGTCCCAGCCTGGGAACCTCCATATGCTGTAAGTATGGCCCTAAAAAGCAAGAAAAAAAAAAGCAAGAAAAAAAACGAGTATTTGCCATAATGGTTAAGAGTGTAAGCTTTGGGAGTTCCCCTCGTGGCACAGCAGTTAACGAACCCGACTCGCATCCATGAGGACTTGGGTTTCATTCCTGGCCTCGCTCAGTTGGTTAAGGGTCTGGTGTTACCGTGAGCTGTGGTGTTGGTCGCAGACACGGCTTGGATCCCATGTTGCTCTGGCTGTGGTGTAGGCCAGCAGCTGAAGTTCCAATTGGACCCCTAGCCTGGGAACCTCCATATGCTGCAGGTGTGGCCATAAAAAGACACACACACAAAAAAGTGCAAGCTTTGGTGTCAACCTAGTTTGGCTTCTCTTTAACCCTCAGTTTTGTGATCTGTACAATGGGGATAATAGCTGCCTCATAAGAAGGTTGTGAATTTTAACTAAAACTTCATACCATGCACTTCAACCATGGAAGGGTACAGCCACAGATATGTGCAATCATCCTCACAGTCCCTTTTAGAACATTTTTATCACTTCAAAAAGAAACCTCCGGAGTTCCCGTCGTGGCGCAGTGGTTAAGGAATCCGACTAGGAACCATGAGGTTGCGGGTTCGGTCCCTGCCCTTGCTCAGTGGGTTAACGATCTGGCGTTGCCGTGAGCTGTGGTGTAGGTTGCAGACGCGGCTCGGATCCCGCGTTGCTGTGGCTCTGGCGTAGGCTGGTGGCTGCAGCTCTGATTTGACCCCTAGCCTGGGAACCCCCATATGCCGAGGGAGCGGCCCAAAGAAATAGCAAAAAGACAAAAAAAAAAAAAAGAAACCTCCTTATCTACCAATTTCCTACACTGCTCCCCACCCACTGGCCCTAAGCAGCTACTGATCTACCTTCTGTCTCTGGATTTCCCTATCCTGGACTTTCCTATGAATAGAATCCTATAGTATGTGGCCTTCTGCGTCTGGCTTCTTTCACAGCATACTGTTTTCACAGCTCATTCACACACATGTATCAGGACTTGATTCCTTTTCATGGCTGAGTAATACTCCATTGTATGGAGAGACCACACTGTGTTTATCCATTCTCTCATTGATGGTCCTTTGTGTTGTTTTCACTTTGGGGCTACAATGAATAATATCCCTCCAACTTTTACTGTTGTCTGCATAGTAATTTTATGATACTTAGTAAATTTTATAACAAGAAAAATCTGGCAGGAGGAACTTGTACATTTGAGTTTGGTGTTAGGAGAGGGTAAGATCGTAGCTTTTTTATCAGCTTGGCCAGTTAGCTTGATACACATTAAACTGTTCCAAGCCAGATTTACAGACTTCATCTGTACCCCCACGTCCAGCAGATTATTCTATTTTATTTTGTCTTTGTAGGGCTGCACCCATAACATATGGAAGTTCCCAGTCTAGGAGTTAAATCTGAGCAGCAGCTGCCAGCCTACTTCATGGCTGTAGCCATGCTAGATCCAAGCCACGACTACAACTTACACCCCAGCTTATGGCAAAACCAGATCCTTAACCCACTGAGAGAGGCCAGAGATCAAACTCCCATCCTCATGGATACTAGTTGGGTTCTTAACCTGCTGAGCCACAATGGGAACTCCCTCCAGCTGACCGATTTACAAATATTGCTCTAGGTCACCAGAAGGATGAAAATATAAGATGATCTCCCTTCGTCAGGAAGCAACTCTGCAGCTGGCAGCATGGCTTGTGGTGACCTAATCAGGGTCCTGAGGTTTGACTTTGGGAATTTTCACTTTAAAAATTACACCTCCGGAGTTCCCGTCGTGGCGCAGTGGTTAAGGAATCCGACTAGGAACCATGAGGTTGCGGGTTCGGTCCCTGCCCTTGCTCAGTGGGTTAACGATCTGGCGTTGCCGTGAGCTGTGGTGTAAGTTGCAGACGCGGCTCGGATCCTGCGTTGCTGTGGCTCTGGCGTAGGCCGGTGGCTGCAGCTCCGATTCGACCCCTAGCCTGGGAACCTCCATATGCTGCGGGAGCAGCCCAAGAAACAAGAAATAGCAACAAACAACAACAACAAAAAAGACAAAAAAAAATTACACCTCTTGGGTGATGGACATGTTTCACATCTCAGTCTGGGTGGTGGTTACATGGGATTCAAGTGAAAACTTCATCAAGCTGCATCCTTAAGACTTGGGTATGTTATTCTATTTAACTACATGAAAGTTACACTCTGATGAAAGAAAAGAAGAAATTACAACCATGTGGTTACCCTCAGCTCTCCCTTTCACTCAGCCATCCCGACTGCTGCCTCTTCCATTCTGGCCATTTCTAAATGACCAAAGGTTCATGCCACACAGCTGGTAAGGGACAGAGCAGGGATTTAATCCAGCTCTTACTTGCTTGGTGTGGAGTGTTGCTTTCACCGGGAACTCTTCCTGTGCCTAGAATCGACTTGGTTTTGGAGACTTGGCCCCGAACCATGTGGCAAAGGAGTGCTGGGGCTGGTCTGGGGGCCCCAACCTCCTGTCTGTCCCATGTGCCTTTTTACTGCCAGCACCCAGGATCGCACCGGGCGTGCAGTGGATGGCCAATAAATAGTTGTTGAGTCAGTGTTACCAGAGTGGAGTTGTCACCAAAGGCCAAGCAGGCTGCCCACTTTGGCAACTGCTGGAAACACCGAGGCAGGAAACTCAATTCTTATTTTCTTCCCCATGGCAACAGCAGTGGATGTTGGTCTGTCACAAGCGCATGGAAAGTTCCCACTGGAGGTATCAGAACTCTCTGGCGAGACCCACAAGTGTTAATTTTAGCTTTCAATGACTGATGCTCTTGTATAATTTAATGGGTCAGGAGGAGCATGAGCCAAAGCCAAGATTACTCACTCAGAGAGGCTTCCTTTCCTGCAAAGTACTTGGTGAGATATTCATTCTGCAGAAGACCTGCTACTTACACACTAGAGAGTTTCCGCTGTTTTAAGTTTAGCCTGATCATTGTAAGTGATTTCTTAACCAATTAGCAATCTGGCCTATCAATCAAAATTTCCCCCGGTTCATGCATTAAACATGAGTTCGACTCCCAATGTCAAATGCTAAAAGGCTACAGCAATAACCGTAAAATAAACAAAATACTTGGATGTCCCTCGATATTGTGAGTTGAAAGACACACGGGTTGAATGTCAATTACTTGGAATAAGGGAGTGAGTATCCACAGGAGGTTTCCACGTCTACCCAGATTTCTTCCTTGAGTCCTGGAAAAGAGGACTTTCCATGCTGAGGGAGATGCCTGTGCTTCCAGAGGAGTAAGATCTTGGCTGCCTTGAGGCCACTGCGGACAGAACGACTCTAGCTGAGCACAGACCTGGGATATATAAGATGCCCGACTCTCGTGCATAGACTTTATGCATTGTCTGCCCACTTGCTGTACACACCCCATCACAGCCGGCCTCAGGCGCATCAGCTGGTGAAGGACCTTTCTGAACTGTTGTCCAGCAGTCGTCCCTGTGAAGCCCGTAAACTTCAGCATGTTGTGTTCTTTGCTTGTTCAGTCAGATTTGTGTAATTCTTTGATTTTTTTTTTTTTTTGTCTTTTTAAGGCCGCACCCACTGCATATGGAGGTTCCCAGGCTAGGGGTCCAATTGGAGCTGTAGCCGCCGGCCTACACCACAGCCACAGCCACAGCCATGCGGGATCCAAGCTGCATTTTCGACCTACACCGCCAGATCCTTAACCCACTGAGCAAGGCCAGGGATAGAACCTTCGTCCTCATGGATGCTAGTGGGGTTCGCTAACAGCTGAGCCACAACGACAACTCCTCTTTGAATATTTTATTGCATCCTTTCTTAAACAATTTAGGAGAGTTAGTGGAGAATGGAGAAAGGAAAGCAGAAACCTCAGAAATGCAATGCAACAGCATTAGAAAGGGATCTTAGATGTTGTGAAAGTGTGGGTCTTTAGACTCAAGCAGACACCCCAGGAAATTACACTCCCCAACCGTAGAGTCAGTTGTGAAGGAAAAGAACAGTAGAAAAGAACAAGCCTGAGATGCCACAACAGTAGCATTACGTGTGGAATAAACAAATAGGTAACAAGGGGAAATTTCTCTCTCCACGAGTATTCTGATTCTCCCGGCTAAAAAAGACAGCAGGCAAGAATTAAGATACATCGTGCTGTAAAGCTCTGATCCAATTATGAACTTCATTTATGGAAGCAAGGGGAAGGGGGGAGAGAGACAGAGAGAGAGAGGGAGAAGGAGAGAGAGGCTCCAGAATAACTTGGAGATCTTATGTACTTCCTGTTGGGGTATTTATCCTTTATAAAGGAGTCTTACCCAAAACATCAATGCTGAATTTGATTCCGTTTCTAACTCGACCTTTCTAACTACCAGTTTTGCTACCAGCAAATCTGGAAGACAGCCCAGTTTCTTTGACAAATAAGTGATGAGAAAAATGGGGAGGGAGAAGGGAATCTGGATGAAAAGACATGAAGACACACATCTGCCATATGCAAACTCTATGGACTATGCATCTTCATTCAGGCAAATCACCTGTAAAAATCTATGAGGAAATCAGGGGCATGTGAAAACTGACTGGATGTTTGATGTTATCAAAGTAATGTCATTTTTTTTTTTATTTTTAAAAATACTGTAGTTCCTTTTTTTTTTTTTTGGCTTTTTAGAGCCACACATGCAGCATATGGAAGTTCCCAGGCTAGGGGTTAAATCAGAGCTGCAGCAGCTGGGCTACACCGCAGCCACAGCAATGCAGGATCTGAGCCGCTTCTGGAACCTATACCACAGCTCACGGCAATGTCAGATCCTTAACCCCCTGAGCAAGGCCAGGGATTGAACCCCCATACTCATGGTTACTAGTCGGGTTCATTACTGCTGAGCTATGATGGGAAATCCTGTAGTTACATATTTTTTTAAAAGGTTCTTATCTTTCTGGAGGTCCCTTTATGGCTCAGCAGTTAATGAACCTGACTAGGATCCATAAGGATGCAGTTTTTGATCTCTGGCCTCACTCAGTGGGTTAAGGATCTGGTGTTGCTATGAGCTGTGGTGTAGGTCCCAGATGTGGCTTGGATCCCTCATTGCTGTGGCTGTGGTGTAGGCCAGCAGCTGTAGTTTGGATTCAACCACTAGCCTGGGAACTTCCATATGCCGCAGGTGCGGCCCTAAAAAGAAAAAAAAAAAAGTTTCTTTCTTTCAGAAATACATACCAAACCACATAGAAATTTAAAGACATATTTGGAGGAGAAAGTGTAAGTTAGGATCTCGGGAAGTTTTCTCCAAGGGTACATCTATTTTTCCAGCCCCTCAGATTTGACCCCAGTGCACAACTTCAGGGGTGCATTATAGACAAAGCCAGGGACTGCCAAGAAGAATCATCCGCTCTTGTTATTTTCTGCTTTCAGGCTGAGTATGGACTCTTTCAGTGTCCAAGGGCCCCATGGTGGGACAGTGGGCCTGCACCAAATCAAGACAGGCCTACCTCCTTCCCACAGCTGGTGGGCTCCCCCAAAGGATTATGACCTCTGCACCAGGACACAATCTTTATTTGCAACAGGGATGGGTGAGAGGTTTGTTCTACCAAGTTGTCCGAAGAATGCCCATGTTGTTTGCCGATAATTACAATTTTATTTCATGCTTTACAATCACTGTATCTTTTATTTTATTTATCCATTGCCTTATGGTCCTCCTAGACCTCCAATGCAATTTTGAAGAGAAGTAGTTAAAACAAACATCCTCACCTCATTTCTGGTCCCAAGAGAAAAAGCTTGCTTTCACCATTAAACGCAATGTCTGCTGCAGGGTTTTTGTAGGTACTTCTTTGCCTCCAGATGAAGCAATTCTCTTCCTATTTCATTGTCCTCTGGCTTCCATTGTTCCTGTAGAAAAGTCGACAGTCTGCTTGTTGCTCCTTTGAATATAACGCATTTTTTTTTCCTTTTCTTTAGCTGCCTTTATGGGATTCTTTGTTTGTTTTGAAGTGTGGGTCTTTTTAGCCATTAGTTTTACTGACTTTCCAAGAAGTAATTTTCTTGGTACTTATCATGGTTGAATCTGTGGTCTGATGTCTTTCCTTGGTTTTGGAAAATTCTCAGCGAGTGTATCTTCAAACATCACTTCTCCCCATACTCTCCCTCATCTTTTCCTCACTCCAGTTATACCTATGTTATACCTTTCACATGTCTCATGTGCAATTTTCTGCATTGTTCATTCTTGAGATGTAGTTTGGTGTTCAGACTAAATCTGATTTCCCTTTGATTCAGGGTATAGCTGTGAGGTCTCCATTGAAAACTTTTTTCAATCCTGAGCCTCAGAAGTCCCAGGGACCCTCCTCCCTTGTGGTCTGTGGATTCTAATTTTTGCCTCTCTAGTAGCATGGCTTGTATTCGTTTCCTAGAACTGCCATAAAAAATTACCACAAACTTGGTGGCTTACAAACAACAGAAACTTATACTCTCATAGTCCTGGAGGCCAGGAATCAAGGCATCTCCAGGGCTATGCTCCCTCTGAAGTCTCCTGGGAAGAATCCTTCCCTGTTCCTTCCATCTTCTGGTGACCCTATGCATTCCTGGATCTGTGACCGCATCAGACCAGTCTCTGCATCTGTTGTCATGTGGTCCTCCTTTGTGTGCCTCTGGGTCCCCATTTCTTCCTATAAGATTGACAGTCATGGAATATAGGGCACACTATACCAGGATAATTTCATCTCAAAATAACTAATTACATGGCCAGATAAGGTCACTTGCTAAAGTTCTAGGAATTTGGGGGTATATTCTTTGCCGCTTTGATTCTGCTGCCTACATATGACTTTTCTTCTGTTTGTTTCTATTTATTGTGTTACTATGATAGAAAAATGTCTCTTCCCATGATGTTAGAGGATGGTGTCTAAAATGATGAAACAACAAGCAGAACATTGAACAAAAACAGAGAGCAAAACAAACAAACAAAAGGGTACGATCTTGGCATGTCCATGAGTCAGAGGAGGGGTCCGATTGGAAGCTCCGTGCATTCTGGAAGGACATGTGGGCAGCTGAGTCACATGGGGTGACTGAGAGGCCCCAACTATTAGTACCTCTAAGTGTTTTAACTGGGGTCTTTTAGTTTCATTTTCTTTCTTTCTTTTTTAAATTTTTTTTTTTTAATTTTTAGGGTCACAAGTGCAGTATATGGAAGTTCCCAGGCTGGGGATTGAATTGGAGCTACAGTGACTGGCCTACACCACAGCCACAGCAACACCAGATCTGAGCCAAGTCTGCAACCTACACCACAGCTCAGGTAATGCTGATCCTTCACTCACTAAGCAAGGCCAGGGATGGAACCCACATCCTCATGGATGCTAGTTGGGTTCATTTCTGCTGAGCCACAAAACTGCTAGTTTCCTTTTGGATAAATCCTCCCATTTCTTGCCTGGGGAAAAGACACTTCATTCCCATGTTCTGGGAACTGAGTGGGGGCACGTATAGATACTCCCTTAATTCTCCTGTTTTCCATCCAGTGTCCTACTCCGACCTTCCCCTCTGCCTGCTGTCCCTGAGTTTAGGGCCTCTGTAAATGAATGGATGATTTGGAGACAAAAGCCTGTAGAAAGGAAGCTTACTTGAAAAAGATCTGTAAGAGTGTCCAGGAGTTAGAAGAACTAGATCATCAAATAAAAACACAACAAGTATCTAAAGGAAAAGACCCACAAAATTACCAAGGCTACTGAAATTACAGTTAGTCTGTGCATGGCAAGAGAAGCAGCAAATTTATCACATGATTGTCATATTATCCACAAGTCTCCAAACGGTAGCATCGCAAATGTCTGGGATGAAGTTGTGTTTGCTAGGAAGCTGGTATCTTACAGGAAGGGCTCTAGATTTCCTTTATTTTCTGACCCTGTTTGGTTTGTTTATCTCAGGTACGATGTGTTTTTTCCTTTCTGATTGTGGGATGAAACGTACATGAGTTCCCTCTAAGCAAAAAGATGCCATTTTTCTTCTAGTTCCACCTGGTGGTTAAGTTTCTGGTCCCTAGACAAATATTTGACCACATGAGTTTGATTTTATGATTTTTTTAGTTCAATATTTCTTCATGTGATGTTTTGTTTTATTTAATTAATAGCTTTATTTACATGGGTTAAAAAAACCTGTTTGTCAAGAATAGTAATAAAGCACTCCTTGTGTGTGGTTAACAAAAGTCAGAGTCATATGATACTAAGACCCAAGAGCTAACTTTGTAAATTTCCTACACATACATGTCTAAAGCATTTATTATACTCATCTACTGAGAGCAGGAACCAAGAACCAGCCTTTCATCTCTACCTGGTTTTGCCTGCAGGACCCATATCTGGAAGGGTATCTGAACATTTGTCAATTCCTCGTCTGCTTATGACTCTGTGTGGCCTGGGGTCAGCTGGGTGGTTCTTCTGCTGCACCTGGCATTGCCTGGAGCTGCCATTTTCTTGGGGATCTACTGGGCTGTGACATCCAATCTGGGCCACCCACTTGGGACAGCCTCCCCTCCCCCCCGCCCTGGCAGCAGTGGTAGAACCTGAGCTCTCTCTGGGGCAGTGGCTTGGGATTAAGAACACACGAGTGGCTCTTATTCTGAGAACCAGGCTCTGGAAGGAGACAGGAGGGAGGCAGAACCAGAAGCAGGCTAGAAGGCTGTGCTGCTGGAATGTTGGGTGCTCCAGCTTTTCTTCAGGACCTCTCTCTCCACCTCCCCCGACCCTGACTCCTCGGGCTTCTCCATGGGCCCTTTTCAGCAGGGTAGCTGCACTGCTCACCAGGCAGCCCAAGGCTCCCAGAAGTGTAGAGGCAGAATCTGCCAGGACTTCTAAAGTCTTAGGCCTGGGTCTGGCACAGCATCACTCCTGCATAGTCTATTCCTTGAAACAATCATGGGCCAATCCAGGTTCCAATGAAGAGGTGATAAATGACATGTCTTGGTGTGGACAATGACAAAAAGCCTGGAATCATCTTCATTCTACCACACTAAATAAAATCTGGGTTAGTTCCCAAGGCTGATGTAACAAATTCCCACAAACTTGGTGGCTTAAAACAGCAGACATTTCTTCCATTGCAGTTCTGGAGAACAGAATCCAAAATAAAAGCATCAGCAGGGCTGCACTGCCATCCAAGTCACTAGAGAAGGATCCGTCCGTGCCCCTACCATCGTCCAAGGGCTTCCAGAGTCCCTTGGCTCGTGGCTGCTTCACTCCAATCTCTGCCTCTACCTTCACATGGCCTTCTTCCCTGTGTCTGTTTTATTTGTTTGTTTTTGCATTTTAGGGTCATACTTGCAGCATATGGAAGTTCCTGGCTAGGGGTCAAAACAGAGCTGCAGCTGCCAGCCAACACCACAGCCACAGCCACACTCGATCTGAGCTGCATCTGCCACCTCTTACAGCAATGCCAGACCCTGAACCCACTAAGCAAGCTCAGGGATCGAACATGCATCTTCACAATGTCAGGTCCTTAACCTGTTGAGCCACAACGGGAACTCCCCCTGTATCTCTGCCACTGATAGCCTTCCCCTTTCTCTGGCTCTCTCTTTCTCCTTTTTCTCTTATGAGGAGGCTAACAGTTGAATTTAGGGCCCATCTTAAATTCAGGATGATCCTTAACTTGATTACATTTGCAAAAACTCTATTCCCAAATAAGGTCACATTCACAGGTACTGGGGACGAGGACTTGGATGTATCTTGCCAGCATGACCCTTTTTCTCTATCTTGCTAGGAATACATTTTACTCTCCGGTGATGTGGTGACATATTTTAAACAGTTTTGGAAAATTTAGTCAGCTTTTAAACTTAATCTTTTTTTTTTTTTGGTCTTTTTTGCCTTTTCTAGGGCCACTCCCATGGCACATGGAGGTTCCCAGGCCAGGGGTCGAATCAGAGCTGTAGCTGCCAGCCTACACCAGAGCCACAGCACATGGGATCTGAGCCGCGTCTGCAACATACACCACAGCTCACAGCAATGCCGGATCCTTAACCCACTGAGCAAGGGCAGGGACTGAACCCGCAACCTCATGGTTCCTAGTCGGATTCATTAACCACGGCGCCACAATGGGAACTCCAAATTTAATCTTTTAAAATATTACTTCTCTCCCTTTCTCCCCATCGTTTCTTCCTGGGTTCCCAGTCATGTACATACTCCTCCAGGGGCATTTTTTTTTTTTTTTCCATAAAATGCCAGTGAGTAAATGGTTTAGGCTTTGAAGGCTACATGGTTTCAGTCATGACTACTCAGCTGTATCGCAGTGTGAAAGGAGCCTTAGACAGTACACACATGAGTGTGGTGGTTCCCATAAAACTTTATTTATAAAAACAGGTGGCCAGCTGGATTTGGCACATGGCTCATAAGTCTGCCAAGGTCTGTGCTAGACTTTCTCATTCTTTCCTCCATATCTCCTATACTTTTTTTTTTTTTGGTCTTTTTGGGGCCACACCAGCAGCCTATGGAGGTTCCCAGGCTAGGGTCGAATTGGAGCTGTAGCCACCAGCCTACCCCAGAGCCAAGGCATCTCGGGATCTGAGCTGCATCTGTGACCTATACCCCAGCTTATGGCGACGCCAGATCCTTAACCCACTGAGCAAGGCCAGGGATTGAACCTGCATCCTCATGGATACTAGTTGGTTTCGTTTCCATGAGCCATGATGGAAATTCCGACTTTTTCTGGCCACACCCATGGCATGGGGAAGTTTCCATGCCAGGGAGTAAACCCATGCCACAGCAGTGACCCGAGTTGCTGCAGTGACAATGCTGGATCCTTAATCTCCTGTGCCACAAGTGAACTCCATATCTCTTATACTCTTTCACGTCTTTATCTCTTTCTTTCTGCTGTATTCTAAGTTCTTCAGATGTATTCTCCAGTCCATGAATTCTCCCTTTAACACTGTAATCTACTGTTTAATGTGTCCACTGAGTTTTTTTAAATTTTAATTTATTTTTTAATTTATTTTTTGCTCTTTACGGCCATATGCATGGCTTATGGAAGTGCCCAGGCTGGGGGGTCGAATCAGAGCTACAGCTGCCAGCCTATGCCGGAGCCACAGCAACGCAGGATCCGAGCCATGTCTGAGACCTTCACCACAACTCATGGTAACACCAGATCCTTAACCCACTGAGCGAGGCCAGGGATCGAACCTGCATCCTCATGGATCCAAGTCGGGTTTGTTAACCACTAAGCCAAGAAGGGAACTCCGCCTCTTAATCTACGAGAGAGAGCTATAGTTAGAGAAATGCCTGTCATTATTCTTGGCTTGATTAACGTGAACAGCCAAAAGAATATGGTGCAAAATCCTCCTACACAGACCCCCCCCAAAAAAAAAAAACCCCAACAACTTACCACTACATACTCACATTTATTTAAATCTTTGCATAGAGTTGTTCTCTGCTGAGTTATAATGAGGAGTGAGTTTTCCAAGGGTGTGATTTATGAGCCTTTCACAGATGGGTTTTAAATGGGGGCACTGACAGTTCCACTCCCGCTATGGCTGGGTTGGGGGCTCTGGGGCCCAAAGGAGCCTCAAAGAGCCTGTGGGAGGCGGGGGAGGGGCTGGGTGGGCAGATCTCACCGCCACCCACCAGGGGCACCCAGCCAGCCCCAGCTCGTCCACTTGTGAGCTGGTTATTCGGTTTTGCTTCTCCCAAGGAAGAAATAACACATGTTGACATGAAGATTGAAAGGGAGACCTTTCCCGTGCCCCAGACGGCACCAGAAATGGAAACATTAGCACTTTTTTCCTGCCTGTGCTTCTCTCTCCCTAGAGCTGTTTGCTGGTAAAGTTAGCATTTCACTTGATTTCTTTTTTTCTTTCTCTCTACTGTATATTCCAACCAGGGCAGTGAGGATGGTCGATTGGAAAATCCCGCCTCTGCCAAAATATGCCGATGTCTGAATCCCTGGCACCTGGGAATGCAGCCTTGTTTGGGACTTTGCAGGATGTGGTTAAATAAAGGTCTTGAGATGAGGGGATTGTTCTGGATAATCTAGGCAGGCCCCAAACCCATGGCGAATGTCCTTAAAGGAGAGGCGGAGGGCGTGGGCAGGTGCACAGAAGGGACGGCGTTGTGAAGATGGAGGCAGAAACAGGAGGCACGCAGCCACAAGCCAAGGAACGCTAGGGGGTGCCAGCAGCCACCAGAAGCTAGAAGGGCAAAGGAAGACTTCTCCCCCAGCATCCGGGGAGGGAACGGAGCCCCGCCGGGACCTTGATCTCGGACTTGGCCTTCAGAACAGTGAGAGAATGAATTTTCATTGTTTTCAGCCACCCAGTTTGCGGTACGTCGTTACAGCCGCCCTAGGAAATAGATGACTGTGCCTCCAACACGCATTCCGGGAAATGGATGCGCTGGTCTTTTACATGCCGGCGCAGGCGCACAGTTTCTCACCACTCTGCGGGGGGTGGGGGCCTGCTCGCTGGGGCAAAGCTTGTCCAGGTGTCCTACGAAACAGCCTGCAGCAAAGCTCATGCGCTAATACTTTTCTTTGGTGGGAGTGATAAGAGTGAGGGAGGAAGGGGAGTGACAGGTCCTTACCCAGCTGGCCACAGCTTGAGGCTCTTCCTTCCTTCCTTCCTTCCTTCCTTCCTTCCTTCCTTCCTTCCTTCCTTCCTTCCTTCCTTCCTTCCTTCCTTTCTTTTTGGTTGCGCCCGAGGCATTTGGAAGTTCCTGGGCCAGGGATGGAACCAACACCACAGCAGTGACAATGCCAGGTCCTTAACCCATGGAGCCACAAGGGAACTTCAAACCTTTTTTTTTTTTCTTTTTAAGGTTATAAAAGTGACGTTTATTGTTTTGTTAATGGTGTCCTACTATAGGTAATTAAAGATACAAAGTTTTTAAAATTTGGTATATCAAACAGTAAGCGCCGTGTGTTAACGCCGTGTCCCCCAAATTTATTCCAGTCACAACTATGGACTGATGTTGTGATATACAGATGAAGAGCACACATAAAATACAAAAATAAGAAAAGGTTAAATAAGAAGCTATCCTTGAATAATAAACATCTACTAAAGTATATATAGCTTTTTATTATACAGTTGTGTCATAGCTAAAAAACATACAAATTACTATAAAATGCTATGCAACTATGTGACCTAATATAGATCTAACATGAAACTATGAAGGCTGTAGTAGCATTTCACAGGGGAGGGCTAAGTTCTGGGAACTCCAAGCTTCAGGCTATATTCAACCACTGCTGCTAGGAACAGGCTGGGTGGGTGGAGGTGGGGGTGGGAATGGTATTGGGAGGGGCCGGAAGGGGAAGCAACTGATCTGCTGGTTCCTTCCACTGTCTCTCCTGGCCACGACTGCTCCATCCTTCTAGATTGTAGTTCCCAGCAGTTGCTAGAATTTTCATGGTTTGGGTCAGGCCAGACGTGGGTATACCAAAATCAATGCAGTTCCTGCTTTGGGAGGCACAATGGAGGCTGGGCTAGGGTCTCACCCCTGCGGGGAGGCCAAGAGGGGCTTGGGGATGGTGAGAATGGCAGGAGACTTCCCTGGGGCCATTCCAGCTGGGACTGAGGTCAGGAGGCTGGCAGCCTGGGCAGATCACAGGGCATCACAGAGGCACTAGGCTGGTGGCCAGTGTCAATATCCTCTTGCTTTATGGTCTTCCAGACATGGGGACCTGAAGGCTTATTTGGTCCAAGCACACACCCTGCCCAGTTCCCCACTGCTGAAACTCCGGGGGTTGTGATTCTGCTTAGGTATTTGTCATCAGTTCCCCACTCATTTCATTCTTTGTCCAGCCCTTTGGCTTGCTTGTTCTGCTTTTCCTCTCATCCCTTTGTCTGCATAGATATCCTCCTCCATCCGGTTTCATTGCGTATCCAACCCTGCTCTCCCCTGGGTTCCAGAGTCCTCTCCTGTTTCTGCATTTGATTAGACACCCTCAAAAGCAACTCCTTTAGGTTGACAACACGTGGCTAGAGAACTGGGACGGAGGAAAAGATTCTGAAACAGACAAAATAGGCACAAGGGACGCTGTTCTCTTTGGACGTGACAACAGGAAGGAAAGACTCATTACGGAGAAGGGACCTCAAGCAGTTGTCAGAGTGAATTTTGTTGGATGAGGGATGGATTGGGGTCATGCCTGGACGTAACCCACGTGTATCCAGTCAGGCTTGCGGGCCCCTCTTGGGGTCTCATGTTTGGTCCACAAAAAACCAGACGTGAGGGAATGGAGTCTTTGTGAAGACAAAACACTGACGCCGCCAGGATGTGGGGGGGAGGGCAAGAGAGATGGTGACCATGCCCCCAGCCCTGAACGGAGCCTAGATGTCCCCTCTCCAGCCCAACAGGGAATGGGTGAGGGGTGAGTGTGTGTGTGTGCCTGGGCGGAACATTTTCATAATGCCAGGCACTGGGTCCCTGAGAGCAGGGGACGCTGTGGACTTAGGCTGTGACATAGGAAACCAGTGAGGCAGCTGCTGGGTCATTGCCAACACCAGGGAAAGGAGCGATCAGAGGGAGCAGAAGCTGCTAGAATCACCTGAGACTGAAACCTGGCAGTTGACCTGAGAACCTGAATTATCTGGAGAGATCCTTCAAAGGGACTGCGCTTTGAAGGTCAAATGCCTGGACTTTAACTTGACTTGGCAGGATCAATATATCCTGCCACCAGCAGAAATCGGGGCTTGAGCTAATGGAGGTTGCTACAGAAAAAAAGAAAATCTGTGCCCTCCTCCACCCATCGCCACAAACCAAGCGGTGTCGGTGGGGATCTGACACTCACAGCCCATTGGAGCAGCCCTGTCCCCGTTGTGGGCAGGTTGGCAGCTGGGTCTGAGACCGGGGGAGCCAGAGGAAGTCCCCCATGCAGGAGACTCAGGTTTTCAGAGCGCTTCCGAGACAGCATGGGGCAGGGAGTGTGGGGTATCAACCCAGCCACACAAAAAGCTCTGCACAGTGACAGCTGTGGGCAAGGATGGTGGCCACTGACTTTGCAGAGGCGGGCTCTGTCGGGACCTGTGGTCGGCAGTTCTGTACCAAAGAGGGCAACAGTTAATATATAATGAGCACCTCTCCTCCTCCTCACTCTGGCATTGATCGTATTGGGTACCCATTTAATTTAGAATTTGATAAGACCAAATTGTGACTTTATCTTCAGGTGATCTAAGCCATCAAAATGCACCCCCCCCAGGCCCTAACAGCTCTGGCTGGGGGAAGGGGGGGGGGCACCTGATTCATTCCACACCCAAAAGAGAATTAGTGGTTGACACACTGACTCCTGGAGGCCAGAGACCCTCCACAAGTCCCTAAGAACCCACCTGAATGATGTTTCTCAAAAACACATTAGTACCTCTGGCTTTCTGATAATGATGGAATCAAATACACATTTCTTTCGTGGCAATTCAGAGTTCATTTTTTTGTTGTAGTGAATTCTCTCTCTCTCTCCCTTGTTTGTCTTTTGTCTTTTTAGGGCTGCACTCTCGGCATATGGAGGTTGCCAGGCTAGAGGTGGAATCGGAGCTGTAGCTGCCGGCCTACACCACAGCTCATGGCAATGCCAGATCCTTAACCCACTGAGTGGGGCCTGCATCTTCATGGATACTCATCAGATTCGTTAACCACCGAGCCATGACGGGAACTCCGTGAATTCTCTTAACCAGTGGGCACTATCAGTGTGACTTGTACCATTCGAGTGTGTCACAGATACTGCATTGCCCCACTTGTGTCCCTCTGTGTGCGCTGGCGGACTTCCAGCTGCCTGAGGGCTCACTGACCCCACCTGCCTTCAGGCCAGAAGTTCTAGGACATTTGCCCCTGTCCTTGGCTGTCCTCAACCTCTGACTCTGCAGAGCAGGTGCGTAAATACCCCAGCTCCCTCACCCCCTGGGCGGGATAATTCTGAGGTGTGTATTCTGCAAGGTTCTCCAAATTTCCTTGAGGAATTAAGCCCATTTGCCAACCATGAGAGCTGGTTCCACAGCTCAGCTTTTTTTCTTTTTTTTTTGTCTTTTTGTCTTTTCTAGGGCTGCTCCCAAGGCATATTGAGGTTCCCAGGATAGGGGTCCAATTGGAGCTGCAGCCGCCCGGCCTACGCCACAGCCACAGCAATGCCAGATCTGAGCTGAATCTGTGACCTACACCACAGCTCACGGCAACGCCGGATCCTTACCCCACTGAGCAAGGCCAGGGATAGAACCTGCAACCTCATGGTTCCTAGTCAGATTCGTTAACCACTGTGCCAAGACGGGAACTCCCCACAGCTCAGCTTTTATTATGCCTTGTTAATCCTCCAATTCCTAGCAGTGCTAAAATGATTATCAGGTCTCATTACAATGTGTAATGGGGGAGGGGGTAGTTTCCATACAACCCAGCGGTTCTCCGTGACACCAGCAGGGTGTCCTACAAATGAACTTAATTCCAACACTATCTGCCCAGAGATGACATCAGATTCCACAGGCTAAGGTCTCAGTCCCACAAGACTGCTCCCATCCAGATCCAGAGGCCAAGTGCAAGGAGTAGGTTCCCAGGTTACCTACAGCTTCTGTCTAATTTGGCTACAAATTAGAGTTTTCCACGGGCTCCACCAGGCTGATGAATTTGCTAGAGTAACTCCTGGAACTCGGACACATATTTACCAACTTATTGAAGGATATGATAAAGGACATGGATGAACAAAGAGCCAGATGAAGAGATAACGTGGGGGGGAGGTAAGGAGAAAGGGGCGTGGAGTTTACACACCCTCTCCCAGCAGTACCTCCACGTGTTCACCGCTCAGAAGTTCACCAAAGCCTATACTTTTGGAGATTAGGGGATTTTTTTTTTTTTGTCTTTTCCAGGGACGCATTTGTGGCATATGGAGGTTCCCAGTCTAGGGATCTAATTGGAGTGGAGGAGCCCCCATCCAGGAGTCCACCCAGAGTCACCCATTGGAACAAAAGACACTCCTATCACCCAGGAAATGACAAGAGTTTGGGGGCTCTGAGCCCGGAATTGGGGCGGGGGGAGGGTGGGGAGAGACATATATATATATTTATGTATGTTTCCTTTCCTCCCATTGAGCCACAACAGGAACTCCTGTTTAGTTTTTGTTTTGTGTTTTTTTTTTTTTTTTTTTTTTTTTTTGCTTTTTAGGGCTGTACCCACAGCATATGGAAGTTCCCAGGCTAGGGACTGAATTGGAGCTGCAGCGGCCGGCCACAGCCACAGCCACAGCAGCTCGGGATCTGAGCCATGTCTGCGACCTACACCATAGCTCGCCGCAATGCTGGATCCCCAACGCACTGAGCGAGGCCAGGGATTGAACTCAAATCTTCAGGGATACCAGTCGGATTCATTTCCACTGTGCCACAATGGGGAACTCCCTATATTTTCTATTATTTCACAAGCCCTGTCGTACCTCTGAAATAATAAAACTTCCGCCTCCGATCCCACACTCAGGATCTGCCTCCAGAAGAACCCAAACCAGGCAGGAGATGCCTGAACAATCCCCACCGAGTCCTCCTTTTCACTGAGGTGAAATGACACATGGTCAAGCACACAAACATTAAGCAAGCAATTCAGCAACTATCTCTATTGTATATCCCTCAGGGAACGCCACTCAGATCAAGCTACAGAGAATTTCTAACTCCCCAGCAGGCTCGATCGCTCACCCCACTGTCAATACCATCCTGAAAAGTAACTGCTCTTGTCACTGTAGATTCGCTTTGCCTGTTTTTGAACATCTCGTACACAGAATCTCATAGTATGTGCTCTTTGGGCGTATGACTACTTTTTTTCAAAATTACCTGGGAGTTTCCATAGTGGCTCAGTGGAAATGAACCTGACTAGCATCCATGAGGGTGAGGGTTCGATCCCTAGCCTCGCTCAGTGGGTTAAGGATCCAGCATCCCTGTGAGCTGGGGTGTAGGTCGCAGTTGCAGCTCGAATCTGGCGTTGCTGTAGCTCTGGTGTAGGCTGATGCCTACAGCTCTGATTAGACCCCTAGCGTGGGAACCTCCATATGCCGTGGGTCCAGCCCTAAAAGAGACAAACAAACAAACAAACAAAAAGGAATAGGCAGTAGGAAGGAGTGGGTCCCAGCCCTTTCAGGAACTTTGCAATGCCTGGTGGCAGAGCCTGATAGGGTCTCCAGGCAAAAAAGCAACGGAATCCACAGAGCCCTGCTGCAGCAGCAAAAAGCACAGCGTAAAGGGAGGAGGAGTAGAGCTGAGAGCAAAAGCCTAATAACCAGCACATTCGGAGACAATTTCCACTGGGTCACTCATGGCCTCCACCTTCCCACACAGGACCTCCAGGCCTTGCAGGGCCTTGGGGTGTGGCTGCGCCTCCTGGGGAACCACAAAGGTGCACTGGGGGAGGGGACCAAGGGTCCCACCACTCCTGGACAATCTTTCAGCCAGTTCCCAGGTTTTCAGTGCGACATTGTACCCTTGCCTTCAGAAACAGTCACCACCCCACCCCGCCCCATTCCCGAGCCTTTCTGCGGCTCTGCGGGGGGGGACCATTTTGTTTCTTATGACCTCCCTCCCTTGTGCCACCTCCCTCCAGCAGGTAGGGTGCATCTTTCTCCCTCCTGCTTTGTTAGATACCGTTGGTTTTGTTTTGTTTTGTTTTCACCTTTCAAAAGGTTTTGTCTTTTCTGATGCTCCTTCTCTGACCTCTTTGTCCTTGGAGGGCATTGCTCGGTTTTCCCGCTTTTTCTGCCACTTGAGCGGGATGTGAAGGGAGTGCAGAGGAAACATGTGTCCCAGCCCTGAGGTTTACCCGCCCACAGTCCTTTCCGGTCTACGATGCCCCAGGCTGGCTCCTATATGGAGGAAACCTTTCTCAGGTGCTTAAGGGCCAGGAGTGGGTCACTGAGGGACCAGTGGGGCTCCTGGAAGCCTGTTCTCCCGCAGGCCAATCCAAGTGCTAACGTCACAGCCGTCGCCTTGTTTCACAGGGGAACCTGACACCCAGGGAACCAAAGCAAAGCGCAGCTAATTCTGCAAAACAATAGGGAGGCGTACTCGGTGGGAAAAGACCTGGCAGAGGCGTGGCCAGGGCCCTAGTGGCTTGGGCGTGGTCAGAGCCAATGAGGACCGGGCGTGGTCTGAGTGACAGCTGCGTGGGCGTGGTCAGGGATGAAACGTGGTCACTTTCCCCGGAACGAGGTTGCCCTCCAGCTTTGGTGTTATGTCCACTCTTTCAGAAATCGCTGCAATTCATTAACAGTTTGTTTTAATCACTCAAATGAATTTATCACATCTGTAGTTGTATAATGATCATCGCAATCTGATTTCACAGGATTTCCATCCCACAGCCCAAGCACATCCCCCCACCCCCCAAAACTGTCTCCTCCGGAGACCGTAAGTTTTTCAATGTCTGTGAGTCAGCATCTGTTCTGCAAAGAAGTTCGGTCTATCCATTAACAGTTACATACATTAATTAATGTAAATTAAATGAAGATTGTCAAATACAAAACGCAATATACTTTTCCTTTCTTCCGGGAAAATTTTCTGGCCAAAATTGTAGTCTTGCCCCTTTTTAAAAATCCTAGTATACTAGTGCTCTCCCACACTGTGTGTGCGTGTGCGTGTGTGCGTGTCTGTTTAAGGAAGAAAAAGGCTACTGGCTCTGGAAAGTGTAACTAGACTCTGACACCGAAGCCCAAACTCGTGTCGTATAGAGAAGATGGGGAGGTGGTAGTTCTTGGCTGGGTCCTCGCTCTCATGTTCTTCCTCCAAAGCTCCCCCGGGCGCCCCCCTCCCCATCTTGACCCCCTTCTTTCTCACCGCCCCCCTCCCCGGGTTCTTTCACTTTCTCTCTGGCCTCCCCGCATCTGCGCACGCAGGTCTCCGCCCCCAAAACTTTTCTCCCCCTCCCCCCTTCCCTGGTGAACTTGGCTCCTCCTTGCGCTCAGATGCAGCTTCCTTCCTCCTCTGGGATCGACAGGCCCGGGGCGGGGGGTCGCCGCTGAGGCTCCGCTCGCTTCGAGCCGCCCCGCCTCTACCTCTTGGCACTGGTCCCACATAACTGTTCTGACTCACCCCGAGCCCGTGAGCTCCGGGGAAGCAGGAACCCTGTTACACTAATCCCCACAGGGTCCCTGGGCCATCGTAACGCACTACGCGAATACTGGGGGAATGAACCAAAGAATGAAAGGATGGAATTCATCACACTAATTCTGCATTTCCTCAGCTTGAGTCCCGCCTTTCAGATCGTATTCAATTTCTCATTTTTTTAAATTTTTATTAAAATGTGTTACCAGGGAAATTTACTTGGGTCATTGTCATTTCCTTTCAGTTGACTGCTTGGGTGTTTTAGCACAAAAATAACTCATTGAGTGAGCGATGAGCAAAGCCATTAGGTAAAATTAATTAGAACAATTAAAAGCAAATCGTTTCCCTGGGAAAACCAGATTTTTAAGAGCTGGTCCAGGACCGCTCTGCTGGGGGGCCGCGCTCCTGGGGTTTACACCACGCTGCTCTCAGCTTTGTTCCTCGGCTGCTGGTGGTTCTCACTGGTAGCCGCTATTAGTGGCGGTGACACATTAATTGAACCTCACTACTTCCAGGTGTGTGGCACACTCCGGGGTCACCAGTGCAGGGAGGGGTTCATGTGTATTCAATTACGGCTGCGAGATGCAAGAATGCAACATGTCATACGTTAAAGTGTCAATTACCACCCCTTACAAGGCTGCCCGCAAACTAAACCAATCAGCCCCCTTTCCTGCAGAGTTTGTTGTATTGGGGCTGGAAATACTAGAAACCATGTGCGTATTGGGCAGAGGCAGGGAGGAAATAGAGGACCGAGAGGAGAAGGACTAAAGGGTTGGAAAATCCGTCTCAAAAATGCAGGCAAGTGATCCCCTTTGTTTCCAAATTTCTCCATTGCGGTTTTGGAGGACATAGGACTGGAGTCATGAAGCCACGACTATGTGAAAAAAATTCATCCAGGAATACAGCCCAGGGATGCTGATGAAATATCCACTGCTATATATATCTGAGTTATTATAGAAGGCTAATATATGACGTTTACATTTTAAATGTTTATATTTAGCATTTACAGAAGTGAAGAAATGTACACGTACCTGCCAGTTTTGGCTCCAACATGTTAATCTAAAATTGTGATAATTTGGAGTACCTGTCCTGGCTCAGTGGTTAACAAAGCCGACTAGTATCCACGAAGATGCGGGTTCAATCCCTGGCCTCGCTCAGTGGGTTAAGGATCCAGCGATGCCGTGAGCTGTGGTGTAGGTTGCAGATGCGGCTGGGATCCTGTGTTGCTGTGGCTGTGGTGTAGGCCGGCAGCTATAGCTCCAATTTGACCCCTAGCCTGGGAACCTCCATACGTCGCAGGTGTGGCCCTAAAAAGACAATAAGACAAAGCATAAATACATAATAAAATTGGGATAATTTGACAATCGGAAGACGAAATTGAAGAAGAAATTTTCCTTTTATTGAAGTATAGCTTATTTAGAATATTTCAGATGTGCAGCAAAGTGATTCATTTATACATATATGTATATATTCTTTTTCAAATTGTTTTCCATTATAGGTTACCACAAAATATTTTAAACATTTTTTTGGGAGTTCCCGTCATGGCTCAGGGGTTGACAAACCCAACTAGTATCCAAGAGGTTGCAGGTTCAATCCCTGGCCTCGCTCAATGGGTTAAGGATCTGACGTTGCCGTGAGCTGTGGTGTAGGTCGCAGATGCAGCTCAGATCTGGATCTGGTGTTTCTGTGGTTGTGGTGTAGGCCGGCAGCTGTAGCTCCGATTTGACCCCTAGCCTGGGAACCTCCATATGCCGTGGGTGCGGCCCTGAAAAAAAAAGACAAAAACAAACAAACAAACAAAAAACAAAAACATTTTTTAAAAAGGATAGTTGATTCACAATGTGTGTCAATTTCTGCTGTACAGCAAAGTGACCCAGTGATACATACACATACATTCCCTCTCTTGCGTTATCTTCCATCTTGGTCTATCCCAAGAGACTGGATAGAGTTTCCTGTGCTGCATAAGAGGTCCATGAGGTTTATCTATTTTATACATACTAGTGTGTATCTGTTAATCCCAAATTCCTAATTTATCCCTCCCCAGTCCTTCCTCCTTTAGTAAACATAAGTTAGTTTTCTATATCTGTGAGTCTCTTTCTGTTTTGTAAATAAGGTCGTTTGTGTCATATTTTAGATTCCCCATATAAATGACATCAATATTTGTCATGTCTTACTCCACTTCGTATGATCATCTCTAGGTCCATCTACGTTGCTGCTAATGGCATTATTTTATTCTTTTTTATGGCTTGAGTATGTAAGAATAATTTTTTGTGTGAGTGTCTTTTTAGGGCTGCATCCTCAGCATATGGAAATTCCCAGACTAGGGGACCAATTGGAGCTGTAGCTGCTGGCCTGCACCACAATACCACAGCAGTGCCAGATCCTTAATCCACTGAGCAGGGCCAGGGATCGAACCCTGATCCACGTGGATACTAGTCGGGTTTCTGACCGCTGAGCCACAATGGGAACTTCCTGTAAGAAGAATTTTTTAAAGGGTGGTTTTCTGCCTGCTCTGGCTGTTAGGAGCTATAATCAAGCCGTTCTCCCTTTGGATTTATTCAGAAAAGCCTAAGGCCGTGACACCCCATGGCTGCCCCTGGAGACCCTCTTTTGGTGGAATTTTTCTTTCCTTCCTTCCTTTTTTAAAAAGGCATTTTTCTTAGAAGCCAGGAATAGTTATTATAATTAGTATTTATTACACCGTCTTCCTTCCCCAAACTCGCAGTGATCAATCATGTCTATCCCCTTCAGCACTGCCCTGTATGGAATAAGTATTATCCCCCTTCTCACAGAAACAAAAAGAGGGTTAACAGTCTCATTCAAGGTCACCTGACAAATTATTCCACATTAGAAACCACGATTGCTTAAGCTCCACCATCGCTTAGACAAACAAGCTATGTTTTCACTCTCAGATGTTTCATTTTGGGGTGCTGGTAGCCCTTTTCCCTCTGTTGACCTTTGTGTCCACTTATCAGTCATCCAGCACTTGTTAAAGACCTACTTTTAAATGTGTTAATTGTAGGAATAGGATTCTTGGGTTGAAGGAACACAGATCGAGTTTCAAACCTCAAAACCACACTGAACTCCTGTTACTAAGGAAAGAGGTTGGTGCAAATTAACTTAATGCCCATTTCTCTTCCTTTCCCCCCTTTCTGCATCTCTTCTTCTAGCTCTTACCTTCTCAAGACCTCTTTTTACTTATGCTGCTTTCTTTTCCAGAATTTGGACACTGGCTCTCAAATAACGTTGAACTATGTGGGACTGAGGTTCATCGATTTTTGACTTACAAACCTGGTCATATGGCTTAACCCAGTACCAGGCTGCTACAGAGGTTTGTGGCTTCTGTAGGTCCAATCGAATTGCACAACACCTGGAAAGGAATGTTCATTTATTTATTTTTGGGTCATTTTTAAGAGTTTTATTGAAGTAGAATTGATTTACAGCGTTGTGATCATTTCTGCTGGACAACAAAGGGATTCAGTGATACGTCTACACACATCCATTCTCTGTCAGATTCTTTTCCCACATAGATGATCCCGGAATAGTAGGTAGAGTTTTCTGTGCTAAACAGCAGGTCCTCATTGGCCAATCATTCCATAGACCTCAGTGTGCCTGAAAAGGATTTTTAAAAAGGTAGATGCCACATCCAAGGCGTGTGTTACTGTTTTATTATAAACTAGTAATCTATTGGCTTCTGGATTTAATCAGGAATTTACTTATGTGGGCCCTCAACTGGGGTCTTTTAGAAGGAGCCACACTCTTCCCTCTTTTTGTAGGATGGTGGGTGTGGCCTGGTTAAGAAGCACAGCCGGCCTTGTGCTTTTGTGAACTCTTCCAGGGACGAAAATAAGATGAGGTCCCTGTTGTGGATCAGCCTACCTCAGGGCCTCGTGAGTCCAGGCCTTCTGCCTGTCCGTCTGACTCACCTTGGTCTGGCCATATTTTCAGCATTTCATGAGAGCAAAACGCTTTTCTCCATGAACACAACCCAGGCCAAGAAGAGAAGATGTTTGGATGGTCTGCCCTGGATTGGGTTTCTTGGCTGAGTTGAAGCAACTAAGGAAGGCGGCCTCAGATGAAGGGGCTGGGAGCAGGGCTTTCTGGACTCTCTCACTAGTTCTGCACGAGCCCAGTGAGATGAGGTGGCCCCTGGGGCCCAGAGGCTGGTGCCCCTGCTTTTCTGATGACTTGGGCTCCAAGGGGGCAGCTGCTCTGACCATGTGTCTTAGACAGCCTGGGCTGTTGTGATAAAATGCCAGAGACACTGGGTGGCATAAACAACAGAAATTTATTTTTCATCATCCTGGGAGCCAGAAGGGCTGGCCACTTGGGTTCCTGGTGAGAGCCCATTTCCTGGATTGTAGGTGGCTGCTTTCTTGCTGTGTCCTCACATGGCAGAGAAAGAGAGAGAAAGCATGTGCTCTCGTGACTCTTCTTTTTGTCTTTTTAGGGCCTCACTGGAGACACATGGAGGTTCCCAGTCTAGGCGTCAAATTGGACCTGTAGCCATTGACCTACACTACAGCCACAGCAACACCAGATCTTTAACCCAGTGAGTGGGGCTAGGGATCCAACCTGCATCCTCAGGGATTCTAGTCAGAATCACCTCTGCTGAGTTATGATGGGAACTCTCCTGTGTCTCTCTCTTTTTTTTTTTTTTTTTTTTGCTATTTCTTGGGCTGCTCCCGCGCCTATGGAGGTTCCCAGGCTAGGGGTTCAGTTGGAGCTGTAGCCCCCAGCCTACGCCAGAGCCACAGCAACTCGGGATCCGAGCCGCGTCTGCAACCTACACCACAGGTCACGGCAACGCCGGATCGTTAACCCACTGAGCAAGGGCAGGGACCGAACCCGCAAACTCATGGTTCCTAGTTGGATTCGTTAACCACTGCGCCACGACGGGAACTCCCTGTGACTCTTCTTAAAAGGCACTAATCTCATTCCTGAGGGCTCCACCCTCGTGATCTAATTACCTCCCTCAGATCCCACTTCCAAATAGCATCACACTGGTGCTTATATGCATTTGGAGGGGAAGGGGAGATGCATAATTCAGGCCGTAGCGCCAAGCTCACCAGGCAGTTTAATGAAATCCAGTGAGCAGACTAAAGAACACCCCTGGCCTCTGTCTCTTCCACAGTCTCAATTCAGGAGATTTTCCCCGTGTTCTTCACTTGGGCATCGTTTGTCCTCCCCCTTCTTTGACTTTCCCACGGCATATGGAGTTCCCAGGCCTGGAATCAGGTCCAAGCCACAGTGGCCACCTATGCTACAGCTGTGGCCACGCTGGGTCCTTAACCCACTGTGCCCAGCTGGTGACCAAACCTCCATCCCAGCACTCCTAAGACACCACTGATACCGTTGCACCACAGCGGGAACTCCAACTTGTGCATCATTTCAATAACCTGTCTTGGTCCAGCTTCCTCTGAAAACTGAGTCTGAAGCAAAGATTTAGGACTAAGGCTTTATTTGGGGGGGGGGGGTGCAGCCTCAGGGCAGGGGAGGGAGCGCTGAGACACGGTGGGTGGGAAGCGAGCATCAAATCATGAGGACCGATCTAGTTGGTTAGAGGATGTGATTTCGGCTCCGTGGGATGCCACTGTGTCTGAGTACTCCTGCGGAGAGAGAGAGAGGAGACACCCATCAACTCCCTGGCTTCTTCCACCTCCTGCTTGACCTCCGTCCACATCCAGTCCTTGGGGAGCGAACTTCCCTGTACCACCAACTGCGACATCCAGCTCCTTCCCAGCCAGAGAGAAGTCGGACCCCATGCCCTATGGTGTGCACTTCATCCTTTTCTGCTGAATCCATAAGGATCAGGAGGAGCCAGAGACTCTGGGCATGGAGCTGGTTGGCCTCAGACAGTAGAACCCCAGGGCCTGAGGAAGCTGTTCTGCCCCTGAGGCTGAGCTCGACACCCAGGAGGAAGAGGGAACTCGAGGGGCATATTAGGTATGTTTGGTACACATGCCCATCCACATGCTGATCCATAAATACTTACTAAGGCCCCCTTGGCTCAGGGCCTATAAAGGACAAATCACACCAGGGGCATAATGACATAAGGACCCTTGGAATCAGGGGATTCCACTCTGACATAGATATACCTCCAAGACCACAAATAAAGTTTCATGGGGTCCTTTGAGAGGGAGGAAACTTTGTTTTAAAAAAATGGTTGGCAGAGTTCCCATCGCGGTGCAGTGGAAATGAGTCCGACGAGGAAACAAACACGAGGTTGTGGGTTCAATCCCCGGCCTCGCTCAGTGGGTTAAGGATCTGGCGTTGCCATGAGCTGTGGTGTAGCTCACAGATGCAGCTCGGATCTGGCGTGGCTGTGGCTGTGGTGTAGGCCGGCAGCTACAGCTCCAATTCAACCCCTAGCCTGGGAACCTCCATGTGCTGCAGGTACGGCCCTAAAAAGCAATAAATAAGTAAGTAAATAAAAGAAAAAAGGTTGGCATCCTTTTAAAAAATTTTTTACTTACCTTTTTCCTTTTTTTTCAACAAATTCTCATTAGCTTTATGAGGTGGAAGGCTTAGCTGCTGGAGCTCTCAAGGCACTATTGAACCTGATTTTAAGCAACAGAAATGAAGTCATTTCTAGATTTCACTTCTTCAGTCACTGATTCAGCAGAGATTTGCTGAGAACTTACTCTGGCCTGGCAACACACTGCATGCTCTCTTTTTGTTTGGTTGGTTGGTGGTGAATATGGCATGCAGAAATTCCTGGGCAAGGAGTCGAACACATGCAACTGCAGTGACAACGCTGCATTCTTAACTGCTAGGTCACCAGGGAACGCCGATGGATACTTTTTAAAACTGGCTTATTCAGGGCTCGCCACGGTCCTGTGGGATGTTCATAACCTCTGGGTCATACAGGTTAGGTAATGGGCCCAAGGTCATGGTTATGCAGCTTTCAGGCAGCAAAACTGGGATTATCTTTTTCCTTCTTCCAGGTTTCTGATTTCAAGTCCATTGCTGTCTTACTGGCTGTACAGTACAAGGAAAAGGACACAGGTGCAATGAATGCTCACTGGGCAGTCAAGCCATTTGTGGGAGTGTGTTGAGTGAGGTGTCTATGACTCGGGCTCCATCAGGAGGGAGCCCCAGGTGCTGATGACCCCCCCGTGGCACACAGGTGATCTAAAAATAGGTGATTTTAAAGCTAAATTGGTGCTGGCTGGTGCTTAACTTATTTTTTTTTTTAAGATCTGTTTTTAGTTTTGTTTTTTTTTTTTTTAATTCTGGCCACCCCACAGCCTATGGAGTTCCCCAGTTAGGGATCAGATCCCAGCTGCAGTTGCAACCTATGCAGCAGCTATGGCAGCACTGGATCCTTTAACCCACGGTGCAGGGCCAGGGGTCAAATCTTTGTCCTGATGCTGCAGAGACCCCATTGATCCTGGTGTGCACCACAGTGGGAACTCCTCTTCTCAGGTTTTGTTTAATCGCTGTTACATGGGACTGTTGTGCTGGGATTCGACAGCCCGGGTTTGCTTGATGGAGGTGAGCATGGGCTGGCGGACCACGTGGGATGGGGAAGCTCACTGACCCTGCAGGGCTGGACAGGGACAAGCCTGGAGGTGATGGGGCAGAATGAGCTGGGAGCTGTCATCTGTGAGTTCTGTTCTGGGACTTGGAAGGCCGCATGGGGATGGAAAGCAGGTTTCCTAAGATACCAAGAGCCATTGCCCCAAAGAGTGAGGCAGCCACAATGTCCAGGCAAAGCTGAGACCCAAACAGGAGCTGAGTAGGACCAGGAGGGATTCAGGGGATTTAGACATGCTTTGAAGACCTCCTTTTGAAATATTGTCCTGGCTTAGATGCCTCCTGCCTTCAAGAATTACAGGATGAGGAGTTCCCATTGTGGCTCAGCAGGTTAAGGATCTGACATTGTCTCTGTGAGGATGCAGCTTTGATTCCTGGCCTGGCTCAGTGGCTTAAGGATCCTGGCATTGCCACAAGCTGTGGTGTAGGTTGTAGACGTAGCTCAGATCCAGTGCTGCTGTGGCGGAGGCCAGCAGCCGCAGCTTCAATTTGACCCCTAGCTTGGAAACTTCTATGTGCCACAGGTGCAGCCATAAAAAGAAGAAGAAGAAAAAAAAGAATTACAAGATGCATCTGAATAGGGGTTAAAATATACAAAACAAGAGGCTCTCCTGGGGATAACTGAGAGAAATCAGATTTGCAGAAAAGTCTTGGGTACATGGTGGTTTGTGAACCAACTCAACGCAGGAGGTCAAAGCCTTGGCACCATGCACTCCATCCCACCCCACCCTCCCTTTAAAAACAGATATTCCTGCTGGCCCCTCCTTATCAGATTCAATACTTGTTTCGTCCTAGACAGGGGCGCAAGTGTTCTCATATCAACTACATCATGAATAGCAAGTTCATCGAAGTGCATTCGGATAGTTTCTTTCTTTTTTTTTTTGTCTTTTTGCCTTTTGAGGGCCGCTTCCGCAGCATATGGAGGTTCCCAGGCTAGGGGTCTAATCAGAGCTGTAGCCACCAGTCTACACCAGAGCCACAGCAATGCTGGATCCGAGCCGTGTCTGCGATCTACCCCACAGCTCATGGCAACGCCGGATCCCTAACCCACTGAGCAAGGCCAGGGATCGAACCCGCAACTTCATGGTTCCTAGTCGGATTCATTAACCACTGAGCCATGACGGGAACTCCTTGGATTGTTTCTGAATCAGAGGAGTCTCCCAGGAATCTCCTATGGGCTTGGGCAGCAGACAGAGAGAGAATTGGGAGAGAAACCCATGAGGGCTACTTTACCCCTTGCCCTGTGGCTAACCTGAGTCCAGAGCCCTGGACTTTATTTGCAACCTGCTTCGTCTTTCTTGCTTCCTCCAGAAGCTGCTGTGGGCACGTCTCCCTTGCCCCAGGCTGGCTGGAGATTGAGCCTGGAGGGGAGAAGCCCCTCCTTTCACCCTTTGCTTGGAGCCCTCTCCCCCTTGACAAATGAAACCCGGGCATGGAGATCATTACGCCACACGTTATTAGGCAAAATTGGATTAATTAACCTCGTCTGGCCTCTCAGCTTGGGAGACAGGAAAAAAAAAAAAAAAAACAACAGCCGAGGTCTAGTTCAAATGCAGCATTTTGAAAATGTCAGCCATGACTCGGTGATAAATATTTATAAATATATATGCCGCGTATCAACAGGGTGGCCAGTGTATTTTCACATGTAAGTACACAAAGGGACTCTGTTGTTCACACGCATTCAAAGCCGTGGCCTTGAAAGGGCCATTATGGCTTGTGCTATGAATGTTTATTAAAAATAATATGCAAAACGGGGCTCCGTCTGAATGGGCCCATTGATGGGGTATCAGAGCAGCCAGGACTGGGATGGCGGATCCTCAGGAATGATAATTCCTGCACACCCCGAGAGAGGGGTGTGCAGTGTCCGTGGCCCAGGCCCCTTCTGGTGGTGGGTGTTTGTTCTGGAAACCTTGACGTAAGGGTTAAGCAGGTCCTTGAACCGGGGCACCCAGGCCCCGAGTCACAGAGCCGTGTGAAGGATTTTCCCTCTTGACCTGAGCTCCCAGGAGTAGTTGGACTTTTTCATGCGCATCGCAAAGAGTTTCCTTCCTCTTTCCCATCCTCTGAGTGGGAAACATTTCCTGGGGTTTTTCCACCTTGGTCCCTTCCCAGCCTCTCCCGTGCTTTTCTTAGTAGAGCCCCTTTCGACTTAACTCTCTCTTGGCATCCGAAGATCCCTTCCTTGTTTCAGGGGACTCTTCATTTATTCAACCAATATTTACTGGGTGCTTACTGTGTGCCCGACCTGGACCAAACGCTGGGGTTGCCATGAGGGATCAGACAGACATGCTCCCCTACTCATTATCCTGGGAAGAGGCAAAATAATCAAGTCAACAAAGAACAGGGATGACTTCAGAGAAGGATGTGGCATTAAAATTGATGGTAACAAACCTGACTAGTATCCATGAGGATGTGGGTTCCATCCCTGACCTTGCTCAGTGGGTTAAGGATCTGGCATTGTCGTGTCTGTGGTATAGGCTGGCAGCTGCAGCTCTGATTCAACCCCTAGCCTGAGAACGTCCATATGCCTCAGGCGTGGCCCTAAAATAAAAGACAACAACAAAAAAAATTGAGTGGGTTCAGGTTAGGGAGGGTTTTGCTTTGGGGGGAGGGGGGCTGTTTCAGTCTGGGAAGTCCACGCAGCATCTCCAGGAGTGGGTTGGGGGTTCACAGGCAAGAAAGATCCCACCTGCCACAGCCTCATGGACATCTGAGCCTTCCGGGCAGAAGGAAGAGCAAGGGCAGAAGGCCAGTGAGGTATGAACATGGCGTGTTCAAGGATGAAAATGGTAGAGAGGTCAGTGCGGCAGGAGCCAGAGAGCAACGGGCAGGTGGCCAGAGCACCAGAGGAGGCCCACCTGGACTTAGGTCTTGGGAAGCTGAAGGTGCCTCTTGGAATTCTAGCTTCTCACAATCTGTAGTTGCCATGTCTCTACCGCTAAGAGCCCCTGGGGAAGCCAGGAGGTAGTTTTCAATTTGTTGAGCCAAAATCACCGTTGTTGATTGGTCCCCTTAGAAACATCCTGGGGGAAAAAAAAAAACCCCATGGTCCATGGATTTTGGGTATTTTCTCCTACTCTGCACTTGGGTTTGCCCTTGACTCCCTCTGCCATGACATTTTCCATTGCAAAGCTCACTAGATTCCTCTTTATTTGATCCCAGTTCACCTGGAGGCCTCCAAGGTAACTCATTTCCCCTCAGACATTCCTTGGCTCACTCATCACTCAGCATGGTTGAAAGATAAAATTTGAAGACTCAACGTTATTTATTATTCCAAGAATAGTTGACATCACGATCAATACATCTGGACAGAAGCTATTAACATTTTAATGAGTTACTCAGTAATATTCCAAAGATGTGTCAACGAGTCATGGCCCCTTTGATTAAGGATGTACTTTGGAAACTACTGTAAATATATATAAGAAAGGCTCAGAACAAGGAGCTGTCACCCATCCATCCTGGGAAGAAGAGTGAGGATTCATGAATAAAGAAGCTCACAAGGTAACTGTCCCTGGGCTACACGGTTTACTGTAAGAGCAGTAACCTTTTCAAATGCCATTGGTCTCCACTAGATGACAAACAAAGATGTCTACCTTTGTCACTTGTCAGGTGTGTGTGTGTGTGTTGCGGGGGGGGGGGGGGGGGGGGGCAGTGTGGAATGGTGACGCTGAGGGTAAGGTAGAGAAGAGAAGTCTGCACATCTTTCTCTTAGATTCATACATGGGACATCAAATAGGGGAGGGATAAAACTTTTGGGGGGAAGACAAATCTGGGAAAAGAGACAGTTATTGGAAGAGAAGAAAGGGCAGCTCTGAGGAGGAGTGGGGCGGGGATGACGGAGGTCAACAGAAGGAGGCGGGCTCTGATGGTTCCAGTTCAGTGGGCTGAATGTTCTGGCATGAAGACTCTTTGGGGTACCCTCTCCCCTCCTTCATATAATTCCCTAAAATATCTTGGATAGGTACTCTTAAGTTCTCCCTTGGTCTGATGAGGTCTAGACTGTTGTCTTTATACTGCAGCTGGTGTGTGGTGGAATCGGATTCTTACACCGGCCTGTCTCTGGGGCTACGGTCTCAGGAACGCCCACTTGGTTCTTGTTTGTATCAAGAGGAAGAGGCCCCCTTGTGTGTGAACTTGAGGTGAGGGCCTACCACAAGACCCTAGAGGGTGCAGATGCGGAACCTAGACTCGGGCTTGGGGGGGAGGGGTGGGAGACTGGGGGAGATGAGAGGGCATTACTGATATTCATTGCCTGTGAATTTTCTAGTGAGCAGCCATTTGACTCCTGAACCAGATCACGGGAGAGTGTAGGCTTCAGCAACTTGGATCTAGGGCAGGGAAAAGACGTTGTAAGTGGGGGTGAGGTAGGGATGAGGGTGAGCCAAGGAAAACAGCAGGAGGTGAGGGTGAGATGGGGAAGGACTGAAGTAAATTAGCCTGAGCGCTGTGTTCTCTCAACATGACCCCCGTGAACGCCAAGGAAATTTAGTCTGAACAGATTCAGCATTTTCCATCCACTTTGCTATTTTGCTTTCATTTAAAAAAAAAAAAATGAAAACAGGCAGATTTGAAGTCTGAATGACCTGAGTTCAATCCCAGCACACCTGGATCACACAGGTTTGGCATCTATCAAATATGACTGATCATACAGTTGCTATTCTGCAGAATTTTAATGAACACCAAAGGGGATAATGGGTAAAGCATTTACTAACCATTTGGTGCCTGGTGAATACATGCTGTCTAGGATGGCAATCTGTACGGCTGCTAATGACAGTGACATTGGGCTGTTCTTGTCTCTTAGTTGATGAGGGTACACTCATAAACCAAATGGGAAAGGAAAAATGGGAGACTTGTAATAGTCTCTGAATTGTCTTTCAAATAGTTGGAGAACACAAGGACTAGCAGGCAAGCTAACCATGGCTCTTCACTTTCTCTGAGGTGGAAGGTCATTGGTGTATTTCTCCATTACTCGGGATTTTGGCGACATCTTACTGAGTGTCTACAATGCACCTCCAGTTTTGGTAACACGGTGGACCACGCTGATGAGGAGCAGCTCTGGACACAAATGCTGTGAGAGCCAGATAACTAAATCAATTAAGAATCATAGGTGGGCGTTCCCATTGTGGCGCAGCAGGAACAATTCAACTGGCATTCATGAGGACACAGGTTTGATCCTTGGCCTCACTCAGTGGGTTAAGGATCTGGTGTTGCCGTGAGCTGTGGTGTAGGTGGCAGACATGGCTCGGATCCCGTGTTGCTGTGGCTGTGGTGTAGGCCGGCAGCTGTAGCTCCAATTTGACCCCTAGCCTGGGAACTTCTATATGCTGTGAGTGCAGCCCTAAAAAGACAAAAAAAAAAAAAAATCATAGGTGAAAGAAAGGGGAAATCCAGTGCTAGAAATGCAGAAGGAACTGGAAGCCAGAAAGAAATGGAGCCAACTGACTGCAGCTGGAGTCTCACCTGAATTAGGTCTTAGCACTGGGTTTTAATACCCATTTAAGGACAAGGACCTGGATCCCAGACTCCCTGCATAAAGAGAAGACCCTTCAAAGGCAACAACACCCTCTGCGAATGGAGGACTCAGAGGCCAAGGGCTGTTTTGTTGTTGTTGTTTTTCACTTGCAAAGTTCTAAGTGGGGGAATAATGTTATCCCATGAGAAATTAAAACTTGAAGCCCAAGTCAGATGCTGTTTATAATACCAATTTCCCTCAGTTTTGTGGGAATTCTTTTTCCTGTTTAAAAGTTTTATGGACAAATAGTTGATTGACAAGGTTGTGATAAAAATTTCTGCTGTGTGGGTGATTCTGGTGTACTTGCACACATCCATTCCCTCTCAGAGTCTTTTCCCACAGAGATGGTCACAGAACACCGGGTAGAGTTCTCTGTGCTGTTGGCCAATCACTCCCTATACCTCAGTGTGTATGTGCCAGCCCCAACCCCCCAGTCCATCCCTTCCCCCATGGTAACTCTTAATCTGAGAACTCGCCTAAAATGGGTCCTACAACCAGGCAACAAAGAATCCACTCGGAAGAAACAATCCCCAATGAAGATAAGCTCATAACAACTCCAGGGCACAAGAGGAAACCATGGGCACGGGCATGGGCATGGGCAGGCAGCAGAATCGGCAAGAAGGACCCATTGTGTGCTGCCCATTGTGCCTTGGAAGCTGTGCAGGGTGTGCAGAAGGCCCTGGAGCCCAGAGGGTGGGCCTGAAATAATGGCCCATCACAGTCTACCCTGTAGCTATTTATGAATTTTCTTTTTGACCTAAAAGGATGATCGTGATATACAACCCTTGAGAGGTGCTGAAGTCCCTCCCAGAAGGTCTACCAGTGGAGGGGACATTGAGGCTTTAGTCTACCCAGCATTCGTCCTCCCTGCCTCCTGGTAACAGCCACCCCCTGTCAGGGCTCTGGGTAGGCTGCCAAGCACACACCCTACTCCTAGGACACATGACACCAGCTTGGTCTGTTCTAGAACCTCACTCCTGGCCTGAGTGAGTGACCCAGATGTGGGTATGTGACCCAGGCTAGGGCACCAGAATGTCCCTTCCTAGGGTTTTTATACTTGGATTCTGGGAAGAGCAAAGCTCTCTCTGTCCTTTAGTTTTTCTGAGATGGAATAGCACAGGGCTGGAGTTGTCTGGAGCTATTCCTCACCCCTCTCCCACCCTACCTACACCAGCCATGTGCAAAGAGCCCATCTACAGTAATACTGATGAGAGCTGACATTTATGGAGCAATTACTAGGTGACAGTGCTGTTCTGAGGGCTTTACAAGAATAGTTTACTTTTTTGCTTTTTAGGGCCGCACCTGCAGCATATGGAGGTTCCCAGACTAGAGGTCGAATTAGAGCTGTAACTGCTGGCCTGTGCCACTGCCACAGCAATGCAGAATCCAAGCCACATCTGCAACCTACACCACAGCTCGTGGCAACACCAGATCCTTAACCCACTGAGCAAGGTCAGTCCTCATGGATGCTAGTCAGATTTGTTAACCATGAAGGTAACTCCAAGAATAATTTAATTTATCCTCATGAATCTTATGAGATAGTTTATTATCCCCATTTTGCAGATGGAGAAACCGAGGCATGGGAAGTTTAAGTAAACTGTCCTAAGGCCACATAGCTATAAATTATGGAATCCAGCCTTGAGCCTCAGCAGTTTGGCCTCAGAGCCTTGTGCTTTAACAATACACGAATAGAAGCAGGACCATAAGAAAGACAGATGGACAGGTGGACAGGTGAAGGGATGAATGAATAGTTAGCCAAATAGATCTGGTGATGCATGTGGGTTCCTGGAATTTCTGAAGCTAGCTCTACTCTAGGATTCTCAATTTTTCATGCCATTTAGTTTCCCTCTTTGTTTAACTTAGCTTGAGTTGTCGTGGCTGGCTTTGTTTGCTTTATTTTTTGTGCATCGGACATAGCACCTGGTGCAAAATGAAAATGCAGGGACCTTTATTCAAAAATTAAGAGGGAAGCGTTCCCATCATGGCTCAGCACTAACGAATCCCACTAATATCCCTGTGGATGTGGGTTCGATCCCTGGCCTCACTCAGTGAATTAAGAATCTGGTGTTGCCATGAGCTGTGGTGGTACAAATTACCGAGCCTTCTTCCCCCTTCAAACATTCTCCTGTTCCTGGAGGGGAAACCAGCAAAATGGGCTTCTTTTGATTTTTCTTTCCCTCTGATTGACTTGCCTAAGCCTCCTGGCAGAGGAGCTATTTGACAAAAGGGCCTAGAGGAGGGGGAGGGTAAGGAAGCCAGAGCCCAGAATGAGTCCCAAAGTGGGCAAGTCCACTTTGGAATAACCCAGGGTAGACAGTGGGTGATGGTCCCTCATGTGGCACGGGTCTGTAAGCCATGAGCCTTTTGGGGATAAGTTAGGACAGGAACCTGCGGGACAGCAGTGAGACCTGGCAGAGTCCCCAGGGATCTGCGATGAGCTCCTCACCAAAGCCATCAGCCCCCTGCCTGAGTAGGAATTGACTCCAGCCTCAGAGGACCAGCCTCGGGAGTTGAGGCTCACCCTGGAAATGGCAGAAACAAGCAACCAAACAAAAAACCCCTGACTGATAAAATTGACTATCAGCCAATAGTTCGTTTCTACAAAATTGCAATTAAGCAGCCACTGGCACTTCCAAATAAACACGGTACCCATATCCATCTCCATGCAGTTTTATTTTAATGTCTTGTGACACCTGACATCCCATATCATTCCTCAAGCACTGAAGCAACATCTCATGTCCTCTAACCCCTGAGGCACGTGGGGGAGGCACTCAGCAGAGTCTGTCATTATGACCACACGCTTCTAAAGGGACAACAGTGCATTGGGGACACAGGCTGGGTGGGAACGCTCCCAAAATATATGTTCTTCCCTAAACACCCTCATTTCTGAATTGATGACATTTCTCCTAGAGAGGAGGGAGCCATGTGTTCTAGCTTTGAGCTATTTTTTCCCCCTCAAGCCAATTATTATTATTTTTGTCTTTTTAGGGCCACACCCACGGCATATGGAGGTTCCCAGGCTAAGGGTCTAATCGGAGCTGTAGCCGCTGGCCTACACCACAACCACAGCAACGCCAGATCCGAGCTGAGTCTGTGACCTACACCACAGCTCATGGCAACGCCGAGTCCTTAACCCACTGAGCGAGGCCAGGGATCAAACCCACAACCTCATGGTTCCTAGTCGGATTCGTTTCCACTGCGCCATGATGGGAACTCCTCAAGCAAATTATTATTATTATTATTATTTTTTGTCTTTTTGCTATGTCTTTGGGCCGCTCCCGTGGCATATGGAGGTTCCCAGGCTAAGGGTCCAATTGGAGCTGTAGCCCCCAGCCTACGCCAGAGCCACAGCAACGCAGGATCCAAGCCGTGTCTGCAACCTACACCACAGCTCACGGCAACGCCGGATCGTTAACCCACTGAGCAAGGGCAGGGACCGAACCCGCAACCTCATGGTTCCTATTCAGATTGCGCCACGATGGGAACTCCCTAATTATTCTTATCAAGATTTGTCAGTGTATAACTCCACTGCAGATCAAGAATTAGAATCTGGCCCCTACACTAGCATGTTTCTCCTCTTTTAAAATAAATACTATCAAAATCCAAGAATACGTCTTGTGTGTTACTGGAAAGAGGTTTCATTGTCAAGACATAACAACTTACAGAAGATATTCAGGTGACAGCAAAAGTTTAAAGCCATACCCTCTTTTCAGGTTGCTAGTAACAAGTGTGTTTGTGTGTGTTTATTGAGGCAAAATTCACATAACATAAAATTAACCATTTTATTTATTTATTTATTTTTATTTTACTTTATTTTTTTGTCTTTTTTTAAAATTTTTTATTTTTTTTGCCATTTCTTGGGCCGCTCCCGCGGCATATGGAGGTTCCCAGGCTAGGGGTCGAATCGGAGCTCTAGCTGCCAGCCTACACCACAGCCACAGCAACGCGGGATCCGAGCCGCGTCTGCGACCTACACCACAGCTCATGGCAACATCGGATCGTTAACCCACTGAGCAAAGCCAGGGACCAAACCCTTAACCTCATGGTTCCCAGTCGGACTCGTTAACCACTGCGCCACGATGGGAATGCCTATTTATTTATTTCATTTATTTATTTGTTTTGGCCACACCAGCTGCGTGTGGAAGTTCCTGGGTCAGGGACTGAACCTGCGCCGTAGTTGCAACCTGTGCCATAGATGCAGCAACACTGGATCCTTAACCCGCGGCACCAAAACGGAACTTTCCCATCTTTAGGTATTATTATTATTATTATTAGTTTTGGCTGAGCTCTTGGCATGCAGAAGTTCCCAGGCTAGGAATTGAACCCCAGCCACAGCAGTGATAATGCTGAAGGGCCAACTTCTAGGCCACTAGGGAACTCCCCAGCTGAACCATTGTAAAATGAAAAAGGCGGCATATATTTATTTTATTTAATTGAATGTCGTTCAGTTAGTGTTCTCGGGGTGAGCTCCTGAAAGTTAGGATCTGAGAACTCTCGTGGGAGTGGAATCATATCTCTCTCATTGGGAAGGTGGACACCTCACTTGGGGCTCTTGGGAGGCTATTGCTATTACTAAACCTATGTTGCCTTGGAGTTCCCGTTGTGGCTTGGTGGTGACGAACCCGACGGGTATCCATGAGGACACAGGTTCGATCCCTGGCCTTGCTCAGGGTGTTAAGAATCCTGTGCTACCATGAACTGTGGTATAGGTCACAGACATGGCTCAGATCCCACATTGCTGTGGCTGTGGCGTAGACCAGCAGCTACAGCTCCGATTTGACCCCTAGCCTGGACCCTCCATGTGATGCAGGTGCAGCCCTAAAGAAAATGATGAAAAAACAAAAACAGAAACAAACAAACAAAACCTATCGTGCTTTGATAGTGCAGGATTTTACTCCGCTTTAAATATCCCGCTCAAAATTTCCTTCAGGGCTCTCCTCCTCCCAGCCGCCCTCAGCCCCGCGCTCTGTAAAGGCTCTCAGATGACACCCACATTTGGAGTTACTTGCAACTTGATAAAGTCTGAAAGCTGAGCCCCTCCACCCTCCCGGATTGGATGCAATGGTCACCAAAAGCTGTTTAGTGTTTTCTCTTTTTCTGACCAAGGAGCTCAAGTGTACATTTGAGATGAAGATGGATGACTCTTGAGTGAAATAGGATTTTATAACTGAGAGAGTTTGTTTATGAATTTGAAACACTGAAAAACAGCACTGTACCTACCAGCGCTCAAGAGGAAAAGGAGTTGTTTTCTCTCCCTGATGAAGTGTTTGGGACGGTTGTTGGGGGAACTACTGATGGAGGGGGTTTTGGGGTTGTGTTGGCTGTGCCCACGGCATGTGAAAGTTCCTGAGCCAGGGATTGAACCCACACCACCACAGGGACCCAAGCCGGTGCATGACAATGCAGGATCCTTAACCCACTGCATCACAAGGGAACTCCTGGAGATTTTTTTTGGCCACCAGGGGAATTCCTGTGCCAAGGATGGAATCTGATCCAGAGCTGTGACCTACACCACTGCTGAAGCAATGCCGGATTCTTAGCTCACTGCACTGGGCCAGGGATTGAATCGGACCCTCCAAAGAGATAAGCTGGATCCTTAGCCCACTGTGCCACAGTGGGAACTCATGTTTTTAATGGTTCCTACTGAGCATGTCAGGAGCTCATTCTATCACACGTTCTCTCTTTTTCTCTCTTGTTCTCACTCACATACTTGCAATTTAAAAATCTTTATTCTTTGCTTTGTAGCCAGGACTCTGAGACTATCAAAAGCCACAAAATGGGGAGTTCCCTGAGTGGCTCAGTGGGTTAAGGATCTGGTATTGTCACTGCCATGGCTCAGGTTCAAGCCCTGCCCAGGAACTTTGGCATGCCACAGATGCAGCCAAAAAACAAAACAAAACAAAACAACTACAAAATAAATCTGATTTGCCTGCCTCCATTTGGGAGGGCAGGGCTGTGTTTGCTGGGCACCACCATTGCAGGGCTGGCACACAGTAGGTGCTTAGTAAATGCTGATGGAAGGCGTGAATGTGGCTTCCTGCTTGGCTGTATAGGCATTTTCCTGGTTCTGGAGGGCCGTGGGCTGGCTCTGCAAGCTCACAGGTGGAAATAGAGTGACGCAGATGCTCTTACCTGGATGGGCCAGGGCAGGAAAGGGACATCCTGATGGGGTAATTCAGTCCCTCCAGGCTTGGCAGCCCTAATGGGGCATTGCCTTTTGATCTCTGGAACCCCTGCCCAGTCCCTCCCCTGTAAGGATGGTGCTGAGCTGAGCAGGAGTATCCTGTGACCAGCCCCAGTGGGGGGGAAAAAAAAATGCAGCTCATCCCAGAGTGACAAATGGTGCTGCTGATGGAGACATCGTGAGTGCTTCACAGGAGCCAGAAAAGGCAAATTGTAGGATCAGAATCTAGACCCAGTCTTGAACTTTCTGAAGCCCTGAGGACAGAAGCTGAGTGAGCAGCCGTGAGCTTCTCCCAGCAGTTCCCTGCTTCCCAGGACGTGGTGCCCAGCAGGCAGGGATGCTCTTTGTGGCATCCAGTGTGTCCCGATGGGACAGAGTGAGCGCACAGCTGTGCTATCAGGGCCCAAGGGGGCATTTCGCAAAGTGAATTGAGTGTTCATTTGATTCTGGCTTAACTTTTAAAAAAAGGTTATCTGGGGGACACCCACTACTTATATGATGTTATAGCAAATTAGACCGAACAATTGAAGTTGGGTCTGATATTCATGATTCTTACTAAACTGGAGCATGACTGTTCATGAGGCTGACACCCCCCCAGATAAGGGGGAACTGCTTCTGTCTGACTGCCTTGAGCCGGGTCTTTTCCTGCCTTTAAATTTGAATGAAAACACAGGCTGGTGTTCCAGCTGTGGCTCCGTGGTAATGAACCAGACTAGCATCCATGAGGATGTGGGCTTGATCCCTGGCCTCGCTCAGTGGGTTAAGGATCCGGCGTTTGCCATGAGCTGTGGTGTAGGTCGCAAATGTGGTTTGGATCCTGCATTGCTGTGGCTGTGGTGTAGGCTGGCAGCTGCAGCTCGGATTCAACTCTGAGCCTGGGAGCTTCCATATGCTGCAGGTGTGGCCCTAGAAAGAAAGAAAGGAAGAAAGAAAGGAAGGAAGGAAGGAAGGAAGGAAGGAAGGAAGGAAGGAAGGAAGGAAGGAGGAAGGAAGGAAGGAAAAGAATTCCCATCGGGGTGCAGCGGAAACGAATCTGACTGGAACCCTGAGGTTGCAGGTTCGATTCCTGACCTTGCTCAGTGGGTTAAGGATCCGGCGTTGCCATGAGCTATGGTGTAGGTTGCAGACACAGCTGGGATCTGGTGTTGCTATGGCTGTGGTGTAGGGCAGCTATAGCTCTGATTGGACCCCTAGCTTGGCAAACTCCATATGATGTGGGTGTGGCCCTAAAAGGCAAAAAAAAAAAAAAAAGAGAGAGAGAGAGGAAGGAAGGAAGGAGGGAATGAGGGAAGGAAGAAACCATAGGCTTGTCTTAGGTTCTGAGCCTGCCAGCTTTAGGACTGGAACTGCATGACGTGTTCTCCCGGGTCTCCCATTTGCCAACTATAGATCATGGGACGTCTCAGAATTCATAACGTGTGAGCCAATTCCTTATAATAAATCTCTCTCTCCCCACACACTCATGGGCGTGCACACACACTCATGTGCCCACAACACACACACTCTCATCCTATCGGTTCTGTTTCTCGGGGGAACCCTAACACACCCAGGTAGTAAGGAGGCTGTGACTCTGTGGGCCTGGGTCCCAAACTGGAAGTCCTTTCTACTGCACCACGCGGCCCCCAGCTGCAACAATGCAGACCTGCTTACCTGGGTCGATAAGCCCTCTCGGGTCACTGTCCACCTTCTCTGGCAGGGTCTCCAGGTGGTCTGGGTGCCTGGGGGAGGGGAATGGAGAGCTCCCAGGGTCCAAAGTGTCAGCTTCCTCCTCCACATGGATGCTGTGACCCATCTACAAGGGATGGAAGGGCTTTGGTAATAGGAATCTGGGCTGCTCCCAGGTTTTAGATCCTGTCTCCTTCCTCTGTCTCTTCTGAATAGAGTAGAGGGTTCCAGCAAAGTACCACACGTCCTGGAAACTTCAGGAAAAATTAGGATCTCATGTCCTATGATATCCTACACTAGAGAAGTCTTGATTCCAGAAAAGGTGCTGGTCCATTCGCTCAACAAATCAGTTCCTAAGGACCAGGCCTTGGGGGTGTTGGGGAAATGAGGCAGTGATAAGGCCCAGAGAGGCATCGGAGAATGCGGCTACAGACAGGGGGGATTCCATACTGATTCAATAAAATGGTAGAGGAGGCTAGGACTTCAGGGGGTGCTTTGAGGGACACCTAGAGAATTCATTAATTCCATGATATTAATCCCCATTAATCTGATGTTTGACTATTAGAGATTAATTCCTTTGCCTATGAAAGACTTTTAAGACAAGGCTCCCAGGAAAGTCCTAATGTCCCCGAGGAAAGAAAACTCCATGAGCCACTGCTGCTTGAGGGTCAGGTTTAGCAACCACTGGCACCTGGCCCTGGGGAAGGGTACACAGGATGGCACAGATGAAAAGGCAGCCAGAGGGACCAGGGCCCAGAGAGGGACAGGAGGTACTCAGGACAAAACTGTGTTGACCACAAGACTTACACAGGAACCAATCTTTTCTGTGCCTTTGTTCCTGGAGGTGATCCTGACCTTGCCTGTTCACCACCTCACCCCTTCCTCTTTGTTGTTACTTCTGTGCTTTTGTTCAAGTCTCCCCTCTTTGGGGAAAGTAACCTGTCTGCAGCAGAGGAGTAAACCCAGTTTGTGCTGTTTAAGGTCAGCCTATCTCCCTTGAAAAGGACTGAGTCAGGGATGAGCTTGGGACTCAGGTTTGGTCAATGAGATCTGGGGCGGGGGCTTCTAGGAGCTGTGGGAAGTCTTCCCGGCTCTTGAAAAGAGATGGGGAGGAAACCACTCCTCCCACTGGGCACTGGTGCATCTGGGGAAGAAGCAGAGCAGGACGGGAGGACCCTGGGGTCTGTGGCTGTGTCCCTGCACACTCACCAAACCCTGGAGTTTATTGCTGGGTCTTGGGGGAAGTACTTCTTCATCGTTTACGCCAGGGGGAGTTTGGCTTCCATCCATTCATTTACTGAACAATGGCTGGGTTTTCTTTCTTTCCTTTTCCTTCCTTCCTTCCTCCTTCCCTCCCTTCCTTCCTTTCTTCCTTCCTTCCTTCTGTCTTTTTATACCTGTGGCATATGGAAGTTCCTGGACTAGTGTTCACATTGGAACTGCCGCTGGGGTCTATGCCACAGCCATGGCAACACCAGATCTGAGCAGCATCTGAGACCTATGCCGCAGCTTGAGCCAACACGGTATCCTTAACCCACTGAATGAAGCCAGGGATGGGACCTACATCCACACAGAGACGATCCTTAACCCGCTGAGCCACAACGGGAACTCCTGAACAATTGTTTTTTAAGTACCCGTGGTGTGCCTGAAGTTGCATGTATTCTAGGAGGGCAGAGAAAAGATTAAACAATACATATGACAAGAAAGTAATGGAAATAGTAGGTGAGTCTCAATAAGGCCATCAGGGGAGGTCTTACGGAGGTCACGTTCAAGTCCAAAGCATCATGACTAATTCCCTCTGTGAAGTCTAATAAAGTAATACTTTCTGAAATGCATGATTTGAGCTTTTTCGATTCCTTTAAATAAGGAGCTCTCGTTTGGATGCTCTTGCACACTTGGGTGACTTTTTGGGGATATTATTAATACTCCTCTCAAGTGTTTAGTAATGTTTTTAAAAATCCTTTCATTCCTCAAATTTCAGATATAATAGGGACTTGTGGTTAAGAATGCGAATGATACAAAGTTACGTGTGTGTGCAGGTGTGTATATGAAGTTATATGAAAATTGAATACCTCTTTCACACCCCTGATAGCCTGAAGACCCGTTCCATTACTTTCTTTTTACAAATATATTCAAGTATACAAGCACAGATTGATGGCTTGTTGCTGCTGTAATAAAATCACGCTGCACGCAATTTGCTGTTTTCACTTTAACATCACGGACGGCCTTGCAAGTCACTCATAGGGGTGCTAATATTATCTTGATGTGTTTATAAACACATATACTTGTGTGATCTCCATAAGTGATATCATAATGCTTCCCGTAGGATATTAACTTTTCATTTATTTTAACTTCTATTATTATCAATATTATTTTCTTTTTTATAATGCTCCACACAGCACAAACTTCTTGTGTATACCATCTTATTTAGTTTTAAGCACTCGGTAAGTTGCTGCTGATGAACTGATTTACTTGATTCGAAACCTTGGAGAAGTTGATGCTTTCCCTCCATCATAAAGCTAATAAAGGTAGAGTCAAGACTCAAAAAAAAAAAAAGTGGCTCTCAGCTGCGGGGGATGTGCAAACACCCCACCCCCCCACATGGACACCTGGCAATGTCTGGAGATATTTTGATCATCACAACTGGAGGGATTTCTGCTGGCATCTAGTGGGTAGAGGCCAGGGCTGCGGCCAAAGAGCCAACCAGGCACAGGACATGCCACCCACGACAAAGAACGGGGCCAAAGTGTGACTAGCACTGGGCTTGAGCAGCCTGGTCTAGACGGGCAGGCTGGCTCTCGCAGACACTGGGAAACCATCTGCCCTTTCCCTGGGCTTCAGCTGAAGGGTGGACCACACAGCGTTTGGCAGAGCAGATGGGAACGCCTGGTGCACTCGGATCCTGCAGCCCCGGCACATTTGGCCATCTCAGGGGCAAGAAAGTGAAAGATGATGATTTGCACTGCCTGGTATAACCTACCGCCAAACCTCAAGGGATGGAAAACGAAACACATCCCAAGAAACCCTGTTTATGGTGCAGGAAGGGTTTAGTGACTTTACTGCTCAGATTACCATGTGGATATCAGTTTCATCATCATCAACCTCCAATTTCCTGTTTTTGCTTATCTTAGAATTACTTTTTTTTTTTTTAAATGTTTGCACAGCCCATATGGCTTTGGCTTCAAGTTGATTAGATATGGAACTGGTTTATAATGGATTAGAATGCAGGATTTGTTTGCTTTGTAATATTTTAAGAAAGGAATGAAAGAAGCTATAATGATGGAGAGAGATATTGTATATTTACAGTCTTATTCTTTTTTCATTACCGGAAAAGACAATTTATTTAGGAATGTGGATTATGGCTCTTGGTCACTTTTTGATTTGTGTTTTACGTTAGGGTTTTCCTGAGTTACAAATCCCTGAAGATTTGTGAGACTTAAGAGGTACATTTGTACATTTATTTTTCCTTTTAGCCTTCTCCCCCCCACTCTCGCCCCCGCCCCGGGATTGGTTTTTTCTTTCTCCCTTTATGTATAAGTTTTCCTATAAGCCAATCCATGTGCCTCTTTTTTCTGCACCGCTCATACAGTTGCAAACATCATTCGAATCAGTCCCGTAAAACTGATGGCCTGGCCCCGGCTGTTAAAACACTGATCCATGGTGCTTTGACACTCAGCATCCGGACATCCTAGTTTAGCTCCTGTTTTGGTAAATATGTATTTTCTTGATCATTTCAAACTACCATGCAAAGCCACATCCTGCCGTTTTTTAAGACGCTCGGAGCAGTGCGATATGCCACTGATGGCTCTGCAGGTGGCAGAGGAAGGCTGTATGGGCTGCTTCTGTGCCCAGGAGACAATGGGGGCAGTGTCTACACATCCTAGTGGCCCAGAAGACGGCCTGTTTCCAGGGCCGTGACGAAGAGATTCTGAGATTTCTGGATCTCCAGGTAAGAGGTAGATTTCAATATAACCAACCCTTTGGATCCTTTGATGCTAATGTTAGAAACAGGATGGAGTCACAGGCTGAGAACTTGGGATCAGGATCTAGGACTTTTTAATTGATTTATTTTTTTGAAGTATAGCTGATTTACAATGTGTGTTCATTTCTGCTGTACAGCAAAATTATTTTAAAATATACATATATTCTTTCATAAAAATATTCCTTTTTTTTTTTTTTTTTTTTTTGCTTTTTAGGGCCACACCATGGTACATGGAGATTCTAGGCTGGGGGCACATTGGAGCTATAGCTGCTAGCCTATGCTAGAGCCACAGCAATGCCAGATCTGAGCCGTGTCTGTGATCTACATCGTAGCTCCTAGCACCTCTGGATCCCCGACCCACTAAGTGAGGCCAGGGATTGAACCCCTGTCCTCGTGGACACTAGTTATATTCATTTCTGCTGGGCCATGACAGAAAAGTAAAGGCAATCCATCAAACCCCAGAAACTGCACAAGGGGGTCATGGTTCGAATGTGAAGCAAACTACAGCGGGGCATGATTGGAGCTGGTGATGCGGCCTAAGAGGAAATAACTCATTTGCCCTTGAGCCCTGACATCTTTCTCAGCCTCGTGGGAGGGGCCTCGCCTGGTGGCAAAACATCAGATTTCCTTCTTCCTGGGTTGAGTCATGTCACGTGGTTCAGAGATCCATATTTATATAATCACAGTGCTGTAAACACTATTTATTGGGGTTTGGGTTTTAGAACCAACCTTTGGACCAGATTCTCAGTTACTGCTCCAAATAGAATGGAGGTGATCAAACCTTGGTGTGGCTGAAGGAGAGGGAAGCGATAGAGGGGGGGCAGGAAGGCCACAGACCTTTATCACAGAGGATGCAAAGCCCAATAGTGTCTCAAGCGGATGGACCAAAGAGCTTTTTTTTTTTTTTTGTCTTTTTGCCTTTTCTAGGGCTGCTTCCCGCAGCATATGGAGGTTCCCAGGCTATGGGTCAAATCAGAGCTGTAGCTGCTGGCCTACACCAGAGCCACAGCAACACGGGATCTGAGCCGAGTCTGCGACCTACACCACAGCTCATGGCAACGCCGGATCCTTAACCCACTGAGCAATGCCAGGGATCGAACCCGCAACCTCATGGTTCCTAGTCAGATTCGTTAACCACCGAGCCACGACGGGAACTCCTTAAAGTATTGTTTAAAGCAGAGGTTCTCAACCTTGGCCCTGTTATGGTTTGGACTGGAGAGTTTTCTGCTGTGGGGTGGTCCTATGCGCTGTAAGATATTTAGCAGCATTGCTAGCTTCTACTCACTAGTGTCATTGGCACCCCAAGTTGTAGCAGCCAAACATTGTTTCCAGTCACCCCCCCCCTCAATGACATCTCAGAAGAATGATGCTCCCCCCTTGAGAAGTAATGGTTGAAAATTCTACATATAACCAGTAGAACTGAAAGTAAAATAAAACCAACAAAAATGGGGAGAAGGTGGAGGGGTGGGGGAATATTGCAGTAATGAAATCACTCATTTTTCATAGCTGTAAGTTATAGGGCTTTCCTTTAAAGGTGATACATCAAGATAAGGCACAGGCTCCAGGCTGGCTCTATCTTCCGGGACCAAGATGTCAGGTCCCTGGCTCTTCTCCCTTGCCCATCAGGTTCTGCCCTTCTTGGGTAAAAAAATAAAACAACCAGAGAACCTATGTAGATAGTTCCCACCAGAACACTCTTGCTGCTTTTGTCTCACGCAAAACTCTGCCTGCAGGATACAGGGGCCTGAACCCCTGGGTACCTCTTTGCTTGTGTAACCGGGTGGCAGATGGGAGTGTCCAGGTATCTTAGATTCTGTGCGTGTTTGTCACCGCAGAGGGCCAGCTTTGCATCCTGGGGAAAGGTGTCCCTGTCTGCCTGGTTCTTTAGATAATCAGTTCCAGAAGCAGGAGGGGCCATTTTTCTGGTAGGTTTCTGGTTCTCAGACTTAATAAGAATCAACCATTCACACTCACCTGTGTCAGCTCTGTCTGTTGAGGCCACAGAGCCGCGGAATTTCTAATCCAGAGACGTCGCCCCTGCCAGCACTTTTCCAAAATGGAACAGCGAGTGGTGGCAGGAGAAAGAGAAGAGAGACATTGCAAATGATTCCTGCCAGTGACTTTTCCCTTTCGTTGTCACAAGGTGGCCTTTTTTTCTTTTTTAAAGAATTACAGGGAAAGATGAACTATTTGTGGATTGACCAAACTCACTAGAGGATAAAACCCCAAGTCTGTCTATCTAATGATGGAACAAAGAAGCTATTTTTTATTCCAGGTCAGGAAATGCTAAAAGGTGCGACTTAGCTGCGGGCTCTGCTCTTATCAATGGCAGCAGAAAGCTAAACATTAGCCTTCTGGTTACTTGGGTTTTGCAACGCAAACATCAGTGCAGGTCAGTTTCCAGTGTCTGCTTCTCACCCACCCACTCCTTCCCATCTTGCCCAAGAACCTGGTGGAGGCCACATAAGACTTTCTCCTTCCTGATCTGGGCTGTCTACTTTCCAGGCCGGCTCTGTGTTGGTTGGTATTATATTGACTGCTGCCCAGGTCTTCAACCCAAGATGTGTAGGCAGGAAGAGTGTTTTCTTTTTTCTTGCTTTTTCTTTCTTTCTTTTTTAACGGGCCTGCCACAGCCATAGCAACAAGAGATCTGAGCCACATCTGCGACCTGCCCTACAACGTGTGGCAAGGCCAGAGATCAAACCCTCATCCTCATGGATACTGCCTGGCTCTTTTTTAATTTTTTTTTTTTTAATTTTTAGGGCTGCACGTGTGGCATATGGAAGTTTCCAAACTAGGGGTGGAACTGGAGCTGCAGCTGCCAGCCTACACCACAACCACAGCAGCGTAGGATCCTGCCTCGCCTGCGACCTACACCCCAGAAACGCTGGAACCTTAACCCACCGAGAAGGGCCAGGGATTGAACCTGCATCCACAAGGATACTAGTTGGCTTTGTAACCCGCTGAACCACAATGGGAACTCCAAGAGTGTTTTCTAAACCCTAGCTTTGGAGACAAAGCAAAAGCCCAAAAAGTTGCTTGGTTTTCAAAAGCATGGCTCTTGGACAGGTGCAGCCTGGCCTGACTCAGGCCTGGTCCCCAGCCCTCCCTCCTCCCACTCTGTGCACGTGTCCTCCCACCCCCAGCCTGCTATCCTCGGTGGGTCCTCACCTCTGGTGGGAGAACTTGGTTTCAGGAGCTTGGTTTCTGGAACTGCTCCTTCTGCCAGTCCCCTTCTGAAAAGAGGCTTTCCTCTCTTTTCAGAGACACATTCCTCTACCATCCAGGTCAGGATGCTGCACTGAGGTCTGGCTCCCAGGGCAGCAGCTCCTGGGCTGGTGAGCTTCCTCATCTATCCTCCGGGGACCTGCCCTGCCAGCAATCACTGCCCCCCCGCCCCTCATCTGGGTCTGCAGTTGCCCTCCTGACCTCTTGGCCTTGGCCTGCCATGGCCATCTTCCCAGCCCAGCTGCCTGCCTCTCTAGGTCCGGGACCCCTCTTCTCCCCCTGGGTCCTGCACAGCTGTCGGCCGGGCCTCTCCCTGAGGCCTGGTCTCCCCTCCCTCCCTGGTTCTGGCCACAGTGGCTCTGCTCCCGGCCTTCTCTCCCGCCCCTGGGCCATTGTCCCCCCACCCCCATCCCGCTGCCGGCGGTGCCTGGTCTCATGTCTGAGACCCATACCCAGAGCTGTTCGCCCCGCTGGGGCCCAGAAGAGCTCCCGGGAAGAACCACCAGCCTTTAGGGAAAATGATTCTCCCCCTCTGCCTCAGTGTGTGGGCGCCGGGGCGCTGTGCAGGAGAACGGGCTTATGTTGATGGAACTAGGGGCGCTTAGAGGGAGGAAGGCATTTGCAGGAGGTCCCAGGAGGCATCGCGGAGCATCCAAAGGAGGCAGGTCTGGAAGCGAGGAGACACAGGAACAGGACGGGGTTGTAGATCCGGGGGTTGTTCCTGGGGACAGAAGCTTCAAGGGGCAGAGGGAGGGGCAGTGGGAGATGGCACAGTCGGTGAGCGGGACAAGGAAGGATGGCAGGAGAGACCAGCTCATGGAAGAGCGCAAGCTCTCTGGGGCGGGACGCTCCATCACGGCACCTGTAGCCCTGGGCCTGCCAGCGTGCCTGGCACATCGGAAGTGCTTCCTCGATACTTGTTTAGGGAGGGAACAGAAGCTGGGACAGGACCTCAGCAGCCAAGTTTGAAGAGTGTCCCAGGAAGGGAAGGCCGCCCATGTCAAAGCTGAACAGGAGACCGTGGATGGTGTAGCAGTTTCCTGGGGCAGCTGCACAGATGACCACGGAACAATGGGGGGCTTGAAAAAAGAGAAATTTCGTCTCTCCTAGTTTGGCGACCGGAAGCCGGAAAGTAAGGTGCCCACCAGGAGTCTGGAAGTAAGGTGTCGGTAAGCCACACCCCTTCTCGAGGCTCTGGGGGAGGGTCCTTCCTGGCCTCATCCAGCTTTCCGTGGCTCTGGGCAGTTCTTGGCTTGTGGCTGCATCGCTCCAACCTCCGCCTCTGTCTACACATGGCCTCCTCCCCGGGAATCTTTCCATTTCTGACTCTTCCAGGGACCCTGTCATCGGAGTTAGGGCTCCCCTCCATCCAGCATGATTTCCTCCTGAGATACTTACCTTAATGACACCTGCCAAGACCCTTATTCAAATAAGGTCACATTCTGAAGTTCCAGGTGGACATGAATTTTGATAGGGCTGCAATTCAACCCACTGTGACTATAAACTGACATTTTTGAGAGTGAAAGAAAAGAAAAAATATAGATGAAAGTTAGTGATCTAGTTCTCTAAGAAGAAAAAAATAAATTAAAAAAGGGGGTTCCTGTGGTGGCTCAGCTGATTATGAATCCAACTGGCATCCGTGACGATGCAGGTTCAATCCCTGGCCTTGTTCAGTGGGTTAAGGATCCAGCATTGCCATGAGCTGCGGACACAGCTCAGATCTGATGTTGTTGTGACTGTGGTATAGGCCGACTGGACCCCTAGCCTGAGAACGTCCATGTTCAAGTGTGGCCCTAAAAAGAAAGGAAAAAAAAAAAGTTAAAAAATGTTAGTGATCTGTTTGTCTTTTTTCAGAAGTACCAAAGTAAGACAGGAGAAAAAAAAGCTTGGGAAGGTTGGAGGGGTGGGGGATGACTGCAAGACAATTATTCCAGGGAGCAGGTTTGGAGACAATTGACAAGGCTGCCTTGTGTTCAGCTTTAGAGAGCAAAGTAACCCTATTCGAGAAAAGAAAACAACACAAAACATTGGCTGGAACTGTTTTTTCAAAATTGTGGCCACCCAGGGGATTCCATCACGCGGTATGCAAACCCAGCTACCCTCATTTCACTCTTCACACTGTATTTGTTTCCCCCAGGGTTGTTGTAACAAAGTGCCACAAACTGGGGGGTGGGGTGGGGATGGGGGGCTTAAAACAACAGAATTGATTCCCTCACAGTTTGGGAGGCCAGAAGTCCAAAATCAAAGTGTCGGCACCCAAAACCTGCAGGGGAGAATCCTTCCTTGACTATTCCAGCTGCTGGGGGATGCTTGTGAAGTGTCACCTCCACCTGCCTGTCGTCACACGGCTTTCTCTCCCCGTGGGTCTGTGTCCAGGTGCTAATCCCCTCTCCATGTAAGGACAAGAGTCACAGCTGGATTAAGAGCCCCCTAATGACCTCATCTTAACACAACCAATTACATCTGCAATGATTCTCCTTCCAAATAAGGTCGCATTCACAGGTACCAATGATTAAAATTACAGTATGTCTTTTGGGGACATAACAAACCCATAACACATATGTTCTACAGACCTGGAGAAGTTCTTCAAAAGCTTTAGAAACAGCACCCCAAAGAATCAATACTTCCTTGGAGGCACAGGGGCACCTGGTGTCTGAGTGTAATTACACTCAGAGAATTCCCATGTGGCATGAGATTCTGGCAACGTATTTTGTCCCTGGTTGCCTGTAGGCTACAGGAGGGGAGATGTGTTCAGGACATCTTGGGAGAATAGCACTGGCACCCCCATCCTCACTCCTCCCTCTGCCCTCTTCCCATCCCCAGGACCCTCCTTGACCGGCCCCATCTAAATCATAGTACTCATTGCTGGCCGCAAACCCAGATCTCAGCGTCCTGGGATTGAGGGCAAAAGACAGACTTTTTTTCTTTCCAGTTTTGACCAGATCCCAGATTCTTGGCTTCTGATGGATCATAAGTGAATGAACTGAGAAGTTTCCCACATAGGCAGCTGGCCCCAAACTATCAAATGCCAGAAATTGCAGAAATACGGAGTTGTCCAGACCAGCTGCTCGGAGGTGGGGATACATTGCAAAACAGGTTGGTAGAGGAGATGGTGCTGTTCTAGCCTAATCCCTAGGAGGACCTTACATCCTCAGATGCTTGGAATCCTTCCAGGACTGGATGGGGAAACTGGGGTCCCCCCACCGGTCCACAGTTTGTCCTCATCCGCTGGGGCCACTCGTTGCAGTGAATCGAGCGCCCCCTGGTGGGCATTTTGAGTACTCCTCTTAGGAAGACACTGCTGGCAATTCTAGGAGTGGTTGGTTCCACCAAGATGCAATAGGCGCAGAGGAGGAGAAGACGTTGAGATGGTCTAAGACAGCCCTCTGGTTTCAAAGATAAGGAAACAGAGACCAAGAAGAGTCGTGGCATTTTCATGGTCACGCAGTTGTCAAGGGCAGAGTTGGAGGGAATTAGAACCTTTGGCTGTGTAACTGAACGCGAAGGATAATTGACGCCACACAGAACATGGTCCTTTCCTCCTGCTCTTCTCTTTTTCTTTAATATTTTTAAATTTATATTTTCATTAATTTATTTATTTTGCTTTTTAGGGCTGCGCCCGTGACATATGGAGGTTTCCAGGCTAGGGGTCGAATGGGAGCTACAGCTGTTGGCCTATATCACAGCCACAGCAATGCAGGATCCGAGCCGCATCTGCAGCCTACACCACAGCCCAAGGCAATGCCGGATCCTTAACCCACTGAGCAAGGTCAGGAATTGAACCCACAACCTCATGGTTCCTAGTCCGATTCGTTTCTGATGCGCCATGACAGGAACTCCCCTCCTCTTGTCTTTAACTAGAAAAATCTTCAGTGAGGGCAGGATAATTGTAAGCTCCTTCCCAGATCCTCTATGTGATTGACAATAGGTCGGTTATTAGGTGGTGTCATAAAAAAACAACTTTCTTGGAAACCATAGTACATTAATCACGTTTTTAAGAGGCTTCCCACTAAAGGGATGTGCTAATTATCCCTTAGAAACTGTTTTTTCTTAAGTTTATGGGAGTTTTTTTTTGGCCTGCCAGTGTCATGTGGAAATTCAGTTTGGGACTGAACCCATGCCACAGCAGTGGCTGCTGCAGTGACAATGCCAGGTCCTCAATCCCACTGTACCACAAGAGAACTCCATGAAAGATTCTTTAGGAGATCCTGCTGCGGCACAGGGTGTTAAGGAGACAGTGTGCAGCTGTGGTGTAGGTCGCAGCTGTGGCTCAGATTCAATCCCTAGCCCAGGAACCTCCATATGCCTTGGCTGTGGCCAAAAAAATACTCTTTAAATCTTACAGTGCTTTACAATTTTCAAAAGTTTGACACAAATGATTTCATATAAACCCCATAATAACCCTCTTTTCCCCTTCCCCCTATATTGTCATTCCTTCTCCCCACCGGTCACAATGAGTCTGCTTTTTTGAGATATTTTGTTTTCCAATCAGTGACAATACAGGGTTTCTCTAACTAGGATTTTTTTTTTTTTGTCTTTTATCTCTTTAGGGCTGCACCCACAGCACATGGAGGTTCTCAGGCTAGGAGTTGAATTGGAGGTGTAGCTCACGGCAACGCCAGATCCTTAACCCACTAAGCGGGGTCAGGGATCAAACCTGAGTCCTCATGGATACTAGTTGGGTTTGTTAACCACTGAGCCATGACAGGAACTCCAATTTATTTTTAAAAATGACTGTTCAGGGGAGGATGAAGTGGGATGTGCTCTTAGAGGAAATGTTTCTTATAGGAAGTCCTGTAGCCTGTCCCATCACTTCCTGGAATTAGGTGGGGAAATCCCATTTTCAAAGGACTTGGCGTTTGCCCTTCAGCCACAAAATCAGAGAGTTCCCTCACGAGGCCAACACGGATTCCTCCTACTACGTGTCTAGGACTTACAAATGTCTTAGAGACTATTATGGGTGGAGGTTGCTCACGGTGCCATGGAAGTGACTCCAGACCTTAAAATGCAGGTGATTCCTGCAGACAGCACAGAGCTAAACTTGTTTGTGGCACTGGCAACATCTAGCCTTATTTCTTTACCCTCTATCTCCTTCCAAAAAGCCTCGGAAGCTGCTACAAACAAACCAAATGATATGCATGGCAACGTTAGCAAAAAACCCAAGACCTTGCAAAGGACAAGGAAGCAGATACAGTAAGCAGATCCCAGTTCCTCCTGAGATTTATCCTTGAATTTGGCTCTAAACTTCCTAGGAGTCAGAGTTGCATAATATTCATCACTAGAAAGCGGGGGGCCAGCAAACTTTTAAGAGGCTTTCCCCCCTGTGGCATTGTATTCTAAAAAAAAAATATTAAATCTTTCCTTGGAGCTTCTATAGGACTCACTGGGTGACCAAATGAGCCATGCCCTTGACAATGATTTCAGGCCAAATGCAAAGCACTCCTCATCCAGCTGCCTCTTGTCATGACCTCCATGAAATCTAAGAGCATCACCGTAGACAGGAAGATACTGAAGCCACGCTTCCAGGGCCACCAAAGTAGTGGGTCCAGAGAAGCACTTTCCTGGTAGGCGAGCATCCTGAAGGGAGGGGACATAAATCCATTTAGGACCTGAGACCATCGCCAGGTGAGGTCCAGCAGATGGCAGGGGTCCTGAGTTGCACGAAGCATTCCTGGGGAGCGGAGCCTCGGGAGCTCCCTGCACACACATGTGTCAATGCTTCAGAAGCTTCCTCAGGGCTGGTCCCAGTGGATGGGGGCAGGGGGCAATTGGTCTTTGGGGCGACTTTCATTGAGGGGTGTAGGACCACACCCTGCTCCTAAGCGCTCGAGACACTTGAGTCTTTGTTGCCTGCAAGCCCTAGGAGAGTCGCAGCTGCTGTTAAACTCACTCTCCTGCAGAGGCCTGTGGAGTGTGTGTTAAAAAGCCAGGCTCACCTCTGAGGATGATGCCACACGCGTGTGGACCCACGGCTTTCACCCACCTGCAGAAAGATCTCAGGTAGCAGGTATTTTCTTACCGTCCTTCAGGAAGGTAGGCGCTGGGCCCGGGGTGTTGGCTTGGGCACCCCTTGCTGTTGCAGAAACACAAGCTGAACAGGAGCGGGGAGGATGGCCTCTGGGCATCACCGTGGCAACCTCAGGGTTCTCCTGACAAAGCGGATGCTGACACTGGGAGAACCATCCATAAGGTATTTCAGCATTTGTGATTTCCAGCTTGTTGGTTAAGTAGTTAACGGACTGTGGCTGCTTTGTCCCCAGAGGGGAGGAAAAGCCAGTGGCTCGTTTGTTGCTTTCAGGACGCCCTGAAGTCCCGTCCTGTGAAATCCAGTTTCAGGAGGCCGGTGCCCCGCGATCCAAAGGGACACCTGCAGGAGTGGGGGCGCTGGTGGGGGGAGGGGCCGTGGCCTGAGGTGTGTGGGCTCCCGGTGGGCACCTGGCACAACTGCATTTTGTGGCCCTGTGTCCTCCAAGGTGAGATCATGGGCACAGAGGCCCGAGGGGGGTGTGCCCTCCTTCAATGTCATTTTCTCGGAGTTCCCATTGTGGCTCAGAGGGTTAAATCTCTGTGAGGATGAGGGTTCCATCTCTAGCCTCATCGGGTTAAGGATCCAGCGTTGCCTTGGGATGTGGTGTAGTTCGCAGACGTGGCTTGGATCTTGTGTGGCTGTGGCTCTGGCCTAGGCTGGCAGCTGCAGCTCCGATTTGACCCCTAGCCTGGGAACCTCCATGTGAAGCCCTAAAATGAAAAAAAAAAATGTCATTTTCTTCTTCATGAAAACAACAGTTCACGGTCCCCAACGAGGCCAGGAGGTGAGTGGACCCCAGCAGTTAGCAGAGGCCTCTAGCTCACTCAGGTGTGTGTGTGTGGAGACGCCAGGGCTCTGGGCTCATGGGACAAAACCCGAGTTCCCTGAGCAGCCCCAGACAGAGAGGAAGGCCTGACCAAACTCTCTTCAAATATTTCTTATGCTTTCTCTCATCTGTCATAGAAGTGGGTTGTCTGGGCTGTAAAAGGGAGTGCTGAGGAGAAAAGCAACCCCTGTGTTATCTGAAGAAGTCTGAGCTGACAGAACAGGAATTTGAATAGATTTTAGACTTTTCTCTTGACACCACACCTAAAAGAGTTAGTTTTTTTTTTTTTTTTTTTTTTTTTAAGGGCCGCATCCACAGCATATGGAAGTTCCCAAGTTAGGGGTTGAATCGGAGCTGTAGCCTACAGCCTACAGCACAGCCACAGCAACATAGGATCGGAGCCCTATCTGCGACCTACACCACAGCTCATGGCAACCCTGGATCCTTAAGCCACTCAGCGGGGCCAGGGATCGAACCCGCATCCTTCTGGATACCAGTTGGGTTCGTTTCCGCTGAGCCACAACAGGAACTCTGGGATGTAGAATATTTTAAATGTATTTTCCATGCTCTTGGAAAACAACCTGAAATCTTAGATTTGGTGCCCACCACTGATAAAAATGACAAAGCACTTCCTCCTGGAACAATAATAGAAACATTATACAAATCTATGCATGTGATCTAAGTGCCGTATTGTGTGTATCTGTGTACACACATACACACATGGACATGTGTACATACCCGCGCAGCGGGTGAATGAGTCAGTTTGCTGCAGGAACAAACATCCTCTTATTCTCAGCGTTTGGCTCCCGGAAGAAAGGCCGCCTTGTGGCAGTGAGGGTTCATGGTCACAGTGACACAGTGAGATGAGGGAGACGAGGCTCTCTAGTCCCATGCAGCTCTGATGCCACCTGTCGCCACTTGTCCCACTCCCTGGGGACAGCAGCTCTAGGTTGTCTCTGCCCAGTCGGATGTTCTGGACCCTCGGGGCTCCTTTAGCGTATGTTCATCTGGATGTATTTGGCAGGTGCTCACTTGACAGAGGAATGAGACTCATCTTCTCCTTCCCCGAGAGATGGAAATGGTGGGGAAGTGTGTTTTGGTTGCACAGGAGGGACAGTTCTGTACCACCCGATCTAGCCCCAGGGAGGAGTCTGTCCAGGGCCTGTGCTGGGACCCGGAGGGATGAATCAGAGAGGACCCAGGTGAGCTGGTTGGTGGCCGTCAGGCCTCCTCCAACCCTGGAGTCTGTGATCTGCGGGGCTGCCTGCCTGGGAGCCCTGGACCGAGGAGCTGACCCCTCCTGGCCTGTATCACCATCATCAAGTGTGTCAGAAAATTCTTTTAAAGGGTGACTTCAGGGTGTTTCTTTTTTTTTTTTTTAAGCTTTTTTAGGGCTGTACCTGCAGCCTATAGAGGTTCCCAGGCTAAGGGGCAAATCGGAGCAGCAGCATCTGGCTTACACCACAGCCAAGCAATGCCAGATCTGAGCCCTGTCTGTGACCTGCACCGCAGCTCATGACAACGCCGAATCCTTAACCCACTGAGCAAAGCTAGCGATCACACCCGCGTCCTCATGGATCATAGGGGGGTTCATTACCGATACAAAGGGAACTCCTTTTTTGGGCGGTGCTGGTATTTCTCAGTTTTATTTTCGAGCCGTTTGAATAGGACTTTACTTTTTGAAGGCTTTTGGGAAATCCAAAACCATATACCAGTTGACTTTAATTTCACGTGTTACAGATGAAAAGAGTCATCGTGGAAAAAACACTTAATGATCTGAGATGATCTAATTCTCGTGCCTCTTTTGGAATAGTTCCACGGCCCCAATCTGAGCCCATTTACGACCCTTGGAGATGTCTCACGAATGCCAAGTGTTGCCATCATCACACCAAAGCACACGCTTTCATTTTGTTAAAACGTATTTTCATTGTTGAGAAGTGATATGTAACTTTTGTTGTTTTTATAGCATCAAAAAGTCTTGTCGCACGCAGGGAGGCCAACACATTTTCCAGAAACCCATGAATATCAGTTTCGTACATTTATTACATTTTCAGCTGCAACTGAAACAGAGAGGAGAGTGGAAAAAATAATCAAAATTAATGATAGCCTCACAAAGTCATGTGAACTTTCTAAAAAGGAAAGCTATGTCTATTTCCAAGCTGTGAAGAATTTATAGGTAGGTTATGTTATTTTAAAACATTCCTTATAGCAATATAAAACTTTAAGGTTCAAGTTCCTGGTGGCGAATCGGGGTCCATTTGATTAGCTGGCACAGTACGGCTGTTTCCCAAAGTGTGTTCCTGGTGGAACCACCTCCCCAAACTGCTCCTTGGCTGGTTGTGGGAGGTTTGTAGTTGCAAAAGGGGAGGAAAACCTAGAGGCCCCTTCCCTGACTGGCAGAGTCATAAATCTCAATGGCATCTTAAAGGCTCTGAGATGTCTTATAACAAAGACCCTCATGGAATTCCTGTTGGGGCTCATTAGGTTAAAGACCTGACGTTGTCTCTGTGAGGATGCGAGTTCAATCCCTGGCCTTGCTCAGTGGATTAAGGATCCGGCATTCCCACGAGCTGTGGCATAGGTCACAGTTGCGGCTTGGATCCAGTGTTGCTTGTGGCTGTGGTGTAGGCTGGCACCTGCAGCTCTGATTCGACCCCCTAGCCTGGGAACGTCCATATGCCACAGGTGTGGCCCTCAAAAGACAAAAAAATTCCCCCGGTGGAGCTGTGAGAACTTCAGAGTGATGGTCCTTGGAGCTCAGCTCACACAGCAGGCAGATGTGCTATGCACAAAGCACCATCTGCATCTTATTTCTTCTTCTGTGATTCTCCTCCCTGTCTTTCTCTCTTTAATAGAGTTTGCTGCTCTGTCCCACCTTTGTTCTAAGGCTCAGAGTCAGCCCTGCTCTCTTCCATAAGTTCTTTGTATCCAGATGGGGGACAGCTCTCCTCCTTCTCGCATAGAAACCGAGAGACCAAATGTCCCGGGACTCGTTGACCTCTGTCCAGGGCGGTGGCCCTGAAGCACCAGAGACGGGAAATCTGAGCATTTGAAATGTCACCAGTATGAACTGAAATAGGCTGTAAATATAACTACACATTGATTTCAAAGCCTTGATAAGACATAAATGGAGTTCCCACTGTGGCACCGTGGGTTAAGAATCCAACTGCAGCAGCTCAGATCACGGTGGAGGTGCTGGTTTGATCCTTGGCCTGGTGCATTGGCTTAAAGGATCTGGTGGTGTTGCTGTGTGCAGGTTGCAGCTGTGGCTTGGATTCAGTCTCTGGCCTGGGAACATCCATATGTTGCAGGTGTGGCCACTAAAAAAAAAAAAAAAAAAAAAAGACAATAAAAAAGTAATGTCAAATATCTCAACAATTTTTATATAATATCAATGTGATTCCACGTTAAAATGACAATGCTTTGGATGTATTGGATTAAATAGAATAGATTTCTAATTTTTTCCCACCTGTTTCCTTTTATCTCTTTTATGTGGCCACTGGAAAAATTTAAATTACATCTGCAGTGAGAAAGGCAGGTCTGTGGGGACAGGGCTGGTCTCTACCTACTGCATTCATTTGTTTCTCTCAACACAATGCTTATTTGTTTCTTACTTGTTCCATGGACCTCTGTGCGCCTGTGTGTCAGTCGTGTGGACAGTGGGCTTACATGTGGACCATGACCAGTGGTGGTTCTCCACCAATCAGGAGAACCCTCTGGAAACTCAAGCTCTGACAGCCGCTTCCCCTGTCTCAGAAACACATGAGTATTGGCTAAATAGACATGATTCCTCAGCCCAAAGATGAATGAAAAAGGTGGGTCCGAAGAAGGAAAGAAAGCAGGAAAGTGTTATTAGTTTATGGGGAAAAAAAAAAGAAAGAATCATAAGCCTCCTTGAAAACCGAAATATCCTTGAAGGAGTTCCTGTTGTGGCTCAACAGGTTAAGGACATGACATCGTGTCCCTGAGGATGCAGGTTTGATCCTTACCTTCACTCAGTGGGTTAAGGATCTGGCGTTGCCCCAAGCTGGGATATAGGTCTCAGATGTGGCTTGGATCTGGTGTTGATGTGGCTGTGGTATAGGCTGGCAGATACAGCTCCGATCCAAGTTCCCCTAGCCTGGGAACTTCCATATGCTGCAGGTGCCGCCAAAGCGTTTAAAATGTCTTTGATCCGCGGTGGTGACTTTTCTGGGGTGGGTATGTGTGTGTTATCTAGTCTTATATCTGAGTTTCTCTTCTTTTTCTCTGAAACAAAAATATGCTCCTAAGGGGCTCCTGCAGCTGGCTGTGGGTAGTAGGGGGCGAGAAACATCTCATGGGGCTGAATCGTATGGGCTTGAGGTTGAGCTGCCTGGGTCTGAACCCTGGTTCTGTCCCTTATTAGCTGCATTCACTTAAGCCAATCCTGTGTATTAACTATGTTTTCTTATTGTCTGTATTCTTGATGCTCTGCATTGGGGAGTCTCAAACCTGGAGTGAACACCCAGCCCAGGGCTGGCTAATTCCTGCAGATAGCAAGCAACTCCCCAGCAAGCATGCTTTCAGTAAGCTTACCAACCAACCCACAGCCCGCATTGCAACTGTCACGTGCCACGTCAATAGTCCCCCTGCCCCGAATCACCCCAGGGCCAGGAACCAGACAGCCAGGGACAGCCCTACAGCCCAGAGCCTGCCCGAATTATTCAAACTTACCTCTGCCCTGCCGTGCCTCCTCGAGAGCTCAGCCTCCCCCATCCTCTCCCCCTGCCCCACCCCGCTGCTCCCTCCGGTGGCCCTGCACGGATGTCATGCTGGGCCACACCTGCAGCATATGGAAGTTCCGAGGCTAAGGGTCTAATTGGTGCTACAGCTGCTGGCTTGAGTCACAGCCACAGCAACACCAGATCCTTAACCTACTGAGCGAGGCCAGGGATTAAACCCACAACCTCATGGTTCCCAGTTGGATTCATTTCCACTGCACCATGATGGGAACTCTGGGAATTTTTAAAAAGAAGGCACCCTCTATGATTTTATTTTCCACCTCCCTTCTTTTTTTTTTTTTTTTTTTGGCTGCAGAAGTTTCTAGGGCAGGGATCAACCTGCATCATGGCAGTGACCCCAGCCACGGCAGTGATGATGGATCCTTAATCCGTTGAGCCACCAAGGAACTCCTCATTCCCTTTTTCTGTTTTGTTCTTTGATGTACCATCTTGTTTTCTGTTTTATTTATATTTTGAATAATAGTTGATTTACAAAGTTCAATTTCTGCTATACAGTAAAGCAACCCAGTTATACGTACATATACCTTCTTTTTCTCACATTATCCTCCATCATGTTCCATCGCAAGTAACTAGATGGAGTTCTCTGTGCTACACAGCAGGTTTAAACAAATAAATGAAAACCATAACAAAGCCCCTCAACCTCAGATGATACAGGCTCCAGAGTCCAGGCTCCAGCAGCCGGGAGTGGCCTGCATGTGGCTGGCTATGGGCACAGCCACCTCCTCCGCCCCAGCTCCAGCCCTCAGTGACCCCTGTGGGAGCCAACTTCCAAGGCCCCCTTCTGCCCTCAGCACCAGTGGGCCTGCCACCCACCCAGGGTTCTTTCCTCTCCCCCAAGTTGCCTTGTCCTTAAACCTGGCTTCCTTGGTGTGGCCATTTTAGAAGGAAGCCAGAGGGCTGGCAAGCAGGGTATCCTCTCAACCAGAAAGCAGCTAGAGGGGACCAGATGTTGGCCCCGCCCATACCTGAACAAAGGCAGGATGGAGGGGCCACGTGGGTGTCTGTTTCCACCGTGATGGTGTAGTGTTTCTCTTCTCCTTCTTTCTCCAGAAGCTGCCCATCGATTCAGGAAACAGTGGCAGTGACCAGCAGAGTAAAACTGACCTCATGACCACAAACTGCCATGGAACCCCACCAAAGCCTGGCCAGAGAACCATAGACTCGGCCCTGCCCTATGGATACAGGTAAGAGTTTATTTATAAAACTGGCATAAAAGAATGCCATTTGGATATTTTATTTTTTCTTTTTAGGGCCACATCGGAAAGTTCTCAGGCTAGGGGTGTTGAATTGGAGCTGCGTCTGTGACCTACAGTGCAGCTCACGGCAACACCAGATCCGTAACCCGCTGAGCAAGACCAGGGATCGAACCTGCATTCTTGTGGATAGTAGTTGGGTTCTTAACCTGCTGAGCCACAACAGGAACTCCTAGCATTTAGATGCTTTAGTAAATCACAGAAACGTGGGATTTAACGTGGCTTGTGGAAGGAAAAAATTAGAAGGCGATGTGTCTCAGTGTGGAAATAAAATAAAATAATAAGTTGGAGTACCCTGGGAGGGGTCAGAGCAGGGGACCCTCTGCACCAAACACACTGACCTCAGGGGGGGGGGGGTCCACATTTTGTGATTGTCCAGCTTTGCCCGTGCAAAACATTTCTTCTGCATAATTTATGTGATGACATCAGATTTCCTGGTGGCTCAGGAGAAACGAAACCACTATATATTAGCTGTAATTTACAAGGTCAAAAGAAAGTTTTTGGACAGATGCTTAACTGTATTCAATTACTAGAAACGTCTGTTTGTTGTACAACAAGGAATTCATCTTGAATAACTCACTTTATAATGAAAAGGAGGATTTGACAACTTTTTTTTCCATTCACAACAGAATGCCTTTAGTCAAATAAGTTGAATCAGTTTTTCGTGACCTTATAGTTCAGTTAGCTGCCTTAAACTCTTTCTGGAACAAGGCAGGGCACCATATATAATATATATTTTCAAGTTAAATATGGATAATATCACAGTGAGCCTGCTCGTTAGAACCTGAGCTGCCATAGGTGTTCAACCAAGAACCTGGAGATGGTTGGGTCTGGCAGGTAAAAAGTGGTTCACCAATTTTTTTTTTTTTTTAAAGAAGGGTTAGGATCTCACCAATCCAATTGTGTTGTCTTTTTTTTTTTTAGGGCCGCACATTTGGCATACGGCGATTCCCAGGTTAGGGGTCCAATGGGAGCTGTAGCCGCCAGCCTACACCAGAGCCACAGCAAAGCCAGACCCGAGATGTGTCTGCGACCTACACCACAGCTCACAACAATGCTGGATCCTTCACCCACTGATCGAGGCCAGGGATCAAATCTACCTCCTCAGGGATGCTCGTTGGGTTCCTTAACTGCTGAGCCGCGACGGAAACTCCTGCATTCACTCTTTTAAGAGCTCTGTTTCTACCTCTCTGGTTTCCACTTACATCCGAAGACATCCAGAAAAGCCCAAAGGGAAGTGGCGGATAGAAAGCCAGAGGTATTTGTTTTAGCCATCAGGGCTAAACAAAGCATCTTCCTCTTCTAGGACCACCCTCCGCCAGAGACAGCCTGTGGTCCTCTCTTTGCTGTTCTCCTAGGAGAGCAAGCCAAGGCCCCACCCTGCCATCGCCTTAGGGGTAAAATTCTGTTGGAAAGTCGCCAAGACTAACCTAACTAATTCTGTGTCACTGGAGTGATAGGGTTCCAGTATCACAGGGAGGACGGGAGAGACACAAGACAGAAGGCAGAGGCAATCATCTTTGTGTTTTTCAGCCAAGGTCTAAAGCTCAAAAACCCTCTGATAAAGGATTATAAACCACGATCCATGCGTGGCAGAAAGAGGGCAGTTTTATTCTGATCACTTTATGACAACGTAATGAAACCCTGGAATCGAGGGTACGGGGTTTTGCACAGATAGAATCCGAGGAATTTTCATCTGCTCAGCCCATGTTTTCCTTGCCAAAGAGCTATAACCTCTGCCGATCCAACAAAAGCACATCTGAGAACATGCCGGGCACCTCTTAAAACCGACCAACGAGACCAGAAAGTTGGAACATGAAGCTTTCACGCAGATGTTGTTCTGTGGGACCATTAATAATAATAAAAAAAAAACCTCCCTGCCTTTGGCATGGCTCTGTCCTTGCTGTCTTCTTCTGAGTTGAAAACACTAATCAAAAAAAAAAAAAAATAACATAACCCTGAATGTAAAAACCATATTACTCCCTTTAAATATCTTAAAGATTTCTCATGTCAGGAAACCCTGGGGAGCCGGCAGAAATAAATAAAAATTGAAGCTAAAGAGAACGTTATTGAGAAGGTGGGAAACGGGAAGAAGTTTGTATGTGGCAGCCAGGCATGCTGGGCTGACAGATGGAGCTAATTCTGAAAGAATAACTTCCTATTCAAATAACAAGTAAAAGGTGTTTAAGGAGAAAGGTTATATTTTATTTCAGCAAGTCCAGCTTCGGGTGAGTGTTACATAAATATTGATTAAAAGCACCGTGACGTTTCCTTCACTTTGACAGAACAGAGGATCAGGTCATCGGACCCCCTCGGCTGGTGTATTACAGAGACGGCATCGGCCAAGGCTCCCCTGTACTCAGGGCTTTACATTATTTTTGTTCAAAAAGTCTACGGCAGGAGTGCTTGTGAGCGTGGCGTTTGGTTTGCTTTGCTTCTGGCCGTGTCTTGAATGATGAGCGTCAGTGTTTAGGTGTTTACTCTGTACAGAGTTTGGTCTGTGCTCTGGGGCCAGATCACAGAGGGGGAGTGATTTTCCTGGAGGTGGAGACCTGAAGAAGCAGATGATCAGAATATCTCTGTAGCTTCCTACAGGGCAGTTTACCAGCTAGAAATGGTCAGTGTAAGACGTGGCACAGAGTCTCATGCCAGATCACGGAGGGATGACCAACCCAGGAGACTAGTTGTGTTCATAACTCACCTGGTCACACCATTTTAACTCTCTTGTCCTGTTCTTTCCTGCTCTGTTAGGAAAACACGGTTGCACCTGACAACAGTTTTTTAATACTGGCACTGATAATTGCAGTAATAGTTACTGATAATAAATGAAAGTAATTGTGGGAGTTCCCATCATGGCTCAGTGGTAACAAAATCGACTAGGATCCATGAGGATGCGGGTTCGATCCCTGGCCTAGCTCAGTGGGTTAAGGATCCGGCGTTGCCATGAGCTGTGGTGTAGGTCGTAGATGCAGCTCGGATCTGGCATGGCTGTGGCCATGGTGTAGGCTGGCAGTTACAGCTCCAATTCGACCCCTGGCCTGGGAACTTCCATATGCCACAGGTGTGGTTCTAAGAAGACCAAAAAAAAAAAAAAAATGTAATTGTACTAGTCATGTTCCAGCATCTACTGCTGTGTAATAAACCACCGCAACACTACGAGGCTTAAAATGGTTATCACTGTCTTATAGCACCTGATTTTGTTTCTTTTATTTCTATTTTTTGAAGTATAGTTGATGTACAATATTATGTCACAGATGTACAATATAGAGATTCATAATTTTTAAAGGTTATACTTCCTTTATAGTTATTATAAAGTATTGGCTATATTCCTGGTGTTGTATGATATATCCTGGTAGCGTGTTTTATACATAATAGTTTGTACCTGTTAGTCCCCCCTCCCCGCCTCTATCGCCCCTCCTCCTCCCCCCTCATAACCACTCATTTGTTCTATGTATCTGTGAGCCTCCTTTTTTGTTATTTTCACTAGTTATATTTTTTAGATTCCACCTATAAGCGATATCATATGGTGTTTGTCTTTCTCTGACTTATTTTACTTAGCACAGTGCTCTCCAAGACCATCTGTGTTGCTGCAAATGGCAAAATTTCATTCTTTTTTATGGCTGAGTAATATTCCATTGTGTGTATGTATGGATGTATGTATGTGTATATATATTCACACACACATATATACATCACACACACGTGCACACACACACAATGGCATATTACACATACATCACACACACCACATCTTTATCCATTCATCTGGTGATGAACACTTGGGCTGCTTCCATGTCTTGGCTACTGTAAACAATGCTATAAAGCACATGACTCGTGAATTCAGGCAGGGCTTGGCTGGGTGATTCTTCTGCTGCTTGTTGAGGGAGGGAGATCCTTGGGAGCATGAAGCTGGCAGATGGGCTGGTCTGGAGGGACAGCGATGCTGGCACCTTGGGAGGTAGAGCTGGTAGGCTGGGCTTGGAAGGACCAGAGCACCCCCACAGGGCCTTTTTCAGGGTGGTGGATCTTCTATGGTGGCTCAGGGCTCCAAGAACCAGGGTCCCCACTGAATAAGGAGTGGGCATGGCCTTTCATGACTCAGCTTCAGAAGTCATACTTCTCTATATCCTAGGGGTCAAGGCTGTCAGGGAGCCTGCCCAGGTTCAAGCAGAGGTAACTTTCTTTCCCCTCTCCCGCTCTGCCCCTGCTCAAACATCCATTCTCTTCCAGATTCTTCTCCCACATAGATTATTACAGAATACTGGGTAGAGGTCTCTGTGCTATACAGCAGGTTCCCATTGGCCAATCATTCCATATACCTCCGTGTGCACATGCCAGTCCCAAACCCCCAGTCCATCCCTCCCCCAACCTGTCCCCTTGGGTAACCCTAAGTTTTTCAAAGTCTTTGAGTCTGTTTCTTTTCTGTAAATAAGTTCATTTGTATCCTTTTTTTAGAGGCCACATATACGCGATGTCACATGATGTTTGTCTTTCACTAACTTCACTTAGTATGATAATCTCTAGTTGCTTCCTTGTTGCTGCAAATGGCATCATTTCATTCTTTTTTTTTTTTATCTTTTGTTGTTGTTATTGTTGTTGTTGTTGTTGTTGTTGCTATTTCTTGGGCTGCTCCCGCGGCATATGGAGGTTCCCAGGCTAGGGGTCTAATCGGAACTGTAGCTGCCAGCCTACGCCAGAGCCCCAGCAACGCGGGATCTGAGCCGCGTCTGCAACCTACACCACAGCTCAGGGCAACGCCAGATCGTTAACCCACTGAGCAAGGCCAGGGACCGAACCCGCAACCTCATGGTTCCTAGTCGGATTTGTTAACCACTGTGCCACGACGGAAACTCCCATTTCATTCTTTTGATGGCTATGATTCCACTGTATACACGTAACACCTCTTCATCCACTCCTCTCTCGATGGACACTTAGGTTGCTTCCATGTCTTGACTATTGTAAATAGTGCTGCAATGAGCACTGGGGTGCATGTATCTTTTCGAATTATGGTTTCCTCGATAGATGCCCAGGAGTGGGATTGTTGGATCATATGATAGTTCTTTTTTTTTTTTTCTTTCAGTTTTTTGAGGAACCTCCATACTGTTTTCCAGTTTGATGAAAGAGTTCCCTGTTCACTGAATTGTGTTGTCCACAGCCACAGAGGCCCCGAGGGGGGGTGGGGGAGGGTGTAGTTCCATCAGTTCTTCAGCGGCCACAGGAAGGACGTTCGTTAAATGAGTGAATACTTTAATGTAAGTGGGTTTCTTTGGCGGCTGGGGTTCAGGGAAAGTCCCAGCCTAAATTTTAGAGTGACGGAGGAGATGAGATGGGGGAGATGGATAAGCAGAGGTGTGGGAGACCGCTGTTCCTGGTCAAGGCTGGGCAGGACGTGTGCATGGTGAGCTTCCAGAATCTACCCAGGTCCTTGTAAATAGTGTGATCTCTGGACCCACGGTGCCAGCATTGCTGGGAGCTTGTCAGCCGTGCCCAAGCCACAGGGGATCTGCTTGGACACTGAAGTGTGGGACGCACTGGGGAAGGGGTCTGTTGGCAGAAAGAACTCAGCTCACGGGGTGCAGACTTCCCAGATGAAGGGAGGCGAGATGGATCTGCTCTGCAGATGCCCCCTTCTCTGGGGTCTCCAGGGGCCAGGAGGAGAGGGCTGGGGCAAGAGCACAGCCACCCTCTGGAAATGGGGGGAAGGGGCAGGAAGGAAGGTCTGTTCCACTGGAGGCTGGGGAGTTGAGAAGAAGCAATGAAGCTGCTAAGGCAGGGGAGACCCCAGCCCCAGGCTACAGTCGCCTAACCTGCACCCCCATCATCATACCCTTCCAGCCTCCCCTGGGGTCCTCCAGGCACCTCCCGCATAAACCTGCCCACCCTCCACCCTCCCACAGGGCTGGGAAATGGTCTTTCCCTCTGGAGTGGTTGCTCTCCTTCCCTTTATTAGTGACTTGATCCCCGCAACCCCCATCTCCTGTCTGGTTCTATCCACCCTTCTGTTCTCTGCTTATGTCACCTCCTCTAGGAAGACCCCCCCCGCCTGACTAGCTAGCTTCTCTGTTACCGTGGGCCCTAGAACTCTGATTCTTGGAGCTCGCATCACACTGAAATAAGGTCTTCAGTGCAAGCCCTCGCACGCTCGGTTGGAAGCCGAGCCTGTGTTCCTGGACCCCCTCCTCCACCTCCCCGCAACCCCACCCCCACCCCCCTTCGATTTGCATGGTGTAGGTAGGGTTCAACCCATACTTGTTTAATGAATGATTGAATGGATGGATGAATGATTGAATGGATGGATTGCTCAGTTGGTAAGATACGGCTCATTGGAAAATTCCATTTTCCAGGTATCTGTACTCCTGGCAGATGTTTGGGTCTTCACTTTCTTCCTGGCCAATAGAACACCACCCCTGTCTGAGCCATGGGCAAGCCTAGGGCAGGGGGTGAATCAGGCCAGGGATCCCAGACCTCCTAGTCATGGGGTTAGCGTGAGGGTTTGACCTCAGACACAAGGACAGTGTGCTGGGGCTTCTGGAGGCATTGTCCTTCCCTGATGAGAGAGGACCATGGGGTGACCAGCCTGTCCCAGGCTGTCTGGCACTTTCCAGGCAGACTGCCCTTCAGTCCCGGCCAGAGGGGGATGGCTGGTCACCCTGGGTGCTGACCACCATTGCTTCCTGTCTGAGATGCTGTGTCTCCAGCTTCAGAGGCATCTTAGGACCAGAGGTGATGCATTTAAGTAAGTCTAACTTACTGAGAACATCTAAGCAGAAAAAGAGTCCTCCGCGACATCCCTGAACCACAGGGGAAAAACCCTGGCATTTTCTCTTTCTTATTTCCTGTGATGCGACATAATCGACTGTCTTCCTTGCTTCAGCCTCTTAGGTGGGTCAGCCATGACTTGCCGCTGGAAGCAGTCCTGATACAGTCAGTAACATGCAGGGGAAAGTGTCAATAAAATCCAGACCAGTGGGGTCTCAGGGATGCCGAAGGCAGGATCTCTGAGGGCTCCAAGTTCTAGAAACGCATCGGCCAACAACAGGAGGCCTTGGGATCCGGGTCTCAAGCTGGAAACCGCTGGGGCCTCTCGCTGTCATACGTGCTCCCCCCACCTTGCCCGACACCATCTGTTCAAATATTGTCAAACAGAGAGATCCTGTGTTGAAAAACTCCAGCACAATTAAACTATGCGTTTTACTTGCCGCAACAGGCAGAGCCATTATTTGAGCATCGCTACTACACAAATAAGCCTTCCCATTTCAGTTGGTAAGCCATGTGTGCCAGGCGCATGAAAAGCTGAATCACATGCATTATTTTGTCTTGGTGATGTGCACATTTTTCATGGCCTGATAGAGGTGTGTGTGGTTTGGCTCCGTTCACAAATTTCCCCGCCCATCCCCGTAAGCTTCGAAACAAAAGTGCTCTCTTTACACGTCTTTCATCGACCTTTCATCCGGAGCCTTCCTGTGAGCCAGATTGAATGAGGGCTCTGAATTTCAAAGGGAGGCTCCCAGAAACACGCTGGACCTCCTGCTCCCCCGGTCACTTGCGTTCACGGAGTCTTGCGCCTTTGGGCTCCTCTCCAAGTTAGGAGTCCCCCCACCCCACCCCCTGCCCCAGTTACTTGTCCATTCTTCCTTCCCCTGGGAGGGTGCTGGCAGCTTCCCTGGACAAGGAAGAGCAGCAGAGGATGTCAACCCAGGGTTCACATCAAACAGATGGATCATCTGGAAGCTGCAGGTCATGAGCAGAACCTAACTGTGCTGCAGAATGCTCGTGGGTCCCCCACCCTCGGGACTAAGTTCATTTGGGGCTGATTACTTCTCCTTGAGAGGGCTGGCCTGTGCACTGCAGGAGGCTGAGCAGCGCCCCAGCCTCCACCCATGCCTGGGGCACTCCTCTGCCCAGTTGTGACAACCAGGACCTTTCCAGACATTGTCCCCCCCCCACCGCCACCCGCCACCCCAAGGTGGCGGGGGAGTGGTCACCCCTGCATGGTTGAGAACCACAGATATAGGGGAACACAGCAGTGATAACAGGGACGTTATCAGATTCAGCAAAGATAACCAGCTCCCATACTAGGGCTGGGGACATGCAGTTGGGGAGGTTGACATTAGTGATTGGCCAGGATGTCCAGTCGGTTCCTTTTTTTTTTTTGGCCATGGTGTGCAGCAGCTTGATGGAGCATCTCATTTCCCAGAATAGGGATTGAACTCTAGGGCTGCAGCTGTGAAAGTGCCAAATCCTAACCCCTAGACCACTGGGGAACTCCCACATCAGCTAGATTTTTGGTGACTGGGTGGGGGGGAAGGTGGAGAAAAGGAGAGGTCAGTTTGCAAGCCCTTCATCATGTTCGAAGAAAAATATCTCCCTCAGTCCCAACCCATTGCGTTTGCACTTGATTTTCTAAACATCCTCCTGAGCCGACCGTCCACACAGCTGTTGGCACAGAGGAATCAGACACCAGTCGGAGTGAGGCTCAAGTTCACTGCTGAAGCCTCCTGCTAGGCTGGCTTGGGGAGCTCCACATGCACCAGAGGCTCAACGACAATGAGCATCTAGTGTGTGTTGGGGGGGGGGGTCTCTGCTCAGCGATACTGGTGCAGGGGGTTGGGGTAGAGGGGGTCGCTGCAGGTTAGAGAGGGGCCTGGGCCTGCTCTTGAAAGAAAGTGGGTCAGTGGGAGTTCCCATTGTGGCTCAGTAGGTTAAGAACCCAACTCGTATCCATGAAGATGCGGGTTTGATCCCTGGCCTCACCCAGGGGGTTAAGGATCTGGTGTTGCCACAGGTGCGGCTGCGACGTTGACACGGCTGTGGCGTAGGCCAGCAGCTGCTGCTCTGATTCGAATCCTAGCCTGGGAACCTCCATGTGCTGCAGGTGTGGACCTAAAATGCAAAAAAAAAAAAATTAAAAAAGAAGGATTGGAAGGGGATCAGTGGGGCGATCACCACCTGTTGCCCAATTATCTTATGTATGTGCTGAGCTCTGAATGAGTGTGATGGGTGCCGAGTGCCGGGACCCAGACCCAGCCAGGAAGGCCCGGGCTCCCAGGCTGGGAGCCAGGGGGACAGAAGGCAGGGTGGGTGGCCAGAGTGTGGAGGGAGGAGCTGGTGAAGCTGGCGGGGGCTGGGCAAGCCTCTGCAGGGGAGCTGCACAGAGCTGCAGAGAATGGACTGAGGGCAGGGGGCCCGGGGGGACACACTGGCTTAGGCTAACGGCCCCAGGTGGCAATTCAGTGTCCTTTCCAGAAACAGTGACTGAGCTCGAACTGGGCACGCGTCCATTTGGGGGCTGGTGGGAGATGAAATAGAGGGGTAGGATGAGGGAGCCTGGAGGAGCCTTGACTGCTAGGCCCAGGAGGCCGAGGTCCTGACATGGCCTCAGGGAGGGGACCCCGGACAGGGTTCTGCACAGGATCAAGGTTTGCAAACCCCAGGGATTGAGCCAGTGGGGTCTGGGCCAGATGGTGGGGCTCCCACCGGGGGCCTTGCCCCAAGCTCAGCTTACAGCAGCCCACTCCCTCTCCGAGGAGCCTCCTGCCTCCCACCAGCCCCCCTTCCCCGCGTTCCTGCTTGTGCCCCTTTCATTTTAATGGTGATAAACAAAACGCCCCTCCACAAAAGCCCAGTGTGTGGAAAGTTGGGGGTGCACAGTTCCCAGCCTCACACCCCATTTATCCCTGGTGAGAAGTGGGGAGTCAGGCAATTATCAAGAGAGTGTGACCGAGGGAGACAACCGATTATGGATAATTAGGTCAAAAGCCCCTCTGTTTCCTAAGCACCAGCCGTTTCTGCCAGAATCAGCTGGAGAGGGGCCTGGGCTCTGCAGGGTGTTGGGGTGTGGGCGGGCCTGGGGGCCCACACAGACCCCCCTCTGCCTCTCCCGCCCCCAGGGAGGTCAAGATGGGGCCTCTGAGGGCAGAGGTTCCTAGGGGCAGAGGGCTGGGAGGCGGCTCTGTGTCTGGGGGTGAGTTTGAAAGTGCCTCTTCTATCCTTCCTCCAAGCCTGGGACCCCAAGGCGCTGGGGTGGCGGAAGCCAGGCTGGGTCCCTTCTCTGGCTGTTGGTGCCACTGGGCAGCTCTTTGGGTTTTCTTTTTCTTTCTTTTTGGTTTTGGTGTGTGTGTGTGTGTGTGTGTGTGTGTGTGTGTGTGTGTGTGTGTTTAGAGACACACCCACTGCATATGGAGGTTCCCAGACTAGGGGTCAAATTGGAGCTGCAGCCTCCAGCCTACACCACAGCCCCAGCAACGCAGGATCCCAGCTGCATCTGCAACCTACACAACAACGCTGGATCCTTAACCCACTGAGGGAGGCCAGGGATCGAACCCACGTCCTCAAGGATACGAGTTGGGTTTGTTAACCACTGAGCCACGACAGGAACTCCTCTTTGGGTTTTCCTACAGCCCCTCACTGGGGGTGTCAGCACAGGGACAGCCAGTGTGTAACACAGGCATTCAGCATCTTCCCTTCCCCTCATGCCTGGCTCTGTGCTCTGAGCGGGTGGTCCCAAATTCCACCCTAGCGCTCCTCCCTACCAGCTTCCAGATGCAGCCCCAGTGGGGTGGGGCAGTCTCCATTCCTTGGGATCAGCTGTCTCTGTCACAACCACACAGAGAGGGTTTCCCGCTGGGAGTGGATGGCACGCAGGCCAGACTATGGGGTCTTGGTGGTGTTTCTCTGTAATGCACGGGCCTCTGCATTCAATGCCGCACCTTCGAAGCATTTCTTAGGGCCCACAGGCCAGATGCTGTCCTAGAAGCTGGGGTAGGAGGGTCACTGAAAGACAGCCGCAGGCCTCCCAGGGTGGGGAATGAGGCAGGAGACAGATACACACCAAGATACAGTGTGGAGTTCCTGTTGTGGTTCAGCAGTTACAAACCCAACTAGTATCCATGAGGATGCGGGTTCCATCCCTGGCCTCATTCAGTGGGTTAAGGATCCAGCGTTGCGGTGGCTGTGGTGTAGGCTGGCAGCTGCAGCTTTGATTAGAGCCCTAGCCTGGGAACTTCCATATGCCATGGGTGAAGCTCTAAAAATCCTGCCGCCCTCCCCCCACCCCCGCCAAAAGATGCAGTGCAGGTTGGCCAGTGCCTCACAATTCAGCCAGGCATTCGCCTGGGAGTCAGAGCTCACAACCCAAGAACCTGCAGGCTGCATCCGCCTGAAGCACTGGGAGCCTTCTGAACTAAGAAGGGGGGGCTTTCTTGGAGGAAGGGTCCAGAACTGCATGGGTGGAAAAGGGGCCGGTGAGGGCCTGGAGTCCTGGGCAGTGGAAGGAGAGGGGCGAGGGAAGAGCATCATTTCCCACCTTGCAGCCCAGCTCCTCAAAATTCAGATTTCCAGAGAGAGACTTCCACCCCCATGCCAGCCCTCATCCATCCTGCGCCCAGCGCTCTGTCTAGGTCTGGATTGGCAGGGTGGGGACAGAGGGTTAAGGATTGGGCATTGTCACCACCGCGCCCAGGTGAACTTTCATACACTGCGGGGTGCAACCAAAAGAAAAAAAACAGGTGAGGATGGTTGCCCAGGAGAAACCACACTGGGTGCTACTGGCAGGGGCAGGAGGCAGAGTGTTGATTATTGGGGGGGATGCAAAAGGGACAGGACTTTGTCCCCCAGGCTGAGGTGGCCTGGGGAGCGGGAGGAGGAAGAGCGGGCAGCCCATTGGCCACACTGGAGGGAGTGCCCAGAGACAGAGGAGGCAGGAGTCCTTGGGGGGGGGGGGGCGGAGCCCGGCTCTTCCCCTGGGGTCCTCCCTCCTGGGCCGGTGCTGGCCTTGGCTTCTCTTGTTGAGAACAAGCCGATTTACTAAGGAGTTTTAATGTATCGCCTGATGACTTCACAATTCTATAAGGTTGGTGATCTCCCCTCATTTTATGGATAAAACAGGCTGGGAGACTCCAGTTCCTTGCCTCCGGCCTCATGGCTCTGAGGTCCACTTGACGCCCACACATCCCTTCTGAAACTATCGGCGGCGCCTCTAGATGTGCTCTTTAACTCATTTAGCAATAAATCAGTAAACGCAAATGATTGCGAAAATTTCCCGATACCCTTTACTGGGACTGTAACGGGGCCCAGGTAGGAGTGTCTTAAAACCAGAGCTAGGACACACCTCGCCTGCCAGGGGGCGCTGTTCTTCACCACCGCGCCACGCAAGGCTGGCAGGACCCCGCTGGACTGAAGATAACAATGAAAAGCATCTTTTGCTTTTAATTTTTTTGGGTGGAGGCTATGGACGTTTCCGGGCCAGGGATCGAACCCACGCCATGCGCCACAGCAGTGACAATGCCCGATCCTGAACATGCTGAACCGCCAGGGAACTCCTAAAAAGCATCATTCTAATTCTAATTTTAAATTAATCTTTTATGGGGGGGGGGAAATCCCTGGGTATTAGAGAGATCCGATTCAAAACCCGAAAGAATACAGGAAGGTAGAAAATGAAAACTGGCCTTCCTCCCACCCCCTCTCCTTTTCGTAGGTATTTTTCAGAGTTCCTTTAGAAAGTATCGTTTCCAGACACTTCTCATTTGCCTTCTAGCTGTACATCACCTACTCAGGAAACCCAGCATGTTTAGTACATGTCAAAGACACTTTTCAACTCAGAGAAAAATCTCTCTCTAAGCTACTTGAAGGAGTTTTAAAATCCTGTTCTGAGGAATCTTTGCTCTGAGGGAAAAACGTTAAGTTCATACCTTTGTTCATCGGATAAATTAAAGCAAGACCTAGACTCTCCTCCTTGGAAACATAATCTATCATCCAGGAAGAGACCCCATGCTTCTCTGGCTTTGAAACACTGCTGTTTTGTCTGACAGTCCAAAAATACATTAATAAAGCCCTGGGGATCCTTTGTGTTTGGAATTGCTTCTGTCCTAACAAGATCTCCAGATGCCCTGTCTCTGTCCCAGCGAGAGGTCCTTTTGTCACTGGTGTTAGCTACCCGGTCCGATCGGGCCTCTGAAGAAGGCACCAGAATACCCACGGGCACAGGAGCTCCAGGCGAGAGGTGGTTCTTTTCCATAAAGCAAAAGGAACCTCATCTCCTCTCTCTTCATCTTCGCAGGCTTGGCACTGGCTCAGCGAGAGGTAGTAATAAAACATTTTCAAAACGGGGCCTGTTCCTGAATGTGTATAAAAGACGCATCAGAGAGGACGTGCTGGCTAAAGGGGGTTCTGGATTTTTTAACAAGCCGTGGTGTGTTCTAAGGACCTTGCAGGGAAAGAAGAACAGGACTCGGAGGACACGGTGACTGGCAGGACAGAAAAGGGGCATAGAAATTAGGAAGAGCCTGAGCACCCAGCCAGGAAAATGGAAAGGGAGCCTGTGTTGCGCTTCAGGGATCCCAAGAGAAAAGCCTCTGCATTTTAGACTCTTTCACCTCAAAGGCCAGCAGTCAACAAACTGTGACCTATGGGCCAAATCTGGCCACTGCATGTTTTTATCAATAAAGTTTTATTGGAACCCAGTCATACCCATTCACAGTTGTGACAGAGGCTCCTGGATAGTCTACAAAGCCCCAGACCGTCACTGTCTGGCTCTTTATAGAAGGTTGTCTACCTATTGTAGGCAGTAAAGAGGGGCATCGTTTGGAGTTCCCATCATGGTGCAGCGGAAATGAATCTGACTGGGAACCATGAGGTTGCGGGTTTGATCCCCGGCCTCACTCAGTGGGTTAAGGATCTGGTGTTGCTGAAAGCTGTGGTGTAGGTCGCAGATGTGGCTCTGATCTGGCGCTGCGATGGCTGTGGTGTAGGCTGACAGCTGTAGCTCCGATTTGACCTCCATATGCCAAGGGTGCGGCCCTTGAGAGAGAGACAAAGAGGCATCTCCTGTAAAGCAAAATAGGAGGCATTTTCCTGGGCTGTGAGGTTACCTGAGGAGCCTGGATAAAAACAAATATGACAGAATTCCTTCATGGCTCAGTGGTAATGAACCCAACTAATATCCATGAGGATTTTGGTTTGATCCCTGGCCTCGCTTTGTGGGTTAAGGATCCGGTGTTGCTGAAAGCTGTGGTGTAGGTTGCAGATGTGGCTGTGGCCGTGGTATAGGCTGACAGCTGTAGCTCTGATTTGACCCCTAGCCTGGGAACTTCCATATGCTGCAGGTGCGGCCCTAAAAATTAAAGAAAGAAAGAAATATGGAGGCTGTCGCCTCTGGAACTGGAGAAGGAAAGACAGGAACAGAGTTCCCCAGACTCCCCCACCTGACTCTTTGGAGGATGCTCCTGCCTTGAGAGGTGGCCTCTGGTTGTGGATTTGCCTCGACGTGTGGGGATGGGGTTAGGAGTGACAAGAGGGAGGACCGAGGCTGCCTCAGGGGCACCCAGAGGCAGAGACCCCTCAGAGCTGTCATATCTGGGGCGGGGCAGGGGGAATGCTGTATACAGGTGCAGCATGTAAATCCCAGCCCCCCAGGGGTCCTCAGAAGATGGGCTCTGGGTAGCAACGTCTCAGGCAGGGTCAGCCACAGACTGTCCCCAAACAAGCTCCTCTTTGTCTATCCAGGAGCCTCGATGTCTGACCCACAGCCAGCTGGGGGTCTCTGAGAGTGTCACCCTCTGCCTGGGTAAAGAGGCAAAAAGAGGGTTGCAGGGGTAGCTCAGCTCTCTTCAGGGAGGGAGGGCATAAGGCCGAGTTGTGACATGCTTCTCCTGTCTGGGTCATTCCAGGCCCTCTTTTATTTCCTTTCCTTCTAAAGCACTAACTCTATGTTTATTTAATTATGTCCACACATAACGGTATCACTATATGCCATGCCCTGTTCTGAGTGTTTTCCCAAAAAACAACTAACTGAACCATCGGGGTGAACAGATGGCTTTGGTGCTGCCGAGGGGTGGAGGGGGAGGGAGGCAAAAAAAGATAAAATGAGAGGAGCTCCCACTGTGGCTTAGGGCGTCAAGAGCCCAGCTAGCATCCATGAAAATGTGGGTTGATTCTGGGCCTCGCTCAGTGGGCTAAGGCTCTGGCGTTGCCACGGGCTGCGGTGTAGATTGCAGATGTGGCTCAAATTGGGCATTGCTGTGTCTGTGGTGGAGGTCAGCAGCTGCAGCTCTGATTCGACCCTAGGTTGAGCACGTCCATATGCCATAGGTGTGGCCCTAAAAAACAAAAAAGATAAAGCTGGAGACAACAGGAAGGTGAGGGGTGAAGGAGCGAAGGAAGAGGAAAGAAACAGAGCTTTGAAAGGAGCAGGCAGGGGAGCAAAGTGTGCTTTTCATGGATGCAGCCCTGAGAACCCAACTGCAGAGGCGGTGACTGTCTTAGGCCCACAGCTACGATGGTTCCCCACACAAGGAAGATCTCTTGGTTAAGAACAAAACAAAATACAGCCTTCCCTTGGTGTACACAGGACTTGCATGTCTGGAAAATGCGTGCAGAATTCACTGTACTCTCATGTGGAGCTGCTTTCTGGGCGCTGACACTCACAAGCAGGTTATCACGTACATGAATGGTGTGTGGGAGACACGGGACAATTTTTTGTTGGGAGTGGCTGTTCTATACCTGGTGGGTCCCTAGCTCCCATCCCCTGGAGGCTGGGAGGCTCCTCCTTCACCCCCTTCCCTACTGGTGCCAATCAAAAAATGCCTCCTCCAATCTCCAAAACCGCCTCTAGGGGGCAGTACCACCCCCTGTTGTGATCGCGTATCTGTTGTGTGCTCTCACAGTACTTACTCTGTGTGTGTGCCAGGCACTGTGACAGGCAGGGGACGCGGGGGGAGGGCTGGGAGCATAAACGAATCAGATGTGGTAGTCAGCCCCAGGGACGAATGGACTCTCCTTTAATCAGGGGTGCCAGATTTAGCCAATAAAAATATTGCATGGGCTATACTTAATGCAAAAAAGGACTTGTTTATTTGAAATTCAATTCGACTAGACGTCCTGATTTTTAACTGGCAACCCTATGGATTATACCAAGGGCAGGGGACATGATGTATGGTGCCTGCAGAGGGACAAAGGGGACTCAGAGGAGGGGCCTCAGGAGGGAGAGTGGAGACTACCTCAGGCACGGGTGTGAGCTCTGCCCCTTGCACCATTCACAAGGCACAGTAGCTCCTTGCACACTCACACTGATTCATGGATGGACGTCATTACCCCAGCTGGCCAGTGAGGCCACTGAGGTGCTCAGAGGCCATGGGACACACAAACACTCATCCGATAGGGGCAGGAGAGGGGTGGCTGGGGTGACTCTCCCTATAACTGTCTATGGGAGGAGCCCCAGCACCCCGGGGTCGAGTGATGCATCAGAAGGGCAGGCAGGTGTGGCAGCATCCCGCTGGAAGACCTGACACTAGACATGGTGTCCACAGGGAGACCCAAGTCTCAGGGAGCCTGGCTTAGCATTGCAGTTTAGCAGGAGTTCCTGCTGTGGTGCAGTGGGTTAAGGATTCACAGCATTGTCTCTGCGATGGCTCAGGTTTGATCCCTGGCCTGGGAACTTCCATATGCAGTGGGTAGAACCAAAAAAAAAAAAAAAAAAGAATTGTGGTTTAGCATGTGTGGCTTTGAAGGGGGTGAATGTCTGTGTGGCCACAGAGACCAGAGCTCCCTGGGATGTGAGAAGAAAATTGCTTTTTCAAGGAGTCTGGCTCACCTGGAAGAGAAGAGGATAAAAGGCATGCATTTGTTCTAAGGAAAGAGCACAGGTGCCTCCAGCCAGCCCCGCACCCGCCACCCAGCACACTCAGCTCCCCGGCCTTGTCATCCCTCCTTAGCAACTCCTTCCTCTGCGGGCACAGGATGAGGCAAGGATGTCCCCAGGAGATGGACAGGGATGATGCTAGAATCAGCAGGTTTCATTCTTTTTTTTTTTTTTTCCTGCACCTGTGGCACATGGAAGTTCCTGGCCCAGGGATCGAACCCTCGCCTCAGCAGTGACCCGAGCCACTGCAGTAACACCACCAGATCCTTAATCCAATGCGCCACAAGAGAACTCCTAGCAGGCTTCATTCTTAGCTTAGATGGGTTCTGATTTGGCCTTGGCTTCACTGGACCAGCTTCCACTGAAACTCAGATTTTATAACTTTGGGGAATGAGTTCATAGTTAGGAGAGCAATATTCTCTCCACTGATTGCAGGAGCGAGAGAAACTGGCCTGGGACCTGTTGCTGGTCACCGTGTCCTGTCCTGTGGGGACCCGTGGGAATTCAGAGGAGGTTTTTCTCTGCTTCAGGAAGAGAAGGGAAAATCCTGAAAGGAAAGTTTAAAGGAGCTGCAGGCTCAGTTAAAGCCCTCATTGCTTTCTTCAGGTTGTATGGGGGAGACGTCAGATAGGATTTGTGAAAAGTCTGGGTGCAAAAAGAAATAGATTTTGTTTCTTTTAAAAAAAGTAATGTTGGGAGTTCCTGGTGTGGCGCAGTGGAAACAAATCCGACTAGGAACCATGAGGATGCGGGTTCGATCCCTGGCCTTGCTCAGTGAGTGGGTTGAGGATCCGGTGCTGCCGTGAGCTGTGGTGTCGGTCCAAGACGTGGCTCAGACCTGGTGTTGCTGTGGCTGTGGCGTAGGCCAGCAGCTGCAGCTCCAATTCGACCCCTAGCCGGGGAACTTCCATATTATGTGGATGCAACCCTAAAAAACTAAGGAAAAAAAAAGTCAACTTTCCCTGATTATGGAAACATTTTAAAAGTGTATGCCCCATTCCAGCATTCTGCTTACTGAAGAAAATTTAGGAAAAATATAGAAGAGTACATCACAGTAACTGAAAATCACCTGTAATCTTACTAGCCAGCGTAAGCTCATTTTTGAAGTAAAAAGAATAAACTAACCATTAACTAAACATTGCCAGCTCAGTCAGCCCTCTGTGGGTGAGTAGATGAGAATCACTTGTTTTTCATATACAGAAGATTTGTATAAAATAGATACAAAGATGGCTTTAAAAGATTCTTGAGGGCTTTGATATCTCCTTTGAGTCACCTTACCTATGCATTTCCTGGTTAAGCATTTTCTCTTCATCATAGGCTGTTTAAAGGGAAACGTTAGTTCAGCTCTTGTTAAAATAATTAAAAAGTAATAAGGTTTTGCTATATGGATCCTAACATAAGGCTCCGTATTTCAAAAAATAGGTCAAAAATTGCACTACTCAGCCATAAAAAGAAGAACGAAATCATGCCATTAGTAGCAACAGGGAAGAACCTGAGATGATCGTACCAAACCACAAGAAAGAAAAATAGCCTCTGATATCATGTACATGTGAAATCTGAAAAAGTGACATCAATAAACATATTTACAGAAATAGACCCACAGGCATGAGGATGCAGGTTCGATCCCTGGTCTCACTCAGTGGGTTAAGGATCTGGCGTTGCTGTGAGGTGTGGTGTAGGTTGCAGACATGGCAATGCAGATCTGGCGTTGCTGCTGTGGCTGTGGCATAGGCCTGCAGCTGCAGTTCGGATTAGATTAGACCCCTAGCCTGGGAACCTCCATATGCTGTGGGTGTCACCCTAAAAAGACAAAAATAAAATAAAATAAAAATAATATAATATAATATATATAACCAACAAGAACCTACCGTATAGCACAGGAACTATATTCAATATCCTGTAATGACCTATAGTGGAAAAGAATATGAAAATGAATACGTACATATGTGCATAACTGAATCACTCTGCTCACACTCTGAAACTAACCCAACCTTGTAAGTCAACTATACTCCAATAAAATTTTTTAAAATAATTGCACACAACCCCGGGTGGGAAGGCCTGGGGGAAGAAATGAAACCTCACTCAAAGTCATTCTCTGGTTTGGTCAAGCGATAACCAACAGCCAGGACGTTTAAACTTCTGAAACTCAGTTTCCTTTTCTGTAGTGATGCCTTGATCTCTCAGCAGAAGATGCCCATCAGAACCACCCTGGTGAGCTTTTAAAAATATGCAGCGGTGTCCGCATCAGGGGATCTGGCTCAGTGGGCCTCGGGCAATGGTGTGGTGGGAAGGAGAGGGGGTCTTGGTATTTCCAAAAACTTCCCCAGGCAGTGATGTGCTGAAACAGCTTGTTCAAACTTGAGTAGATTTTTAAAATTTGTGAGTTGGTTATTAAACAGTCCCTATTAGAAATTCAAATAGCTAAGCTTACCATTCAGTAAATTCCATTTAAAATAAAGGTACGAAATCCTCGAAACTCATCACTTCCTAACTGTGTTCATTTTATTCTTCCCTGTGCTGAGACACATCCTTTGCATCTATTGTGTCTGCATGTCGGCAACATCCTATACAGGCTGCAGCTCCAACTCCCCTTTCCATGAGCCACACTGGTAGCTTGAAATCAGCTACTGTGGGAGTATTTACACCACAGAAATTGGCAGATGCTACAAATCAGGGGCTTATTTCCCCCTGGTGGTCAAGTTATTAAACACTCCCCAGTGCCCCACTATCCCTGGTGTGATGTAGGCTTCCTTCAGAACCAATAAATAATACAGTGATCACTGGCTCATTTTTTTAAAAAAACCTTGACCTGAGGATTAGGCTTCTCGCTTTCTCTCGCTGAGGTGGGAGTGCCTCCCGGGGCAACCGGCTCAGAGGCTGCAGTGTCTCTTTTGCCGAGCTTTTCTTTTAAAGGAGGGATGTTTGCTTGGCTCCCGCCTGGTGCTGAAGAAGCAGGTGTGTTTGTGCAGGTCTTTAAGGCATCTTTAAAGCAAATAGGCTCGATAAAACCTTTTCTTTTCTCTTTCCTTCATTCGCCTGTTACTTCTATTGATCCAGGTCTTTCCACAGGCACAGAGTATGCTGGCTGTGTTTGTACATTTCTGCAAAGAGATAATCGTGGAAGCCTGGTGTATAGAAATGGGCTCTGTTACAGTGGACTGGAGCTGAGGGGGTGCCCAGGGACTTCCTCTCCTTTGAGATTTTGTTGTGTGGAAGATTTTCACTTGAACTCCTCTCCCCAACTTGGCCTAGCTCCTTTGTTGCCTTATTTAGAATGCATACCAGCTATTGTGGGGTAAGAATACCCCAGGATAAATCAACTCCCTCCCTGGCCTTTTATGGAGAGGTCAAGCTTCCCTCCTCCGGCATGTGGCCAGGTGCTCTGCTTTCCAGATTCAGGTGTATTTTTTGGCACCTTCAGAGCTGACACAAATGGATTGTATGTAAAGTGCTGGATTGCGTGTAAAGTGCTGAGATGTAACATAGTGTTGAAGTGAGCCCTGTGGGGAGTTCCCTGGTGGCCTAGGGGGTTAGGGATCTGGCACTGTCACTGCTGTGGTGCAGGTTTGATTCCCTGGCCTGGGAGCTTCCGCAGGCCGGGGGCATGGCCACAAAATACTAATGATTAAAAAAAAAGATAAAAGGTGAGCCTGTGTGTCTCTCTCTGAGTTTCCCCCCCCCCAAAGGCCAGCTCTTCCCTGCCCAAGTTCTGAACCACATGAGAAATAATGGAGCTGCAAAGGCTACCTTTGCAATTGATCAAGGCCAGGGTAAGGACATGGTTTGTATCCGTAGGCAGATAAGCTCTCTAATACGAAAGTCCAAGCATAGCAGAGGGTTTTGGTGGATCTGGGAAACCCCCACTCCAAAGCACACTCCTAAGAATGGACCTCTCACCCTCCTAAGAGTGGACCTCTCACCGCTCATGACTGGTTTCCTCTTCCAAACCCACCAACCAGGAAGGACAGTGAGTGATGGGCACAGGGAGTCAGGAGTCCTGCCAACATACCCTCTCCCCTGGATGGAATCCTGAGGGGCTCCTCACAGCTACCCCCGGCCTGGCCTGGCCAGCAGTCCCTGTTAACACAGGTCCTTACCTGCAGTGACTCTGGAAAACTCCTGGATGTTGAAAGCTGAGCTCTGCCTGTGCTCAACTGGATTTACAGAAGCAAAAGGGGAGCCCCCTGGTCATTGCTGGGCGCCTTGGGGAGGAGAGCGGGATCCCATAGTAAAAGCTGGCTGTGCCTACAAAGTCCAAAGCTCTGGTTTCTTTTACTGGGTTGAGTTGGATCCTCTCGAAAGTCATGTCCACCTGGAGACTCCGCATGTGGCCTGGTTTGGAAATAGGGTCTTTGCCAATGTAACCAAGTTAAAGGAGGGTCATCCTGGGTTAAGGTGAGCTCTACATCCAAGACAACCAATGTCCTTATAAGAAGAGTGAAATGAGGAGTTCCCATAGTGGCTCAGTGGAAACGAACCCGACTAGTACCTATGAGGATGCGGGTTCGATCCCTGGCCTCGCTCGGTGGGTTAAGGATCTGGTGTTGCCATGAGCTGTGGTGTGGGTCACAGACACAGCTCGGATCCTGCATTGCTATGGTTGTGGTGTAGGCTGGCAGCTGTAGTTCCTAGCCTGGGAAACTCCATACACTGCAGGTGTGGCCCTGGGGAAAAAAAAAACAAAGAGGAAGAAGAGTGAAATGTGGACACAGAGACATAGACAAGGAAAGACATCATGTGACGACAAAGGCAGAGATCGGAGTCAGGCTGCCACAAGCCAAACAGTCCCAAGGACGGCTGGCAAATAGCTGAGGCTGGAAGAAGCCTGCAAGCCTTCTTCCCTGGAGCCTCCAGCATGAGGGTCCCTGGAAGCAGGAGCAGGTAGATCTTTGGTGGAGAGAAGGTGAAGTGATGGCAAATACCAGGTGGCCTTGGGTCTGTACAGGGTGGTGGCAGGGAGGTGGGACACCCGTGGCTTCCCTTCCAGTGAGGCCCTGCATCTCCCAGGTGCCTGCAGCCCTTCCCAGTCTGTCAACCACGTCCCTGATGGGAGAGATTTATCTGTGGAAATCCCTCGATTCCATCTGGACTGCTACAGAGAGTAGTGAGACAGGCCCCCAGAGGCCATTAGGTCCCTTGAGGCCACTCTTCCCCTGTCTCACACGTAATAGGAGGGGTTTCCTTCCACTCTCCCTCCAGCCCAGCATCCCTACTCTCTTCCTGGGTTTAGCCTTGGCAGGAGGGGAAACCTGGCAGAGACTTTTTTTTTTTGGCTTTTTAGGGCCTGCACCCATGGCATATAGAAGTTCCCAGGCTAGGGGTTGAATTGGGGCTGAAGCCACCAGCCTACACCACAGCCACAGCAATGCAGAATCTGAGACACATCTGTGACCTACACCATAGCTCATGGCAATGCCAGATCCCTGACCCACTGAGTGACACCAGGGACCGAACCCAAAACCTCATGGATATTAGTTGGATTCATTTCTGCTGCACCACAATGGGAACTCCTTGTCTCATATTTTAGATTTCACATGTAAGTGATATCATATATTTGTCTTTCTCCGACTTACTTCACTTAGTATGATAATCTCTAGGTCCATCCATGTTGCTGCAAATGGCATGATTTCATTCTTTTTCATGGCTGAATAATATTGCATTGTAATATACATACCACAACTTCTTAATCCATTCACCTGTCGATGGACATTTAGGTTGCTTCCTTGTCTTGGCTATTGTGAATAGCCTGACTGAGACTCTTAATTCAACCCAACCATCATCTTTAAGCAGAATGAGGACATATTGTATGAAATCACAAGGAGGGCTGGGGAGGGGCCGTAGGGGGTGGTTCTGTGTGGACTGAGCCGATTTGAGGAGCCCTGAACAGGCACTGAAGGATGCCCTTATATCCTTCCAGATGCTGTTGAGGAGCTGACAGCTCATTCAAGGCCTTGTCCAGGTGCTCTGCTGTGGCTAGTGCCATCATAAGGGGGCTGAGGACAGGGGACCTGAGATATGCAGGTCTTGCTGTGTCATTACCAAGTTTAATTTTCAAGATAATGGAAGGTACTGTAGAGAGAAGCATCCATTGCTAGAGACTTGAGACCCATCTCTTCCAGCTGGTTTGTTGTGGAGAGAACGTGTGTCGAATTCCTGGTCTGAAGCCAAGCGGAGCATGTTCGTTGTCAGCAATGGGAGGAGATTGAACGGTCCACGCTGGCGGGCTGATGAGCTGCCTCTTGGAACCAGTCCTCGTGTGGAGGCAAGGCAGGGATTAGCAGACTGAATCTGACCTTGGACATTCCAATTCTCAGCCCTCGGCGCTGGCCTGATTCTCATCTCAGCTTTATCCTTTCTCCTCCAGGGAATCAATACCTGTCTTTGGAGTCTGGTTTCCATTTTACATTCTGACCACTGAGATAGAGCCCATTTATTAGGTACCCCCCCCCCCCCCAAAATGTCTGATTCTATTGCTGAAAAATCACCAGGGCCATTCTGGAGCAGAATATATTTCCTCAGAGAGTCCTTGCCTCTTTTGGTTAAAGGGGAAAGTTGCATTTTTCTACCTAATCCTGTTGTGAAATTTTTGCCTTCATTCAACGTATTCATTCAGATAACACCTCTCAGCCTCCCCATTGCTCACTCCTAATCTTTTATTTATCTTTTCTGAGATTTATAACTTACATATGCATCTGTTCCTCTCTTTAAATTTATTACATTGCCTTGCTCTCGTTCCCATCACACCCCTGCACCCTGCTCCCCGCCTGCCCACTATCCTTGGCGGAGCCCAGCACACTCAGCATACCTTTTGCTACCCTCTCCTTCCTTTGTCCAGAACATTCCATTTCTCCAGTTAAAATATTGCCTTCGACAATGTCTTCACTCTGCTTAAAGATGATGTTCATTTTTTTAAATTCACAACTTCTGGTGTGTTTTGAATACAAAGCAGAGTCTAACCTTCATGAAGTAAAAATCACCTGCTTTGCTTTCATCTCCAATCCAGGGCATTTACTTTCAACAACAATATACAAAATAAGCATGATCTTTGCTAGGGTCTTATTTTATTTTTTATTACTCAATGAATTTATTACATTTATAGTTCTACAATGATCATCACAATCCAATTTTATAGGATTTCCATCCCACAACCCCAGTGCATCCCCCCACCCCCCGAATTGTCTCCTTTGGAAACCATACATTATTCAGAGTCTATGAGTCAGTATCTGTTCTGCAAAGAAGTTCATTCTGTAGGGTCTTTTTTTTAATTTTTCAAGGTTTTTATTAAACTATAGCCATCATGCTGTACATTACGTCTCCAGGAATTTTTGGGTTTTTTTTTTTTTTTTTTTTGGTTTTAGGGACACACCTGTGGCACATGGAGGTTCCCAGGCTAGGGATTGAATTAGAGCTATAGCTGCCAGCCTACGGCACAGCCACAAAGGGTCCGAGCCGTGTCAGCAACCTACATCACAGCTCCCAGCAACACCGGGTCCTTAACCCACTAATTGAGGCCAGGGATTGAACCCGGAACCTCATGGTTACTAGTCAGATTCGTTTTCACTGCGCCACAAAGGGAACTCCACCTCCAGGACGTGTAAGTGCATATTTGTACCTTTTGAATACCTTCACTCATTCCCACTCCCATCCCCATCACCTCTGAGAATCACCAACCTGCTCTCTGTATCTATGACTTCTCGTGTGTGTGTATGTGTGCATGTGTGCCTGTGTTTTAGATAAGCGATTTCATACAATATTTTTTTTTTGTCTTGTTGTTGTTGTTGTTGTTGCTATTTCTTGGGCCGCTCCCACGGCATATGGAGGTTCCCAGGCTAGGGGTCCAATCGGAGCTGTAGCCACCAGCCTACGCCAGAGCCACAGCAACGCGGGATCCGAGCCGCGTCTGCAACCTACACCACAGCTCACGGCAACGCCGGATCGTTAACCCACTGAGCAAGGGCAGGGACCGAACCCGCAACCTCATGGTTCCTAGTCGGATTCGTTAACCACTGCGCACGACGGGAACTCCGATGTCATACAATATTTGGCTTTGTCTGTCTGACTTATTTCACTTAGCATTATGCCCTCAAGCTTCATCCATGTTGTGGTCCATGGCAGGATCTCTTTCTTCTTCACCACAGTTTCTTTTTCCAGCCATCTGTCAATAGACACTTAGGTTGTTTCCAAGTCTTGGCTATTGTAGATGAGCTGCAATGAACATGGGGGTACAGAGATCTTTCTGAGAGAGTGATTTTATTTCCTTCAGCTATATACCCAGAGGAGGAGATGCTGGATTTGTTCAGTAGTTCTCGTTTGAATTTTTTGAGGCACCTCCAGTACTGGTTGCCGCAGAGGCTGCACCGATTTACCTTTCTACCAACAGCCCACAAGATTCCCCCTTTTCTACATTCTTGCCGACATTTTTTTATTTCTTGTCTTCTTGATAATAGCCATTCTGCTAGGGTCTTTTTTTTTTTTTTTTTAAAGTTTTAGGCAAAGTGTTTCATTGCCATCTCGCTCATTGAGTCTGCAAGGGGTGTTTGTTCTTGTGTTGGAGACTCTTCTGTTTTGCTAGAGAAGATAACAGAAATGCATAAGGAGGGTAGATGAAACCAGGTGTAGGAGCAATTAGCTTGTGAAATCAGTTCGCCCTGGATAAAGGAGAACATTTGTCTGCGTTGAATGGAGTTAGAAGGGACGGAAGCAAATAGACATGAGGAGGTCAACATTCACGAGGGCTTAACCCAGCCACTCATGGATGCTACCTTTTCTGGTTCCATCTGTGCACTGCCCCCCCAAAATGCAGGTAAAGCCCACAGCCACTCAACAGGCTAATGGTCCAGCTGCAGCTATTGGCCAAGTGAACTTGCTCCTGTGACTCTGCAAAGAGCAAGCATTCCCGCTATCTGCCGAGCCTCCTGGTTTGACTCTAGGCTGTTCCCCGTAAGCACCCCATTGGCGGGGAAGACTGACGCAGCGGAGAGAGAGGACCTGCGCACGCTGCAAAGCCCAGGATTCAGGAGTCTGGTCCTTTAACCCCACCAGCACCTGAGCCTGAGTCCGCCAGCCCCAGACCTCTCCCTTTGTTTCTTGCCGCGGTTCCGAGTTGATTTCATAAACCGTGTGATCTGAGCATCCTGACTTGGTCTGTGAGCCTTTCTGTTTCCCGGACAGCCTGCCTGGTGGGGCTTCTGGAAGCCAGTCCCGCATCAGTGACAGGACCCTTGGTCTGGCTGAGACCGCAGTGGTTGCACTGATGTTCCCCAGCTGTTCTATGGATGCTGGTCTGGAGTGTATTAGGGTCCTCCAGAGATGGGTATGTTTGTTTTGTGAGGCTTAGTTTTGTGTATCATCTTGACGTGCCAACGTAGCTAGTGAGCTGTTATTCTGGGTGTGTCAGTATGGGGGTTTCTGGAAGAGTTTGGCATTTGAATTGGTAGACTGAGCAAAGAAGCCATCCAATGCGCTCAAGCCATCGAGGGTCCAAACAGAACGTAAAGGTAGAAGAAGGGCAAATGTGCTCTGGGTTTGAGCTGGGACAAGCCATCTTCCCCTGGCCTTCAACACCTGCACCGCTGGTTCTCAGGCCTTTGGGTTTGGACTGGAATCACACTGCTGCCTTCCCTGGGCCTCCATCTGGCAATTGGCAAACCATGGGACTGCTCAGCCTCCATAACCTCATGAGCCAATTCCTATAATACATCTCTTTCTCTATGTTCGTATGTAGAAATGCCTGGGAGATATTGTGGGTTTGGTTCCAGACTATGGGAATAAAGTGAGTCACTTGCATTTTTTGGTTTCCCAGGACTTATAAAAAGTATGTTTAGGGAGTTCCTGTCATGGCTCAATGAGTTGAGAACATGACAAAGTGTCCAAGAGCATGTTAAATCCCTGGCCTCGCTCAGTGGGTTAAGGATCCAGCATTGCTGTGAGCTCTGGTGTAGGTCACAGATGCGGCTGGGATCCCACATTGCTGTGTGATTGTGGTGTAGGCTGGCAGCTGCAGCTCCAATTCAACCTCTAGCCTGGGAACTTCCATATGTCACAGGTGTGGCCCTAAAAAGAAAAAAAGAGGAAAAAAAGGTATATTTAGGAATTTCCGCTGTGGGACCATGGGTTAATGATCTGGTGTTGTCCCTGTGGCAGCACCTGTTCAGTCCCTGGCCCGGGAACATCTATATGCCTCAGCTGAAAAAGGAAAAAATAAAGGATGTTGACACTATACCATAGTTTATTAAGTGTGCAACAATGTTATGTCTAAAAAACCTATGTGCCTACATTAATTTGCAAATAATTTATTGCTAAAAAATGCGCAGCATCATCTGGGCCATCAATGAGTGGTAACCTCTTGCCTGGTGGAGGGGCTTGCCTCGATGTTGATGGCTGCTGACGGAGCAGCGTGGTGGTTGCTGAAGGAGCGAGGTGGCTGTGGCAGTTTCTTAAAATAAAGCAGCAGTGAAGTTCGCCATATCCATTGACTCTCCTTTTCAAGAGTGATTTCTCTGTTGCACGTGATGCTGTTTGATAGTACTTTTTAAAAATTTTTACAGCTGTACCCATGGCATATGGAAGTTCCCAGGCTAGGGGTCGAATCAGAGCTACAGCTGCTGGCCTACACCACAGCCACAGCCAGGCCAGAGCCGAGCTGCACCTGTGACCTATGCTGCGGCGGCAGCAACACCGGATCCTTAACCCACTGAACGAGGCCAGGGGTCGAGCCTGCATCCTCATGGACACTATGTCAGGTTCTTCATAACGGAAACCCCCTCAATAGCATTTTATACACAGTAGAACTACCTTTCAAACTTCTCTCAAACCCTGTAGCTGCTTTATAAATTAAGTTAACGTAACATTCTAAGTCCTTTGTTGCCACTTCAGCAATCTTCATCAGGAGTAGTTTCCATACCAAGAAACCACTTTCTTCACTCATTCATAAGAAGCAGCTCTCCATCTGTTCAGATTTTCTCATGAGGCGGCAGGAATTCAGTCACATCTTTAGGCTCCACATCTTTTCTGTCCAGTTCTCTTACTGTTTGCACCACATCTGCAGTCCCCTTCTGCTCTGAAGCCTTGGAACCCCTCAAAGTCATCCATGAAGTTTGGAGTCAACTTCTTCCAAATGCCTGTTCAGGTTGATATTTTGACCTCTTCCTATGAATCACAAATGTTCTTAATGGCATATATAGTAATGCATCCTTCCCAGAAGTTTCCAATTTACTTCTCCTAGATCCATCAGAGGAACCCCAATCCATGGCAGCTATAGCCTTACACAGTGTATTTTTTAAAAAGACTCGAAAATCCAAATGATGACTCGATCCATAGGCTGCAGAATGGCTATTGTGTTAGCAGGCATGAGAGCATCATTAATCTTGTCCTTCTCCCTCCGAGCTCTCGGGTGACCAGGATCATTGTCAGTGAGCAGCTGTATTTTGAAAGGAATCTTTTTTTTTTTTTCTTCTGAGCAGTAGTCTCTGTAGTTGGGTTAAAATATTCAGTAAGCCATGTCGTAAATAGATGTGCTATCATCCAGGCTTTGTTGTTCCATTTCTAGAGCAAAGGCAGAGTCAATTTAGCATCATTCGTAAGGGCCTTAGGATTTTTGGAATGGTAGATGAGCACCAGCTTCAAGCCACCAGCTGCACCTGCCCCAACAAGAGAGTCAGCCTGTCCTTTGAAGCTTTGAAGCCTGGCATTGACTTCTTCTCTCTAGCTAGGAAAGCCCTAGGGGGCATCTTCTTCCAGCAGAAGGCTGTTTGGATTCACAGATAATAGAGAACAAACTTGTGATTGGCAAGAGGGAGGGGGTGGAGGAGGGATGGACTGGGCATTTGGGATTAACAGACACAAACTATTCTATATAGGCTGGAAAAGCAACAAGGTGCTACTGTATAGCACAGGGAACGATATTCAATATCCTGTGATAAACAAAAATGGAAAAAATATGAAAAAGAATATATATATATGTATGTATGTATGTATATACACACACACACACCCGAAAGACATTGCTGTAAACAGACACGAACACAACATTGTCAATCGACTATACTTCAATCAGATTTTAAAAAGATAAAGCTGTTTCATCTATACTGAATATCCACTGTTTCATGTAGCTACCCTCATTCATTATCTTAGAGATTTTTCTTTGCATTCACAGCATGGCTCACTCAAGAGGCCCAGCTTTCTGCCTTCTTTGGCTTTTGATGTCTTCCTCTTTAAGCATCATCAATTTTAGCTTTTGATTTAAAGTGAGAGACCTCTTAGAAGCTACCGCAAGGTTATTAATTGGCCTGATTTCAGTATTATTTTGTCTCAGGGAATAGGGGGGCCTGAGGAGGAGAGAGATGGGGGAACAGCTGCTTCGTGAAGTAATCAGAACACACACTGCATCTACTGATGAAACGTCATTATTTATGAGAGTGGTTTGTGTGCCCCCCCAAATTACAGTAGAACATCAGAGACCCCTGATCACAGATTCCTGCAACAGATATAATAAGAATGAAGGAGTTCCCGCTGTGGCTCAGTAGTAATGAACCCAACTAGTAGCCAGGTTCAATCCCTGGCCTTTCTCAGTGGGTTGAGGATCCGGTGTTGCTGTGAGCTATGGTGTAGGTCACAGACTCGGCTCGGATCTGGCGTCACTGTGGCTATGGCGTAGGCTAGCGGCTATAGCTCAATTCACCCCGTAGCTTAGGAATTTCCATGTGTTTTAGGTGCAGCCCTAAAAGAAAAAAAGAAGAAGAATGAAAAAGCTTGAAGTATTGGGAGAATTACTAAAACATGACACAGGGACATGAAGTGAGCAAATGTTGGAAAAATGGCACCAATTGATCTTTGGATGCAGGGTTGCACAAACCTTCAACTTATAGAAGTCACATTATCTGCAAAGTGCGAAAAAGCAAAGCTCAATAAAAAGAGCTATACCTGCATATCCTATTGGTTCTGTTTCTTTGGAGAACCCTGACAGAAAGGTTAAAGAATTGGCTCACATGACTATGGAGGCTAAGTCCAAAAATCTGCTGAGGGGGCCAACAGGCTGAAGACTCATGAAGGGCAGATATTGCAGCGGAACCTGAAGGCCATCTGATGACAGAACTCCCTCTCACTCAAGGGAGGTCAGCCTTTTCATTCCATCCAGGCCTTCAACTGATTGGGCGAGGCCCACCCCCCAATATGGAGGGTCACCTGCTTTTCTTTCAAAGTCATCCAAACATACCCACACAGAAACACCCAGAATAATGTTTGACCCAATATCTGAGCACCATGGCCCTGCTAAGTTAACACACAAAATCAACCATCTCTAGGGGGAGAGCTGGCAAATGAGCTGCACCCTCCAATAAAAGGGTTCTGGACTCCAAAGAGCTTAGGAGAGGCTGAGTTAAGCAAAAAAAAATTTTTTTGTCTTTTTTTTGCCTTTTCTTGGGCCGCTCCTGTGGCATATGGAGGTTCCCAGGCTAGGGGTCTAATTGGAGCTGTAGCTGCCAGCCTACGCCAGAGCCACAGCAACGCAGGATCTGAGCCGCATCTGCAACCTACACCACAGCTCACGGCAATGCCGGATCATTAACCCACTGAGCAAGGGCAGGGACTGAACCCGCAACCTCATGGTTCCCAGTCGGATTCATTAACCACTGCGCCACGACGGGAACTCCTGAGTTAAGCAAAATTATGCAGAGTTTATTTTATGGAAGTACATCTCAGAATCTTTAATGGGTAGGATGGAGCAGGCAATATTTCACAAACTCTGCTCCTGGAACTCTTTTTTTACAGAGTATTCCTTGGGATGGGGGTTCCTTGGAACACACCATGGGGAATGTAGGTCTAAGCTTTGCGTGAATATAGCCAGGATGGAATAGACTTCATCCCTCTTGACAGCTGGGTCATCTCAACTTGTGACCCATCCAACAAGCTATGTCTTTCCCTAAGATCTCTCAGAGAGGTGGCAGAGAAGATTGCAACATGCAATACTTGGGACATACTTATACAAAATGCAATTCATTCTTTATCTGAAATTCAACTGTAACCAAGTGTCCTGTATTTTACCCAGCAACTCTGTTCCTGGCTGATACTTAGATACACCAAACATACTCACCACAGGGCCTTTGCATGTGCTGTTCTCCCAAGGCTGAACTGCACCTCCCCAGGTACCCTCACTGCTTGGTCCCCCTGTCCTTTAGGTTTTTATCCAAACACCACCTTCTCAGGGAGGACTTCTCTTTAAAGGGCTAACAGCTTCGGACCTTCTCATCCCATTCCCTGTGCTGTTTTTTTTCCTTGGCATTCGTCACTGTCAGAGCTGCCCTGTGGTTTGCACTTCACCTTGTGATTGTCTGTCTCCCTCACTAGGGTGGGGGATTCTGTTTTCTTTTTCTGTTTGGTTCCCTGTTGTAACCCCAGACCTAGAAAGATGCTTGGTACACACACACACACACACACACTTAACACCTGCGGGACCCCACAGCTCAAACCAGATGACAGGGCGGAGCAGGGGGTTCATCTTTACACATTCGTGCTTTTGTCTTTGCCACTGTGATTTGGGACCAAGGCTCCCCCTGACCTCCTCAGTCGCCTTCTGTGTTATCAAACTGTCTCAGGGTTCTGGTGTCTGCTTGTGTCTTTTTCTCCTATACCTTCTCCCATATGTTCTGCCTTACCTGTATTCACCACACCGCTGCTGGGTCTCTGCTTTCCTCTGTGCTATTAGGGCAGATTGACAGTACAAGAATAGCCTGTAGGTTCTAACACCAAGCTTAGGGGTGCTGCTGGGTCAGATGTCCAGCCTCCAGACTTTCCCCGGATCAATCCCTGGGTCACCTTGCAGATGCCTTGCTTCTTCTAGACTGCTTCTCAGCCTTTCTCCGTATTGCAGGCTCTCCCTCTCTCTCCCCTCTGTCCCAGATTCCTCCTTTTTTTTTTCTTTTTAGGTCCTCAGCATATGGAAATTCCCAGGCTAGGGGTCTAATGAGAGCTGTAGCTGCCAGCCTACACCACAGCCACGACAATGCAGGATCCAAGCCACATCTGCAACCTATACTGCAGCTCACGGCAACGCCAGATCCTTAACCCACTGAGCAAGACCAGGGATTGAACCCACATTCTCATGGATGCTAGTAGGGTTCATAACTGCTGAGCCGCAACAGGAACTCCTCTGTTTAATTTTTTATAGGAATCATGGTACTGTTTTCCTCAGTGGCCACACCATTTTACATTTCCTCCTATAATGCATGAAGATTCCAATTTCTCCACATCCTCACCAATGCTTGTTGTTTTCTGTTCCTTTGATAGTATTTTCTACTCCTAATGGAAAAGAAGGGCGCTATGTTATTTTTTTAAAGATTTTTTTTAATTATAGCTGATTTACAATGTTCTGTCAATCTCTGCTGTACAGCAAAGTGACCCAGTCATATACATGTGTGCGTTTATATATGTATACGTATATATACATATATATATATATATTCTTTTCTCACATTATCCTCCATCATGTTCCATCACAAATGACTAGATGTAGTTCCCCATGCTATACAGCAAGATCTCATTGCTTATCGACTCCAAATGCAATAGTTTGCATCTACTAACCCCAAACTTCCCATCCATCCCACTCCCTCCCCCTCTCCCTTGGCAACCACAAGTCTGTTCTCCATGTCCATGAGTTTGTTTCTTTTCTGTGGATACGTTGATTGGTGCTGTATATTAGATTCCAGATATAAGTGATGTCTTATGGCATTTGTCTTTCTCTTTCTTACTTCACTTAGTGTGAGAGTCTCTAGTTCCATCCATGTTACTGCAAATGGCATTATTTTGTTCTTTTTATGGCAGAGTAGTATTCTACTGCGTATATATATACCACATCTTTTTAATCCATTCATATATCAATGGACATTTAGGTTGTTTCCATGTCTTGGCTATTGTGAATAGTGCTGCATTGAACATAGGGGCGCATGTATCTTTTTCAATGAAAGTTTTGTCTGGATATATGCTCAGGAGTGGAATTGCTGGGTCATATGGTAGTTCTAGATTTAGTTTTCTGTGGTACCTCCATACTGTTTTCCATGGTGGTAGTACCAATTTACATTCTCACCAACAGTGTAGGAGGGTACCCTTTTCTCCACACCCTCTCCAACATTTGTTATTTGATGACTTGTCAATGACGGCCATTCTGACTGGTGTGAAATGGTACTTCATTGTACTTTTGATTTGCATTTCTCTGATACTTAGTGATGTTGAGCATTTTTCATGTGTCTATTGGCCAACTGTATATCTTCTTTTTAGAAAAGTCTATTCAGGTCTTCTGCCCATTTTTCTTTTGGGTTGATTTTTTTGCTGTTGAGTTGTATGGATAGTTTATACATTTTAGAGATTAAGCCCTTGTTGGTTGCATCACTTGAAACTATTTTCTCCCATTCCATAGGTTGCCTTTTTGTTTTTTTTTTATGGTTTCCTTACTGTACAAAATTTGTAAGTTTGATTAGGTCACATTGGTTTATTTTTGTTTTTGTTTTTGTTGCCTTGGGAGATTGATCTAAGAAAACATTTGTACAGCCGATGTCAGAGAACGTTTTGCCTTTGTTTTCTAGGAGTTTTATGGTGTCTTGTCTTATGTTTAAGTCTTTAAGCCACTTTGAGTTTATTTTTGAGTATGGTGTGAGGGTGTGTTCTAGTTTCATTGATTTACATGTAGCTATCCAGTTTTCCCAGCACCACTTGCTGAAGAGACTTTTTCCTTTCTTATATTCTTGCCTCCTTTGTCAAAGATTAATTGACCATAGATGTCTGGGTTTATTTCTGGGTGCTCTATTCTGTTCCATTGTCTGTATGTCTGGGTTTGTTTTGTTTTGTTTTGTTTGTTTTTTACCAGTACCACACTGTCTCAATTACTGCAGTATTGTCTGAAGTCGGGGAGAGTTATGCCTCCTGCTTGGTTTTTTTTTTTTTTTCCTCAGATTGCTTTGGCAATTCTGTGTCTTTTATGGTTCCATATCAATTTTTTGATGGTTTCTTCTAGTTCTTTGAAAAATTTCATGGGTTATTGGATAGGGATTCCATTGAATCTGTAGATTGCTTTGGGCAGTATGGCCATTTTAATGATATTAATTCTTCCAATCCAGGAGCACGGAAATTCTTTCCATTTCTTTGAATCCTCTTTAATTTCCTTGCTTAATGTTTTATAATTCTTAGCATATAAGTCTTTCACCTCCTTAGGTTTATTCCTAGATATTTAATTTGGGGGGCACAATAAAGTATTGTATTTTTATATTCCTTTTCTAATATTTCATTTTTATTTTTAGTAATCTTGTATCCTGCTACTTTGCTGCATGCATTGATCAGTTCAAGTTGTTTTCATGTGGAGTACCTAGGGTTTTCTATATATAGTCTCATGTCATCTGCATTCAGTGACAATTTTACCTCTTCTCTTCCATTTTGGATACATTTTATTTCTTTTGTTTGTCTGATTACTGTGGATAAGACTTCCAATACTATGTTGAATAAAAGTGTTGAGAGGAGGCATCCTTGTCTTATTCCAGATTTTAGCAGGAAGGCTTTCAGAGTTTCTCTGTTGAATATCATATTTGCTGTGGTTTTGTCATAAATGGCTTTTATTATGTTATGGTATGTTCCTTCTATACCCCCTTTGGTAAGAGTTTTTATCATGAATGGATGTTGGATTTTGTCAAATGCTTTTTCTGCATCTATTGAGATGATCATGTAGTTTCTGACTTTTCTTTTGTTAATGTGGTGTATGACGTTGATTGACTTGTGTATGTTGAACCATCCTTGTGAACTTGGGTGAATCCCACTTGGTCATGGTGTATGATTTTTTTTATATGTTGTTGGATTCAGTCAGCTAAAGTTTTGTTGAGAATTTTTGCCTCTATATTCATCAAAGATATTGGCCCATAATTTTCTTTTTTGTAGTATCTTTGCTGGTTTTGGTATTAGGGTGACGGCAGCTTCAAAGAATGTCTTTGAGGGTGTTCCTTCTTCTTCAACTTTTTGGAAAAGTTGAAGAAGAATGGGTATAAGTTCTTCCTTGTATGTTTGGTAGAATTTTCCTGGGACTCTATCTAGACCTGGACTTTGGTTTGTAGGGAGTGTTTTTTATTACACATTCAATTTCATTTCTAGTGATTGGTCTGTTCAGTTGATCTGTTTCTTCTTGATTCAGTTTTGGTGGGCCATATATGTCTAGGAAGTTGTTCATTTCTTCTAGGTTATCAAATTTGTTGGCATATAATTGTTCATAGTATTCTCTTATGGTTTTTTTTTTTTTGTATTTCTGCAGTATCCATTGAAATTTCTCCTTTTTCATTTCTTATTTTGTTGATTTGAGTTCTTTCTCTCCTCTTCTTGGTGAGTCTGGTCAGAAATTTGTCAGTTTTGTTTCCCTTTCAAAGAACCAGCTCTTGGATTTTCTTTTCTTTTCTTTTCTTTTTCTTTCTTTTCTTTCTCTTTTCTCTTATTTCTTTCTTTTCTTTTTTTTTTCTTTTTTTGTTTTTGGGGTTTTTTTTTTGTAACATGTTGTTTAGTCTCCATGTAGTCATTTTTTTCTCACTTTTTTCCCCTAGGGTTGATTTCTAGTTTCATGCCATTGTGGTCAGAGAAGATACTCGAAATAATTTCTATACTCTTAAATTTGTTGAGGTTAGTTTTGTGCCCCAGTGTGTGGTCAATCCTTGAGAATGTTCCATGTACACTTGAAAAGAATGTATGTTCTGATTTTTTTTGGATGTAATGTCCTGAATGTGTTAATTAAGTCTAACTTTTCTATTGTGTCATTTAGGATCTCTGTTGCCTTATTGATTTTCTGTCTAGAGGATCTGTCCATTGATGTGATGTGGGATATTCAAGTCTCTACTATTGTTATATTCCCATCCATTTCTCCTTTTATGTCTGTTCGTATTTGTTGCAGGTATCTGGGTGCTCCTATATTAGGGGCATATATATTGATGCGTGTAATATCCTCTTCTTCAATGGATCCTTTTATCATTAAATAGTGTCCTTCTTTGTCTTTCTTTATGAATTTTGTTTTAAAGTCTATTTTGTCCAATATGAGTATTGCAACTCTTGCTTTCCAGTCTTTTCCATTCGCATGAAGTATCTTTTTTCATCTCCTCCCTTTCAATTCATATGTGTCCTTTGCTCTAAGGTAAATCTCTTGTAGACAGCCTATTGTAGGCTCTTGCTGTTTTATCCAATCTGCTATGTCTTTTGACTGGAGCATTCAGTCCATTGACAATTAATGTAATTATTGATAATTATGTATTTATTGCCTCTTTTTTTTTACTTTTTTTTTAATGGAAGTTCCCAGGCTAGGGGTTCAGTCAGAGCTACAGCTGCCGGCCCATGCCGCAGCCACAGCAGCACCAGATCTGAATGGTGTCTTTGATGTACACCAGAGCTCACAGCAACGGCAGATCCTTGACCCACTTAGCAAGACCAGGGATCAAACCCACATCCTCATGGATCCTAGTTGGGTTCATTAACCACTGAGCCATGATGGGAACTCCTTTATTGCTATTTTAAACCTTGTTTTTCTAGTTGATTCTATGTTTCTCCCTTATTCCTTTCTTTTTTGGCTGGATTATTTCCTTTTATTTTTGCTTGTGTCCTCTTCTTTTTAGTTTTTGTGAATGTAATGTTTGATTTTGATTTGTGGTTGCCCTGTTTTTCAAGTATGTTAGCTCCTTCCTCTGTCTGCTTTCTTTTGCCTGATAGTCATATAGGCTCAAACACAGTCTTTAAAAAAAGGAGAGTCCAGATTTTCTTACTTTCCTTCCCCACAATTTTTGATTTTGAAGTCCTTTTTAACATCCTCATGTTTGTCCTTGTGCTTATCGTCGCTTTTACAATAGTGTTTTTTTTCCTTTTAGCGCCGTGTACTGGCTTATTTAAGTGATTGCTTTCCGATTGTGATTTCCTCCATCCTATTTATTCTTACTTCTTTTTTATTTAGAGGAGCCCTTTCAGTATCTCTTTTAGAATGGGTTTAGTATTGCTGTACTCTTTCAGTTTTTGTTTGTTAGAGACATTATTTATTTCTCCTTCTACGTAAAATGACATCCTTGCTAGGTAGAGTATTCTAGTCTGCAAAATTTTCCCTTTTAGAACTTTGAATATATCTTGCCATTCTCTTCTGGCCTACAGTGTTTCTATAGAGAAATCAGCTGATAGCCTTGTGGGGGTTCCCTTATAATTAACTCTTTGCTTTTCTCTTGCTGCCTTAAGAATCCTCTCTTTATCTTTAACTTTGGCCATTTTTATTATGATACGTCTTGTTTGGGGCCCTCTGTGCTTCCTGTGTCTTGCTATTTGTTCCCTTTAGATTTGGAGAGTTTTCAGCCATAATTTCATCAAATATATTTTCACTCTCTTTTTCTTTTTCTTCTCCTTCTGGAATTCCTATTATGTGTAGATTGGCCCACTTTATATTATCCTGTAGATCTCTTATATTGCTTTTACATTTTTTCATTTGGTTTTCTATCTGCTGTCCTGATTGGGTGATTTCCATTATTCTGTCTTCCAAGTCACTAATTCATTCCTTTGCATTATTCATTCTGCTCTTCAATGCCTTTAACTCAGCTTGCATCTCTGCAAATGAATTTTCTAATTTTTCTTGGCTCCTCCTTATATTTTCTAGTTCCTTCCCAAGGTAATCTGCATCACTGTTTATATCCACTCTTAATTCCTTCAATATTTTCACTATCTCCTTTTTGAACTCGGTGTCTGTTAGACTGCAGAGGTCTGTTTCACTGTTCACTCCTTCAGGGGAGTTCTCCTCTTCTTTTAACTGGGAATCGTTCCTGAGCATCTTCATTTTGCTTATATTTTTCTTTTTCTGTGAGTTTAGGGAAAACGACTACTGTAGTCTTAGAGGGCTATTTATATGTATAAGTGCCCCTGGGTATTTTGTGAGGGCTTACTATTTATTTTTAGGGTGCTCTGTGTGCCTCTAGGGAGATGGAGGCAATGGGCAGGGCTAGTAGCCAGTGCCTGGTTGCTGGGCCCTTGACAGTGGCAATAACCCATGGGAAGGTGGCACAGGCTGCTGTCACTTGGAGGTGACAATGATCTGAATGTGGCGCCCGGAGTGTTTGGCAGTGGCAGTGGCTGGGCATCTGCATTCCCAGGGGAGTGAGAGCAACAACAGGTGGTGCTCAGTTGTAGTGCCCTCCTGTGCGTAGACTTCTGAGGTGACTGGGGCCACAGGTGGTGCTTGTTCATGGACCCCTAGTGGTGGCAGGCCATTCCTCCCTCTGGTGTCTGAGATGATTGCCATGGTTTGCCTCTGCCACCTATAGACCATGTTAGAGGTGTTGCATCGAGCTTAGCCCCTCACTGCCCTTAGCTCTTGCAACAGGTGCCTGGCCACCTGTAGCCTGTTCAAGAGGTGTCCCATCACCTAGAGCCTATGCCAGAGGCATCCCACCCTCTGAGATTCCATGTGTATACAGAGAAAGATATTCCTATGCCGGTCCACCCCTCCTCCTCTTGCCCTCCCCAACAATGGGGCCCTGCTGTTCCTGCAGGCTGCAGGCCCAGACCTCCTCCCAGGTTCCCTCATCTATAGCACTTGGCTCCCCATTCCATGGCACACGGCTCCCAAGCCCCTTAGGCTGTCTCCACACAGCCAACCCTAGTCCTCTCCCAAACTGACCTCCAGACCCTGAGTCTCAGTGCCCAGTCCCCACCCAAGCATCTCAGGCTGTGGTTTCCGGGGGTGGTGGTACAGATGGGTATGTGAGGCTCTCTCTCTGCTTTGCCCTCCTCAGCCCAGCTGCTGTGCTTTTCCCTGAGGCTTTGAGGTCCCTCCATCTTGGCTGATCTCCCCGTTGGTTAGGTGGCTTCCCAGGCTGTGGGTTCCTTTCCTCTTTCACAGCTCCCTCTCAGGAGTGCTCGTCCTGACCTGAATCCTTCTCTCTCTCTTTTATTCCTTTTGTTCTACATGGTATTGTGGAGGGTTTCTTGCCCTTTTTAGAGGTTTAAGTTCTTTTTTTTTTTTGTCTTTTTTGTCTTTGTTGTTGTTGTTGTTGTTGTTGCTATTTCTTTGGGCCGCTCCCGCGGCATATGGAGGTTCCCAGGCTAGGGGTCGAATCGGAGCTGTAGCCACCGGCCTACACCAGAGCCACAGCAACGCTGGATCCGAGCCTCGTCTGCAACCTACACCACAGCTCACGGCAACGCCGGATCCTTAACCCACTAAGCAAGGGCAGGGACCGAACCCGCAACCTCATGGTTCCTAGTCGGATTCGTTAACCACTGCGCCACGATGGGAACTCCGAGGTTTAAGTTCTTTTGCCAGCATTCAGTAGATGTTCTGTGGGAACTGTTCTATATGTAGATTTTTTTTTATGTGTTTGTGGGAGCAGGTGAGCACCACATCATACTCCTTGGCCATCTTGATCCCTCTCTGTGCGTTTTTATTTTTAATGCTTTATGGCTTCTTCTGCTTCCTTGCAGTTTCTGCTGCCCGATAATTTTAGTCTGTGTTTGATCCCTCAAGGGATCTGGTCCTCCCTATCATCTGGCACACTTCCTGAGAGAGAGAGAGGGAGAGTCTGATTGGTTGAACACACCTGATTGTGCAAAGCTATATGTCATAGGAATCATCAAGACCAGGAAGGTGAGGGTCACGGTTGCCATGTGCGTGATTATCCATGGAGGACCGCGCTGGGTTATCTCCCCTTAGGTGGGGCTGTAGTCATGATCAACATGTCCACTATACAAGGAGGAAGATGCTGGGAGTTAGGGTGTAGCTCACTTAAGATGTGAAAGAGGGGAAACACCCTTGGCACATGTCATCTCTTGTCTAGAACCTTCTCTCTCTCCCTTTACCCTCTGGGGTCTTCAGTAAGCACACCCAGGTCATTCTCACCTTCACTGGCTCTCAACCATGGTGCTGCATTTTAATGGAAAATTCTTGAGAATAAAAACCCCTTTAATGTCCAAAGAAATGGAATTATTCTAGTGGAAAGAATGGTCCAGAAGTTAATAGCTATCCTGTCTACTGGCTACTCCTTCTTTTAATGAGGCTGAGAATAAAACTGGTTCAAATCATCTTTCTCTATAGGCTTGGACCCCCGACCAATGCTGAGGATGGATTTGTAACTTACTTTTGTTTTTGCTGTAAGAGAAGCATTGAAAATGCATGACATTTTATGAGGAAACTTGTAGAAACTCCATCTGCTCTGAGAGCTAGCACCAGTTCTGTTTTTCCTGAGTTTATGGGCATGACTGTGCATAATCGTCCATGTCTCTCTTTGGGTGTTAGTGTGGGAAGCTCAAAGCAAATTGGTTTTCTACTGTTTTGGACGGAATTGTGTCCCCACCCCCATCAAACCCATATGTTGAAGCCCTGACTCCCAGAACCTCAGAATGTGGCTCTCTTTGGAGTCTGCAGAAAGGTAATTAAGCTAAAATGAGCTCTTCCTCAGTATTTGATCTTTCTAACTTAAAAAAAATACGCATAGGTGCTCTATTTATATCTGCCTGTTTAAATGGTCATATTTCCCTTCAAGACTTTGAATGTAGCCAAGTATGTTTTACTTCCCATTAAGCACTGGCAATGGAGTATCTGATAATATTAAGCAGCTGTAGCTCCGATTCGACCCCTCGCCTGGGAACCTCCATATGCCGTGGGTGCAGCCCTAAAAAGCAAAAAAAAAGTCATTAGGTTGGTCCCTAATACAATATGATTGGTGTCCTTATAAGAAGAGGAGATTTGGATACAGACACACGCAGAGGAAAGACCATGCAAAGACACAACGAAAAGATGGCTTTCTGGAAGCTAAGGAGAGAGGCCTCAAATGGAACCGACTCAGCCAACACATTGATCTTGAACTTTTAGCCTCTGGGACTGTGAGAAAATAAATTTCTGTTGTGTACTCTACCCACTTGGTGTATTTTGTTATGACAACCCCAGCAGACTGATATACCTAGCCCAAACCATCATATAGATGTTCATGTTTCCTTTGTTTTTTGACTTATGCTAAATTTCATTTTATGCCTCCCACAGTTGCTTTTTTTTTTGTCTTTTTTTAGGGCCACACCCATAGCCTATTGTGGTTCCCAGGATAGGGGTCTAATCAGAGCTGTAGCCGCCAGCCTACACCACAGCCATATCAACACCAGATCTGAGCCACATCCACGACCTACGCCACAGCTCATGGCAATGCCGGATCCTTAACCCACTGAGCAAGGCCAGGGATTGAACCCGCATCCTCATGGATACTAGTCAGATTCATTTATGCTGTACCACTTTGACAGGAACTCCTGCATTTATTTTTACCTTTTGCTATTTGATTGTATTTTAGTATCCTTTTAAGCTTTCTGGATTCAGGCACAGTAAAAAAAAAATTTTTTTTAATTCTTAAAACAATACCTACCAGGAATCTCTGGTGTTTAAACTCTGTCCTGCGAGTTCCCGCTGTGGCTCAATGGGATCAGTGGCATCTCTGGAGCCCTGGGATGCAGTTTCTAACTCCGGCTTGGCACATTTGGTTAAGGATCCAGTGTAGGTGTATGTCACAGCTGCAGCTCGGATTGGATCCCTGGGCTGGGAATTCCATATGCCATGGAGTGGCCAAAAAAGAAAAACAAAACAAAACAAAACTGTCCTGGGTACCAGGGAGAGCCAGCATAGCAGACCTAACAGAGCGCCTGTAGCTAATAAGCTCTTAATAAATACTGGTTATTATTACCAGGTATGAGCTGCTGTACCAGTTAGCTTTTGCTGCATAACAAATGATTCTCAAATTTAATGGATTAAAATAGAAAGCATTTATTGCATCTCATGATTCTGTGTGTTGAGTGAGCAGTTCTTCTGGTCTGAGCCAGCTTAGCTGGGGTTGAATGGTCTGAGTTGGCCTTTCTTCCATGTCTGATATTTCAGGTGGAAGGTTGGGATGGCTGGGGTTTCTCATCCAGCCACCCCCCGCAAGAGACCAACCTGCACTTGTTACATGGCGGGTAATGGGTTCCTAGCAGCAGGAGAAAGCAAGCCTCCATTCACCCACCCTTCAGATCTCTGCTGGTGTTCCATTTTCTAACATCCTGTTGACCAAAGAAAGTCACCTGGCCAAGCCCAGATCAAAGGTTGGAGAAATAAACTTCAAGTTCTAGTAGGAAGATCTGCTGTGTCACATTGCAAGGATATTGAAGATGTAATAATAAATGTATTTGGTCTTTGTCCTGGTTCCTGGCACAGAGCTCCTCAAACCCTTGGCACTCCTGAGTGATGAGTCCCTTCATCATTCATGAGAAGTCCCTCTTGAGCATTTGCTAGTGATGGCTTAGGGTGGAACCCCAGGATGGGCCTGGTCACCAGCAAGACCTAGTGAGTAGAGGGTTGGAACTTTCAACTCCACCCACGAACCTCTGCGAAGCAGGAATGCCTGCCTGGTTTCAGTCATTAGGATGAGGTCCTTATGGGAAGAGGGAATTGGGCATGCTTTGGAAAGTTACCGGGGCAGAAAACACACAGAGGGAAGAAATTCCTTTTCCTTTAAACTTTCCCAGACAACAAGACAGCTTTAACCCTGATCTTTAAGTCCCACTCTTTTTTTTTTTTTTCTTTTTGGCCATCCCACAGCATATGGGGTACCTGGGCCAGGGATCAAACCTGCATCCTGGTGCTGCAAAGATGCTGCCAATCCCATTGTGCCACATTGGGAATGCCTCTTTTTCTTTTCTTTCCTTTCCTTTTCTTTTCTTTTTCTTTTCCTTTCCTCTTTTTTTTTTCTTTCTCCTCCTCCTCCTCCTCCTCCTCCTTAGGGCTGCACCAGTGGCATATGGAAGTTCCCAGGCTAGGGGTTGAATCAGAGCTACAGCTGCTGGCCTACACCACAGCCACAGCAACATGTCTGCCACCTACACCACAGCTCACCACCCCCCATCCTTAACCCACTGAGCGAGGCCAGGGATCGAACCCACATCCTCACAGATCCTAGTCGGATTTGTTACTGCTGAGCCACAATGGGAACTCCCCCTCTTTTGCTTTCTTTTTTCTTTCCTTGATAGTCTTGTTTTCTTTTCCTGGCCTTCACTACTCTTAAGGAGTCATCTCCTGTGAACTGGAGTTGGGCACTTGCCATCAGCCTCTCCATGGAGTAGAACATGAGCCACTGCAGCTGCCCACCCGCAGCCTCCCCTGAGCGGACCTCAGGGTGGAGACCAGGAAGGAGGCCCTCTGTGCTCTGGGAAAACTGGAAGAACAGGTCTTCAGAGAGTTAGATGTTTTCAGGAGACGATTTTATGAACCTGATTCTTGCATCGCCTTATATCTAGAAAAACACTAAAAATCCATCAGTGATGACTGGTGTCTGTGACTAGTCGTAACTTTCGCAAGACCAGCAGCAAACTTCTGTAAAATGGGTGCATGGCTGTGATGCTGGAAAGATGATACCGGAATCTGGGTTCTTGTTTACGGCAGTCGAAGAATGAACTCCGCGAACACACAGGCAGCAAGCAAGCAAGGTCTTTATAAAAGGAAAGCAAATAGCTCCCAGGGCTGCTGGGAGTTTGGAGAAGAGCCCCCTTCTCTATTGTCCTATAGGGGGTTTTATTCCTTAAAGATGGGGGTGGGTACCAACAGCCCACAGCTGAGGTGCGTATCAAAGGAGTGATTTCAGTAAGACCTTCACGTCTTCCCATAGAAACAGGTTTTCTGTAAATTTTCTGTAAATCCAGGTATCTGTAAATCTTTTGTTCCTACTCTCTTCCCTTTGTTGCAAAAACTCTTATATCCTAGCTTCCCCCTTGCCTCCTCGGAGCAGTTGCTCAGGGCTACCTGAGATGCTGTCTCCCCAGCTTAAGTTCTGATTTTAACCCAAATAAAACTTAACTCTCAACTTGCAGGTGGTAGTTTTGCAGTTGGCACTCCTGAGTGTTCCTCCTCCGTCCCGCGTGGACCTCACCCACCAGTCATCTCCTCCCTCCTCTCTGGGCCTCACTGTGGGTCTTTCTGCCCATGCCATCTCTTTCATGACCCCTCCTCAGCCCCTCCCTTTTCCTCCAGATACCTTCCTGCTTCCTAATGCCGCCCTCGGCCTGGCATCTCTTCTGAATTTGAACACCAAGAGGCACAAGTGGTGATCGGCAACAATGAGGCCTAAGAAAACAGGTCATTTGAGCTGGGAGAGACGTCAGTGAAACCGTATTAGTATGTGATTGGCCTTTTGTTAAGGGAAGAGTGACTCTACATTTAAGCTGGGCCCGAAGGACACTGGCCCCTTTTTAGAGTGGACAGAGCTGGGATGGCGGGCACGGAAAGGGCAGCGTTGACAGCAGAAACTGGGTGTGCCACAGGCCTGTGTGACACCCACACAGGAGGGAGCCAGACACCAGCTGAGCCTTCGGTAGCTCCAGGGAGGACTGGCCAAGCGCAGCCCGACCAGAGACCAGGTGCCTCTGGTTGGTGGTGAGGTCATGCTGGGGGAAGCTGCTGAAAGAAGGCACGGGGGCCCAGCCAGGTGAAAGCCCAGAGCCCGGGGCACCTGGGAGAGGGGCTGAGCAGGAGGTTTAAGAGGAACCCGGAAGAGCATTCAGAGGTAGAGCTGGACCAGGCTGGGGACACGCCAATGCTGGTGAGTTGCACAACGGTTTGTCAATTACATCTGCGCCTAATTTTTATCTCTGCGGACCATGGAAGGTTAAAATAATTAGAACAGGCAGGTGATCTGGGAGTAGGATGAGCAAGGAAAGTGAAAGAGGGAAAGAAAAATTGAAAGAGAAGGGTGAATAGATGAGGCGACTGGCGATTAATAATAGTCCTATCTCAGGGCCGTATGTGGAGATAAATATTAATATTGTTTTACTAAGTGACTCTGACAGCCTGGAGTCTAGACAGATGTCTCTAGCTGGACTCTGAGGATGTTGGCAAAACATTTTCCTGTTTTTCCCTTACTGTGATAAGAAAGGATGGTTTGGGAGTTCCCCGGTGGGCTCGTGGTTAAGCATTCGGCATTGTCACTGCTGTGGTGCAGGTTGGCTCCCTGGCCCAGGAACTTCCACATGCCGTGGGCATAGCCAAGGGAAAAAAAAAAAAAAAAAAAAGGATGGTTTGTTTACCTTTGAATCACTGAGTATGAGTACCGGAAATGGGGTAGTAATTTGGGGATACGTTGCACGTTGTGTTAATTCAGTATGTGGAGATAAAGGTGACTATAATTCAGTGGCTGGCCTATCACAAGGGTTTACTGTCCTAAGGGTTTCTACAGGAAAGATCAACCCCAGTGCTTTTTCGGGCCGTGCGGGGATCTCCAGGAGCCCCGCAACTGCAGAGACGTCATCGCCTTCTCCATGATGGAATTCCAGAGAGGCGTGTTCCCGGGGTCTCCGAGCTTGGTCCACCAGAAAGGCGGTGATGTTCTTTATGATCCAAAAGCAAGAGGGCTCCTTCTAGGGAGTAAGTGAAACCAGGTATAAATCCAGAGGCACTTCATCAGCAGCCTCAGTGTTATAAAATTCAAGACCATTAAGAGCTATGAAATCACGAGAGCTGTGTTTGGAAATGTCAGTCTAGGCCAATAAATCTTGCTGTGCTTCCTGGGGACAGTGTACCCACTCCCAAGACTGTCCCCGCCATCCAACACCACGCACGACGGCATCACCTGCTTCCGGTTTTATTTGCTCCCTTTTGCTAAAGCCGTCTTGAGGTTGCGTGAGATGGTGGCTAAGCACAGGGATTCTGGGGACAACCCGCCCTGGATTCAGACCCCAGCTCTGCTCACGACTAGATGTACGTTGTGCAACCTCTCTGTACCTCCGCTTCCGCATCTGTAAAATGGGGATGAATAATAGTCCTACCTCAGGGCTGCATGTGGGGATACATACTCACATAGTTCAGTGCCTGGCCTCTCGTAAGGGTTCGGTTCATGGATGGGTGATTCTTGGCTGATTATCACTGTTTGACATCCCTGAGCAGCAGGGTCCATAAAGTGGATCGACCCAAGAGAGGAGCCGAGGAGCCCCTGTATGTTGCCTGACAGCAAAGGAGACAACAGCCAAGCCGACCTGCATGAGTCATCTTGATTCAATTGCAGAGTGGGCACTTCAGTTCTGTAGAAAGAGAAGATGGTTTAGAGAATGCCGTAAGAAGATAAAACAGTGACATGCTCTACCCATGTCACCATATTCTAAGGGAGAGACAGGGATGTCTGGGTTTTGTTTCATTTTTTTCTAAGTATGGCTTTATTTCTTAAAACTGTCTCCATCAGTAAATAAAGATAAGGGGGTAGGGGAGAGGGCCAGAGCAGAGGAAGCAAAGCACTGGGAATTGGCTTTAAAGACTTTCATTTCCGGGGAGTTCCCATTGTGGCGCAGTGAAAACGAATCCAACTAGGGACCATGAGGTTGTGGGTTCGATCCCTGGGCTTGTTCAGTGGGTTAAGGATCTGGCGTTGCCATGAGCTATGGTGTAGGTCACAGATGTGGCTCGGATCTGGTGTTGCTGTGGCTGTGGTGTAGGCTGTAGCTCTGATTAGACCCCTAGCCTAGGAACCTCCATATGCCACGGGTGTGGCCCTAAAAAGAAAAAAGACAAATAAATAAATAAAGACTTTCATTTCCTGTGTCCTCTGGAAATTTAATAGGAATGTAAAAAAACTGAATCAAGGAGTTCCCATTGTGGCTCAGGGGTAACAAACCCAACTAATATCCATGAGGACAATGGTTTGATCCCAGGCCTCACTCGGTGGGTTAAGGATTCCCCAGTTGCCACGAGTTGTGGTATAGGTTACAGATGCAGCTTGGATCCCACATTGCTGTGGCTGTGGTGTAGGCCGGCAGCTGCAGCTCCCATTCAACCCCTAGCCTGGGAACTTCTATATGCTGCCAGTGGGGCCCTAAAAAGACAAAAAAAAAAAAAAATCTAAACCTTGTCATTTAGGTTAATTGGAAAAGCGAGTTTCTTTGTGTTAGAAACAATTGCACCACAAGCAGTATATTCTATTGCGCTTTCATTACTCAAAACAACCTCAAATGAAAAGAACCCTAAAAATTCAAACAGGGCTACAATTGAAAACATCATATGGTAGGACCGATGCCATCATCATACATGCGTTCACTGCAATAGCATATAGAGAAAGGACAGATGTAACATGAAAGCAGTTCACCAATTAAACATTCCCTCCCTAATAATTTTCCATTTCTTGTTTCAAAACGTTTTATTTAGGTATAATTTGTACAAATGAAACATACAGGTATGAGGTGTTTGGTTCAACAAGCTTTGAGAATTGTATACTCTTTGGTAATCACCCCTGAAAACAAGATGTAGAATGTTCTCCATTATACCAGAAACTTCCCTCCAGTCTCCTTCCCCCACCCCATCACTTTCTGACTTCTTCATAGATTATGTAGAGATTTCGTTTTGTCTTTATTTGTATTTCCTGTGAACAGAATCAAAGCGTACATATTCCTTTGAGCGTGACTTCTTTTGATATGTTGTGTCATGATAGGTTGGATATGTTAGATGTTATATTGTTATTATGTTATCATCCATATTGTGGGTGAATCAATACTTTATTCTTTATAAGAAAATTGTATTGACGTATGGTTGATTTACAGTGTTGTGTCAGGAGTTCCCGTTGTGGCTCAGTGGTAATGAACCTGACTAGTATCCATTTAGGGAGCACTGACTACACTCCAGGAGCTGAGCTAAGCAGTTGACAGGCACCACTTCATTCCTCTCAAAGAACTTGTAAACTTAGAATCATCCTTAGACCTGTTTTACAGATGAGGAAACCGAGGCTCAGATCCAGCTGTCTGCCAGGTCACACAGTCAATACCTAGCAGAAATCAAGTTTGCATCAAAACTCTTGACTTCAGAATTCACACTTTGGACCGTTTCTTCTAAAGCATCTGTTTAAAAGCAATCATAATTCTACACTCCCCCAAAAAAAAGGAATTTAGCCAGCCTTGGGAATTCTTAGGCTGGCAGGAAGCAATGCCTGGTTTTATTTGTTACCGTGTTGGGATTGAGGGGGCGGTGATCAGTCTCTTGCATCAGCTAAGCCAGGTGCTAGGAGGTCCAGGATCTTCAATCCCTGAGTACCATGGGGGGCTGTGTGAGGGCCGTGGGGCTCCGAGGCTGGAGACCCAGCACAAGTCCAGCCTCCGCAGAGGGCAGGTCGCCCACGGGGTCCTAGATGATGAGCTTCCGCAGGCCGAGTTAGAAGGCTGCATGGAGCACCCTTGGGGTGCCCCTGCTGTTTGGGGAGGGCATCCAATTCGCCAGCACGCAACCCACACAAGCCCCCTGCCCAGAAGCAGATGACGCCAGGGCTGGAATTACACAGCGACCCCCAAACAAAACAAAACCAACCCAACCGCGGGCAGTAAAAACCCAGGGTAACAAGCCCAGGGCGCATGAGCTCCAGCACAGCACGCGGTCCCCCTGTACGCGGCCGATTCTGGAATCGTCAAGAGACGCTTGTAAAACAAAGCCTGTTGTGCCTCAGCGCAGACTCAACTTGGCAAAATCCCCCCGCTGTCTCCGATTTCATCGAGGGAGGAGGGAATCCTTGAGAAAGGGGCTTGGGACGATTCATCGGACTCCATCCGCCCTCTGCATTCTTCCCAATTAAATCCATCGCGATGTTTTTATGATAATTTAAATGTGCTCCAGGACGACCTTTACCCTTCATACCTTAGACCTGTAGAGGTGGGAAGAGTACTTTAAAACTCCTGGGGACATTCCAAGAAAACGTCAGTCACCGGTACCAGCACCATCCTGGAATTTCCAGTCTGGAGAATGGAATTTGGCAGGGCTCTTCCACATCCATCAGGGCACCTGGACGTAGCGGGATGTTCTTTGATTCCAAAAGGCATTCCTTTCCAAGACTCTCCATCCTTTCAATCTGCGGTTAGGTCTGGAGTTCACGCCTTCATTCTTGGAAGGCTTCCAACCCACAGGCCTTTTCTGAACTCTGGGTCTCTAACCTGGGACGCAGAGTGAGAGTCGCACCCCTTGTCTCCAACAGTGAAGGACACGTGCTCTTGGGATCGGTAATGCCACGCTGAACACCACTGGCCATGTCGTCAACGAAGAACAGGGTAGAAACGACAGTTTGCCCGTCTTCACATTGTATTGAATACATTCTGCATTATAAGAGATGCAGCAGGAGGTTTTAAAAGTGCTTTATAAAACACTCTCAGAGTTTCCACTGTGGTGCAGTGGGTTAGTGATCTGGCTTGTCTCTTAGGAGGTGCCAGTTTGGTCCTGGGCCTGGCACAGTGGGTTAAGAATCTGGTGTCGCCACAGCTGTGGTGTAGATCACAGCTGAGGCTCAGATTTGGTCCCTGGTCCAAATGCTGTGAGTACGGCCAAAAAGGAAAGAAATACAATAAAATACTACCTTGCAGAGTTCCTGCTGTGGTGCAGTGGGTTAATGATCTGACTCCAGCAGCTTGGGTCGCTGTGGAGGTGCAGGTTCAGCCCAACACAGTAGGTTAAGGATCTGGTATTGTGAGCTGTGAGCTGCAGCTTGGCTTTGCACCCTGTGAGAAACTTCCATGTGCTGCAGGTAGGGCCAAACAAACAAACAAAAAACAGCTATCTTGCATAATTTTAACCACACTCAATGTAATTACTCTCTTTAACATAGCAGTACAGGTGTTACAGGGAGTACGCTGTGCATTTCTGTTCTCTGAATGGCTTATTTTTCCAACTTTGAACTGCTGCTGAACTGAGCAAGTAATATCATCATTTTCACAAAACCCTGAGAATATACAGCTTTCTACAAAGAGTTATCAAAATACATGGTAAAAAAATAGGTGTATTCTCTAATAGCTTTCTTTTCTTTCTTTCTCTCTTTCTATCTTTCTATCCTTCTTCTTTTTAGGGCTGCACCTACAGCATGTGGAAGTTCCCAGGCTAGGGGCTAAATCAGAGCTGCAGCTATTGGCCTACACCACAGCCACAGCAATGCTGGATCCTTAACCCACTAAGTGAGGCCAGGGATCAAAACCCCAATCTCATGGGCACCAGTTGGATTTGTTACCATTGAGCCACAATGGGAACTCCTAGACGCTTTCATCTTAAAATATTTTGTCATCAGCACGTCTCTTTTTCACTTTAGGTTGTTAAGCATGTCAAACACAGGGGGGAAAAAGAATATAGTAAAATGAATGGTTACATATTCACTGTCCAGGTTTAACAATTTTTAATATTATGCCGTATTTGTGGCAATCTGTTAGGTTGTTGTAATTCAAAAAAATTACGGACATTACTTAATAACATAGAAATGGCAATGATTACTGTGCACACTAGTAAGCATCTCTGAAAAATAAGAGTAAATACCCCGAGAGCCTACATGGCATTCGCTGTTGCCTACATGGCACTTGCTGTCGCCTACATGGCACTTGCTGTCGTCACTGGCCATCCGTTATCCCATTATTTCCTGTTTAGTAGCATTTAGATTTGTAAGGACTGGTTAATTTCTGGTTAAACTTTTTTTTTTTTTTTTTTTTTTTTTTTTTGCCAAGAAAGCTTCCCTGCTGATGCTATGTCCTTCCTACTGTATCAGGTCGGTGCCAGGTGACCCCACTCTGAGGGATGTGAAGATTGATGCCCGGGTTCAGAGGGCACCACAGATCTCTCCATCATAATCTGTTCACCCTTATGATGAGTAAGTCATCTGTGGGTTTTCAGGCCCCTGACCCCTCTTTCCAGGAATGCTTCTCGCATCCATCAGCAATCCTGCACTGGGTCAGTTGTTTCATTCAAGCCTCCAAAATGGCGGTTTTCTCCTTTGAGTATTTATTGTATTTCCTAGGTCGATTACTTTCATTTTCTCCCTTCTTTCTTTCTTCCCTCCTTTCCCTTCCTTCCTCCCTCTCTCCCTCCCTTCCCCCTCCTTTCTTTCTTTCTTTCCTTCCTTCCTTCCTTCTTTCTCTCTCTCTCTCTCTCTCTCACATGCAGCATATAGAAGTTCCCATGCCAGGGGTTGAAGTGGAGCTGCAGTTACTGGCCTAAGCCACAGAGACACAGGATCCAAGCTGGGTCTGGAACCTACACCATAGCTCATGGCAACGCCAGATCCTTAACCCACTGAGGGAGGTCAAAGATTGAACCTGTATCCTCATGGATACTAGTCGGGTTTGTTACCACTGAGCCACAACAAGAATTCCCATTTTTCTTTTCTTTCCTTTTCTTTCTTTTCTTTTTTTTTTTTTTTGCTAGCACCCTTTCATAATGAGGTTTTTCTCAAATCAGGGCTCTTTTATAATCCTGATATACCTCCCAATATTTTTCCTTTAGTTACCAATGTTTAGAGTAGGTTGGCTTAGTATCTGGAACCTTTGGAATAAAATACTCTGTGTCCTTAGGTTGTAAATGCCTCGTGACGTAAATGGCTTTAGCCCCTGATGGAATTTCAGGTCTGTAAGCTATCAGAGCACCAGTAAGTTCAAAACTACTTAATTCAGCAATAAAGTCAAACTGAGTAAGTTGATTGGTGATTGGATTCAAATGGCAGTCAGTTGCATGCTATGGCTTGTCCTGTGGCATCATAGTGACCCAGTCCCAGGGTTCCCAAAGGAATAAGAGGAGGGTGTGTTTGTGAGAAGCGGAGAGGGAGTGTAGAAAGATCCCCCCATTGTTTCATGTATTGGGATTTTGAAGTTTTGCATTGTCATTGGTCAAAAGCATCAGAGCGGCCAGTATGTTCTAATTCCCCCCACCTGTGCCAGGGGCCCTCGGGTATCTGAGAGGGGAGTTCAGGGCACAGACTGCCTGGTAGAGGAGTTCCATGGTGGGCAGCAAGGCCTGGGGTCTCCTTCTTCTCAGCCAGTGTCTGGGGGAACCCTGAGAACAGGATGACCTTGGCTTGGAAGGTGACCTCAGGCAGCGTGGTCTTTCCTGAAACGTTCCGAGCAGCACATCCCAGGTCACACCCACATAGGGTGGACCCCTCATCGACCTCACAGGCCCTGTTCCCACCAACCCGTGCTCCGTCCATGTCCAGCGCAGGCTGCCCACAGCTTCCTGGAGAGGCTGAGTTCCCTCACGGGTCCAAGCAGGCTCGCCTCTGCCCCGGAAATCTCCACATGTGCCTCCATATTCGGCTCCGGGGTCCTCTAGTCCTGGAAGTGTTTCCTAGTTGCCTTTTCTCAAGACCTCTCACTCTACCGTAATTACAGATTTTCTCATCTGCCTCCCCTATTAGACGGTGAGCACATGTGAAAGGGGGGAAATCTTATTTCTTTCCGAACCTTTCCTGCCCAGCATGGAACTGCCTCATAGTAGGTGCTCAGTAAATGTTCTCCGAGTGGAACAAATGAATGAAAAGCATGATGGATGACTTAGGCTTGTCCTGCATTCACTTTTCTCCTTCCCTCTTCCGTGAACTAAATGGCAGAGCTGAATTTGCTCAAACCAAGTACAGAACACCTGGGATAGGGGTGTTGGAGCCTGGACAATTTCAGGCTCAGAGAAAGAAAACATTTTGCACATTAAGAATAGCTGGAGGGAGTTCCCACTGTGGAGCAGTGGAAACAAAATTGACTAGTATCCATGAGGATGTGGGTTTAATCTCTGGCCTGGCTCAGTGGGTTAAGGATCTGGCGTTGCTGCAAGCTGTGGTGTAGCTCACAGACGTGGCTCAGATCCGATGTTGCTGTGGCTGTGGTGCAGGCCGGCAGCTACAGCTCAGGTTCTTCCCCTAGCCTGGGAACTTGCATATGTCTCAGGTGCAGCCCCCCCCCCCGCAAAAAAAGGCAAGGATTGGAGTTCCCTGGTAGACTAGCAGTTAAGGGTCTATTGCTCTCACTGCTGTGGCTCAAGTCCCAACTGCCGTGCAGATTTGATCCCTGGCCCAGGAACTTCCACATGCCACAGGCTAGGCCAAAGAAAGAAAAAAAAAAAAAAGAATGGCCAAGGAGGATACATGTGGGACTAGAGAAAGAGACACTGAGGGGATTGGATGGAAACTGTTCTCAGTTTACAAAAACACTTTCACCAAGAACACTGCAATAAAGAATGAAGTTATTAAAGCTCAGCCACATAAACAGACCCTCTCAGCCCATCCCCCCAGATGAGAGTGGTCATGTAATCGTGCTATGATTAAGGAATGCCGATGAGTTAAATGCTTCGGAATATGCGAACAGACATAAATCAGTGGCTCCCAGCTTCGAACCCGGCATTCCTCAACATCCATTAATCTGCGGTTGGCTCCTCTCGAAACCCCTGGGCCCCTCCAGGCTTCTCTATCTCTTAATTGAAGCAGTGTGCCTTGGAGAATTATTGTCTTCCTTCCCCAACTTTCCCTTCCAAGGGTGGATTGCAAAACACGCAAAACAAACACAGGAAGGACTTGGATTCAATCGCTAGGCGAGCCTTTCTTGGCGTGCGTCTGTACCCACACACATGCTCTCAAAGTTCCAGCTTGAGGCAGGGTAGGCCTCTCCAATCAGGCCTCCTAATTGTTGGTGAATTCGGGACGGCCGGCTGTCTCTCCTGGCCAACTTTGAGGTATGAGGCAGCTGATGAAATCCAGGGCTGCAGATCAATTCACAATGGGATGAAGATGTGCTCTGGAAAATGTAGCTCCAGCATCTTTAATGTTCGCCTTTCCTTTCATCCCAACCTTCCCACTCCCGGGAGCTTAAGAGTTTGTAGTCAGCCCAGTGGCTGGAAGCACCTCCTTCTCCCCCCTGGCAGACAGATGTCTTCCGGCCTCCCTGCCCATCAACAGGAGCTCCCTGATTTATAACCCTGAACCCGGTGAGCAGGGCCCACTGAGGCCAGACCATCACCTGGCCTTGGCAGTGAATCTGGGGGGGAACACTGGAGCCTCTGGGGAAGGGGCCACCACCTCATTTCGGGTTGTGCAGATGAGAAAAGGGCTCTTGCACCTGGCAGCCTGCTGGCGCTCCCATTTGGAAGGGAAGGCGCCGGGGCCTCTAAATCACGCGAGAGCAGCTGCACCCAGAGCCTCATAAACTGGAGCTGCTAGGGCTGCGGTGACAGGGCGGCTCCAGAAGCCCAACTCGAAGGGCAGAGTCACTTGGAGTGTCTTGTTTAGATGAAATGAAAAAACAAACAAAACTGCAAGGGAGAAATTATTTGGTTATGCCATGATTTGTGTTTATAGCATTGAATGATATTTAAGTCTCCCAAGTCAAAGTTCTTTCACGTTCTCACTTTTTTTTTTTTGTCTTTCCATCTTTTCTAGGGCCACGCCCACGGCATATGGAGGTTCCCAGGCTAGGGGTTGAATCGGAGCTGTAGCCACCAGCCTACACCACAGCCACAGCAACAGGGGATCTGAGCCACGTCTGCAACCTATACCACAGCTCACAGCAACGCAGGAGCCTTAACCCATTGAGTGAGGCCAGGGATCGAACCTGCAACCTCATAGTTCCTAGTCAGATTCGTTAATCACTGAGCCATGATGGGAACGCCTACGTTCTTGATTTTTTAAAGTCATGTTTATTTGCTTAACAAAGAGCAAACACTTCTAAAGCACCTACTGTGAGTCCACGTGCTTAACAAATATTAACTCACATACTCTTTCTAACAGTCCCACCAGGAGGTACTATCCTTCCCCTCCTCATATCACTGAAAGTCAATAATTGCATTCTTTAAATTTTTTTTTTAACTCTTTGGACAATCTATTTGGAAAGCAAAGTTTGCTTTTTGTTTTTTTGTTTTTTTGGGGTTTTTTTAGGGCCACAGACATGGCATATGGAAATTCCCAGGCTAGGGGTCAAATCAGAGCTGCAGCCATAGCAACAGTGGATCAGAGGCACATCTGTGACCTACACCATGGCTCACGGCAACGCTGGATCCTTAACCCACTGATCGAGGCCAGGGATCGAACCGGCATCCTCATAAATACTAGTCAGATTCTTAGACCACTAAGCCACAGCAGGAACTCCAGGATTTTTAGGTGTATATAATATCACGGTGTGTGTGTGTGTGTGTAAATATTCCTCCAACAAACTGGTTTAAGCACTTCACCAAACTGCTAACTGATAGATCTGGTATAGTCAGTGGTAGAAATGAGACTGACTAGTCCTTTCAGGTATGATGGCTATAAAATAAGACATGCTTGTTTGATCAAAATTCTCTTAATAATTTTCCCGAGACTGATGGTTTCAGGTTTCAGTGGTTTTCAAATAACCTTATACAATCAGACTAGACTGAAGAATTCAAGAAAACCCACTGCAGAGTTGAAACTGGGCTTGACCACTGGTGACCAGGGTATTTAATCAACTCATGGCTGCCTGTAACTCTGCTCTTTGGCTCTTTGTAATTCCCCTTGGTCCTGAGCAGTTGCAGCAGAGGGTGAGGGCATTTAGTTACAGGACCAGCTGTAAAACAAAGCACAATTGCTTTGAAAGACTCCACAGTGCTATTTACAGGCAGGGCCAAACTGCAGTCAGTGTGCTATGCTCTGTGAAAACCCAGGACCCCTGGTTGCACTTTTGAGGGTTTGGACATTCTTTGGGGTGCTCTGAAGCCTGCTCAATTCAGACTGTGAACATCTCTTCCCACCTCTGCATTCAGAGATGTTAAGTTGGTACCTTGACCTCAGCCCTGGTGGAAGCATTTACACCATGGAAATTGGCAAACGCTATAGTGGAACTGCTTTGCCAGTCCCCAGAACCAACCGACCAGCATGCCGTCAGCAAAGGAAATCTGAAACTTATGGAACTTTCCAACAAAGCAGGGTTGCATATTAAAAGAATTTTTTAAAGGAAGAGTCACTGGGAAAAGTAGAAACCAAGATACTCTAAGAAGAGTACAGGAGACTTCCCGCTGTGATGCAATGAGAGGGGTGGTATCTCTGCAGTGCCAGGATGCAGGTTCGATTCCCAGTCTGGCACTGTAGCTTGGATCTGATCCCTCGCCTGGGGATCCCTCGCCTGGGAATCCCATATGCCCCAGGGCGGCCAAAAGAGATGGCAGGTTTGCTTCTGAAGAATAAATGGCCACCTTTCAAAAGAACCAGGGAGAGAGCACAGCATCCTCAATCCTGTCCTCACAAGCCACAGAAAGAGGCAGGCCGAGCGACAAAACTGCTCAGCCACCTGCTACCTCAGACCCGTCCACCTGCTTTCACGCACATGCTGGGCGTGCCAGCCGATGCTCTAGCCCCCTGTTCCCACTTAACTTGCCATGACGCTGGGAGTGGCAAAATCAGTTCATTTGTAACTTGTGTCAATTGGAGGAAAATATTGAAGCAAGTGTTCATTTCCTATTGCTGCTGTAATAGATGACCAGAAACTGCCTTAAAACAAGACCAATTTTTGATCTTAAGGTTCTGGAGAGATGGATCTCCCTGGGCTGAAACCCAGGTGTTGGCAGGCTGTGTTCTTTTCTGGAGGCTCCAGGGGAGAATCCAGCCCCTTGCCTTTTCCAGCCTCTAGCTTTCTTTCCACCTGCATCCTTGGCTCCTGGTCATTTTTTTAATCACCAAAGCCAGCAATGGCCAGTGGGGTCTTTCTCACATCACATCCCTCTGACCCTGACCCTCTGATTCTGTCTTCTACATGTAAGGACCCCTGTGACTGCATTGCACCCATGCAGATAGTCCACACTAATCTTGTTATATTATAATCTTGTTATAACCAGCTGGTTAGCAGCCTTAACTGACCCTTGTCTTGTGACAAGACATTCTGGAGATTAGGATGTGGACATCTTTGGTGGGAAACCATTTTGCCTGTCATACCAACACGTGCCACCCAAGTCTTCAGTGAAACACCCTGGAAGTGACTTTAAAATTACATCTATCTAGGAGTTACCATTGTGGCTCAGCAGGTTAAGAACCCAACATTGTCTCTGTGAGGATGCAGGTTCAATCCCTGGTCTTGCTCAGTGAGTTACAGGTCTGGCGGTTGCTGCAAGCTGTAACATAAGTTGCAGATGCAGCTCGGATCCAGTGTTGCTGTGGCGTAGGCTGCAGCTGCAGCTCTGATTCAACCCCTGTTCTGGGAACTTTCATATGCCGCAGGTGCTGCTATAAAAAGAAAAAAACAAATTACATCTCCCTCTCCTTTTTTTTTTTTTTTTTTTTAGAGGGCCCCAACCAAAGTCACTCCACCCCAGGCTCTATCCTCAGTGATGGCCAAGGAAATGCAGAGTGAAACCATATCTGTTCTGGATCCCCGGAATGGGTTTTTCTGGTAGTTCCATAGATTTAAGGACAAAAATTAGAGGTGTTAGTATTCTCCTGCCCCAAATGATTACTGTATCCAAACTCTTTAAAATCATGTCCTTTGTTTCCAGCTCTGCTTGGCTTGGGTACCGCTGGGCCTTCTCTGATGCCCGCCACCCTCACTCACATGTTCAAACCCCACACAGAGGGAGTGCACCCACCTTGGAGAACCAGGCATCCGTCTTGACACATCACACAGACTGTTCTTGGGGGACTTGAATGTGGGCCTGGATTACCCCCCCCCCCCCCCCACTGGAGTCAGGCTTCATTCTCAGGGAGTCATTTCCAAGAATCTTAAAGAACAGGGTGGAGCTGGCTGGGGAGCAGGGAGGCCAGACTTAAGAAACATAGCTTGCAGGGAGTTCCTGCTCTGGCTCAGCAGGCTAAGAACCCAACTACTAGTTGGGTTCATGAGGATGCGGGTTTGATCACTGGCCTCGCTCAGTGGGTTAAGGACCTGGCATTGCCATGAGCTGTGATGTAGGTCAAAGATGTGGCTCAGATCTGGCATTGCCGTGGCTGTGGTGTAGGCTGGCAGCTGCAGCTCCAATTCAACCCTTAGCCTTGGAACCTCCACACGCTATGGGTGCTGCTCGAAAAAGAAAAAGAAAAGAAATATAGTTCTTAATTCACTACGCGGGCTTTCCCTCCAGGGCAGGACCATTTCCTTGGAGTTTGGGGTCTAGGAACTGAACCAACGTCTGTCTCTCGATCATGTAATTCAAGTTCATCATATTAGCCCCCGAGGAGAGGGAGTGGATTTGAGGGTGATCTGATCTGATCTGGAAGAGGTGCCCAAGGTGACCCAGCCCAACAAATTGCTGAGCCTCCTTGGGTCTGCAGGGCCTTGTCACAGAGCCCCATGTGTCACCCTCGCCTCCACCCTCCCCAGTGTGAGGCCTCCTCCCCAAACGTCCAGCCTGTGAGCCAACATTTTCTAATAATCATTTCCTACGTAAAATCAACAAGGGGAAAAATTCCTCTTCAAGCACACGTCTAGATGACTACATTTCTCTTTGACAGAGAATTATCAATGACGGCCCCATGGCTCCTGAGACTGTAGAGATTGGAAACCTCTGATTAATGGGGTAAGACAGATTGTTGATATTCGTGGAATTCAATATTCTAACCTCAGACCCATGTTTACAGCACATGGACTTGCAACTTTGAAAAAAGCCCTGCTTTTTTTCTGTTTGGTAATTGGGAGAGAGCTCTGGAGCAGGGAAACCAGGCCAACCTGTCTAGTTGGGTAGCCTAAACCAAACCATCTATTTTATATGGTGGTTTAGAATTTAAAATCCACACAGACATAGAAAACGAACTCATGGTTGCCAAAGGGGAAAAGGGGGAGGAATAAATCAAGAGATTGGGATTAACAGATACACACTATATATAAAACAGATAAACAATAAAGACCTACTGAATAGCGCAGGGAGCTATAGTCACTCTCTTGTAATAACTTGAAAAGAATCTGAGAAAGAATATAAATAACTGAATTATATATATAACTGAATTACATACCTATAACTGAATTATATATATAACTGAATCACTTTCCTGTGCACCTGAAACATTGTAAATCAAATGTAGTTCCGTGCAAAAAATAAAAGAATTTAAAATCCACGTAATACCTGGGTATTCAATACCCTGTGATAAATCATATTGGAAAAGAACACGAGAAAGAATATACATGTATAACCGATTCGCTTTGCTGTACAGAGGAAATAAACACAACACTGTAAATCAACTATGCTTCAACGAAAGTTTTTTAAAAAGCAAATAATACCTAGAGATTCTCGGGCCACAGTATTTTTCCTATTGTACCTGCCACCAGGCCTGTTGCAACCCTTCCAGCGCGCCCTGTGTTTAACTTTTCAAAGCCGTGTAGAACTTCCCTCGCTCAAACAAGCAACAGAAAACATAACCCATGTGTCCCAGGCTGAAGTCATGTATTATTTTTTTCTTTCCTTCTTTTACCTAAAAAAAAAAAAAAAGAGTAAAACATGGAGCTCTTCATGAAATCCGACTCCACTGAAGAATGATAACATTTCATTCCACATTCGTGCAGCCCCCAAGTTCATAGTTAGATGAAGGCGACCACTTTCATTCCCATCACCTTGTTATGGCTTCAACATCACGCTGCGTTATTATTTGCCCCATTTTGCAGAGGAGCTCAATGAAGAACAGAATGAATAACTTACCCCAAATTACCCATGAAGCCAGGGTTATTAGAATTCCCAGGCCAGTGGGCTCACCACAAAACTACACCGCCTGACAAACAGACATGGTGGGGAGAGCAAGCCACGTCTCCATCCCACACGATCCCTGTTGACGCACCAGGTGGGAAAGAAGCCAGGTGTAATTTGTTCATGCCAAAAGAACGGGTGATGGGTCATTTGAATATTTTAGAGATAAGAGAATGCATGTCTTCAGAGGTTACTGAAATTTACTTTTTTTTGAAGCAACACTGATGGATAAATCATAAACACAAGGTGACATGTGGGTTGGAAGCCATCCAGCATGGAGAATTGGTGGGGTTTGTGATAAAGGAGGAAAATGGGCCCTTTTTCTGAGGAATGCTCCAGAAGTTTCGTTGTGTTTCTAGAACCAGAAAGTGAGCATAAGCTTAGAATGTAGCTGAAAGATGAGCCGGAAGTAGAATGATAAAGTGGGTGGAGTTTATCTTTGTGCTTTTCCCATTTCCCCCCGGGACCCCACCTCTTCGCTGCAGCCTATTCCTGTCCTTGAGTCCTCCTGGTGACTCCTGCCTACTAAAAGGACACCTCGCTGCAGGCCTTCTGGAAAACCTCGTTGCCTCAGATGTCTCACCCCCATCAAACCTCATCCACCCCAGTCCTATTCCTTCAGACTTTGTTTCCCCGCCTGAAAATGGATGCAGGCAGATGAGTCAGAGAAACGGTCCTTACGAATGCATTAGCCAGATGGTATGTCATCTCTCCTAGATGAAGATAATGACAATAATGTCATTTTTCACTGCACTTTCATTCTTCAAGAGATTTGAGAATATCATGGATGGATTGCAAAGAAAATGGGAATAAAAAATTTAGCTTCTGCTATACAAAAGAGGATTTTTGCAGCAAAACAATAAGCTTAAAAGTCATGCATTTTGGAGTTCTCATCATGGCTCAGCAGTTAACAAATCTGATGAGGACACAGGTTTGATCCCTGGCCTCACTCAGTGGGTTAAGGATCTGGCATTGCTGTGAGCTGTGGTGTAGGCCAGCAGCTACAGCTCTGACTTGATTCTTAGCCTAGGAACCTCCATTTGCCATGAGCGCAGCCCTAAAAAAAAAAAAAAAAAAAAGTCAGGCATTTTAGAGAGAAAGATTTTTTTCAATTCCTTTTTATTTGTTTTGACTGTAAATGGGATTCTCTCTGATTCCTCTTTCTGATCTTTCATTATTAGCATGTAGAAATGCAATTGATTTCTGTTGTATTAATTTTGTAGCCTGCAACTTTGCCAAATTCGTTGATGAGTTCTAACACGTTGCTGCTGCTTCAATTCCCTCTTATCCGTTGGCATACCCAAAGCCAGGAGTGGAGGACTAAGCCATAGAGTAGTACACTCAGAAGGAAAGGGAGAGTGGCATCTGCACCTTCCAGCCCTAGAAGATTGTGGGGTGCGGGCTGCCCGAAGGACGAGTTAGCGGTGAGCTGTGTGGGTCCCAATCCTGCCTCTTCCGGGATGGGAGACCCAGAGAGGGAAGTACCTTTGCTAAGTCAAAGGGATGGTGAAAGCAAAGGGGCTCATTCTGTGTTTTTTATTTGGGGGAACATCACTCTGTCGGGTGATTTCTCACAAGCACAGAGAGGCCCTTGAGAAACCAAGAGGATGGTGGAGCACTATGTAGCCGAGAGAGTCTAGTGACACTAGACAGGGGGCCACTAGCGAGCTCAGCGGCGTGGGGAAGGGGCTGTCAGCTAGCTCAGCTGAGTCGGGGAGGGACTGTCAAGTGGCCCATTATGGTGGGAGCCAAGTGACCCGTATCGGAGAGTGTCCAGAGGCAGATGGAGGCCATGGCAGAATCCCAGAAGGCTCCCTACCTTACCCCAACTCACCACCCGGCCCTGATGGGTCAGGAAGGAATAGCCTTTGGTTGCATCTGCCACGGAGGTCAGCTGACCAGCTCTACCCACAAGGGGGTCAACCAGCCCCACCCACAGTTGTGCACACAAACCCCCATCTTTCCTCCATGTGCCCAGACACTACTTTGGGGAGGACGATGGGGTGAGGATGGAATCGAGACGGGTCAGGTTGCATCTCTGGACACTTTCAATTAGTGCCTCTCCCATTGGGGCTGAGGACTGGGCTGGGCTGGTCCTCCAACGCTGCTGGCATGAGATGATAGAAGCAGTAAAATTGAGGGTAGGTATTCAGAAGCACCTTGGAGCAATTTGACAGGATAATTTCATGTTTACTGAAATCAATCATAAAAAATGTTGGCTTGTACTTTGTATGTCTTCTTAAATTTTATTTTCCAGTAATCCATTTCGATTGCATTTTATGGAAGTCTCTGCAGCTGGTTGGAAATTAAAAAAAAAAAAGAAGGGTCCCCTTACCACAGATAGTTGGAAAAGCACTGGATGTTGGAAGGGACCAGGATTTAAACCAGATGAACTATTTTTCCCTTCAAGCCAGTGAACAGGGACTTGTAGAGGTAGATCGGATTAGTTCTGGGAAAAATTAAAGAAGCAACGTGGCAAAGTTTCCTGCACATCAGAATCATAATGAGAATGAATATCCTACCCCCACCCCCACCCCCACCCACCGCATCTCTCAAGGCCTCCTTTTGGCTCCAGCTCATATGGCACCTTCAGGGAACACACCTGCAGAGTGTCCTCTTGGGGAGCACCCCCCCAACCCTCCCAGGGTGCCTTAACCCCCAAGAGATGTATTCCCTCAAGTGGCATGAACCCCACGTGGGGTGAGTCCTAAGAGGTAACTAGTGTGGGGCTCAGAGACAGAAATGCTACAAAGTTCGACTTTGCAGATGTGAGAGCCGCCCCATTTGAAGGAGTACATGAATCTGCTGTCCCAGCAAAGTGCGACTTTACGGATGCGAAACCAAGTTCTGGGTTCAGGAATCTTCCCTTCTGGCGCCATGGTCTTGATCTCACCCTTGTCAGTGGGGATCATTCTAAAGACAAATAGCTGTGTTTATTTGTGGACAAATGTGGACAAATCCACATTTCACCAGTCCTGTCTGTTACAGAGGAATATCTTTGAATTTTGAGGATGCTTGACTTTCAGATAGATCTACCTACCTCAGGTGGCCTTAATGACCTCTTCAAACATATACAAGTCTTGTCTCGGGGCTGATTAACTTAATGACCCCAGAGGTGAGGGAAAGGCTGCACATAGACACGGAGTAAGATCCTCTTTGAAAATCAACTGGAAACAACGAAGAAATTTGGCCAAAAGCTGTGTAAGCCAATGGGAATGCAATTTCATATCCTGAGATTTGTTTTAGGAGGACAAGGGTAGGTAAAGAGACTTCTCAGTGACTGGTACCTCTCATCCCTTTGATGCTGTTCTAAGTGCTTTCCTATTGGTCGTCTGGTTTCATGCAGACAGCCACCTGCTGAAGCCAGCATCTCTCCCCACAAAGCGGGAGCCCCGAGGGTTGACATGGGCAGTTTGCCTGGAAGGGGCTGAGCTAAATTTCCAACGCAGCCTAAAGCTGTGGACCGATGGCCATGAGCCCTCAGAGGAATTGTATTGAAAGGACCACAGAGTCCACGGCCACCCAAGACAGCACCTCGCTGCTTCTCTGTTGCCATGTAGACTTCACCTCCAATAACAGAGGAGGTGAGTCTGATCCAAAGGGAAGATTTTCCTACCTGGAATGTAGGCTGTTTTAACTAGAAAAGACTGGAGCACACATCTTATCAATTGAGGACTTCAGAGAAGCAAACACCAAGTCTCTTTGCTTTGAGAGCTGCAAGGTGGATGACAGAAGGGCCCCCAAGGTGAGTTGTAACCGCTGCTCTCATCTGCCAGCTGATAAGCAAGGTGGCCCTGCTCAGCATCAGGAAGTGAAGTAAGGAAATGACGCACTGTCCACCAGTCACTCGGACCCCAGCAAAGTGGCCTTGGGGGAACACTGCCATTTGGGGCTGATATTTACAGAGAAGCATCTCTGAGGCTAAAACAGAGGTGAGGGGAGTTCCCATTGTGGCGCAGTGGAAATGAATCCGCTAGTATCCATGAGGATGCAGGTTCCATCCCTGGCCTCACTCAGTGGCTCTGGCGATGCCATGAGCTGTGGTGTAGGTCACAGACGCAGCTTGGATCTGGTGTTGCTGTGGCTGTGGTATAGGTCAGCAGCTGCTGCTCCGATTCGACCCCTAGCCTGGGAACTTACATATGCCACTGGTGTGGCTCTGAAAACCAAAAAAAAAAAAAAAGGGAAACAAGGGATGAGTAATGATCACAGTGAAATGTCTTTGAATTCCCTATCCCAGTGCTGCCCAAATCAGATCTGCCGTGCAAAATTACCTGTGACTGTGTACACACGCACACACACACACCCTGCCCTGCAGAAAAGCTGGGGAAGTCTGGCTGTGTGTGTCCACATGTGCAGTCTCGGAAGCTTCTGTTAAAGCTGAAACTGCTAAGTGGGACCTACGAGTCTTTGGACATCGTCACACACACCAACTGACCAGCCTTCGCTGGGGACTCAGAGCGCCCTCCCGGAGCCCGTGGAGTGGTAATGAGCTGGCTTTGAAGACGGCTGGAAAAGTTCCCTCCAAACTCCACATATATCCATCACCCCAGCCAGCCCCGGGGGGCTCCCGGCCTCCTCTGGTTTTACAAAACATTGGAAACATTTGAACGTTGGAGAAAACTTATGACCTTGGAACACGTAGCCTGTTTTCTTACAACTTAATGAGACTAAATCGTTGATAAGTTCTGTTTTGAAGCCTAATAGTGCACCCCCAGGCAGGGCGCCGGGAGCCAAAGCATTTCTACTCTCCCCTCCCTGGGTTCCCATGCTGAGAAGTGCACGTGAGGGTCGTTGGCCCACAGCCCCCTCCCCAGCTAGAACTCTCCAGCGATTTCTGGCAAAGCCACAGTAGTTTTAGCCTGTTGAATATTGGCAATTTATTTGAACCCCCTCCTAATAGCTTCCAAATACAAGAAAAGCAGCCCTTGCTCCGTCAGGCAGAGTTGTGATGGGTGATCCAGCAAAGCAGCGCTGTTCGAAGCTCAGAGTTGGGCAGGACTAGGGATGTTCATGTATTCATTTGACAAACATCCGCCCATGGCTTGTGGCCTGAGAGGCCTCTGGCTGGCCCAGGGGATCCCTGGGGATAGAAGAGAGGCTGACTTTTGCTCTCAGGGGGCCCACCGTGAGCTGAGCTGCCCGGTAAAGGAGGAAACACTCCTATAAACATCATCGAAGAATCTGGCAAAAGACAATTGTTTCTGTGATTTGGGGGTGGCTTTAGAATCAGAGAAAGTTATATGGGAGATTTATCAGGTTTTGCAGATCCCTCTGGGGCTGCCTCAGGCCCCTTGACCCTGCAGAGGTAGAAGCAGAAGAACATAATCAGGATTTATTAAGTGCTTCTTCCAGGATAATACCTCCTCTGGGGGGGATATATGGGCCCCTTGCCCTCAAGGAGCTTAACTAGCATTGGGAAGGTCAGACATCACAGGCCTGTGTCCTGTGGAAACACTGGAATGTAGTGGGTAAAAATCCCCAAATACCAGCTTTCACTTCAGGTCGCAGCTGTGTGACTTCAAGCAAGTTTCTTCACCTCTCTGTGCCTCACTTTCCCCTTTATGAAATGGCAATACTGATAGTCTCTATTTCCTAGGAATATTGTGAGGAATAAAGGAGTGGAACAGAACAAGGCAGGCCCGGTTCACACTAAGCACTGACTGTGCAGTCATTTCTGTTATAACCCGGGCCCTTTATCCACCACGGCCCGCCCCCACCCCACCCCACCCCTGCCCCACCATGGAGCACCTCTAATCCTGCACTGCAGTTCTAGGTGCTCTCATCCGCCTTTGGAGGCAGGGTCTGTGGCTGGAATGCAGGGACCAGGCCTGTACCTGGAAGCCATCAGTGTCCCCAGAAGAAAGAATGGACTTTCCTGTAGGAGATGGTGTGAAACGTGGTTTCCACTTTGGAGCTGAGATGGCTTTGGATGCAATAGCGTGTCTGGCTGTGGTTCCTCCCCCTGCTCAGGCACGGTAGCCTGAATACCTTCCCCTAGGTGCTATTGACTGTGGCAGGGTCCTGCCAGGGGCTGACCAGTGAGACCAGCATCCTGCCCATGGTGGGAGGGTAGCCCGTCCACTTGCCTGCCTAGTTCAGCGTCGCGGAGCCTGGCTCCTCTATAGCGTCAGCAGGGCTCTGGGAAAGGTACAGCAGGAAATGAGGGAGAAGGGAGTCTGGTTTGCTGGGCTTGGCTGTCGCGTTTCCCTGAGTATTGGCCCGTGAAGGGGCTCCCAGCAGAAAAGAGCTGGAAGGTGTGTCGTTCCAGCAGCAGCTGAGCTGGAGACCCCCGGGCATCCGTTCCCCTGGAGGGGACCCTGCCTCGTGGGAGCTGCCAGCCTCCACTGTATTGAAATATACCCCCTTGCCATTTTCACCCTCCCTTTCTCTGGGCCCCTGCACCTCTTATTTCAGGAAAGCAAGAGGCCAAAGAAGGGAGAGGTAAGACCACAGCAAGTGCTGCCAGCTGCCCCCATCAGCCAGAAGGGGGTCCTCCTACCGACGGGGTCCCCATGGCCACAGCAACCTTGTGATGATGCAGCGTCTTGGTCTCCAAGCAGCTGCCTCCTGCAGAGTCAGTGCACATTCAGCTGATGCCGGAACGGCTCCTATTGGCCATCAGGCCCAGGGCTTGACATGTCTCATCTCAGCTGACCCCTGGGCAGCAGGGCAGCTGGGCAGCTGAATTATCCTGCTTAGACAGGGAAATGGATGCACGAGGCAACAGCATCAGTCCCAGAATCAGTCAGAACCCTCCTCCCACCCCCCAGCAGGCGGTGGTCCAGCTCAGAGAAGGAAACAGGGAGGAACAAGGCTTCCTTCCAGCTGGGAGACCAAGGATGCAAAGCAGAGACCATGCTATTCCAAGGACGGCACGCATCCGGGAGACGGGCGTTTCAGGAAATGCAGAGGTCTCATTTCCTATCATCCTGTGATAGGGATTCGAACTTCTTTTACTTCCTGTCAATGAAAACTAGTTTCCCCAAAAGTAGGGTGGTTTTTTTTTTGGACAGGAGTCCTAATCCAATTCAATCATGGCCCTTTCTAGAATTTTTTTTTTTGCCTTTTTTTTGGTCTTTTTTTTCCCAGGCTGCACTCAACACACATGGAGGTTCCCAGGCTAGGGGTGGAATCAGAGCTGTAGCCACTGGCTTACACCACAGCCGCAGCCATGCCAGATCTGAGCCGCACCTGCAACCTACACCACAGCTCCTGGCAACACTGGCTCCTTAACTCACTGAGCAAGGCCAGGGATCGAACCTTTTTCCGCATGGATACTAGCCGGTTTTGTTACTGCTGGGCCACAGTGGGAACTCCCCGTGGCCCTATCTAGAAGGCCAGAGAAAGAGCATCTGGAGTATTTTTTTCCAGCAGGTGTCATTCATGACCCTTTAAGGAGAATGAATTCTGCGGTAGGTCAACTGAGCTTGGCCACGAATGTAACCCAGAGCCCACACATGCCCACAAGTCCACCCCATCAATACAACCATCAGCTCCCCTTCCCCCATGGGACATGTTTTAACAATGACAGGGATTCAGGAAGTCCATTTGAGGCCAAAAAAGCCCATGCATCTTTACAGCTGCTAGGACCATTCTGATTTTATTATTATTGTTGTTGTTGTTGCTATTATTATTATTATTTTCAAGCAGTACTGGATGCTTTGCTGCTGAGAAAAGCAACTACCGGTCTCTATATCTTTTTTATCGCTTGGGAGAATTTTCCTTCTGAGCGTGTTCCAGAGGTACCTTCTAGTCTTCCTGCATTTGGCTCATGCCAGCAGGCTGCTCACCAGACTACCTCATGACTCAGTGCCAGCTCTGAGGAACGTAATCAGTTGCAAATGTTTCAGGGTGTGTGACGGATGAATGTAGTAACTTTATCACTTCTCCCATTTTTTACTGTTAGCAAACTGTAGAAATCTCACACGAGACAGCCTCCTCTCTACTCCCCCACCTTCCCCACCCCCAACCGTCCTTTAAACACGATGAAAATTAGAGCCAAGAAGGATGGCTGCTCTGCGTCCAGGGAAGGCAGGGGCAGGCTGAAGCTGCTCCTCCTCTCAGCCGGTGGGACAGAGCTGCTGTCTGTTTCAGCATCTCCAGCAGCCTGGGGGAATTTTCTCCTTTCATGTGAAAATCTGTCCCACTAGTGTGTGGTCCCACAAGGGAGCATGCCTGGTGCATCTGGGATCTCCAGGAGGGGTGGTTATGACAGAGCTGGTTCAGAGGTCCCCCACCGCCCCCCGCCGCCCAGGTTGTATCTCAGATCCAGATCAGAGAAGTAGCTTCCCAGAGTTCCTGGTGCGGCTCAGCTGGTGGCAAATCTGACTTGTATCCATGAGGATGCATGTTCAATCCCTAGCCTTACTCAGTGGGTTGGGGATCCAGCACTGCTGTGAGCTGTGATGTAGGTCTCAAGATGTGGCTCGCATCTGGCATTGCTGTGGCTGTGGTGTAGACCGGCAGCTGCAGCTCCAGTTCGACCCCTGGCCTGGGAACTTCTATGTGCTGCAGGTGCGGCCCTAAAAAGATAAATTTTTAAAATTTTTTAAAAAAGAAAAGTAGCTTCCCTAACAGCTACATTCCAACTACTCCCTATAACATGTGGCTATGGTCCAACCGCTATTTGCATCACCCTACCCTGTGCCAGGCACCTTGCCCAAAGCTGGAAACCAGTCTGTGGGCAGGAAAGCAGACAAGAGAACTGGACCCTTAGAGCACTATGTGCAAAAGTGGGCTGTGGACAGCGTGCCAGTCGTCAGCACGGGAGAGGACGAAGCTCAGGCAAGAAAGCCTATCGGAAGGTAAACAGCATGTCTACCTGTTCGTCTCACTGGGGTCCACATTCTCCCTCAGTGGGGAGGCCCAGGGGAGCTCAGCCAGGCCATCAGGTCTGTGTGTTACTTTCCTGGATCTGCTGTCACCACGCACCACAGATGGGACAGTTTATACGACACTAAGTTATTGTCTCATGGTTCTGGGGGCCAGAGATCTGAGACTACACTGTCTTCAAGGTCAGTTTGTCCTGGAGGCTCTGAAGGAGGAACCATTCCAGGCCTCTCCAGTTGCTTCCAGTGGTTGCCGGCCATCCTTGGCTTTGGCTTTGTAGAGGCATCACCCCCATTCCTGCCTCCATCTTCTGCTGAGCTCCTCCCTCTGTGTGTCTCTATATAGCCTTCTTCTAAGGACACCAGTCACCTTAGGTTAGGGACCCACCCTCTCCAGTATGGCCTCATCTTGATTAATTACACCTGGAAAGACACTGTTCTCAGGCTAACGGTTGAATCAGAGCTGCAGCTACCAGCCTGCATCACAGCCATGGCCACGTGGCATCTAAACCATGTCTGCAAGCTATACTGCAGCTCATGGCAATGCCGGATCCTTAACCCACTGAGTGAGGCCAGGGATCGAGCCTGCATCCTCATGGATACTAGTCTGGTTCATTACTGCTGAGCCACAACAGTAACTCCAAGATACTGTTTTCATAGAAGGTCGCATTCTGAGGTTCTGGGTGGGTATGAATTGGGCAGGAGGGAGGTATTGGGCAGCCAGAGCTGGGGTGTGAACTTGAGGATATGCAGATGATGACTGCTGACCATGGAGGCCACCCACGCAGGGCTGGCAGGTCACTCCATCAGCAGCCGAGCTACCCCTCTGGAAAAGTTGAAAACCCCAGGTCATTTAGATTTGAGGCGCAGTTTCAGTTCATTCACACAAAGGAAGTCAAGTTTACAAGATCTACTACTCACAGATCCCAGAAAAGGAGGGACACTGTGAGCCGGAGGAAGGTCTGTTGTCCATCCCAGGTCACGGCCAGCGGGGGATGCAGAGCAGGACAGCAGGCAGCTGTGACGTATAAGGTGGCTGGGCTGGAGGTCACTCACTTTTCTCAGGCTCAACTCTAAGTGGTTATTTTAAAAGGCCCCGCAGGGGAGTTCCTGTTGTGGCTCAGCAGGTTAAGAACCCAAATAATATCCATGAGGATGCAGGTTCCACCCTTGGCCTTGCTCAGTGGGTTAAGGATCCAGCATTGCCATGAGCTGTAGTGTAGGTCGCAGATGCAGCTCAGATCCCGCATTGCTGTCTATGGCGTAGGCCAGCAGCAGCAGCTCCGATTCAACCCCTAGCCTGGGAACCTCCATATTCCATGGGTATAAACTTAAAAAGAAAAAGAGAAAGAAAGAAAGAGAGAAGGAAGGAAGGAAGGAAGGAGAGAAAGAACGAAAGAAAGAAAGAAAGAAAGAAAGAAAGAAAGAAAGAAAGAAAGAAAGAAAGAAAGAAAGAAAGAAAGAAAGAAAGAAAAAGAAAGCCAGCCAGCCAGCCAGCCAGCCCGCCCCAGGAAAAGGGAATTTGGGGTGGGAATCCCAACCTCAGGCTTGGATCTAAATGTCCAGACTTGGTGTGAGCAGGGCTGCCACACTGTGAAATCCCCAGGGAACATCTCAAAGAAGATTTTCTCATCACAGGGTCACTGCTCAGTGCCCCCACAGTCTCCACTGGCAGCATGGCTGGGGCCCTGGCATCTCCCTTGGCACGGGGGCTGTTGCTGGTGTAATACAGAAGCAGAGAGAGAAGAGAAAAGTTCCCCAGGGATGGGCGAAGGCCAGGGGTGAGGACGGAGACCTGAAGGATGGAACCAGGAAGGACCAGAGAAGTGGGAGCCGGCGGTCCAGGGCCCCTGTTGCAGACAAGACGGGAAATGGGCCCCCTGTGCAAAAGGCAGAAATAGGACAAAACCTGGGCACTCAGGTGCCATGGCCCCAACGTCCCAGATACCATGTAAAGTGTGTCCTGAAAAGAAAAAAAAAAAAGAGAAAATGACACTGAAACTTTATTTTTTATTTTTTAATTAATGTATTTATTACATTTATAGTTGTACAATGATCATCACAATCCAGTTTTATAGGATTTCCATCCCACACCCCCAGCGCATCCTCCCACCCCCCAAACTGTCTCCTTTGGAAACCATAAGTTTTTCAAAGTCTGTGGGTCAGTATTTGTTCTGCAAAGAAGTTCATTGTATCTTTTTTTCAGATTCCACATGTCAGTGATAGCATTTGATGTTGGTGTCTCAATGTCTGACTGACTTCACTTAGCATGATAATTTCTAGGTCCATCCATGTTGCTAAATATGCTGGTATTTTGTTCCTTTTAATGGCTGAGTAATATTCCAGTATGTATATGTACATCTTGATCCACTCCTCTGTTGATGGACATTTAGGTTGTTTCCATGTCTTGGCTATTGAAAATAGTGCTGCAATGAACATGGGAGTACATGTGTCTTTTCGAGTCATGGTTTTCTCTGGATAGATGCCCAGGAGTGGGATTGCTGGGCTTTAAATATAGGTTGGGACCACTTTGTGCTTTGGGGCATTTAGGAAGGCAGTATTTTTATTTATTTATTTGGCCATGCCTATGGCACGCAGAAGTTCTAGACCCAGGGATTGAACCTGAGCTACAGCAGTGACAATGCTGAATCCTTAACCGCTAGGCCACCAGGGAACTCTGGAAGGAGATCTATCTATCTATCTATCTAGGTATCTTTTATGGCCGCACCTGTGGCATATTGAAGTGCACGTGCTAGGGGTTGAATCAGAGCTGCAGCTGCCAGCCTGCACCACAGCCACAGCAACGCAGGATCTGAGCCGCATCTTCAACCTACACCACAGCTCACAGCAACACCAGAGCCTTAACCCACTGAGCAAGGCCAGGGATCCAACCTGTATCCTCAAGGACACTCGTCAGGTTCTGAACCTTCTGAGCCACACAAGGAACTCCTGGAAGGCAATATTTTTAAACAAATCAGAACACGGGGTCATCATCATTCCAAAAGGCAGCATTTATTTGCTTTTTTAGCCATCAGTAGACATGTAGTCCACACCTCCCAGGCTGTGGTCTGGATGCTGGGGACAGAGCAGTGAGCAGAGAAGGGACTCTTTATACGCTTACAGTTCAGGAGGGAAGGAGATGTTAGGAAATCAGGGACAAGCACGGGCTTTGGAGGCCACCTGTGCTCAGGGGAACAATTAAGCATGGCAGGGAGGGGACACGTGGCCCTGTGAGGCCGGGAAAGGGCTGCAGGTGTGAAGCTGGCCAGTGGAGGGCTTCCTGAGAAGGTGACACTTGAGTGATGATCTGGAGGACGAGAGGAAGGTCTCTGATTCAAGGTCGTCCTTGACGTCCCCATCCTTACCCGGCGCAGGTAACTTCCTCTAGCTGTCAGAGAGCCTAGAGCCCACACTTGGAAGTGGCTGCGTGATTGACCAGAGTTCCTGACAACAGCCTCTCCTCTCCCTGCCCCAGCCGGTGGCTGGTACAACCCCCAGCAGCAATTCCCACCCCTCCCGCCCCTCCTCTGGGAAACGGAAATGTTCTGGAGGAGGTTTGGTCTCTGTAGGAAGCAAGAGAAAGAAAAACGTCCTCCACGGCCTCTGCGGGGCTCTCCTGGGGAGGCCCGCACACCTGTCAGTGGGTCTCGGCTCCGGCTGAGCCCGCTGCGTCCCCAAGGCGGCTCACCTTACCCGGGAGCCCACACGTTACTCCTTCCCATCAATTCACTTTTCAACACCAAATACATCTTTCTCGTTTTACAGCATTTCCTTACACTTCTTTCTACCCCTGTCGGCTTCAGTGAGAATTCTTGATAGCTGAGAAGGGTGTGTGTATGTGTGGTGTGGTGTTTTGAATGAACACCTGAAAGAATATAAAGGTCTTGCTTAAAGCAAACCCTCTGTCTTTCAGCCTTCCCTTCTCATGCGGACAGAAATTGCAGCAAGATGGACAAGTTGTTAAAAAAAAAATCAAGGGATTCCAATTGGGGCGCAAGGGGATCAGCAGTGTCTTGGGAACTCTGGGACGTGGGTTTGATCCCTTGCCCAGCACAGTAGGTTAAGGATGTGGTGTTGCTGCAGCTGCAGCTTAGCTCCAACTGTGGCTCAGATCTGATCCCTGGCTTGGTAACTCCATATGTTGCAGGGCAACCAAAAATGAAAAAAAAAAAAGTACCAAAAAAAATGTCATTAAACAAAATTTTAGGGAGTTCCCATTGTGGCTCAGCAGTAGCAAACCCAGATAGTATCTATGAGGATGTGGGTTTGATCCCTGGCCTTGCTCAGTGGGTTAAGGATCTGGCATTGCCATAAGTGATGGTACAGGTCGCAGACAGCTTGGATCCCAGGTAGCTGTGGCTGTGGTGGAGGCCAGCAGCTACAGTTACCATTCAACCCCTAGCCTGGAAATTTTCATTTACCATGGGTGTGGCCCTAAAAAAGCCAAAAAAATGTTTCTAATTAAAAAAATTAAAAAGTAACTGTCTAGGCATGATGTCATAAAGTGGGAAGCCCATTCTGTCTGCATTACTGAGTACCTTAATCATTGAGGCATTGTGTATGGTTTGGGGATTAGCAGGAAGGAGAAAAATCCACAGTCTGGCTCTCAGGGGGTTGGCAACCTCGTTGGGCACAATTACCGTCGCTAAGCAACTGGAGTATGCTCAGAGCATCATGGGAATGCAGAGGAAGGGCATCCAACACAGTCTGGGGTCACCATAGCCAGGAAGGTGAGACCCCCTCCCCCCTCTCCAAGGGTCAACTGGGAAGAGGGTTCCTCATTTTCCCCAGATCATCCTGGAGAATCTTAGCTCTTCCATCCCTGGCTTCTCACATCTACCGACAAACATCAGATTAATTCATCACTCAAGCATCACTGAGCTCTGCCTTACTCCATCCACACCAGGTGGGAGAGAAGAGAAACAGAAGATGCTGAGTTGTGGGCAGGTTAACAATCCAGATGCCCTCTGGCAGACTCCAGACCTGGCCACACACAGACTTCCACCCCTGGCCAAGTCATGGAAGATTCCAGAACATGCAGGTTTCCTTCCCCCACATCTTGGAGGCTTCATCCATTACTCCCAGATCATCAGCTCTTCCAGGAGTGCCTTGACAAGCTCTCAGTGGTCACATCCCTGGGGCACGGTCATTTCTGTTACTCATTGGGTCACTTGGTCAATAGGTACTTGAGTCCCAAGAATGTTCTTGGTGCTGCTCCAGGATCTAGACTCAGACCTTGCCTCCACAGATCTCAGAGACCAGTGAGGAGAGATGTGTAGCATCACATCATTGCATCAACAGTATGAAGATGCATCTCTCCAAGTGCTGGGAGAGAAGTTCCAGACCAGATATCCTATAACAAAGGATTTGACCTACTAAGGGAGTCAAAGGGTGCTTCCTGGAGGAGATGAAGCATGAATAGACATTAACCAGGGGAGAGGAATAGGAATAGTGTGCGTGGTAGAAGGAACAGCATGTGCAAATGCCCTATGGTGGAGGGGAACTTGATGAGTACGAGGTACTGATGCAAGGCTTTGGGAGCTGGAGCTGAGAGGGCAAAGGAGCCTGGAGGAAGAGGGGGATGGAAAAGTGGGAGGACCTACAAGCCCACCCAGAGTGCAGCCTCTTTGTTGGAACTGCTAGCCGGTGGCTCTCTTTGAAAGAAGCAAGGATCTCACCTCACCTCCATCACCACGTACACAGCTCATCATAGCCATCTCCTCCAAAAGATCCGGCTGAGGAAGAATGACCTCCCTGGGGCACGTGGCCACAAGCCAGCAGGAGCAGGACCCAACCTGTGAGCTTGAGGCCACCCCCTGCCTGCCCTGCTCCTGGGCAAGTCTGCAAGTCGCCCCCACCCCTGCCTGCCTGACCAGAGACCTGCTCCCTGAGTTGAAGGCTCATTAGTGTCAGAGGCTTGGCACGGGGGCCATCTCATTTAACTTGTGTCTCCCACAATTGATCCATCATGCTGGGACCAGACGGCCGCCCCTCCACGTGTTTCTGATTCACTTAATGGTCCTGGGCTCTGCCAAGTCCCACGAGGTGTCTGACAGGCTCACGGTGCTCTGCAAAGCCCTTTTGGAAGGTTCTCTTCAGTCTCCTTACACAGACATTTGAAAAGTTCTTTTTTAAGAAGAATTTTGTGGTTTTTGATCCTCTGGAAGCAGTCATTCTATCTTATGTGAGTGTACTATTTCAAATAGGTAAGAGAAGAAAAACAGAAGACATGAACAGAAACAATAGAAACAACATGAACAGATACATAGGAAAAAGTAAATCTTTTAGAAAGCAAACTTACTGTTACCAAAAGGGAAAGAGAGGGATAAATTGAGAATTTGAGATTAACAAATACGCACTACTACGTAGAGAAGAGATAAACAAGGTCCTACTTTCTAGCACAGGGAGCTGTATTCAACATCTTACAAGAACCTATAACGGAAAAGAACCTGGAAAAGAATATATGCACGAAGAATAAATACTATGTTATAACTGAATCACTTTCTGCACACCTGAAACATTGTAAATCAACTATACTTCAATTTTTAAAAAAGCTTATAGATTTATTAGTAAAGTAGAAAATATACAGCACGTCGTTATCTCACCCCGTCCTCCAGTCATCCAGCCCACCTTCCCAGATGTAACCACATGAACAAGTTTCTCGCTGACGTTCTAACATAAGTACCATTAATGTCTTTTTTTTTCTTTTTTATGGCCACACCTGCTGCACATGGAAGTTTAGGGCTAGGGGTCAAATCAGAGCTGCAGCTGCCAGGCCCAGCCCCAGCCACAGCAACACCAGGTCCTTAACCCACTGAGCAAGGCCAGGGATCAAACCCGTATCCTCATGGAGACTATGTTGGGTTCTTAACCCACCGAACCATGGTGGGAACTCCCCTGTGAATGTATTCTAAACCACCAAACCTATGGTATGTAGAATAGTTTTCAACTTGAAAATACGGTTTTTGCTTTACTCAAACTCAACTTCCTAGGAAGAATCTGGCTTGAAAAATACTTTTCATTTAGCACCAGTTTTTCTATTGGTGTTTGGGCAGCATCACATTGCTGTGGGAGCCATCCTACTCATCTCCTACTCCACACACTAGACGTCAGTGCAACACTGCCCTCCCTGCAGTCGTGACAACCAAAAATGCCCCCAGATATTTCCAAATGTCCTCAGGCAGGGGGGTGGGATGGTGGGGCAAAACCAGTTCATATGAGAACCACTGACATACTGTGGTTATTTAGAACATACCCTCCATCTCCTTAGAAAAGGGATTGGAGGGACTCCAGAAGATTCAAAATTCCAACAAGCCTGAAAATACTCATTAAAGATTGACTCGAAGTTGAACATTCTTGAAGCTTGGTGATGGACATATGAGGGTTTATTACAGTACTTGCTTGCTTGTGTATGTTTGAAATTTTTCATAATAAGAAAGATAAGTGCATCTTTGCAGAGGGGAAGCAAAGGTAGAAATTAGAAGATGGACATAAAGTACACGGGCTGAGTAAGGTCTTGTCCATTTTGCAAGGGGTGGGTTTGAATCTGGAATTCCTGCAATCAATCCAAAGAAATAACAGGATCAGTTAAAAGTACAAAAGTCTAGAGATGAAAAAAAATACATAAACCCGTTGTTCAGAATAAGTACTGTTCTTCCTAACAATGAAACTTGAAGGAAATATTATAGGACAATCGTTGACTAAAAGAATCAGCAGAGGGAGTTCCCTGGTGGCTTGGCAGCTGAAGGATCACTGTTGTCACTGCAGTGGCTCTGGTTGCTGCTGTGGCACTGGTTTGACCCCTGGCCCAGGAACTTCACTAGCAGGATACAGCTTTTCTCAGGCTCCCCTGGAAATGCTCAGACTCTAGGATGGTGTCTGAGACTTTGTTCTCTTACTTCTTTAGAAGTGGGCCAAGAGCTAAGTCTAATGTGCACTTTAGTGAAAGTGATTTCACAAGGAATGAAAACAATCCACTCCCACATGCAGGTCTTTGAAGACCTGAATTAATCCAAGAACCAGCTTTAGAGTAGCTAGAGGTTGCATGGTCTCAGAAACATGATTTCTCTCCAAACTTTTAGTAAGTCTAAAGTGATAACCTCTGACTTTCCTGGAAGGGGGCTGTTCGGGGGAAACAGTTTAGGTCTCCCTGACTCTCCTTCTTGCTGTTCAAGGGAGAGCTTAAGGCCTTTTGGAAAAACAGCATCCCTCAGTGAGGCTGGACCTGTAGGAAGAGTTTGGCACCCCTCTTACCCCTCCTCCACTTAGCCACCCAGCAGGGCTGTCTGGACATCTTCTAGGGACAAAGGAGCAAACTTGGTCTTTAAAACTCTGAAACTTTGGGCTATTATTTAATTGGGGGGGGGGGGAATAGTTAACCTGCCTATTGCAAGGATGAAAACATCACAATAAAGTACCAAAGAACCCCCAGCTTTTGTAAATATAACTTCCCCTTGAAGTACCGTCAGATACAGAGTGAAGGTGGATACAAACATATTGCAAATATATATATATATATGTGTGTGTATATATATATATATATATATGCCTGTTTTTTTCTGAATATTTCAGAGAGAAAAAAATTAAGCTTGAATGATCCCAAATCCTGAAGCCTTGGGGAACCTTAAAAGTTCCACCTACTCAGGGAACTTGCAGTCCTTCATATATTGGTGAGCTCAAGGTTTTCTTGTTTTGTTTCGTTTTTTGTCTTTCCCCCAGCTGCACCTGCAGCATATGGAAGTTAAGTTCCAGGGCCAGGAATTAAATCGGAATCAGAGCTGTAGCTGCAGCAATGTGGGATCCTTAACCCACTGCACCCCAACAGGAACTCCACATTGGTGGGTTCTTGACGATGATATATTTGATGGTTGTCTTTGATCTTCTGTGGGGTAAAGGTCCTTCTCTATTCCAAACATACTGCATTTACTCCTGGTACCAGGGCACAGTACCTAATTTCTGATAAAGAATCATCAGGAACAAGCATTCCTCCAGGCGACTTGGGCACCCAGAGACCGAAGTCTCCTCACCCAAACCCCAAATGAATCCCTGAGCCTACCTGTCACTTTTCTTCTACCCATTCAACCTTAAGAATCCAAGTCTCCTTAAAATATGGCATTTGAATCTCCACTTGTTAAAAATCAATTAACCAGCCCCCCAAATCTAAGCAACTCCCGTTGCTTTAGTTTAAATGGAGCAGGTAGAAAAGGGGCTGGAGAGGAAGAGAGAATCCTCGCAGGAAAGAGGGCCCTGCCTCCTTTCTCTCTCTGCACAGGTTTAAGAAATGCCTCAAACCCCCAAGGACCCCTACATTGGTTTGAGGTTGCAGAGTGGTTTACTTTTCAATTACCAAAAGCCAGGCAAGCTGTTTCACATGATATCCACAAACACTGGAGCCCTGGCCTGATATTTACAATCCCTCCAGCAAGCAAAAGGCGATCTGCACCCGTCCCGCCTCGGTAGCTGGGATTAATGGCCAAGAGCATTGTGGTTTTGTTATTAAGTTACTTTCAGCAATTAGTAAATTTATTGTCCTAATTACTTTCACATGGCTGCTCCCTGCACATGTCTTACTTGGAGGACGGCCTCACAGTCTTGCCCCTGTCATCATATTTCAGTGTGATGGCTGCCCATCTCTCCCAACTGTCCAACCCCATCAAAAGCTGATTTGCAGTCGGGTCAGCAGGAAGGAGGAGTAAGAGTTCATTCCAAAGTCCACAGCATATTTGGATAAAACATGGAGAAATTTTATTTTGCCTTGTGGGGCGTCTCGGGGGGAGGGGATAGCTCATCATGGTTAATGCACAATATTGTCCAAATTCTACCCAGCTTCAAATGTGCTGTTCCTTCCAAATACCAGCTTCAATACCTCTTAGTCCTCCTATGGGAACAGTCAGGTGGTGGGGGCAGGGGTGACCTGGGAGAATTTCCTTCTAATGTCAGGGGCTAAGATTTCTAGGCACCCAGTATCCAGCTTTACCTGTGGATGGGGATGAGGTGCTCAGAAGTCTTGGCTGATCCCTGGTTCTGCCCCCCGGGGCTGGATTCCCTGGCACTTCTTGCTTAGGGACAGGGCACTGTCTGGAGTGGTACCCGTCTCGTGACTCGTGAACAGGGGTGGACAGCAGCACAGTGGAGCCCAGTTTGAGGACCCAGCAGGGCATGGTGTGATCCTGCTGGTCTCCCACTGGTTCCTAGAGGGCACCCACTGCCCACCCGGCTGGTTGGCAGCACCCTTGTAATGGGAACCTTGTTGGCAGGAGCCAGGAACTGATGTGACTGCTTCTCGAGTGTCACCCATTGGCCACTAGCATCACAGCCAGAGCAAATGCAGCTCAGCATAGCAGGTGGGATTGGTGACACAAGCCACCTGTCTGCCAGCAGCTTGGGGACACTTGGGCGACTTAGTTCCCTCAGCTAGTAATAGTCCGTCCCACATTCTCTTGCTCGCTTTAGAAACCAACTAGAAATTTAGGCAAGAACGAGAAGAAACATCATGTAATGGGTGTGGTCCTTTTCAAAATGCTGCAATATGTATTTCAGTTCATTTTGGCCCCATCACACATTTGGAAATGAGGGTGAAACATATGTATGCATACATACACACACATATACACACACACATATATATAAAATAAAAAATATATATACGGGAGTTCCCGTCGTGGCGCAGTGGTTAACGAATCCGACTAGGAACCATGAGGTTGCGGGTTCGGTCCCTGCCCTTGCTCAGTGGGTTAACGATCCGGCGTTGCCGTGAGCTGTGGTGTAGGTTGCAGACGTGGCTCGGATCCCGTGTTGCTGTGGCTCTGGCGTAGGCCGGTGGCTACAGCTCCGATTCGACCCCTAGCCTGGGAACCTCCATATGCCGCGGGAGCGGCCCAAGAAATAGCAACAACAACAACAACAAAGACAAAAGCCAAAAAAAAAATATATATATATATATACACATGTATAAATGTGTGTGTGTGTGTGTGTGTGTGTGTGTGTAGGCACAGCATTTCAGAGTGGGGCCCTGGAGCCAACTGCCGGGCTTTAAGCCCTGCTTGACTACCCACTAACTGTGTGGCTTTGGGACCCATTGTCACAATTTCCCCTTTTGTGAAAGGGGTGCAATAAGATACATGTCATTAGGTCGTTGTGACAGTCACATAAAGCAAAAATGTGAAAGCACTTATCATAATGCTTGATAAGTGCTGTCAGTAAATAATAACATAGTTGATAAATGATACTTGCTAGAGGGAGGTACCTTTTCAGCATCTTATCTTCCCATCACTCCCCTTGCCCTTTCTGGGTAATTGCTCTTATCTGCCCCCCCAATGTTATTTCTTTATTGTGTCTCCCCTCCCCACCAAATGGAGGCTCTAAGAAAGCAGGGACTGGGTTTTTTTCGTGGCTATATCCTTCCCCTCCCTCACACACGTAGCCCTGGCACATAGTAGATGCTGAATGAATATCTGTTGGGGGAAAAAAATGAACCAAAAAAGGCATGGAGAACGGAGGCAGCCAGTTAGTTTCTTTTTATTTATTTATTTGTTTATTTATTTAGTCCTTTTGCTATTTCTTGGGCCACTCCTGCGGCATATGGAGGTTCCCAGGTTAGGGGTCGAATCGGAGCTGCAGCCCCCGGTCTAAGCCAGAGCCACAGCAACGCGGGATCGTTAACCCACTGAGCAAGGGCAGGGACCGAACCCGCAACCTCATGGTTCCTAGTCGGATTCGTTAACCACTGCGCCACGACGGGAACTCCCCCAGTTAGTTTCTGAGTGCCTCAGTATGGAAACTGGGGCTCCCTCCACCCCAGAGGGCAGCCCCAGCCCCAGCCTCAGCCCATGGGTCCCTCCCTGCCCCGGGTGGGGGGGTAGGGGTCACACCTGCCAGGCCTGGCCAGAGGGGAACCTGCCCAGGTTGTGCGCGCACATTTGAACCTGAAAGCAATATGCAAATGGATCCCCAGCCAGATGGCAGTGCACTGTGCGGAGCTGGCGGGGGCGTCCTGGGCAGAGAGCAGCGCTCCTCCCCAGGGTGGCGGCAGCGGCGGCCACAGGACAGGTGTGGGCTGCGGAGGGATGGAGCCGCAGCGGTAATTCCACTCCTCCACTCCGCAGTCTCAATTAGTCAATTATTCATCCGCACCTCGCGTGTGCTCAGCCACCTGCGGGCCATTGAGGCCCCAGTGCTGCAGGGCTGCCCACGGGAACGCGGTGCGGCTGCACCGCAGGCAGCTGGCTCCAGGATCCTACCCTGAAAAGCTGAGGAGCCATGAACGGCCATGAGCTGGTGTGAAGCCGCCCAGAAAGGGTGAGTTCGAGGCTGCCGGGGTTTGGTTATCCCAGGCACCTCCTGTGTGCGTCTCGCTTAGCCAGAGTGGGGGGTTTCTTCCCGCTTCGGGATATTTAGAATGGAATCTGGTTCAGGTTGGCCCCAAGGAGCTTACAGTGTCTGGAATCCCCCAAGAAGCAAGTTCTGATGTAAGAGAGGTCTACCTGGCTATGGCAGTTGAGCAGATAGAGGACAGAAACAAAGGAGTTCATGCGTCTTTATTTCCCTTGTGACAGGGACAAGGCCTGGAAACTGTGGCGTGAAGCTTGCTCTCCCAAAAGCCAAGTGAAGTCAGAATTTTCCTGGTGGTGGGAGGCAGAGGTGGAGGCGCGGGGGTGGGGGTGAGGGACGTGTGTAAGGTTTATCACATCGTCTTAGAAAGTCTGCAGTTCACTCGCAAAAGGAATACACACACATCTTCAGAGAGAGACTCGTGAATGATGTACACCCCAAGACAAATGAACCTTAAGTTAAATCAGTGGATACCAAGATAACCATCACAGTGACACGATTAAAAATAAAACCAGGAGTTTCCGTCGTGGCTCAATGATTAGCGAACTCCACTAGTATCCATGAGAACGCGGGGTTCCATCCCTGGCCTCGCTCAGTGGGTTAAGGATCCAGTGTTGCCATGAGCTGTGGTGTAGGTCATAGATGCAGCTCCGATACTGTGGGGCTGTGGTGTAGGCTGGCGGCTGCAGTTTCGATTGGACTCCTAGCCTGGGAACCTCCATATGCTGCAGGTGCAGCCCTAAAAATAAATAAACAAAAAATAAAAACAAAACCAAAGACCTGTACCCTGGACCAATGCTCCCTATGGTCCATTCTACTGGGTGTTTGAGCTATCTTTTTAGCTTTTGTATAGAAGGGCTCTGTATTTTGTGTTAAATTGTTATTAACAAAACTGCCATATTTATCCTTGGCCCTTACAGAAGCTATATAGTGATAAAAATGCTTTCAAAGTAGAGAATAAGCATAGTTTCATTTCTCCACATAAGTCAGCCTGCTTCCGGTGTTTGGACGACGTCTTCTACAAAATTCACATTTTCCCTTTTTTCTTTGGTTGCTGGGAAGCTCAGAGCTAAGTTTTGTGTTTGCAAACATTACAGCTTCTTTTAGATTTAAGACATATGATTATTTCCATCCTTTTGTTACTTGACTCTTGTACTTTCTCTCTCACACACACACACACATACACACACACACACGCACACACCTTTTCAATAGTGGGTGTTTTGTTTTTGTTTTTTTGCATCTGTGACTTTTAATGCAAGTCCTTTCAAATCATCTTTGAAAAAATATATGGTCAGGGTAAACACAATGAGCTCGATGCCTGATGAACCTTTAACAAGTACCACCTGGTTAATTGACTGACTCGAAGGGAGGAGGTATTCTTCAGAAGATGAAAAACTCTGCCCTGTGTACTACAAATGTTCCCTATACCCGTCTCTTCCCTTCTCATTGTGTTTCTCTCTCTAACTGGCACCAGGATTTGCTTAAACCAGAGATATATGAGCCACCCTTGTTTCCCTTCTTTTCTCAGCCTATTGGCAAAGCTTGTCAGCTCTATCCACTTCCTTCCTACTTCACCGGCCTAGTTTAAGAAATATATGTCTCACCTGAACTACAGCAGTAGCTTATAGGCTTGCTCACTTGCACCCAACTTGCCGCAGGATAATGTTTTCAAACTTAAGTCACATTGTGTCCATCCACTGCTTAAGATGACTCAGTGGCCCTCCGTCCACTCAGAATAAATGCAGAGCTGCTTATCGCCACCTGTGAGGTCTGACCTGATGTCACCTCCCAAGCCCACCTTGGGTCAGTTTCCTCCAGCCTCACCTGGCCCACCTCACGTGGCTTCTGCAATTGGCTTCCTCCTCCCCCAGTCTCACCTGTGCTGACTCCCTCCTTCCCCTCCTCTAGGACTTGACCTCAAATCGCTTCCTCAGAGACACCGTCTTGAACCACCCCCGTTTATGGCAGAAAAAGGCAGGATTTCAGGGATAGCGCTGCCCAGTGTCCAACATCAGTGAGAGAGATCAATGCCATCATTGAAATGGACCCCATATGTTGCCCTTAGAGGACAAATCAATTCGTAATAGTTGCATTTACAGGTGTACATGTAACACACACATATTTGCTTGTTTCATTACTTATATTTCCCGCTAGACCTCAGGCCCCATGAATACAAGATCCTTATCTGAGTTGTTCACAAAGGTATGTTCTCCTTTGGCACATTGCCTGGCCCAGGGTAGGTGCTCAGCAGATGTTCTCGAAAGGATGAACGAGTGATTCAGAGCGCATTCTCAGCATCCCTTACATTGAGATGAGCAGCAACAGAGACTGCCCAGCCGAAGTCTGGAGTGAGGACAGTGTAGGAGGTCTGGCTCCAACTCCATGGTTAAAAGCTCAGTTTAGAGAGCGTCACTGATCAGCACCCTCCGTGTGGGGGTGGAAATGGGAAGGACACAAGTGGGATTTTCGCAGCCTTGGAAGTGCTGCTGGCGGTCAGGTGCCAGGGGCTTCCTACTGCTTCTTCTTCTGACCATGTCTGGGTTCGGGTGATCCCCACAGTTAGAGGAGGAGGTCCAGGAGTGTCGGTACTGGTTGGGTTGCATGCTGTCCACGCAGACTATGGAAATAAAGAGCCTTTAATAGAAGCAGCTTCTTTGGAACTCTAGCACCCCAATTCTGATGCATGGGTCTTGTTGGACCACCTAAGATGCAACCGAGTCCATCTGCCTCAAGTGAGTGGGTCACAGATCTCAGAGGGAGTCTCTCCTCACAGTGGCACTGGGCAGCTCCACCCTCTGAAATTCCATTCCTTCCTGCCATGCTGCTCCTTCGCCCCCCTCCACCCTGTGACAATGGTGACATTGTGGTGGGGGTTACCTTCTTTTTTTCTTGCTAAGTCGATGACTGTTCCTTGAGCCCTATCAGTAGTGTTTGCCCCAATCATTGGCGTTTGGGGCACACCTAGGCTCCCAAAAAATGATCTGCCATCAGGTTTAAAACATCTTTGGTTGATCTACAAGGGTTGGAGTTTTGTATACCTCTGCCCAACCTCCTGTGAAAATTTTCAAACACACAGCCAAGATCAGAGAATTAGGACAATGGAAGACTCTCTGCCTGGATCTAGCAATTGTTTGCATTTTGTCATATTTGTTCTCTCTCTCTGAATATATATAGGTACGTGTATATATATATATATTATACACACATATATGTATGTATAATATATATACACACACACACACGTGTTTCATTTTTCTTATCCATTTAAAAGTAAATTATAGGAGTTCCTGTTGTGGCGCAGTGGTTAACGAATCCGACTAGGAACCATGAGGTTACGGGTTCAGTCCCTGCCCTTGCTCAGTGGGTTAACAATCCGGCGTTGCCGTGAGCTGTGGTGTAGGTTGCAGACGAGGCTCGGATCCTGCGTTGCTGCGGCTCTGGCGTAGGCCGGGGGCTACAGCTCCGATTCGACCCCTAGCCTGGGAACCTCCATATGTCGCAGGAGCGCCCCAAAGAAATAGCAAAAAGACAAAAAAAAAGTAAATTATAATCATGACACTTCACAATAAATATATCACTGTCTGAAAAACATTCTCTTATATATCCCAATACCATTAGCACACCTATTAAACTTTAACATCATTTGCTGTCCAGTTCATATGCAAATTTCCCCAAGTGCATCAAAAACATTTTTTATAGCTGTTTTTTTGTTTGTTTTGTTTTTTAGCTCAAACCGGGATCTAATCAAAGTTCAGAATGTTGGTTGTTGTGTCTCTTTGTCTCTTTCAATCTAGAACAGTCTCTCTGCCTTTTCTGTTATGGCTTTGACTTTTGAACTGCCCGGTCCAGCTGTTTTATGGAAAGCCACGTTCTGGATCTGTCCTGGCTGTAGATTTGTTTTTGGTTGAGCGATGTTAACAGCCTTGTTTCATGTACAAAGCTGGGTCTCTGCCAATGGTCAATTTCCTCAAGATTCGGTACTGCGCAGGTTTATTTATAAACTGTCTCCTCCTAGAAAGAATCTAAGGCCATTTACCATGAAATAGAAAGTCTGTTGAAGAAAAGAGAAAATGTTTTTAACATGTAGAGAGATGGTGGAGGGGAAGGAGAAGGCACATATGTCATAAACATATGTTAGTGCTGTTAGCGTAACTAAACATGAGATTTAATTTTGAGTTTCTGGCTGCCAAAGCACAAATGAAAAAAAAAAGTTAAAAAAAAATCATCTTCAGGACATATGAGCCTTATACACACTAGTTTTATAACAGTAATAGGTCCCATGAATCCTTAGACAAATGACATCAAAGTAATGAGCAGCTTCTTTAACAGCTTCCTAAATGGTTGAGGAACATTCTTCATTGAGCTGCTTCTATAATACAGAAGGTCAAAGCCAGGGGCACAACATTAAAACGGAAGGTGGTGAAATCATTTTCTAAAGTGAGTCAGTCCAGGAGTTCTTGTTGCGGCTCAATGGGTTAAGAACCCAACTAGTTTCCATGAGGGTATGGGTTCAATCTCTAGCCTTGCTCTGTGGCTTAAGGATCTGGTGTTGCCACAAGCTGCCATGCAGGTCACAGGTGAGGCTCGGATCTGCAGGTCAGATTCGACCCCTAGACTGGGATCTTCCACTGCTGCAGGCACGGCCATAAAAAAAACAAAGCGAGTCCAGTCCAGAAAGTTGATGTCTGCATCTAACCTGGTGCAAGGCTAGAGCTGGTGTGCCCTGAGGATGGGTGAACTGCCCAGCCCTGACTATTGTCCTCAATGCCCGCTGTCTCCGTGGGCCACTGGGAACAGGTCCTCAGAAGCACTTGGGTCCCAGATGGACCCTGATCCTAGCTGAACTCTGGGGGAGAGGGGGCAGAAACAGAGCAAGTGCATAGCTGGCCCTTCGGGATGAAGCTGAAAGCCTGAGCTGTGGGTTCCCCAAGATGGACTACCCCCAATCTGACAACCTGTGTGCAGAGGTGACCACAGCTAAATTTACAAGCTCCACCAAGATTTTCTGATCAATTTTTTTGTGTACACCTAAGTGCCAAACCAGAGCTCCTAACAGCACAGCCGTGCTGCTTTCCTCCCTGCCTGGGAAAACATTTAGAGAAAGTAGACAGTGAAGCTGAGTTCCCTTTCTCTATTCTCCGGGAAGACGAAGGACCTTCTTTATGCAGTCCTGCCTCTGCCTCCAGGCAGGACACCGGGGTGGGTTAGCTGCCAAATGTGTCCCTCTAAACCTGTGTGGTTTAGTTTGTCCATTTGAACTCTAGAAAAGTGTCTGCCAGAAAAGAAAATGCATGTTCTCTCAGATGACAATTTTGCAATTACACATTATATATGACCTCGTAGAAATTTTGGGCAATAGAGAAAAAATATTCCCCATGATCCCACTGCTTCTGAAAATTAGCTAAGCCTCTTGCTCAGAGGGACTCCCCATTCTCTGTCAGTGCACCTGTTAATTTCTTCTACAGGACTATCGATGATTATACTTGTATTTATATTAGATGAATATGAGTAAACACATGTGTATTTGTATTTCTTCACAGTCCTTAAAGATATTTTTATATTTATAATCATAATTTGTATAATCAATTTTGTGTGGTATCTCTTCTCATTTTTGTATCATATGCTTTTTTCCATTGGGTAATCATCTTTACAAAGTCATTTTAAAAAATAGATTGAGTGATTTTCCATTGAGTGAATGTGCTACAATTTAACCACTACCCTATTTTTGGATAAAGTCTATCGTTCCACCCCTCCTTTTCATCCTACATAAATCACACTTCTGTGGCTGTAATTACCCAATATGATCACAGCTTCCTGCTGCTCTTTCTGCCATCAGTGGGGGAGGGGCGGGGAGGTGATGGCATTTCCTCTCGTTGGTGAGATGCAGCCAGCACATCTGAAGTTTTGTCATGTTACTGAAATCTAAGTGTTGGGAGAGGGGCGAGGACACGGGCCACAGCAGGAAGGAACCCAGACCTGGGTGGCATCGTGAAAATGGGACACAGGGCTGGCGATGGCAGATAAGTTAGAGGCTGCTGGCTCCCAGTGTAGGACATTGGGCAGGCGTGGCCAGACCTGTGTTTGGCCAGGGAAGAGTCTGTGGGTCGTCTTGGTGGCCTGGCACTGTGGTGATTTGGTCACCCGCATCTCTCTCTCTAACAGTTTGCACCTAAAGCATCACGTGTGTTCGGGAAGAGTGACCTGAAAGGTCTCTGGGTGTCAGCCACGTGGGAAAATGTGGGTACCGTGAGTTGTCCAGAAGCCGTATGTCTTTATCATCCTGTACTTGTCAAAGTGCTTTGAAGTTCATGATCTTACTCTAACTGCCCCCACCCCCGGGGGTGGGGGGTGCTTGTCCTGTGTTTCTATCATAACTTCCATCACTGTTGACCTGGTGTTGCATTCATATGCCACTCCCACGCCTCCCCCAGAACTCTGGGATTCCTAAAAAGCAGGCATTGTGTCTTTTGAGGATTAATTTTCTTTAGTATAACTTCCATTCATAGAACATAAAATTATGCATTTCCATGGATAGAATGGAAGCATTTTTGGAAAGAAACACTTCACTCCAGGAAGTGGAATGACTGCTCTTTTCCTGTGTTTACTTCTGGCCCTGGGCTGCGTGTGCATGTCAGTTCTTACCAGTTGATTAACCAGAGTATCTGTTGCTGCTGCCTTGGGTTCTTCTGCTTTTTGTCTTCCGCTTAGTCTCACCATCAGTATTTTCCCCTCATGGTTCAGGGTCTATGGAACCATCATTCTTAAAGACTCCGTGATCCTCCAGAGGCAGGCAGGTGTGACTTAACTCCCCTGCACTGGACTTGGAGCTGAGTCCATGATGGCAGAGGCTACAGTCACCTTCAGATGTGGCTTCAATACATGGGATATGAGTGAGCTCTGTTCCGTCTCAACAATCTGGTCCCTAAATGGTGAACTGCACTAGGATCGCCCCCACCTCAGGGCAAAGAGCAGCCCCCTCCCATGCCAATAGCCCCATCCGTCCCTCCCTGCCCAGCTGGACCTGGGGCCCCTGCTTCCTTCTTCCCACACTTGTTCCTAGAAGATGCGGCCAGATGTGCAGTCCTGCCGGGGATAAACCCTCCTCTATGACCCACCAGCCCCTCCCAGCCTGTTTTCTGCGCAGTTAGTTGCCAGGCTCTGGAATTTCAGCCCATGCTGAATTCACTTGTTTTATGGCTTGGAATTTTAGGAGCAGCCCCACAGATGTTAAATGTGCAAGGCTCTTGGTGCTGATAAAATAAACCTTCATCAAACAGGGATGTCGTGATTCAGAGTTCGATAGCCCTTAGTACGTTGTGTCAGCCACCAATACAGATGTTGGGAGTTGAGTCATTGGTCAGCGAGCCAGCTGTGAATACTTAAGGGGGGGAAGCCCCTTTTTTACATCTAGACAAATATATTTCTAACAACTTAAATATTTTCTTTAGTCAAAATAGTGATTTCTCTTTCTCACCATATTCTCCAGAGAAGCCCTTGTGTTTTTGACTCTGTCAAACTGTCTCTTGAATTAGGGATCCTGCGAAGCTTAGATGAGAAGCTCAATTTTGAAATAAGTTCGGAACCCATTTTTAAGGCTAGTGTTCTACCCTCACAGATAAAAGCGGCCTCGCCCAATCTTGTTGTAAATGGGGTAGTGGTGTTTCCTGGGGGCTCAGAAAATCCGCCATACTGGGCTGGGGACCCTGAGGGTGGCTTATGTCAAAGTCACCTGGTGGCTTCTGGGCAGAAGTGAACTCGCCTGACTCCTGACCCGGTTGCTAGTGTGTTATACCTGAGCCTCGTACTCGAGCACCCCTTTGCAGACAACTCGGCAAATGAATTGGGCAGGGCTGGGGGGCATCTTGATGCAGTTTTCCTAGCTGCTTGGAAAACTTAAAGGCAACAATGACTTTTCCGGAGTTCCCTTCGTGGCTCAGTGGTTAACGAATCTAACTAGGAACCATGAGGTTGTGGGTTCGATCCCTGGCCTTGCTCAGTGGGTTGAGGATCCGGTGTTGCCATGAGCTGTGGTGTAGGCTGCAGAGGTGGCTTGGATTCAGCATTGCTGTGGCTGTGGCGTAGGCCGGTGGCTATGGCTCTGATTAGACCCCTAGCCTGGGAACCTCCATATGCCATGGGAGTGGCCCTAGAAAAGGCAAAAAGACAAAAACAAACAAACAAAAATAATGACTTTTCCATGAATTACTTTACATCCTTCTTCCTGTGCTTATAAATAGAGAGACCCCAAGAAACCCGCATTTTCTCATATGTGAAAGAAAGGCATTCCACTCCGTGAGCTCCAGGTTTTATGGATCAGTAATTCCGTTTCTCCAGAAGCCAGGGGGCTAAAAAATACCAAACAGAAACGTCGTAGGACGTAATGTAATATCCTTAAGTCCATGTGTTAGGATGAAAATAGATTGTGGATTTAACTTTTCAAAATATTTTCTCATTATGTAGGTAATATGGAATGTCTTCTCCTTAATTACAAAAGAAAAAACATTACAGAAAAAAAACCCCACAGTCCACTCAGACCCCCCCATACCCAATCCTAATTCCTTCCTGCTCCTGCTAGAGACTGTTATTGGTTTGAGATACATACATAATAGAGATCTTTTACAGGGAGTTCCGGTTGTGGCTCAGCAGTAACAAACCCAACTAGTATCCATGAGGATGCAGGTTCAATCCTTGGCCTCGCTCAGTGGGTTAAGGATCTGGTATTGCCACAAGCTCTGGTGTAGGTCACAGACATGGGCTCAGGTCCCCTGTGGCTGTGGCTGTGGTGTAGGCCTGCAGCTGCAGCTCTGATTCAACCCCTAGTCTGGGAACTTCCATATGCAGTGGGTGTGGCCCTAAAAAGAAAAAAAAAAAAATCCACATCCCTCCTAAACCTACCTCTGAGCTAAAACCTGACACATGAACTTAATCTTTAACTGAGATGCAGGGTGGAGCATAAACTAATAATGGCAATGCCAACCTTTGCAATCATCCTATTTAAACCCTCCTCCCTGGGCATCACCCTGCTCTGGTATCTATTATGCTGGGTCATGGGAGGGGGACAGTTAGCTGGCATTGCTCTGACACTATCATAATATCAAACCTATACAGAAGTTTTTTTCTCTGCATAGAACATTTCTTTACATTTATTTCAGATGTCAGGTGGTGTTAATTTTTGGGACCAACAAATATAAGAAATAAGAAAAATATTATGGGAAAATTTCCAGCTCTCATATTTTGTATATCCGGTGATGCTAATTTTTTAAACTCACAAATGCAAATAAGGGATAAGGGGAAACGTTATGGAAAAATCTACATAGCTGTTTATTCCTCGGATGCTCCCCCAAGTTACCAAGGAAGCCTGTAATTAAAGGGGCCCATACATGGGATAAGGTTATGAACTTTTCACCTGCGGGAGAGGTGGGAATGAGATGAGGCGACAAGTAAGCTGTGCATCCCCTCTGTGTTAAAAACCACCATTAGACATAAGTCCAGATTGGGGAAAGTTTTTCATAGAGAAAACCCTTAGTACAAAAAGATACATCCTTTCAAACATGATTAATACGTCTTGCCTGTAGCTTTCTGCTCAAATTATTTGTAATTCTAGTGAGGAGGAAGCATTTCTTTCTAGCCAAAACAGCCGTCTGGATGAATACAAATGAGTTCATAAAAGGCTTGAGTTTCTAACGGGGTAAACTCCGGGCAGGTGGCCGTCTCGGTTTGAGTTCTGTTGCTCAGAGCTGCTCTCAGCCGCAGCCTGGCTTGCATTCTTCTTGGGCTCCAAGGGCCACGGCAAGGTGGCTGCTCCTTCTGGAGCAGATTCTGCCTGTGGTAAAGGCAGGGGAGAGGAGAAGAGTGGAAGCCATTTCCAGAACCTTCCACCGCTTCCAGAACTTTCTATCACTTCCAGAACCTTCTGCTTCTGCCACCGTGCAGATTATTTCACTGAGCAAAATCGACTTGCTAGCAGCCAACCCAGCGCCCAGGGTGAATCACTCCCCTGGAGTGGAAACATTTGGTAGTGATAGAAAGAAGAAACAGGCTAGACGGGCCTGGGAACCCTCACTCTTTTTTTGTTGTTGCTGTTGCTTTTTAGGGATGCACCTGCAGATATGGAGGTTCCCAGGTTAGGGGTCGAATCGGAGCTGCAGCTGCCGGCCTACCCCACAGCCACAGCAACACTAGATCTGAGCGGCATCTGTGACCTACACCACAGCTCATGGCAATGCTGGATCCTTAACCGACTGAGCGGGGCCACGGGTGTCCAGGACAGGACAGGGAACAGAGGCTCCCTGCGTGGATGGATGGCTCAGGGGACACATCCTCCTCAGCATCAGCTGATGGGGAAAGAACCCCAGCCCAGTTCCTTAGCTCTGCCCTCCAGTGAGAACCAGCCAGGGAGAGACCTACAGCCCAGTGGGAATAGCAAAAACTAGGAAGTAACTGAGTTGCCTATTTTCTGGGATGGGAAAGTTTCGGATGTTCAGAAAGAAGGGTTGCCCAGCACTTGGCTTCCCCAATGCACAGAGGTTCAAAGCTTGAAATCAGATTCGTGGGTTTGCATCCCACTCAAGCTGTGGGACTCAGGCAGGTTAGTTTCTTCTCCAGCCTCCCTTGCCTTACCTGGAAAATGATGGTAATGACAGTCCTTGCCCCCAAGGACAGTAGTGACCGTGACATGACTTCAGGGTGTAATCCTCTTCCCACACTGCCTGAGACATGTTAAAGATGGGTGAAATGTTTTAATTATATATTCTTTTTTAAATATATATAATGATTTTTATTTTTTCTATTATGGCTGGTTTACAGTGTTTAATTACATATTCTTTATTAACACGGCTATATCATTATTACTTAAATGGGAGTGATAGCCAAAAAATGTTTACCACCAAGGGTTGAGGTGAGAGACATTGAAAGCCAAATCTTAGAGTCTGATCTTAGAGTCTTTGCAACGTTGTGTCAAAGAGTGAAGAGTAATAACTAAGATTTTAAAAAGCAAAAAATCTTGCTGATGCGAGGTACTCTAGATGATAAAATTGGACTTTTTCCCACTAACTTTTGCCACCTCAGCTCTGCATCAGGCTAGTGTCTAGAAAGAGACCTCTGAGGGCTGTGACAAAAACTGGATTGGAGGGTCCCTTCTAAAACCCAAGCTTAAAAGGTTTTAAGCAGCAAAAATAAGTTTCCTGCTGTGGCGCAGCAGAATTGGTGGCATCTCCAGAAGGCTGGGACGCAGGTTCGATCCCCAGCCTGGCACAGCAGGTTAAGGATTCAGCCTTGCCACAGCAGTGGTGTAGGTTGAAACCGTGGCTCAGATCTGATAGTTGGCCTGGGAACGCCATATGCCAGGTGCAACAACAACAACAACAACAAAAACAAAAACAAAAAAAAAGGATTTCACCCCTACCTAAGTAACAAAAATAAACAGGGGAAAAAAGTAAAAATAAGCAGGAAAAAAAAATAAATTAAGAATTTAAACATAGATGTCCTGGTAAATGCCTGAACAGTGACGATTCCCTTTTCCTGCTAAACTTGGTAAAGTGCTGTTCCTCCTGTTTTTCTCCCTAAGGAGTTAAGAAATTATTGCACCATAAGTCATTTATCTTTAGTGCAGGTACAACAAGGATATAACCACATATTACCCAAAATGGGGAATTCACATCGCATTATTTTCCATCCGTGAGTAATAGACGGGAAATGGGAAATGTCACTACGAGGCTGGCTGGCCATCTGGTCAAAGCTGCTCTCTGAATACAGCAGCTGATCTACATGGAAATATTAAAGCAACAAAGTCTGAATCTGTTTTGCTTCTCCAGGGAACCTCAGTTCATGCATGGAAGGAAGGCAATAAAGTCCAATTATTCTGGACGGGGCTACACAAGGCATATGAAAATTATCTCACGTTGGGTAGCTCTAAAGCTAAGTATTTTTTAAAATAGCCATCCGTCACTCTGAGTAACAAAATCAAACAAACTGATCAATCTCTGAGGAGCTACCCATTAATCAAAAGATGGTGGTGAGATGTTGGCCATTTTTCATTATTCCACGTGTAATATTTTAAATCTGACATGTTGACAGGGTGGTCCGGGTGGGCGGAATTGTCCCGTCTGAAAGGAAGGACAGTTGAGCTTCGTGTGTTGGACCATCTGAGCATCGCCTACATAGCGTGGAGCCCAAGGTTTCCCTTTTAGAGCATTTGCTCTCCTCTTCGTTGGGGCACATGGTACCTGCAGTTGACAATGACAATGATAAGAGGCCCTTACTAGGGAGCATGCCTGAGACTTTGGGGAACCGGGCACTTCTCCAGTGGTCCTCAGAGCCAAGGTCTTGCCCATCAATGCTCCACATCTCAGGAGGTCGGTGTGTGGCTCCCACCAGGCACAAAAGCCTGTCTGCGATGAGACTTCCCGCACCTCGCCGAGAGCTGACTTCAATAATGAGACAGATTCTGCTACTCAATAGGCGATTTTTCAGGCCCCAAGGAAAGATGTCGTGATGATCAAACTGGAGTGAAGTCTGTCTTCGGTATTACTACCCAGGGCCAATCTCACGAGAGTGAAGGGCTGCTGGTTACCCGGCTGGGCTTAAGAGTGATTTCAATGAACACACTTACAGAAGAATAATAAAGCCCATCATCTCTTTTTATTTTCTCTACCCCAGTGAAAACACAAACATCCCAATGGGTCCTGCTGGACTTGAAGATCTCTGAGTCTTTGCTCACGTCAGCCCGTTTCTCTGGGGCTCAGCTTCATCATTGGTGATGTAAAGATGAGCCCTAGAGCCGGGGCCAAGAGCTCGGACCATGGGCTGGATCTGGCCCACTGTCTGCTTTTGTAAATAAAGTTTTATTGGAACCCAGCCATGCCGTGGGCTTCGGTGCCACTGCGGCTGCTTTCACACGGCAAGGGCAGGGTGGAGCCGTTGTCCCAGAGACTGTGTGGTCAACAGAGCCTAAAGTATTTACTGTCTGGCCCATGCCAGTGAGCGCTTGCTGGCCCCTGGACTGGGTGATCCCCATGTAGGTTTCTTCCTGAAATCTCTGATTCTGGGAACAAGGAAAAAAATAGGAGCCCTCTGGGTACCAGAGTGGAAGGCATCAAGGCAATCAGAGCGCAGAAGGGGAGGCTGGATGGGCCGGAATAAATGTATTTTCCCTGCCGATGTTGCCTCCCTCTGCCCCAGAGGCCATGTTTCGGAGGCTCACAGTGGAAGGGGGGTGCTGGGGAGGGGCCCAAGCTCATGTTTTATTTTAGTATTTTTTTTTTTCTTTTTAGCATCATACCCATGGCACATGGAGGTTCCCAGGCTAGAGGTCGATTCGGAGCCGTAGCCACCGGCCTACACCACAGGCACAGCAACACGGGACCTGAGCCCGCGTCTGTGACCTACACCACAGTGCACAGCAACACCGGATCCTTAACCCACTGAGTGAGGCCAGGGATCGAACCCACGTCCTCTTGGATGCTAGTCGGATTCGTTTCCGCTGAGCCGTGACAGGAACTCCAGCTTGTTTATTTTATTTTTTTTTTGTTGTTTTGGGGGCCGCCCCACTGCATATGGAGGTTTCCAGGCTAGGGGTCAAATCGGAGCTACAGCTGCCGGCCTACACCACAGCCACAGCAACACAGGATCCAAGCTGCATCTGCGACCCTATACCACAGCTCACAGCAACGCCAGCTCCTTAACCCACTGAGTGAGGCCAGGGATCGAACCCACATCCTCATGGATACTAGTCATATTTTTAACCCGCTGAGCGACAATGGGAGCTCTCCCACCTCATGTTTTAAAGACACAACAACCCTTTAGCAGTGGACAATTCCCGACAAGGAAATCGAGGGTACTGGGGCCCCCTCACTCCTTCTGAAGGCCTGGCCTCCCTTGTGCAGGACAGTGTGTGGCCAAGGGCCACACTGGGGATCTGGTAGGTGGCAATTTATCGGTAGGGCTAGATGTGCCACCCCGCCTCCACCACCAAAAGGGCATCAGCTCTCATCTTCTCTGCTCCGTGCATCCCACATGTGGCTGCCAGACCCATCCTCACTGTTCCCAGCCTGTCACTAGTCAGCTCCTGAAGTCACCATCAAAGCCTCTGCCCAGTTCTCAAAGTCCCCCTCCGTCTGGCCTCACGCTAGCTCCTCTGCTGTCCCATGCTTTGGCCTGGGGGCTCCTCGCCATCCTCTGGCCACCCCCAGACCCCCTATCCTGACCACTGTGCTCCTCCTCCAGCCCCAGAACCTCCTTTTTCCCTGCTCTCAGCCTCCATGTCTTCATCCCTCAAGGTTCAGCTCAGTGCTCACCTCCTCCACGAAGCCCACCAGTCTCTCCTCCCCCAACTCCTCTAGCGTATATTGACAGACGGGCAGCTCCTGGTTCTGTGATTCTTGAGTGGTTGGGCCAGCCCTGGTGTTTATTCTCCAGGGGACAACTGGTCTGATATTTCGCGGAGCCCCTGCGTGTGGGTTGTGGGGCTGCTCAGCTGTGCAGAGGACCACAGAACAGCTTCCATGGGCAGCAGGAGATGAGGGTTCTTCAAGGGTCCAGAACTCTAAGGGCAAAGGTCAAGGTGGCCTAGCGGCCAAGGGAGGGCCAAAGCAGAGAGCACCTTGCATCCCCAGCATGCACGGGAATGACCTAGAAAAGATGGCCATCCCTGGACTCTTACCCAGGTCCCAGTCCTAGGGGACCTGGCACAGGAGCTGCCACACCAGTCTTATTTCCCGTCTTAGCCAGGACTTACCGGTCCTGTGGGAAAGCAGCCGGTGGCTGTGTCTGGAAGTGACTTTTTTTTTTGCCATTTAACAAATTTTTTTTTTCAAATTTAAAACTTTTGGAGGGTATATGCTACAATGAGGATGAATCCTGAAAACATTATGCTAAATAAAATGAGCCAGATATAGAAGGACAAATATTGTATGATGCTCCTTATGTGTGGTACCTACAGAAGTCAGATTCATAGAAGCCAAAAGAGTAACAGTAGTTACCAGGGGCTGGGGTGTAGGGGGGCAAGTTATTTTTTATTTTTTTTTTAATTTATTTTCTCTGCTAACAGCATAGGGACTGGAAATGGCATTTGAACACCCAGTGGCTGCGTTCGCCCTAGTGGGCCCGGGTCCAGCAGGTTCTGGATATGTGATCCCGGCTATCACATGGCCCCCTGCAGACCGTCTCGCTGGTTTCTGGGCCTCTCCTTCCACCTTGTGAAGCCTCGCCTGAAGGGAGAGGAGCCTGATTCTCACTGTCACCCATTCCCCTGTCTCCCTCGGTGCCCGTTAAAATTCAAGGCAGATGACTGTTCCTAGCCGGTTGTGCTGCTGGGGGTGGGGCAATATCTGCAGGAGGGTTTCTCATGCTCAGGAAGGGCAGTCAGGCCCCAGTGCTGAGGTCACATGTCTCCCCATCTGTCATGTTGCTGCTCCACTGTCCTGGATGTAATGCTCCAGGGGCCACGGGATTGCAGCATCTCAGAGCAGGCAGTCAGCTGACAGGGACATCCCTTTGTCACTTGGGTTGGTGCCTAATCCACTTTCCACCTCAACTGGGAACCGTCCTGGGTTATTTTTTAAATGATTAAAGTTTAAATCCTGAGTGCAATCTTTTGTTTGCAAAAGTTTGAGTGAACACAGATTAAACAATTTAGCTTAAGAGTGTTTCTTCTGGTATACATGCGTGCATGCACAGACACACACACACACACACACACCACACACACAAAACATCATTGATCTGTGTCCAGATGAAGTTTCAAGAGATGAATCTGTGCTTTCCAAAACCTGGTTTCCTGCAAGATGTGCAGGAAACCCATCTAGTATTTGAAACCGTCAGTTTGCTCTGTACAAAGACAATGAAAAGAAATATACAAGAGGGTGATGGAGCCTGTAGCCCTCGTGTGTGCGTGTGAATACTGGGTGTGCTCAGGCTCGTTTCTTGCTCCACGGAGCAGGGAGGATGAAAGTATCGGGTGAGGAGAGGACAGTGAGTGGTGCTGGATGGAATGGGGTGGCAAGGGGACAATCCATGCTGAATGCTCTGGTTGGTCTTAGGCTTGGTCTTTGTAATGACATGGGGATCTGCCCCCAGCACCTCATATGTGGGTACCCCCTCATCACCCCCTTTCCCTCACCCATCTCCTCTGCCCCCAGAAAAGACCACATGCAAACCCCAGGGATCTGTGGCTGGCAGTGCCAGGGCAGTGGAGGCAAGGTCCTCACTGCTCATGACCCAGTCACCGAAACGGACGCACTGACTTTAGTTGTGGACCCAGCAGACGATTGAACTACAATGGGAAGAAGTCATCTTGGGGTGAAAGCTACACTCCTCTCAAACTTACCTTGAGCACAAAAAGGCCAAAGTTTGCAAAAGAGAGACACGTCAATACTTCCCTTCAGATCTGAGGTTGTGGTTTGTGATTTATGTGTTGGACTCTGGGGGACAGAAGCTTCTTCTCGCACCATTCTCGGGTTACCCTCCCCCGCGCATCTGTATCCTGTTCTCTGGAAGGGACCATATATCACAGCGTCCTCCAGATGCCGTCGTGTGGAGTTGGTGATCCGGGGCAGCCGGAATGGGCAGGAACCAGCTTCTGTCTCCAAAGGGGCTGGGGTGGGGGCGGAGGGGCAGTTCTGGGGACTCCTCCCGCCTTTGCAACTTTGCAATTTGCCGGCCTTGGCCTTGGGGCAGGAGGGAGTACAACCCCCCCACCCACCCCCATCATGGGGAGTGCTCAGTGTTAATAAGTGGGAACAGGAGTGCTAAGCTAAGGTACACGATTTGAGTCACTTCCCTGTGGTTCTCATGCGCTGTAGTTCAAGATAGGCTCCTTGCCTACCAGGGTAATGGCATGTATTCTCGTGTGGCGTGGGGCCTGGAACTGGGGAATGAAGGGACGGGCTGGCTGAGCGTGGGGTGTGGCTGCCTTGATTCTATTGGATGTGAAAAGAAGATGAATCATAATAAGTCTAGGTGCCAGAAAGCCTGCTGTTCATCTCAGCTGGGGAAATCGGTGTCTCCATTAGAAGAGCGCAGAGATCCTGCTGGGAGGGGCAGGCCTTTATTTTTAAAGTTCAGGCATGAATAAATTTCCTAGAATAACTTGATAGGAATTTTGCCACTGATATTTTGCCATTGATACAACAGTCAAAAGCCTCGGAGCTTTTTCAGACAGCCCTAAATATTCCCCTGCATGAGTTTTAGTTGGGAAATCATGACGGTGCTGCCAGTTCGTCGGAGAAGTTTGGGGAGAGGGGGACTAGGACAGCAGATGTATTCCTGAGTCCTACCCTGCTGCTCCCCCATCAGCTGGCCTGGGGCGGAGTCAGGGGGGCCAGCCCAGCACTATCTGGGCCTCAGGGCTCGATCGCCCCCTCCAGCCTGCATTCCAGCCCCCGCCCCCAGCAGTGACCAGCAGCTTGGGGCCCCCCTCCCAGATGCCTCTCTGAGGCGTGGAAGATCATTGTCTTGGCCAAAAACATTCCAAGCCATCCACAGGACTCAAGTTCAGGATTTTTCTTGGAATGTGGTGAAAATCTGTGTCTTGGCCATGGGAGCGCGCAGAAGTAGAGGGCTGTATGGCTCTGGTTACAAGAGGCGATGTCTGAAGCTGTGTTTCTGTCCTCTGTAGCTATTCGACAGGCCACTGAGCTCTCCTGTTCCGGCTCTCAGTGAGCTGGAAAAGGGTGGAAACCACCTTTAGAAAACGTTCCCAGGGAGTTCCCTTTGTGGCTCAGAGGTTAATGAACCTGACTAGGATCCTTGAGGATGCAGGTTCCATCCCTGGCCTTGCTCAGTGGGTTAAGGATCTGGCGTTGCTGTGAGCTGTGGTGTAGGTCGCAGAAGTGGCTTGGACCTGGCACTGCCATGGCTGTGGTGTAGGCCGGCAGCTGTAGCTCTGATTAGACCCCTAGCCTGGGAGCTTCCATACACTGCAGGTGCAGCCCTAAAAACCAAAGAAAAAGAAAAAGAAAACCTTCCCAGGAATTCCCATTGTGACTTAGCGGGTTAAGAACCTGACTAGGATCCATGAGGATGCAGGTTTGATCCCTGGCCTTGCTCAGTGAGTTAAGGATCTGGCATTGCCTTGACCTGTGGCATAGGTTGCAGATGCGACTCAGATCTGGCGTTGCTGTGGCTGTGGTGTAGGCTGGCAGCTGCAGCTCCGATTGGACCCCTAACCTGGGAAATGCTGCAAGTGCGGCAATAAAAAGAAAAACAAAACAAAACTTCCAACCCACCCCTGGGCCCTGTCCTCTTTCTGCTTCTCCATCCTTTTCCACATGAATGCTGGAAGCGGCCATGTGATACTTCCTGCTTCTCCTGAAAGCCGGTTGCTGGCAGCATCCTGGCTCCAACACTGCCAGGAGCCTGTTTGTTGCATGGCCTGGTGGTTTAAGAAGAAGCTCATCTTTACAAAACAGTCTCCACATTCAGATATTTTGTGGTCAGAGCCAAGTTTTTAAATCTTTGACACTCAGCACCTCTCCCTCACCCCTGCCACCCAAAAAAGTGGATTTTTTTTCTTCCTCTCTGAAATGACAGCTTTTCGAGAAAGCCTGGCCTTCCCCCAAACCACTTCCACGTTGGCCTTCTGCTCTGTGCAGCTTTCCAATATCGAAGTGAGCAGTTGCCCAGACCACAGCATCTGACCTCTCACAAGCCCGAGAGGGTCACTCTGTGAACCAGTGAGCCTTGTCCACGGGGGACCCAGAAAGAGGGTAGAAGAGGCATACTGGTTCCCTGCTGCCAAACATCTAAGAAAAAGGCACGACTCGTTTCCTCTCCCTGCCCGGGTGCCATGGGAGGGCCCCTGTGATGGTGCTGTGACCACGTGAATGGTTGGAGAGTGGGTTGGACGGGGCTTGATGTGTCACCTGAGGTCATTGCGGCTTCTGGTGCATTGTCAGGAAGCGGGGAGTCTGCAGCTGTTGTGGGCTGAATGGTGCCCCCTCCCCCCTGCAAAAAGACGCTCAAGTCTTCAGCTCTGAAGCCTGTGAATGTGATCTTCTTTGGTAACAGGGTCTTTGCAGATAGAGTTGTTTTTTTTTTTTCTTTTTACATCTGTCTCTGGAGCACCGCATTCTTTTTTTTTTTTTTGTCTTTTTGAGGGCCGCACCCACGGCATGTGGAGGTTTCCAGGCTAGGGGTCTAATCGGAGCCATAGCTGCTGGCCTACGCCACAGCAACAGCAACGCAGGATCCAAGCCGAGTCTGTAACCTACTACAGCGCATCCGTAACCCACTGAGCAAGGCCAGGGATCGAGCCCACAACCTCACGGTTCCTAGTTGGATTCGTTTCCACTGTGCCACGACGGGAACCCCAGATAGAATTTTTTTTATGGCCACACCCACGGCATATGGAAGTTCCTGGGCCAGGGGTCAAATCTGAGCTGCAGCTGTGACCTACGCTGCAGCTTCAGCAATACCAGATCCCATAACCCCCTGCACTGGGCTAGGGATCGAACTCTTGCCTCTGCAGCTATCTGAGCTGCTACAGTTGGGTCTTCAACCCACTGCGCCACAGTGGGAACTCTTGCAGATATAACTGAGATCCTGCTGGAGCAGGATGGGCCCTAAGCCTTTGGCTGTCATCCTTCTAAGTGGGAAATCTAGACACACAGACACAGGGAGGGAAGGCAGCCACATGAAGACAGAAGCAGGCGTTGGAGTGATGGTTTTACCAGTCACGGAGTGTCAAGGGTTCCAGACAAGCATCAGAGGCTGGAAGAGGCCAGGAGGCATCCTCCCCAAGAACCTTTGGAGGAAACATGGTCCTGCTGACACCTTGACTTCAGACTTCCAGCCCCCAGAACTGTGAGCTCATAAACCATTGTTTTAAACCCCTTGGTTTGTGGTCATTGGGGGCAGAAGCCCTAGGAAGTTGAAACACCCTCTTGGATGCCTGTGGCTCTTGTATTGAAATCACCTGCTCCTGTGGCTCTGTGCTGGAGGAACTTAAGAGCAAAACTGAGTGGCTGGAAATAAGGGATAAGCTGCTATGTGTGGGTAAAGATGGGATGTGTGACCAGTGTGAATGGTATCTTGCTTTTGAGCAGCTGAATGGGCAGAGGGCCTCATGGCCCAAAGGGGGTAGACTTGAAAGATCAGAATTTGGACCCAGGATTTGTCTCTTACTGGATGGGGGTGGGAAACCAGAGAGGCTTATTTATGGCTTTACTGATACCGATTAGGAGAGAAATCACCCAGGAGGGAAAAGGAAAACAAAAATAAACATCGATTTTGTGAATGCCCAAGCTGACCAATTGGAATTACAATCTCCTCCTATGAGAAGCCCTCCCTCAGGCACTGCTTTGTATCCGTGTAAAAGGGCTTCTTGATGCTGGTCTGGTATTCGCTGCGTCCCCATTAGTCTTCTCTAAATTTTGGATAAATCTGTTTTTTTGTTTTTGTTTTTGTTTTTTTTGTTTTTGTCTTTTTGGGGCCACATCTGCGGCATATGGAGGTTCCCAGGCTAGGGGTCTAATCAGATCTGTAGCTGCCGGTCTATGCCACAACCACAGCCACGCCAGATCCAAGCTGAATTTGTGACCTACACCACAGCTCATGGCAACACTGGATCCTTAACCCACTGAGCGAGGCCAGGGGTCAAACCTGCAAGCTCATGGTTCCTAGTCAGATTCATTTCCTCTGTGCCACAACGGGAACTCCTTTTTTTTTTTTTAATTTTGGGTAAATCTGAACAGAGACTCCGTCTTAACATTGCCTTACTCCCTAAACTGCGTCTACCCCTGTGTCACCGGTGTTCAATTAAACCCTTCATAGTTGAATTAAAGTCCTAGGAGCAGGAATGTGAGAGGTTTGGGGTTTTTTTCCTTATGTTTTAAAATTATAGTTGATTTACAGTTTTGTGTCAATTTCTGCTGTACAGCAAAGTGACCCAGTCATACAGACATATACATTCTTTTTCTCACATTCTCCTCCATCATGTTCCATCATACATGACTAGATATAGTTCTCTGTGCTACGCAGCAGTCTCATTGTTAATCCACTCCAAATGCTATAGTTTGCATGAGAGGTTTTTTTTTAAATCATTTGATAAGATAAAATTTGCAATTTTTTCTCATTTTTTTTAATTCAAAAAATTCTGAGGAGATCCTATCGTGGCATAGTGGAAATAAATCCTACTAGTAACCACGAGGTTGCAGGTTCGATCCCTGGCCTCACTCAGTGGGTTAAGGATCCGGTGTTGCCATGAGCTGTGGTCTAGTCACAGACACGGCTCAGATCTGGTGTTGCTGTGGCTGTGGTGTAGGCCAACAGCTACAGCTCTGATTCTACCCCTAGCCGGAGAACTTCTATATGCCGTGGGCATGGCACTAAAAGGAAAAAAAAAAAATTTTGAAATGTGAAAAAAAGGTGAACTTTGCAAAGCCCAGGATTAAGTGGACCAAAAAAATCACTTACCAGAAACTAGAAAATTGAGTAATTGTATTAGTAAAAAACAGAACCCCCAGGAAGTCTATATTATATAGAGAGACACATTCACAGAGAGAAAGATTTATTTTAAGGAATCGATTGGCTCCCTTGACTGTGGAGGCTCGGCAAGTTCTAGATCTTCAGGATAGCCATGAGGATGTGGGTTCGATCCCTGGCCTCGCTCGGTAGGTTAAGGATCCAGCATTGCCATGAGCTGTAGTGTAGATCACAGACATGGCTTGGATTCCCTCATTGCTGTGGCATAGGCCTGCAGCTGCAGTTCCGATTTGACCCTTAGCCTGAGAACCTCCGTATGCCATGGGTGTGGCCCTAAAAAGTAATAAATAAATAAACAAATGAATAAATATTAATCATCCAAAATGCAACCTCACAGACACACCCGGAATACTGTTTGACCAAATATCTGGGCTCCATGGCCCAGTCAAGGAACGGTCTGGGTACTGTTTGTCAAAGGATGCGCCATTGATGTTTGGGGCAGAACAATTCTCCACTGTGCAGGGCTGTCCCGTCCATTGTGGGATGTTTCACATCCCTTGGTCCCTGTCCACTCAGCACCGATAACGTCCCCATCAGTGTTACAGCAACGTTGTGCCCACTCATTTCTGAATGTCCCCTTGGGGGCTGGCTCTGCCCAGGCTGGAGAAGCACTGATCCAGATGGATTATGTGGTAGTCTTGCAGAAATGTTGGCGATATCAAGGCGAATGATGGGCTTCTTGGGTCTCGATGTTCAGACTTCATGTGGATTCAGACATGGTCCAATCCAAGGGGTTGGCAAACTTTGTAAAGGGCCCAAGAGCAAATATTTTAGGCTCTGGGTCAGCATGATCTCTGTCAGAACCACTCAGCTCTGCAGTGGCAGAGCAAAACCAGCTGTGGACAATATATAAATGAATGAAGTTGGCTGTGTTCCAACAAAACTTTATTTATAGGCACTGAAATGTGAGTTGCATACAATTTTTCATGTGTCACGAAATATTACTCTCATCTTAATTTGTTTAATCCAACCATTTAAAATGTAAAAACCATCCTTAGCTGGCAGGTGATCTGAACTTAACTCTTGGAGTTCCTTTTGTCTCAGCAGTAACGAACCCGACTAGCATCCATGAGGATACAGGTTCGACCCCTGGTCTTGCTCAATGGGTTAAGTTCTGGCATTGCCATGAGCTGCGGTGTAGGTCACAGACATGGCTTGGATCCCACGTTGCTGTGGCTATGGCATGGGCTGGCAGCTATAGCTCCAATTTGACCTCTAGCCTGGGAACTTCCATCGAGAAATGTTCGTTGGGAGTTCCTGGCTCAGCAGGTTAAGGATCCAGCATTGTCATTGCAGAGGCAAGGGTCACTGCTGTGGCCTGCATTTGATCCCTGGCCCAGGAACTTCCACATGTCGTGGGTATGGCAAAAAAAAAAAAAAAATTCATTGAATTGAATGAAAGGGGAATTGATCAGATACAGTGCTTTTCAAACTTTATTTTTATCAGCAGAAACCCTTGGGGATTTGAATCTTCTAGAAACCCCAATGTTTGAAACAAATGTAGTATTTTACTAGTAAAATTTTATGAGTTCAAATGGGTAGCATCTGTATATTTTTGATGGATACAAAAATCAAGGCACGCTCCAGAGGGCTGTGTCAAGATGCTTTTTGATTAAACTGTCCAGGTGTTTGAAAAAGGAGAGGGGAGTTTCTCTTCCAAAGCAGTCCTACAAAGATATCTAATGGTACTTCATATTCTTACTCATGAATATAAAAGTCAGACAAGAAACATCAGAAACTTTGAATAAATGACAAATACGATGTCGTGGTTGGGCATGTCACAAGGTATTTTTTACAAAGCATGCTCCCACGGCTGTGACAATCTCTGCTCCCACAATTTCATTAACTGGACAAAGGCAAGTCTGAATTTTTCAAATTTCAGTGCAGGAGATAGAAACTTCCTAATCCCTGGCACCTTTGCAATGAATGCAAATCCCTCGGAGGAGTGCTGGAAAAAAGCTTCATTCCCAGGAAGGCACAAGAGGAAAGCAAAAGGAAGCCCAGTTTCACAGACCGTGGCCTTCCATGTCTGAACACTTCATGTATTTTTGAGTATTTGCAAGGTTATGATGTCTTTATTATAGTTTTTTAGTAATTAGAATTTTGTGGGAGTTCCTGTTGTGGCTCAGCAGAAATGAACCTAACCATTATCCATGGGGACATGGGTTCAATCCCTGGCCTCCCTCAGTGGGTTAAGGATCTGGCATTGCCATGAGCTGTGCTGTAGGTCACAGATACAGCTCAGATCTGGCATTGCTATGGCTGTGGCTGGCAGCTGCCTCTCTGATTCCACCCCTAGCCTTGGAACTTCCATATTCTGCAGGTGTGGCCCTAAAAAGCAAAAAAAAAAAAAAAAGAATTTTGTTAACTTTTTAAAATTGCGGTAAAATAAGAGTTCCCTGGTGGCCCAGTGGGTTAAGGATCCAGTGTTGTCACTGCCGTGACTCGGGTCACTGCTATGGTGCAGGTTCGATTCCTAACACAGGAATTTCTGTATGCCATAGGTGCAGCCAAAAAAAATTTGTGGCAAATATCTGCAACATAAAACTTACCATTTTAACCATGTTTAAGTGTCGAATTCAGTGATATTGAATACTTTTATATGGTATACCCATCACCACTATCCACTATCCACCTATCACCATCATTCCACACAGAAACTCTGAACCTATTAAACAAGAATCTCTATTCCTCCCTCCCTCTCAGTGCCTGGCAACCACTACCCTCCTTTCTGCCTCTATGAATTTAGCACTTCTCGGTACCTCATACACATGGAATCATACAGTATTTGTCCTTTTGTAACTGGCTGCATTTAGAGTGATGTTTTCAAGGTTCGTCTGGGTTGTTGTATCAGAACATCATTCCTTATTAAACCTGAATAATATTCCATGTCTGAATAGGACACACGTTGTTTATCCATTCATCCCTTGATAGACATTTGCATTATTTCCACATTTCGGCTACTGTGAATAAGGCTGCTATGAATCCAGTTGTTTGTATCTGTCTGGGTCCTTGCTTTCCATTCTTTAGGCATGGAATTGCTAGATTTTATGTTTAATTTTTTTTGAGGAATCGCCATACTGTTTTCCACAGAAGCTGTATCATTTTTCATCCCCACCAGCAATGCCCAAGGGTTCCAATTTCTCCACATCCTCACTAACACTTGGTTCCCGTTTTCCATTTCATTTATTTGTTTCCCAAGTGAATCAGAGCATTTTTAGGATGAGATTTGAGTGGTGCATTTGAAGCCCCCGAAGCACTTTCATGTCACTTTAAGTTCTACAAATTAGTTCAAAAGCCAGTGCTATTGTGGTGGTGGTGGTTGTTGTTGTTTTACCCCCTCTCAGAATTTGTGATTTAAGAGTAAGGCTTCCTTGACTTTACTCCACGAAGTGACTGGGGGAATTGATTTCAAGCTGGAGGTGAGATCGGAAAAGGAAACAGGTATCTCTATGCAAGGGCTGGTGTTCAGAGTCCCCGTGGGAACTGGCTACCCCCCTCTTTAGGATTGGGCTAAATGAGAAACCACTCGGTCCCTCTCCCACTCTCTCCCTGGACCTCTGTCTCTGTCCCTGTCCCTCTAATTCTCCCACTCGCTCCCCTACTCAAGGCAACCACAACAGGGAAGCCTTCATTTCCCTGCTCTGCCTTCCAGAGCTCAGCTCCAACACTACAGTGTTTAAACTCCAGTTTAAAACATTTTAAATTAATAGCAGTGTGGGGGTCACTGGAGTTAAATTCAGGTAGACTCCTCTAAAAAAAAACAAGGAGTTCCTTGGAGTTCCCTTCATGGCTCAGTGGTTAACAAATCCGACTAGGAACCATGAGGTTGCAGGTTTGATCCCTGCCCTTGCTCAGTGGGCTAAGGATTCAGCTTTGCTGTTAGCTGTGGTGTAGGTTGCAGATGCAGCTCGGATCCCACATTGCTGTGGCTCTGGTGTAGGCCGGTGGCTAGAGCTCCGATTCGACCCCTAGCCTGGGAACCTCCACATGCTGCAGGAGCAGCCCAAGAAATGGCAAAAAGACAAAAAACAAAACAAACAAACAAACAAAAAAACCAAGGAGTTCCCATTGTGGTGCAGTGGAAATGAACCTGACTAGTATCCATGAGTATGAGGGTTCCATCCCTGGCCTTTCTCAGTGAGCTAGGGATCCAGTGTTGCCATGAGCTGTGGTGTAGGTCACAGACTCAGCTCTTATCCTGCATTGCTGTGGCTGTGATATAGGCTGGCAGCTGCAGTTCCTATTCGACCCTAGCCTGAGAACTTCCATGTGCCACAGGTGGGGCCCTAAAAAAAAGCAAAAATAAAAATAAAAAATAAAAAACCAACCAAAATCCTCATCAATTCTGGGGAAATTTGTGGTGGATCTTGGGAGCACCTGCGGCGGGCCATCTCCCGGGCTTTCTCACCTCTTCCCCACAGCCTGGTGGTAGGGAGCCACCTCTAAAGTGCTGCCACCCCACAGCCGCTTGGCCCAGGCTCTGCTGGCTCCAGCCCTTAGGAGGCTACTGTTGTGTGCCTTCCCTACACCCCCAGGAGGCACCCTCCCAGGAGAGCCAGGGCCTGCAGTTAGCCTGAGGCCATGATGCTGTCATGGCCTCCCAAGTGCAGCTCCTGCCTCTGTTAGGAGCTTGTATCAAACACCTCAAGGGCCAGGCTGAGGGGCCCCTTGTCTGATAACCTCCTACCTCACACTGGCAGCCCCACTCATGCACTGAGATGCCACGGCAACGAGTGCCCTGGTCTCGGGATGAGCTCCCTGCCTCCCCAAGCCTCTCTCCTTGCAGCCGCAAGGCTCATGGCCTTGTCTCCATTCTGGAGTGTGAGCCATGCCCAGGGGGTATGCTCCTAGGACCTAAAGTTTCCCTCGGATGTGCCCAAGGAGCTAATCAAATGGGGTTCCTGCTGCCTGTTGTGTCATTTGGATGCATTGGGCTGCAAGTAACAGATAATCCCACCTCAGTGAAGAGAACAACGTGCCCTCTCATGGAGCAGCTGTCCCAAGGTGGAGCAGCTGTCCCAAGGTAGAGCAGCTCTGGGTTATGTTGATTCATTGGCTCCATAAGTCTTCAAAGACTCAGATGTTTTTCCATCTTTCTAGCAGCATCCTCAGAGTTTGGCTTGGTTCCAGAGTAGCTCCCCAAGGCACAAAATGGCCACTACACTGCCAGGAGTCACATCCAGATGCTCTGATGGAAGGAAGAAGATGTGCTTTCTCGTCTTCATTCCTCTCATCAAGAGCAAGAACGCTTTGCTCCCCAGACATCCCCTTACATCTCATTGGCCCTGACTATGCTATGTTATCAAGCTCAGGAATCACCGCAGTGGGATGGGGCCACCATGATTTTATCTTTCCTATATCTCCTGAGACACATGCCCTCACTCTTGAGCACCACTGGGTTCTAAAGACAAGGACAAAGGCACCGGAGGGGGGGCGGGGAGTTGCAGACTTTGCGAGGCCACCAAACTTACCTTTGTGGTCACCCTTGGTGTCTTATCACATGCTCACTTTGTTGTTATATTTTCCCCTCTTTTTTACAAAAGAGATATTTAAATACTATCTTGTTCTAAAAATGTATTCATTACAGAAACATGCTGAGTTAAAATATGAAAAATGTCCTTCACAGCCTTTCCCAATTTCACTGCCCTCCTCAGAAGGAATCAGTCTCTATTTTAGTGTCCTCTTCCTGTCCCCTTGATGCATTTGCATATATGCAAATGTAAACACATCTAGGAGTTTTGCTTTAATTTTTACCTTTTTATTTCATTTGGCTACTACTCTTTTTCCACTTAGCTCTCAGTACTTAGAGATTTACTTCATTCAGTTCGGTGGCTGAATGTTATCCCATAGGGTGGATATTCCTTTGCTTTACATTTTAACTAGCTTTTTAATCTTGTGCCTCATCCCGAGGGCATATTTTTCTTTTTATCCTCAAGCATTTAATATAATATTTTCCTGCAAAGTAAAAGTCAAGTAACAGTTACTGATGGAAAGAGTCTCTCTCTTTCCATATAAGAGTAGTCTTGGCACTTCTGACTGCTTGAGATGGAGCCCTTTTCTGAGCCATCAGAAGGGACACTGTTCCATAATCTATTAGTTTGTCACTCTTTCGTCTAATGACAGTGACACATCAACCTATTGGCCAGGAAAAGGTGATCATTTTCCACTGTCCCTTTGGCGCTATTTTCTGGGTGCAGGGTGGCACACCATCACCACCTGCCTAACAGGTTGTCAGTTCAGAGCACTTGGGCTACTTGCAAAGTTATACATTGTTTGGCTCACATAGGAGCGTTAGGTCAGGGTTATTAACAGCCCTGGCTTCCTGGAGAACCATTTTAAGGGCTGCTAATGGTGTTCGCAGACTGTTGAGTGGGAACAGTTATCCATATGCCTAGACACACCCACACTCTTAGTACCCCTTTCCAGGTTTCTTGAGGCAGTCACAACTACATAAAATAGATTACAACTGAACCTATTCTAGACCTTTGGTGGGGAGAAATTTCTTCAATATGAGGCTGTCATCTCAAGACAGACCCACCAAATTTAGCACTGGGTGAACTTCTCTGAGCAAACACCTTTAAGCAGATGTTGGCCTTCAGACCTGCTGATAGCATCAATGAATATCATCTTGAGTCTTGATGGGGCTCCTTGTACCTCTGAATCTTCCAAGCTTCCTGTAGTAGCTAAAAAAATTACCATCCTGAAGGAGCAAAGAAAAGAAACACATGTCTTCCAGATGTGCTTCAGCATATAAGGACTCTCGAAATGTGGACCTTAACAGGAACCCTGGAACTATGAAAGGAAATTAAGCAATGAGGGTGAGACCGAAATTAGTATGGCGTTCCCATCATGGCTCAGGGGAAATGAATCTGACTAGCATCCGTGAGGACACAGGTTCCCTCCTTGTCCTTGCTCAGTGGGTTAAGGATCTGGCATTGCCATGAGGTGTGATGTAGTTCACAGACACAGCTTGGATCTGGCGTTGCTGTGGCTGTGGCATAACCCAGCCACTACAGCTCCAATTCGACCCCTAGCCTGGGAACCTCCATGTGCCACAGGTGCAGCCCTAAAAAAACCAAAATAATACTAATAATTATTTTTTTATTACTCAAATGAATTTATCACATCTGTAGTTGTATGATCATAACAATCCAATTCACAGGATTTCCATCCCATAACCCAAGCACATCCCACCACCCCCCAAACTGTATCCTCCAAAGATCATAAGTATTTCAATGTCTGTGAGTCAGCATCTGTTCTGCAAAGTTCAGTCTGTCCTTTTTTCAGATTCCACATGTCAGTGAAAGCATTTGATGTTGGTGTCTCATTGTACTGCTGACTTCACTTAGCATGATAATTTCTAGATCCATCCATGTTGCTAAAAATGCTGGTATCTCTTTCATTTTAATGGCTGAGTAATATTCCATTGTGTATATGTACCACATCTTCTTGATCCACTCCTCTGTCAATGGACATTTAGGTTGTTTCCATGTTTTGGCTATTGCAAACAGTGCTGCAATGAACATTGGAGTACATGTCTTTTTGAGTTATGGTTTCCTCTGGATAGATGCCCAGAAGTGGGATTGCTGGATTAAATGGTAGTTCTATTTTTAGTTTTCTGAGGAATCTCCATACTGTTTTCCACAGTGGTTGCTCCAATTTACAATTCCACCAACAGTGTACTCGTGTTCCTTTTTCTCCACACCCTCTCCAGCACTTATTGTTTATAGACTTTTGGATGATGGCCATTCTGGCTGGTGTAAGGTTTTGATTTGCATTTCTCTAAAAATGAGTGATGTTGAACATCTTTTCATGCATTTTTTGGCCATCTGTATGTCTTCTCTGGAGAACTGTGTGTTTAGATCTTCTGCCCATTTTTTGATGAGGTTGTTTGTTTGTTTGTTTGTTTTTGGTATGGAGCTGCAGAAGGACTAATAATGATTTTAAAAGAAATTAGCTTATGGTCCTCAGCTGATAACATGCAAGGGGAAACTCTGTGATCATAATCAAACTATTGATGATGAAAGTTCTGGTCCCTACCACTGGGAAGTCAATGATTAAACTGGGGGAAAGAGGACATCCACGTATGAAGAACTGGACAATGATATAAGCTGATATGGGGTTGAAACTCAGTGCCCATTAGGGGTTTAAAAGGAGAATCCATTGAGACAGCAAGGCTCTGCTCTCAAACGGGCCTGGTAATCGGCCTTGACACACTCTGAGAGGATCATGCTGGACCATGCCTGCTTGCTTATTTTTTTAAAAAGTGATTTTCCCTGGGGACCCAGCCTGGATTTCTTTGCCAACTTAGGTACCTCTATATGTGTCTTCAACTGTTGGGCTTGAAAGGGTCCTAGCCTGCCTTGCTCTGTGTTTCTCCTTCCTTCCATTGAAACAGCCATGGCCATGAAAGACCTGGATTATCCTTCTCTGTTCACCCACACCTTCTACCTCGCCCTAATTTGTTGAGAAAAAATATTGCTGGCAGATAGAGAAGAATTAGGAAAAAACCTAGATACTTTTGGTTAAAAGGGGTTTAAGAGGGTTCATAATAAGTAGGTCAGAACCCAACTGGAGGGATTTGGCTGAGGGTTACCATGCAGGCTCCTCCACCCCCAGCCTGGGCACGGGTGTCCCCAAAACCCCAGGTGGGTGTTTCTGTAGTCAAATATTTTTTCAGGCCAACACTGAATTACATGGCTGTGGACCTCGGGATTTGAAAGGGAAAGATGAAACCTTCCCAGCAACTTGGGTTTTCTTTCAAGGGCCGTTTTCTCTATAGAATGTTTTGTTTTAACTGGTAATTAAAGGTGGGCAAAACAGCCCTGGAGAAATAGGTTTTTCCTCCTCTCCAAGCCTGTCTCTCCAAGAGAAACAGGCACAGGCAGGGCCGCGGAGCCCGCCCTCCTAACTAGAGCCAACTGCTCCTGATGGTTTATGGTCTGGCCCACTTCAATTTCTCATGTGTTACCTTTCTAGGGGTTGCGAGGCCCAGCAATCTGGACACAGGCCAAGAAGTCAAGAACTGCTGAAGTCCAGGCCTCCGCTCTTGTACTGACACCAGCGACCACCCAGCCCAGCCAAACCACATGGCCCTGTTTTCCTGATGTATGAGGTGGGTCGAATGCTTTCCCCCCAAAAGTGGACTCTGAGGGATTAATTAGTTAAGATCTGTAAACATGTATCATTATAATTATTATTCCAGTTTCTAGTTAAAACCAAACTGGCCCAAAGAAAAGAAAATACCAGCCCTGCCTCTGAGGGCAGCTACCTTGGCTTTTCCGGTATTTCCAGTCTGGCTGGTGGGAGAATGTCCTGGGAAGCTCACTACTTGCTGGGCTTGAGCCGGGAGTTGTATTCTCCAGGTTTGAGGATGAGGAGGAGGCCAAGACTCCAGTTGAGCCCTGGATGCAACGGGCTTTGATTGTTCATGCCATTCACTCCAGCAAAGGCTGGACCTCTCCCAGGAGACCAGGTGCAGGATGTCTACAGCAGGGCCCTGAGCCTTTATGGTCTTTCGAGAATTAACAGGTTGCGGAGGTGATGAGTAAACCGACTTCTTGTTTCTAAGATGTTGATCTAAAACCAGTTTCTCTAAGGGGGTGACTCCTGCTTTCCTCATGAGAAGATCTCCAGGCCTCTGAGGTGGTTACACGGAGAAAATTTGTGCCTGGTCAGCCCCGCCCGCCACAGTGACTCTGCCCCCACCAGATCTATCACCCTCCATGGACCTCAGCTGGCTCTGCACAGCTCCCTTTCTCTGGGGCTACATAATTTCACCCCATGCCAATTCCTGCTTCCAACTGGTAAACCCCACACCCACTCCCCTTCCCCTAGTGCAGCCCCAGGTGAGGCCTCAGGCCGCGCTCCCCATGCACTTCCGGTCCGAGCGCGGCTTCCTCCCAAGATGGCCGACGCCGGAAGTGCCGTCCTCCGCGGGGCGGGGCTCCTCCTGCTCCGCCGAGAAGTCAGGACATAAGGCTGGGAGCACGGCAGCCAGGCCCTCTGCCAGGTGGAGACCGGATGACAGTTTGCGGTGTCTTAAAGGGGTGGTTTTAAAAAGTCTCTTTGGTATTTACTTAGAGGAAAGGCTGAGTTCTCTAAATAAATAAAGGGCGGGCCCAGTGGGAGAAAAGATCCCCAGGAGGTAGCCTCACCCTGTCCCCCACCTGCAGAGAATTCATTTCTGGCCCCAAATTGGCAGCCCATCCCTCCCTCTACTCCCCCCCAGCAAACGAAAGCCCCACAGTGAAGGGCACCCGCCTGTCTCAGAAGACACTGTCCTACACAGGCCCTTGAGAACCCCGCATGCCAGGGCCTATTTAAGTACTCTTCCCCTCTCCCCCGCTATTTCCCCTGAAGGCGGATCTAGAAAAGACTCTCCTCTCTCTGTCTTGCTACTGTTTTCAGTGATGCTGCAGCTGTTCAGCTGGCCCACCCTGGCTAAAAGGAAATGTGGTTTCTTTCCAACGGTACTGGGAAGCCTGAGTGCTCCTTGTTCCTGGAGGGGGTGGCTCTGAGCCTGCCTGCCCCTTGCCCACCACTCCTGGCAACCGGGGCACCCCAACATGTGTCAGATAGGCCATGACACAGAAGGTGCAGAGGTTAGACAGGATTGCCCTTTGGGTCTTTAGAAGGGTAATTCTGCCTTCTGCCTTGATGCCCTCTTTGTATGCCCGGGTTATCTCGCCCAGGCCTCAGTACTGCTTGCTTACAGGGCTAGTTGCCATCTGTCCCCAGTGGCTGGCAGAACTTCACCCTCTGCTTCTCCACCATTTCCATGAAGGTAACTTGAGCTGCCTGGAAACTGGCTCTCTGACATCCAACATAATACCCTTCCTTTGTCCTTTGAGGCAAGTCCAGAATAACTACCCAAACACCATTTACCCAAAACAAGGGGTCAAAACTGTTACCTAGATCGTGAAACACCGGGTTGCATGCTCCCCCTCCACCCACCCACCCACCCACAACTGGCAGAGAGAAAGACCAAAGCAGAGTAAGTGGTGTGATTTGCAGAGCACACTCAACTGAGGAGAGCACTGAAAATACTGTCTAGTGCAGGGTGCTGAGCTGAAGGTCCCAAAGGGGACAGGCCTCCCTCCCTAGCTCTCATCCTGAGAGTAAAGTGTGTGTGTGTGTGTGTGTGTGTGTGTGTGTGTGTGTGTGTGTGTGTTTAATTACATATAATTTTTAGGAAAAGTATTTCTGAGGCTAATGGTATCAGAATGAATTGGCTCCGTGCAGGGTAGAACTAAACAACAGGAGTTCCTGTTGCAGCACAGCAGAAATGAATCCAATGAGGAGCCACAAGATTGAGGGTTCGATCCCTGGCCTTGCTCAGTGGGTTAAGGATCTGGCATTGCCGTGAGCTGTGATGCAGGTCACAGATGAAGCTCGGATCCTGCGTTGCTGTGGTTGTGGTATAGGCCAGCTTCTGTAGCTCCAACTGGACCCCTAGCCTGGGAACCTCCATATGCCGCAAGTGCAGCCCTAAAAAGCTTTTAAAAAATTAAACAACAAATGTGTGTGTGTATTTGCAAAAAGTAACAGCACTGCTAGTAGCCAAGGGACTCCCTCTATTTGTGAAGTGGGGCCAGGCTTTTTGTTTAGTTAACCAACCCCAATCCCTTTCCATTTCCACATAGTAATTAAATACTCAAGCAAGTTGTCTCTGGGTTTTGTCACCTGGTGGTGGTGGCCATGATGCCTGGGAGCTTTGGGTTCCCTGCCACATGGTCCATCGGGTTGCATGCTCCCCCTCCACCCCCCACCACAACTGGTATTGCCTGTCACTAAAAATATTCACCAGCCATGAAAGAGAGCAATATAGGAGTTGTAGGTTTTTTCTTTGTTAATATGGACCAGTGTCTCTCGAGCTTTATTTAGAACATGACTGCTTTATGCAGCCCCTTGCTTCGGGACCTGTCTTTGGCAGACTGATGTTTGTTGCTATTTCTTGTAGCTCTTTTTGTTCTGTGGTAGGTACTTTGTTCCATATTAATTTCTGGAATAAAATATTAATTTTTGGTCCAGAAATTAGTACTTATATTTTTACTTAAGTCCAAAGCACATGGAAGGGTGTGGTGTTAGAAGTGAAACTGCTTCTCCCCAGTCTTGAGCCTTAGCTCCGCTTCCCAGAGACGACCCCTGTGAACAGACAGAGCCTTGGGAGGGTTCTCTGCATGATCAAAGTGTGTGTGCTGCTTTTTTTACGCAAATAGGACCAGACTCAACCACTGAGCTTCACCTTGCTTCCTTTACTTAAAATGGTGTCATGGAATTCTTTCCACGTGAGACCCTTGAGAAGCATGTAATCTTTCAAAGGGGTGTACTGTTCTAGTTTATGGATGTCATCAGTTAGCTAGATGCTCGTTGAGGACATTTAGCTTTTATCTAAATGGGTTTGTTGGTTTTTTGGGGTTTTTTTTCCCCTCCCACAGAGTCCATGAGTATTGGACAATGGATTGTGTGCCTTTGCTTGCTTTAAAAGTATAACTCTAGGCTGAATTTCTACAGTGGGGCTAAAGGGTAGTCACAATTTACATCTTTTTTTTTTGTCTTTTGTCTTTTTGTTGTTGTTGTTGTTGTTGTTGCTATTTCTTGGGCCGCTCCCGCAGCATTTGGAGGTTCCCAGGCTAGGGGTCGAATCAGAGCTGTAGCCACTGGCCTACGCCAGAGCCACAGCAACGCGGGATCCGAGCCACGTCTGCAACCTACACCACAGCTCACGGCAACGCCGGATCGTTAACCCACTGAGCAAGGGCAGGGACCGAACCCGCAACCTCATGGTTCCTAGTCGGATTCGTTAACCACTGCGCCACGACGGGAACTCCACAATTTACATCTTGATAATTCCTCCCAAATTGCTTCCCCAAAACGATACCAACAGTCTGATAAGGCAGTATAGGGCATATAGTGTAAGTATAGGGCATAGAGTATGAGTATAGGGCAGTTTTTTGGGAATCAAAATGGCAGCTCAGTTATTCACAAACGGACATTGACAGGGCATGACGTCCTCTCTTGCATCAAAGCCAGATGATTTGCACTGGATTAAGCCAGGGAGGAATTTAACTATGGACCTCTCTCTGCGTTTCTCTTCTGAAGCTAAATATATAAGATTGGGGCAGTTCTGGGTGGTTTTGTATTTTCTTTTCACTGCGGCCCCTTGAGTTCCTCTTGTCCCAAGTTCAAATTGCTGCGTGTGCATTGGGTGAGGGCAGCAGCTTTGGGGTGATGTTTCGAGGTCTCCAAGCCTTTGCAGAGATGGGGGAGTTCTGGAGTGAGCTGTTGACTGTGGGCTCAGGGTTTGGGGTTCCCCGAGGCATACTGTTTGGGGATTTCTTTTTACCTCTCTAGTCATCCTGTCCTTCACAACCCAAGTGCTTCTGTTCTTCAGCCCTTTTCTACCTGTTTTGTCCACTGTGAAATCATTTAGGAGACTGATAGGGCCATTGTTCTGGGGTCCCTTCCTTCGACAGCTCAGGGTGGCCTTTCTGCAGTGCTTCCCAAGCTATTTGAGGTGAAGGACTACTCTTTTATTTCCAATCGGTTATGGACTGATACTTTTGCAAAACACTAGAAAAAACTGAATTACTAGAAAAATGATGTAAAAAAATAAATACAAAATACAAGCCCAATTTCTTTTTATTACATTTAACAGACATAACATTGGAGTTCCTGTCGTGATGCAGCGGAAATGAATCCTACTAGGAACCATGAGGTTGCGGGTTCAGTCCCTGGCCTCAATCAGTGGGTTAAGGATCTGACATTGCTGTGGCTGTGGTGTAGGCTGACAGCTGTAACTCCAATTCGACTCCTAGTGCTGCAAGTGTGTCCCTAAAAAGCAAAAAAAAAAAAAAAAAAGACGTAACATACTTTGGTATATTGGTTTTGTTTTGTTTTCTCTTTTTAGGGCTGCACCCTCGGCATGTGGAGGTTCCCAGGCTAGGGGTCCAGTTGGAGCTACAGCTGCCTGCCTACACCACAGCCATGGCAACACAGGTTCCAAGCCGCATCTGCAACCTACACCACAGCTCATGGCAATGCCGGATCCTCAACCCACTGATTGAAGCCAGGGATCGAACCGGCAACCTCATGGTTCCTAGTCAGATTTGTTTCCACTGCACCATGACAGGAACTCCACTTTGGTATATTGATATAGAAGTATTTTGAAATGCTTGCTCTCAATTTCTGTTCTCATCTCACTGGAGGTGAGGAGCCGTTGGAGTCACACTGCTTGAAGTAGCCCCCAGAAGCGTCTGCGGGTTTCCTTTCCATCCTAACTCCTCTATCATTTCACTGGGAGAACCATTCTCATTTGGTAGGGGGGTTTGTCCCACGTTTCAGCCATGGAGGCCCTGGGTCAGTCCCCAGGATTAACGTTGTTGTTGGGTTTAGCTTGGGGCTCTGCTGCGCTGACTGTAGTCCTCTTTCCACCCAGCTTTTCCAGTGTGGGAAGCAGTAATTCAGGTGTGAATAAAAGAGAAGTGATAGTTTTCCCTATCAAGCCATTAAAACTTTTCAATGTGCTTTTTAAATTATTTTACACTGTGTGAGATACTTAAGATGGATCGTAATAGAAGGGAAATTGTGAGCAACAATCCCTCAAAATATGAGATTTTAAAATTCTTCTGCCTTTAAAGGTGCAGGCTGTTTCAATTTTAAATACTCAGAAAAAGTGGTTTTCAGACTGCCTTTTGGAAGTAGCGGGTCACAGCGGCATCTGGTGGAAATTGGTGATATAACAAGTGGAGTAGACAAGGCAGAAAAATTAAAATGCAGCAGTTTATAAGTACTGTTAATTCATTAATTAAGAGAATCAGATTTTTCCGCATATCTAAATTGTGAAATTGAGTTGTGGTTTATAATATATGGCACATCATAGTTTAAGACTTTTTCTTTCTCAGTGATGCTTTGCCTTACAATTGATAACGTCTTAGTTTTGTCCGAATATGATTTTTCATGTGAAACTTTGCAAGATGTTCATTCAGCCATTTTCTCAGTATTATTATTGAGCATCTCCTTTATACCTGTAACCTCTTGATTTATTTCATTAATATATTCACTCTTTATATTTTAAGTGTGTTATATTCAAAACTCCTACAATGCCTAATGTGGGTCTTTCTGCTTTATGATACATTAATGCATCGATATTAATGAGACCTAATGCTATGAATTTAAAAATCCATTACTGGAGTTCCTGTCATGGCACAGCAGAAATGAATCTGACTAGGAACCATGAGGTTGCTTGTTCGATCCCTGGCCACGCTCAGTGGGTTAAGGATCTGGCATTGCCCTGAGCTGTGGTGTAGGTTACAGACACGGCTCGGATCTGGTGTTACTGTGGCTCTGACATAGGCCAGTAGCTACAGCTCCAATTAGACCCCTAGCCTGGGAACTTCCAGATGCTGTGGATGTGGCCCTAAAAGGACAAAAAACCCCAAAAAACTAAAAAGAATGAGGTCTCCTTTAAAAATAATAATAATAATAATAATAATAAAATAAAAATTAAAAAAATAAAAATCCATTACTGACTAGGTCCAGTAGTTCTCCATGCTGACTGCATTCAGAATTACCTGCAAATGTTGTGGAGTTCCAGTCGTGGCGCAGTGGTTAACGAATCCGACTAGGAACCATGAGGTTGCGGGTTCGGTCCCTGCCCTTGCTCAGTGGGTTAACGATCCGGTGTTGCCGTGAGCTGTGGTGTAGGTTGCAGACGTGGCTCGGATCCCGTGTTGCTGTGGCTCTGGCGTAGGCTGGCAGCTACAGCTCCGATTCAACCCCTAGCCTGGGAACCTCCATATGCCACGGGAGCGGCCCAAGAAATAGCAACAACAACAACAACAACAATAACAACAACAACAACAACAACAAAAGAATTACCTGCAAATGTTGTGAACTATAACTAGCCAGAAAACATTGCTCAGAGATCTTATCTGATTGGTCTAGGGATGGGCCCTACACCTTAGGAGCTTGTAAAGGCTTCCAAAGCTTCTACCTTCTAATGTGCAGCCCAAGCTGAGACCTTTCTCCTGCATTTAGACCACATGCTTTTTAGATTATATAGGGTTTTTTTAATAGTTGAGAAATATTCGGCATTTTGTTTTATAGTAAGCCACTCATTTCTTATATCTATCATAGGTATGAATGCAAAAAACTCCATGTATTTAAGCAATAATGAATAACACAAAAGCCCTGATATTCGAGAAAAATTCATTCCTGAAGACACCGTCGTTTAGTGTATCATCAAGCAATGGACACGCCTTTGATTCTAACACACACACTCACTATTATTTGAACAGCACAGTGAGATCAGGAATGCTGAATAAGTATAAAACAGTAGCTATAACCTTTACAAGATGTCACAGTAATGTATCTTTAATAGGCCATAACCCTGCCAAGTAAATGTTTACCAATAAAGGAAAAAAAAATCTAAGACATCATTTGCTTGGAATACTCTTTCATTGGCTGTGAGCACACTCTGCTAATTCCAAGACTGGCCCCGAAGCAGACTATAGCGATGGTATAATTGCCCTTGACCTTCTGGCTGGGACCAAAGTAGAATGTGATACCTAGCAAGCCACAGCAGGGGTAAGAACAGTGTTTCATGGGAGAGAGTTTCCAGAAGAAAGGCCTTCATTCATTTCTGGGGCCCACCAACTGCTGACTTTCTAATCTGGTACAAATGACTGAACTCATCATACCTCTTACTCTGCAAGATGCACACAGGATAGCAACACCGACTTCATCAGCTACTGTGGATATTAGAGTTAAAACATATAAACATGAAATGCACACAGGCAGCAAAGGGAGCCGCACTTACTATCATTCATGGTGGTTTCTTCTTACCGCTTTTAGCTCATTGCAGACAGTCAGAAGACAGTGTTTTCCAGAATATTCAAGGCAGCGTGGTACAGTTAACCCCTTCTAGCCCGCCTCATCCAGCCTCTATGAACTAAGATCCATATACAAACAATAGCTGAGGGGTTCCTGTTGTGGTTTAGCAGGTTAAGAACCCAAGATAGTGTCCTTGAGGACGTGAGTTCGATCTCTGGCCTTGCTCGGTGGGTTAAAGATCCGGTGTTGCCTCAAGCTGAGGCATAGGTTGCAGATGCGGCTCTGATTCAACCCCTAGCCCTCGAACTTCCATATATGTCACAGGTGCAGCTGTAAAAAGGAAAAAACAAAACCAAAACCAGTAATTTAGCTTTTCTGGGCTTCCTTGGATTTAGTCAACAACTGGGCTTTTAAAATTCATCCTGAGGTGTTCTCTCAAGGATCAAGTATCATAGTCCTAAAATATTCTCGTTTTAATCTTCCCTCCTTCCACCAAAAACAACCTCCATCCAAGGCCAGGGATTTGCTGGGAACCTGCCGTGTGTCCCTTTACATATAGAGAGAACCATGGCTCCTTGAACTAAGGCCAGGCTGCTGATGAGAGAGATGAACAGAGCCTGAAGTCTTTGTTCACAATGTGACCTATGGGTGTGGGCAGAAGAGCTGTGTCCAGGTCACTGCCACAGGAACTATGGAAGGGAGATAGTAGGAAGAAGAGCTTCTAATGGGAAAAAATTGGGAGTTTGTGGGCCCATTCTCTAAAACCCATAAATTCTAGTTGAATTTGACTCAGCCCTAAATGTCCCAGATTTCACCCAACGTAACTTTGAGCACCACCCTCCCTGGGATCAAAGGAGAGGGGGGGCCACATCTCAAAGATCTTGGTTATGTCCTGAGTAGATTTTAAACTCTTTCTACCACCCACACTTGTGAATCTCAAACAGGCTTTTCACCTTTGTGAAAAGGAAATGTGGTGTGGACAGACGCTCCCATTAATAGTGTGGTTTAATGCCCTGCAAACTAGTCACTATAAACCCAGAACTTTCCTCAATTCTCATCCTGCCAGTAGACACTGGGCTGATATGCTTAATGCAATTAGGAGCTAAACTTAAGTGAAATCTTTCAGCCCACAGCAAATCATTGTTCATTCCTTCTTTGAGGCAAGAAAAGAAGGTACCTACTAGAGGAGGTCGTCACCAAGTGGCTGAGAAGGTATGATCCCAGGAGTAACACATCCCTGCTCCCTCCCTCTTTATTAGCTGGGTCCCCTTGGGCTGCTCACTTAACCTCTCTGAGTTTGCTTTCTCACCGTTAAAGGGGATCTCATAATACCCTGCACATGGAGCGCAGATTAAATGAAACAATGTAAATGGGCCAGCAGGTGCCATAATGGGGACACCATCCAAATGCAACATGGCCCCGGCTTGAAACTTGAGAGTAAACATCAAGAGGGACCAGTTAGGAGTTCCTGCTGTGGCTCAGTGGGTTAAGATCCTGACATAGTGTCTGTGAGGACACAGGTTCAATCCTTGGCCTTGCTCAGTGGGTTAAGGATCTGGTGTGGTCACAAGCTACGGCATACGTCACGATGTAGCTCAGATCCCGTGTTGCAGTGGCTGTGCTGTAGGCCTGCAGCTGCAGCTCCAGTTCAACCCCTAGTCCGGGAACTTCCATATGCTGCTGCTATGGCCCTAAAAAGGAAAATAAAGGCAGGGCAGGGGGAGGGGAGGACCACAGGAATTTGCTACCAAAAGTTAATTAACTTTTTAAGATAAGATATGTAAGCAAAATAGGAGCTAAAAATGGAATACATCTCTTTCCTGGGAAATAATCCTTCAGAGCTTGTTGTGGGGCAGGCTGTGGCTCGACATGTCCCACTGTCCCGAGTCATCCCTGGGCTGCCCAGGCTGCGGGCTGCCAAGTCCCAGGCAGCCTGATGCCCACCCTGTCCTCAGGTTTGCTCCAGGCCAAGGAACAGGCATGGGGAAGCGCTGTTTGGCCCTCTGCATGTTTCATTTCTTGCATCTGCCCCCTGATTTCTGTGAGAACTAGTGTTGAGCTCCTGGATCTGGGGCCGTGTGCTAACTTGTAATAAATAGACTAAAAAGGGGGAACTTTGCAGCCAAGCCAAGTCAAACACCACTGTGAAAACCTATCCTGAGTTGCCCTGAGGTGTTTCCAAAAGCAAAGCAAACATTAGAACTGAACAGTGTGCTCTAATTCTCCACCCGTGGGGGGGAGGTGGGGGAGGGCCAGCAGGAGGGCAAGGTAGACTGTTGATGGCTGGGGCAGGCTTCAGGCTCAGCACCATCCAGGGGCCACTCCAGAGGCCCCCCAGATTCTGCCACTGGCCTTCTGATATTGTGAGAATGTCAGCCCTCCGTAGGGAGTGATGGGTTAGCTGGGAAGCAGTGCATCATCTCTGGCTTTGTCCCAGCTGGCTCTGTGACCTGTAATAAGTCACCCGTTTATCTTCAGTTCTGCGAGCACATCTAGAATCAATATTTATTGTCCACGTGTCTAGATCAGTGATTCTCAACTTGACCACGCATCAGAATCACCGGGGGCCGGGGCCAGGGTTGACGTAAACACTAAATTCCTGGACCCACCTCCTACAATTCTCCATCAGCAGATCTGGGTTGGGGCAGTTAACCTCCCTTTTAACAAGCAACCCTGCCAGCCCTGAAATGGGCAGACCTAAGACTCACCCTTGGAAACTCTAAACTCTAGACCCACACTCTAACACAATTAAATTCTAATCCCGATCGTGTTGTGTTGACACTCCCCCACCGACTCAATCCCTGACAAGTATTTCTCCGCAGGAACCCAGGCCCAGAAAGCAAAATGGCCACATTTGTGCAAGTTTTAAGTGAAAACTTACTGCGTCTCCTCAGTTGCTGGATTGTGCTGGGGGTGGGGGGTGGGGGGACCAGAAGCATGGATGTGCCTTGGCCTTCACAAAACCTAAAATCTACCTGGGGAGATGTCTCCTTAGTGAAACAAACACCAGTGGACTGGAGAGGCAGCGAGCAAGTCAGGGATGGAGAGACTTCCGGCCCATCCGGAAGCAAAGGATAATGGGTGGCTCTAGGGACTGGAAACAAAGGTTGTGAGTGCAGCTTAAGGAGCTCCAGAAAGGTGGCAAGGAATCGCATTCAGCAGAGCAAGCATGAGCTGAAGGACAAGCTGCTCTATGGCATGGGGGATGGGCCCTACTGGAAGGGAGGAGGGGGAGGGGAGGGGGAAGGAGGAGAGGTGGGTGAGGGGAAAGAGGGGAAGAGCAGCATGACTGGGGCTTGAGGGGTGGGGAGCCGAGAAGGGCAGGGTCTGGGAGATGGCGCAGGGGCAACCACCTCAGTAGTTGGATGATGCCTGTGCTGGGGTTGGGGGGCAGGTTGAAAATTCGGGTGCCAGAGTTTAGACTTGGTTAAATAGGTACAGGTGACTGGGTGTCTTCGTCGGAGCACAATGTTAAGAGAAGGGCTTCTTCTGGAACAGGGCACAAGCAGTCAGAGACGAGGTGAGCTGCAAGCCTGGGAGCTTCCATGGGTGATTCAATTCCACGGAATTCTGTGGACTGGGTTCCAAGGATTTCCATGTCCGTGGAGGACGAGGGTGTACTGGGTTGAACGGGTGTCTCCTACCCTAAATGCATGTCCTTCCTAGAATCTCAGAATGTGATCTTATTTGGAAAGGGGGCCACTGCAGATGTAATATTAGTAGAGTTAAAATGAGGTCGCACTGAAGTAAAGTGGATTCTTCATCCACCACCACTGGCGTTCTTATAAGAGGAGAAAAGATACACAGACACTGACGGGTGATGGCAGCCAGCAGAAGCTGGAGAGACTCGTGGACCGATTCTCACTCTGAACTACAAGAAGGAGCCAGCCCTGCCCACACTTTGATTTTGGACTTCCAGCCTCCTAATGTTTGTAGTTTTCAGACAGCCCTAAGCAACTGATACAGGGGGCTTGAGGAAGAAAAGAAGCTGAAGACACATCTATAGGGAGCGAAGGATGGCCAGGGGATGAAGAGGTAGGGCTGGAGCCCCATCACTGCATCTCCCTCCATCAGCATCCAGGATGGACAGGCGGCACAGTTCTCAGGGGAGGAAACCGATGGACACAGCAGCCGCCACACTCTGCTCTCCTCGCACGTTTTCTGATCCACTCTCTTCCACGTGTTTCCCAAACTGTTACCGCCATGGCCATGTGCTTAGGCAAGGTTCCTGAGCCGCCTCTAGAAATTAAACGTGTACCAATTCATTTTTTTTTTTTCCTAGGGCCACACCTGAGTTATAGGGAAGTTCCCAGGCTAGGGGTCAAATTGGAGCTATAGCTGCCAGCCTACACCACAGCCATAGCAACGTGGGATCTGAGGCATGTCTGGAACCTACACCACAGCTCATAGCAACGCCAGATCCTTAACCCATTGAGTGAGGCCAGGGATTGAACCCACATCCTCATGGTTACTAGTCAGGTTGCTTAGTACTGAGCCATGATGGGAACTCCCTCAACTGATTGTTAAGAGGGGGCCGTGTTCTCCCATGTAAGCATTGAGTCATTTCAAAGAGAAAACACAGAACCCCCATTTTCCTCCCTAGATTCTCGTCCTGGACAACCCCTATAAAATCAAAAATTGGAGAAGGCTGAAGGTAAATGGCCCTGATCACATGAAAATTCTTTTAGCGGCATATGGAAGTTCCCAGGCTAGGGGTCTAATCAGAGCTGTAGCCACTGGCCTACGCCAGAGCCACAGCAACACGGGATCCGAGCCACGTCTGTGACCTACACCACAGGTCACAGCAACGCTGGATCGTTAACCCACTGAGCAAGGGCAGGGACCGAACCCGCAACCTCATGGTTCCTAGTCGGATTCGTTAACCACTGCACCACGATGGGAACTCCGATCACATGAGAATTCTGACGGCTGGTTTTGCATGACTTTCGGGGTTCGTTGCCCGCCTCCACCAAACTGGTGTGGTATGTTGCTTGCTTCTTGAGGCTTGCCATCTCTCCCCCTGACACCCCAGTGACACTTCACCAAAGCCGCCCTTCTGTCAGATCAGGGCCACTCATGTGCCCCGAGACTGTGCCACGTGGAAAAAAAAGACACCTCATTCTGCTGCCTGGATGGCAAAGACACCTTTATCCGAGTGGCTGGATTATAAAAAAGTGGCTCTGCTGAGTGAGCCCCTAGAGGAAAAGGACATGACCCCTGGGGCAGGGAAGCGAGCTCGGCCAGCAAAGCCGTGGGGGGGTTTCAGCTCCCAAGAGGCCCACACTTGCACAGAGCTGATGCTGTCCAGACGGAGGGTCCCAGTGCGGAGCTAAGGCTGTTTTCTCATCTCTGTATGCAGCCGAAGGACCCTGCTAAGGGCGCTCCCCGCTGTCTGCGGGCTGCTGGGTGCTACACCACTTCCTGTGTGTGTCTTTTCCAGGAGGAAAGCTTTGCTCTGATTCTTATCCATTTTCAGGTTTCTACCACCAACACCAGGCTGTCACGGAACACACCCCCAACGTGTCTGTTGAACATAAGTGCACGTGTCCAGTTCAAGCCTGGAAGCCTCTTCTCTTGCTCAACCTCTTGTCTTGCTGCCGCTATACAAATCTTTTTTCCATCAGTTGTCCTATTGGTCTTTAATAGCTAAATCCAGACAAGAGATGTAAAATAAAATTCCATGGGGAAGGGAAGGTCAACTTTAAATCCTCCGTGACCGGAGAAAAGGCATTATTATTGTTATTGTTATTATTTTGCTGGTTTTCTTCTCTTTCTGCTTGCCCTTGTCCCAACTCACAAAGGCACCCCTTTGCTGTCAGCAAGGTCTCTCTGGAGTTCCCTGGTGGCTCAGTGGGTTAAGGATCCGGCATTGTTACTGCTATGGCTCTGGTTACGACTGTGGCGCAGGTTCGATCCCTGGCCCCGGAACTCCTGCAGGTCTCAAGCACAACCAAAACCAAAACAGGATCACTCTGTGCCATCACCACCAGTGATTGAGACTAAGAAACACTGACCACCACGGAAAACCATCACTTCTGCCTATTCCCTTTGCAACTACCCTGAAAGCAACAGAGGAAATTAAACCATGGCTTTCTCGAGGCTACCCCAGAGCTGGCTCACCCGGAATAACATCCCAGGGGCTGGCAGCAGGTCTGGAGCACAGCTCCTAGCTCAGCCCTTGAAGGGTGGGTCACGCAGGTGTCTCAGGTGGTTGGGGCCCCAGTGGGGCAGTTAAGGTGACAGATGTGACCTGTGAGGGGGGACAATGTCTCAGTTCCACGGTGATGAAAGAAGGAATGACTGCTCGGCCTCATTCTGGCTTTCCTGGGCTCAGGTCAGGCCTTTTAGATGATTTGTGAGAAACCTTTGAAGTCTGGTCATTTCACAGCTCACGCTGGGCCTGCTTGAGTTTGCTGAAAGATAAGAGTTATTGGAGATATGAAAGATCAATGTAAAGGGAAGAGGAAGAAAAAAAACAGACTTGAGGCCGCTTCCTGTTGGAAAGCAAAGAAAAGCTGTGTTCTCTGCCGTCCCTTTGCCTTCCTCCCCCTGCTTCTTGATGGGGTGGGAGGGAGCCCCCAAATGAAAGGGGAGGGGCATTTGCTCTTAGGGCTCCAGATCAGGTGGTTTAAACCAGGAAGGGGGAGCAAGGGCTGCTTGAGGACACGCCCTGTGTCCTCCTGTGCCCTGAATTCCCCAAGGAGTCGAAATCTGGAGGAAACTTATACCCTCTAGTCTGCTCAGATTGAGCACGATCCTTCGGAAAGCTTACCTTCTGGAAAACCGTGTATTTCAGCTCCCTAGGACTGCAGGAGCAAAGAACCAGAAACTGGGGCATCTGAAACAACTGAGTGTACATGCAGAACCGAATCACTCTGCTGTAGGCAGAGATGTTGACAACTTGGCCAATCAACTAGACGTCGATAAAACTTTAAAAAATGAAAAAAAAAAAAAACACAAAAAACCAACTGAAATGAGTTCTCTCCCAGTTCTGGAAGCTCCAAGTCCAAGACGAAGTCGTCCACAGGGCCAGGCTCCCTCTGAAGGCTCCAGGGAAGGCGCTTCATCTCTTCCAGGTTCTGGACGTTGCCAACAAGCCTTGGCACCCCTTGGCTTAGGGCAGTGTCCTTCCAGTCCTTGCCTCTGCCTTCATGTGGTGTCCCCCTGCGGTCCTCTCTGTGACTGTGTCTAGGTTCAGCAGTCAGATTGGATCAGAACCCACCCACTGGACCTCATTTTACCTCAATCACCTCTGTAAAGACCCCTTCTCCAAATGCAGTCTCATCCTGGGGTGCTGAGGGGTAGAGCTTCAACAGGAATTCTGGGAGGCACACAGAACCATCATCCTTCCAAGGATGAGATGGGAACGCAGACTCACTCCCACCATTCGGGTGTTTGAGGGCCACAAACCTGCCTGGTTCATTCCCACAGAGCCTCTGCAAGGGGGACAGAGCAGTTTCCTTTGTCATTCATCTTATCTCTGGGCCCTCTGGCTGAAACCATCACCCTCAGTGGAAATTGGTCCATCAGGAAATATGTATTAGTAGTTTCCGCTCCCATCAGTGCCCTTCTCTCCTCCCCACCCTCATATCCAAGATGGCAGCGGGTGCACAGGGAAGCTCGTGGTCCCCACGGGGAGGGCATAGGTCTCCTGGTCTTGTCCTGCCCCTGCAGTGGTGCCTTCTGCCAGGAAGCTGTGCTGGTCCTGGTGAGTGAGCTGACACGTGCCCTTCCGGGGGTGCACGGCTGCATCTGCCTTTTACATCCAGCTGATGTCCCCGCTAAAGGCCATGAATGGAGGGTTTAGGCTTGGGGGCTCTCAGGTGTAACCAAGTCACCTTGAAGACCCCTTGAGCTGGTAGGATATCCACTCCATCTCTGGCTAAGGTGGTCCCCTCACAGCCACTAGCTCGCAGAAGGCTCTTGGTTACAGGCTATCCTGGCTCGGGGGGGCACTGAGGATCCCTGGGTTCCGTCTACACTGCAGAGAAGATGAAGGCTCTCGGGCACCCTGGCTCCAGTTCACTCATCCCATCTTCCTGCAGTGGTGCTGTACTCCCCAATACCCCCTGTGTTGCCATGGGGCCATCCAAGGGAGCAGAAGACAAGCCCATCTTCTCTGGGCCCCCACCCAGGACGTTCAACATGGGGCAAATTGGGGCAAAGGTATGTGGCCTCTGGCTTCCCCCACCTCAGCCTCCATCCCCACCCTCATCCGCCAGCGCTGGAAAACTCCTGTGTCCCCCACTCCTCGTGCAGAAATGCGTATGCAATGTCCTGAGTTTTCTGGATTGTAAGGACCTCAGAGAATAAATCTCAGGGTCTGGATCTTGATATGGTAATAGAAGATAAAGGAATTTTAAAAACGATCTTTTGGGAGTTCCTGTTTTAGCTCAGCAGGTTAAGAACCCATAGTATCCACGAGGATGCGGGTTCAATCCCTGGCCTCGCTCGATGGGGCAAGGATCTGGCATTGCTACGAGCAGATGCAGCTCAGATCCCATGTTGCTATGGCTGTGGTGTAGGCTGGCAGCTACAGCTCTGATTCAATCTCTGGCCTGGGCCCTAAAAAGACAAAAAAAAAAAAAAATTCTCTTGCCAATGCCTAGCTTTCCAGAACACTGTCTTGGAATTGTCTTGTGGTTCAGCAGGTTAAGGATACAGAGTTATCACCACTGTGGCTGTGGTGTGGGTTCAGTCCCTGGCCCCAGAAGTTTTGGATGCCATGAGTGTGGCCAAAAGAAGAAGAAGAAGAAGAACACTGTCTTGCTGGAGACATAAAAGCTGTTAGATATCAGAAGCCCTAGACCTAGCGCCTCTTGCAACTTCTTCCCAAGCCCTACCTCCTCCGGAAGCCAGAGGGCAGCCCTCTCTACATGCAGCCCCCAGCTGAGCCAAGACTTTGAGGGTGGCTCCCCTGTCCATGGAGCTGACCCTGAGGTTCTTTCTCAGGCCATCTTCTTATTCCCTGAGCCCAGGAATCTCCAGCTCTTCTCGGGTGGAAGGACAACAAACTCCACAAACAATAAAGCTTAAGAATTATTTCAAGATCCATTCTGCCCTCCCTCCAGACCTTGACTCCTAACTCAGGGGCCAAGGATTTGACCAAATTCCTGGTTCTCTTATGGCCCCACCTCCCCCAGCCTCAACAGCTCCCAGCCAGCAAGGGGGTTGGATGTGGCTCCTGTGGCTGCCATGATGCATCAGCACAAACCAGGAGACTTAAAAATGACTGAACTTTATCCTCTCACAGTTCTGGAAGCCAGAAGTTCAAAATCAAGGTGTCAGCAGGGCTGGGCTCCCCAAAGGCTCTCAGCCACATTTGTGACCTACACTGCAGCTTGCAGCAACGCCAGATCCTTAGCCCCCTGAGCAAGGCCAGGGATCGAGCCTGCATCCTCATGAACACAAGTCACGTTCATAACCCGACGAACCACAATGGGAACTCCTAATGTGACCCCATCTTAATTACATCTTCCAAGATCATTTCCAAATAAGGTCACATTCTGAGGTTCTAAGCAGATGTGAGTTTGGGGGACACTATTCAAGCCATTACAGGAACTCGTGGCCTAATGCTTCCAAATATTGTTCTTGCTCCTGTGATAAAACCCCAAGCACAGAGGGGTTCCTGGGAAGAGGGGGTGCCTTTTCCTCCTCACCCATCCTCCAGAATGTACCACGTTGACTTGAAAGCTGCATGGATTTTTATATAATCACCTTACCCCTCCCTTCAGCTGTCGGAGCTCCTGCAAACTCTGGCTGGCAGCACTCGCCTGGGCGCACCCCTCCTCCTTCGGAGACAGCCCTCCCCCTCCCCCCTGGTCTTTTATGACCATTTGCTTATCTGTTTATACCCCTTTTTGTTCCAAAAAGGGTTTCAGGCAGACGGTTTTTATTACCAGGCTAAATGAACACAGCGAGACCATGTAGCAAATACAGTCTTCTCTACAGACATAAATTTCCATGAAGCCAACATGAAAAAACCCAAAAGCACTTGGAAATTAAAATGAGGCTGTTAAGTTTGACATTCGGCTCCCTTTCTTTTCATGATGCACTGAAGCAGTATGTTTCCCCGCTGTCCTGCCTTTGCAAAAGCTTGGTGAGCACCGTCTGGTTAATTGGTTTATGGCAGAGGCTTCTAACTGAGACGGGAGATTCTGGGTTATTGGGCTTTGGAGACAGTAATGAGGAGTTCCTGTTGTGGCTCAGCGGGGTAAGAACCTGTCATAGTGTCCCTGAGGATGTGGGTTCAATCCCTGGCCTCGCTCGGTGGGTTAAGGATCCAGCGTGGCTGCAAGCTGTGGGGTATCTTGCAGATGTGGCTCAGATCCTGTGTTGCCATGGCTGTGGTGTAAGCCTGCAGCTGCAGCTCCCATTCAACCCCTAGTCCAGAAGCTTCCATATGCCAGAGTGGCCAAAAAAGAAAAAAAAAATAATAGTAATAAAGGTGTCTCGTCTTATGAACTCAGAAAGGAGGTTATGAGGAAGGACCCTCATTTGCAGACCAGAAACATACCCTGAGGTCAAGGCAGCCCTGAGCAGCTTGCTGGAGTCAAGGCTCAGGGAAGCCACCAACCAGGGTTTAAGGTCCAAACTAGTGGAGGCCATCCAAGCCTCCTGACGTCACATGATGAAAGGAAGCTCTTTCTCAGGCTCAAAGTTATTCTCCTTTTTACCTTATTTACAGAGAATTGGAAAGATCTGGCTTTACTGCTCCCAAAAGTCATTTTAGGAGTTCCCATTGTGGCACAGCAGAAACAAATCCGACAAGTATCCATGAGGATGCAGTTTCTATCCCAGGGCTCGCTTTGCCATGAGCTGTGGTGTAGGTCACAGAGGCAGCTTGGATCTGGTGTGGCTGTGGCTGTAGCATAGCCTGGCAACTGTAGCTCCGATTCAACCCCTAGCCTGGGACCCTCCATGTGCCGTGGGTGCAGCCCTAAAAAAGAAAAAAAAAAAGTCATTTTAAGAGAAAAAGATGTGAGTCTGTGTATGCGCATGTCCACTGTGTGTCCATAGGCGTGAGTGTGCACACATGTGTGTGTAAAGGGAAGAAGATGGGGGCAGGAGGCAGAAGGGGAGAGGAAGGCACAAACATCCCTCCCAGCTTATCAACCTGAATATTCAGAGTATTCCTCTCTCTTTGGAAAGGGCCTCAGAGAACCCCAAGAACATCTGATGTTCTCATCCACACACCCCTCAATTCACGGTAACAGATATTTTTGAAGGTGCTTCAAGCTGGGACCCAGGGAAGTCACCCCAGTCCGTCAGCTGCAATGGATGGAGGCTAGGACGAGGAGTGGAGGAAAGGCCTTTCAGAAAACCATGTGGAGACTCACACCTGTTCATTCGGCGAATTTTGATCGAGGACTGGTGCCGGCTCTCAGAGCTCCACCCTGAACACGCCTGCTCTAACAGCTGGCTTTTCTAACCACTGGAGGGAGGGGTGGTGACGCTGGGCCAGCACCTGGTGGAGGCAAGAATTTAGGGCTTAGGTAGGAGGCTGGATTTTTCTAGAACCAGCTATGAGGACCAGACAAGATGCCTGGCACTGATGACAGCTGCCCCATGGAGCTGTCTGCACCATTCAGTACCAGTTCCTGGAAGGACACTTAGTAAATTACAAGGCACCTCAGAGGTGTGACACCTGACATCAGGGGACCTTCCCCAAGGTGAGGGGTGGCAATTAGGAGAAGTCCAGGGCAGGCTCGCTCTTGTCCAGAATAGCAGGTGCGGAATTTCCATTGTGGCTCAGCAGGTTAAGAACCCAACTAGTACCCATGAGGACATGGGTTCAATCCCTCTCAGTGGGTTAAGGATCCAGTGTTGCTGTGAGCTATGGTATAGGTTGCAGATGCAGCTCAGATCCCGCATTGCTGTGGCTGTGGTGTAGGCCGGCAGCTTGCAGCTCCAATTTGACCCCTAGCCTGGGAACCTCCATATGCTGCAGGTGTGGCCCTAAAAAGAATTAAAAAAAAAAATAGTATCCAGAATGGCAGGTGGATGACCTTGCGTCTTCTCCAGCCCCACCTGATGCCACATGCCCGCCAGGTCCTGCAGTTGGCTACCTGCTGCCTCCTCCTGTGATGCCCAGCCTGCCCCCCCCCCCAGGCCGAGCAGCCTAAGCACAATGCGTCCTTGAGAAAGGAAGTACCTGCTAGGGAAGGTCACTGTGTCATGGCCTCAAATTCACCCTGCAAGGTGGGCTAGCATCCTGGCATTTGGCTCTCGGAATTAGCCAGAATAGAGACATTAGGGCCTAAACTTGGGTCTGCTCACCCACGTGCAGTAAAGTCGGTCTACTGACACCGGGATGTGGGTGTGGTGATGGAAGCGGGCAGCGTCTGGGACAGCTAGTGCTCAATAAGCAACCCCACTCCCCCGATCCCCCCACGCCCCCAACACCCCCCACTGCCTGCCGTGTTTGGTGTTTCCGGGAAGCATTTTCTTATAAGGCCAGGTAGGGGAGGCAGGGCGCAGGGTGTGTGATCCTCTCGTGCACAATCTCTGATTGGCTGACGGTGAGGTCGCAGAGTGATGTCACAGGAGTTTATATTATCAACCCTTTGGTGCCCCTAGGTCTGGGGGCTGCGCGTGCTCAGTCATCAGGTCGTTCGCTTCTTCCCCTTGGTGGACTTAGCATCTGTAAAAGAACTCAGGAAATGCGCATCAGACACTGTACCTCAGAGAGGGGCTAACGCAGAGGATGTCAGGGAGGGGTCTGGCCTGAGAAGGCCCCTGTGTCCAGAGCACAGGAGAGCGATTCGCAAACACGGGGTTGTGTCGAAGTGCCTGCTGGGGACGTTGTTGTCAGCTAAATTATGGACACCAGATAAATCCAGCTGGAGTCCTGTTTCGCAAATGTGCTCTTTGAATTTTAGAAACATCGTATAACCAACCGACCATCATTAGCCAACACGTTTATGCTCTGACAGCCCCAAAGAAGCCCAGCCTGAACTAAGGTACACTTCGCTTTGGTAAACAAAAGTGTAAACAAGAACTGATTTAATTAATTTCCCGACGGGTCTTCCCTGTGAAATACACTCGCCGTCAATTGACTTTTCTAGTCTCTATTTGAAAATGTCCTTACTAAGCAAAATTCTGTCCGACTTTCTTTTTTAAGTTGGGTTGATTTACGATGTGGTGCCAATTTCTGCCGTACAGCAAAGTGACCCAGTCATATATATACACATTCCCTTTCTTACATTATCTTCCATCACAGTCTATCCCAGGGGACTGGATATAGTTCCCTGTGCTGTACAGCAGGACCTCACTGCGCATCCATTCTAAATGTAGCAGTTGTGTCTACTAACCCCAAACTCCCCATCCGTCCCACCCCTTCCCCTCCCCCTTGGCAATCACAAGTCTGTTCTCTATCTGACTCTCTTCCTAAAGAGACTATGAAATGCTATTAGCCCCAGTCATTCTTGAAGGATTATTTCACGAAACATGCAAATATTACAATTCATAGTTGATGGGAATTCTTCCCAGTAGGCTGTGTGGTTTCGGGACAGTTATTGGGTTTGCCTTTAATGTCACTTTGTTGTCACTTATCTCAGGATAAGAGGGTGTCCCAAGGCAGCTTCAGAAGACAAAGCATGAGATTAAGAAAGCATCTTTCTTTTGCTTTGTATTTGGAAGTGAACTTTTTTTTTTTTTTTTTGGTCTTTGTACCTTATCTAAGGCTGCACCCTCGGCATATGGAGGTTCCCAGGCTAGGGGTCTAATCGGAGCTGTAGTCACCGGCCTACGACAGAGCCACAGCAACGCAGGATCTGAGCCGCGTCTGTGACCTACACCACAGCTCACAGCAACGCTGGATCCTTAACCCACTGAGCGAGGCTACAGATTGAACCCACAACCTCATGGTTACTAGTCAGATTCATTAACCACTTAGCCATGACGGGAACTCCTGGAAGTGAACTTGACTGCTGCCATTACTGATGTGGCATCTTTCGCTCTATCGATGCCACCTATGTTCAAGTCTCTGTTGACAGATGAGATCTTCCTGGTCCTGATGCAAACCACAGTCTCATTTTACATAATAAAAACAGTCATAAGCAGTGAGCCACAGATATCACTAGCTCTTGTGTTGAATTCTGAATTACCCCCAAAGATAGGTTCAAGATCTAATCCCCGGTACCTATGACTGTGACATTATTTGGAAATAGGGTCTTTGCAGACATAATTAGTAAAGATGAGGTCAGACTAGAGGAGGGGGGGCCCCTAATCCACCGTGACCGGTGTCCTTAGACAGTGCTATGTGCAGAGAGAGACACACAGCAGGGTGCCCTGTGAGGACAGAGGGAGAAATTGGAGGGATATAGCTCAAGACAGAGACACAGGGATTGCCAGCCACCAACGAAGCTGCAATAAGCAAGGAAGGATTCTACCCAGAGTCCCAGAGGGAGCCCGGCCCTGCCAACACCTCAAGTTTGGACCTCTGGCCTCTAGAACTGAGAGAGGATAAATTTTTGTTGCTGTAAGCCACCCACTTGGTGGTACCTTATTACAGAAGCCCCAGGAAATGAATACATTTTTAGGCTTCTTCCTTCATGAGAAAGGCATACTCCCCCAAGTCTGGTTTTGCAGGTCAATCTTTTTCTTTTTTTTTTCTTTTTAGGGCCATACTCATGCTATATGGAAGTTCCCAGGCTAGGGATCAAATCGGAGCGGCAGCTGCCGGCCTACACCACAGCCACAGCAACGCGGGATCCAAGTCTCATCTGCGACCTACACCCCAGCTCATGGCAATGCCGGATCCTTAACCCACTGAGTGAAGCCAGGGATCAAACCCGCATCTTCATGGATAGTAGTCAGGTTTGTGAAAGCTGAGCTACAATGGAAACTCTGCAAGTCAGTTTTTAGATCAAGAAGTACAATCTGAAACCCAAATCCAGGTATCGAACCCGCATCTTCATGGATAGTAGTCGGGTTTGTGAAAGCTGAGCTACAGTGGAAACTCTGCAAGTCAGTTTTTAGGTCAAGAAGTACAATCTGAAACCCAAATCCAGAACCGAACAGACATTCACACATAAATGATCGGAGTTCCACCCTCTCCTGGCCTCACTTGTCCTTGGGGCAGTTTCATGGCATTTTCCAAAAGAAAACATCTTTTTGCAAAACAGCCCCAGGACCCCCAATTTGAAATGCAGACTGTGTCTGAGATGGATGGTCTGGCTGATCCTCACCCTCCTCCACCTGGAGGGTCAGCAAGTCCTGAGTCCTCCTCAGTGAGGAGATGAGACTGTCCATCCCTGCCATGGTCCCTGTTCCCTTGGCCCCTCGCAGGATGGGGACAGCCTGAGGTTGGTTGGTTCTTGACTGTTGCAGTGGGACTGGTCCTGGCTCCTCATCACACCCAAGCCAATAGCAGGCAGAGAAGGATTTATCTCCACCACAATGGGCCTGCCTCAGATAAAGCCAGGACCCCAAAAGGTCCCAGCCCCAAAACCAGCACCTCAGACACCTGATGCTCCCCACAGCCCTTTCGACACAGGGGTGACAAAACCCTCCTTCAGGGGTCCCTGTGATGGACAATGTGCCACCCATCAATTCATTCAACCACACGCTCACCAAACCCAGAGCTCACTGCTCTTTTAACCAAAGATGGGGGCCCCCTTTCCAAGGCCATGCTCCCCAGGTGCCCATGAGCAGAGAAAAATCCCTCGTCCTTCACCCTGTGGCTCCAAAGAGGCCTCAGAAGGGGCAGTGACCTTGACCTTTGCTCTTTGAGCTTCATGTGGCCTTTAGACCTCTCTGGACACAGACCCTGCGACCCCAGAGAGAGGGTCAGGAAGGGTCCGAGACCCAACAGGCAGTTGCGACAAAGACAGACCCATGGCTTGAAAACCAGCAGTCCTTCCGTGCTCATGATGCAATGGAAGGGGCATGAGAGGTAAGGCTGGGCCCCCTGAACCCAGCCTCAGTGGAAACAAGGCTGAGTCAGATACAAACCCACCTGCCAGGGAAGACAGGTCAGTGATGCCACGCTGTGTGGGCTGCAGTAAGGGTTCAGGGCGAGCCTGCCAGCTCATTTTGGACAGGTCACACACACAGCTGTCCCTTGGATCTGTAGGGAATTATTCCAGCTTCCCCCTCACCCACCCAAAATCTGAGGCTGTTTAAGTCCCTTATGTAAAGCAATGTAATATTTGCATATAACCTACACACAGCCACCTGAATACTTTAAATCACCTCTAGATTCCTTATCATACCTAATATAATATAAAGAGTTGCCAGCACACAGGAAATTCAAGTTATGCATTTTGGCACTTTCTGGAAAAAGTGTTTTGAATATTTTTGATCCGTTGGTTGAAGCCCTGGATGCAGAACCCACGGATACAGATTATAGTGACAGGAGGCCAGCTGCCGAGGCCAATCTGCCTGCCTTCAACTCCTGCCTCCACCACTTGGTATGACCTTGAGCAAGTTAACTTCTCGAAGCCTCCATTTCCCCATCATAAAACTGGGGGTGGGGTCTTAATAGCAGTACCTAAAGCAAAGGCCTGTTTTAAGGATAAACTTACCAAATGTACGTGATGTGCTTAAAACAACTAGCACACCCTGAGTTCGGTACTGTTGTTATTCTTATTGTTAACACCAGGAATTTGCCAAAAGTCAGACCTCTGCAGAGTCAACATGAAACCACGAAGAAAGGATTCCATGAACTGTATCTGACGGGACATTCTGTTGACTAATCGAGCAAAGTCAAGTTTTACAGTGGTCTCCTTCCCAGCAAGATAGTTGAGCCGCTCAGACTCAAGTGGCCGCTATGCGGCTGAAATCAAACGGGACCCAAACTAGTGATCAGAAACCACATAGGTAACATTTCTTTCACTCAGTTCATTCATCCTACAAACTTCTACCAACTTTCTCATGGCTCCCTGAGGAATCAAAAAATGAATCAAGCTTCAAAGACCAGTTGAGATCAGAAGAAAGGTGATGTAGTCACTCACCACGAGCCTTCCATCATCCATCTGTGGATCCATTTAATCCCTCCGTCCATCCGTTTAATCTGCAATATCTGCTGGTTTCCATCATATCCACAGGGGCAGAGGGGCATTTTACTAAGTAAGTATAGTGGGAACCTCTAAATAGAAAGGGTCAGGGCCTGTGAATGACTCTAACCTAAAGATGATTTTGTTTAGAACAGTTATTTCTAGAGAAGAGACTAAAAAAAAAAAAAAAAAAAAGTGGTTCCTATTGTGGCTCAGCAGTAACAAACCTGACTGGTATCCATGAGGATGCAGGTTTGATCCCTGGCCTCGCCCAATGGGTTAAGGATCCAGCGTTGCCGTGAGCTGTGGTGTAGGTCACAGATGCGGCTCAGATCCCGCATTGCTGTGGCTGTGGTGTAGGCTGGCAGCTGTTGCTCCGATTGGACCCCTAGCCTGGGAACGTCCATATGCTGTGGGTGCAGCCCTAAAAAGACAAGGCTACATGGCTTTGGGCTGTCAATCTTCAATCAATAATATTTAACAGACACTTCTGAACTCCTGCTCCAAACACCCAGCCACAGGATGTTCCCATCTCTGCCGTCACAGTCCTGTTGGCAGAGACACAGGACAGGCTCCAGTTCCTGCCCAGGGCCATTTGCCCACACATGAGTTCCCTTGTTGTGTCTCTTTCTAAGTACTGACCGAAGCCACGCAGACGGCGGAGTCCTGTGGGAGGAACACAGGAGCCGAGCCACTGCCTTGGAGCATCATGGTGGGACCCATGAGGAGGGGCAGACGTGGCATCAAGGTGACTGGTTCTCAGCCATTCTGAATCCCAGTGCGGCCACAGCACACCTGAAGTGGCTGCAGGCCATCCCAGCACCACCAGCCTTTGGGAGAACCTGCTCCAGCCCGACTGGGTTCTCAAGTCCTACTTGTACGTTCCCCAAAGCCACCTTCTTCATGATGCCTCATCTCCAACTCGCAGCCAACTGTCCCTAGTTATACCCCATGCCCTCGGCCCACCCAGCTCCACACCACCCCCTGCAAGCATCACAGAACTGCCTGTATCCCCCACTGTAGCCAAAAACAAAACAAAACCCAGCTGCACCTTGATCGAAACTCACCGGCACACGCCTGGAGTCCGCAGCCACCGGCAGGTTGAGAAACTCCACGTTGCTCAACAGGACAAAAGTTCAAAGCAGTGTGATGCCAACTGCCAGGGGATTGGCTCAGCAGGGTGGGTGGTCAGGGGACCAGGAGGGACCTGCGAGGGGTGTGGTCATCAGCAGGAACTGGACTGTCGCTGGGGGTGATGCAGGGGACACGGACAGTGCACAGCCAATAGCAGGTGCAGCCGGGCTGGGCTGGACGGTGGACGGCTTTCAGTGCCAGACTGGGCGGTCAAGGCTTTGTCCTGTCAGAGTGTCACCAGAGGGTATTTTAGGGAAGAGATGGCTGTGCTCGGATGGAGCCAGCATTTTTCTAGGCGCAGAGATGACCTTTCTGGTTGGTCCTGAATGTCCACCCTGGCCCAGCGGCCTCATATGGTGTGCGGGGCAGTTAACCATCCAACCAAATGACACGTGTGCCCACGCGGGCCTGTCCCAAAGGACACAGTCACTGTCTAGTCACTATCCTCTCATATGCCCTGGCCTGGAAGCTTCCTGTCGTGGAAGAGGGAGGACCGAAAGGTGGCAGTGTCCCTGTAGAGTCCGCACCCAGCCAGTTCCCACAGCAGCCTGGGACCCAGAGAGGCGGATGGGACCCCAGGGCCTCTGCAGGTGAGTCTGGGGCGAGGTGACGAGTTGGGAGGCTTGGGGGCTGGCTGTCATTTGTCTGGGGGCTGTGATGCCCGGTTGGGTCTGTGCGAGGCTGCTGGGAGTTCTCCAGGCGGGTGGCCTCACCCCCTGCAGAAGGGCAGCCGCACCTGGGCCTGGGGACCTTGGGGACCCGCCACAGGGTATGAGGACAGCTGGGCTCCTAATGAGCCAGGGGGACAGAGTCTGGTTCCTAAGATTTGGGGCAGAACCCTTTCATCACCGGCGGGGCCTTGCGCTGGGAAAACAGGATCTGTGAATGTCTGGACAGGGGACAGGGGAAGGGGAGGGACGCTTGTCTTGGCCCCCTGTGCACTTGAGTGTCTGGAGCCTCCGGATTGCAGGATCTTGTCCTCCCCACCCCCTCCCCACAATGCACACAGACACCGGCATGGGAGATTACAGATCTCGCCTGATAAGGGTAAAAATGGTACTGAAGAGGGGAAATCCCACGCCATCCAATCCCCGAGTTAATCCTTCAACGACCTTGAACCCCCACATCCCCAGCAGCTGCCGAGGTCTTCTCGGAGTGGGCAGGAGGGGCAAGGCCTGCGGGGGAAAACCTCAGACAGTGTAGACGGGGATCTGGGATTAGCGCGCCAAGAGGGTCCCCAGACCTTGCAGCCACTCAGGACACTGGCTTTTGGGGGCACATTCCCACCGAGAGACTTCATTCCTGCCCTTTTCAAGGCCCCAGGTCTCTTCATCACTCAGGTTGGTTTTGAAGTATTGGGGAACAACGGCATAGCCCCACCATGTCGTCCTCCCAGCAGCTCAGCTCCGGGTCTCCTGGGGGGCTGGCTTCCAGGGAGTCGGAGCAGGTGTATTTATCTGTACCTTGATAAAACCTCCATAGCACACCTTGCCTTACTGGGTGTCCTTCCTTCCAGGGCTTTCTGGCGTTTATTTATATTATCTTAGCATCTTCTAGACAGCTTTGGGAAGCTGCTGTTATGATGGAGATAGCCAGGTACAGCCAGACTGTTTGCCCCAAATGAGTCTGACTGGAAGCCAGCCTCCATTCTTATCTGGCTCCATCTGCTTGGCAAATCCCTAAAGCCTACTGTGCTCTACTTACCCATCTCTCTAATGGGAGCAATGCTTCCTAAGCATCTGCAGAGAAATCTGGAAAAAGAAAGAGACAGTTTCTTCCTTTGATGCCGTGAAAGTGTCACTATGAATATTTCCTGCTTTCCAGTTTGTTTTTTAAAAAGGTCAACAACATTGAATATATCCATTTTTGTTTTTCAAAAACATCTTTTTTTTGGAGTTCCCATCGTGGCTCAGTGGTTAACGAATCCAGCTAGGAACCATGAGGATGCGGGTTCAATCCCTGGCCTTGCTCAGTGGGTTAAGGATCCAGTATTGCTGTGAGCTGTGGTGTAGGTTGCAGACGCGGCTCAGATCCTGAGTTGCTGTGGCTCTAGTGTAGGCCGGTGGCTACAGCTCCGATTAGACCCCTAGCCTGGGAACCTCCATATGCCACGGGAGCGGTCCTAGAAAAGGCAAAAAGGCAAAAAAAAAAGCATCATTTTTCCGCTTCTATCAGAGACTGTCTTACATGGCACAGAACAAGAAATCTAAAAGCCTATTTTCAGGGCTTCTCCCGATGTCTTTTTTAAAAACCAGACAGTCACTCTCGCCAGCTCAGGAGTGATTCTTGGCGCTTTTCAACTCAAACCTCCTTCCCTCCAGCTGATCTTCATAATCTTCACTCAGTGGAGGCGAGTCCTCACACCACTGGCAGGACGAGTGGCTGCCAGGGCCATAGGCTTTTGGCTGGGCCACCAACAGCTGCCATGCACAGGAATTTTCCACTGGGGGCTGTTTGCTGCGAGGGTGCCCTGAACTTACCTAAGAAAGCCTCCCCCATGGGGTGAGTGTGTGAAGGCAAGAAGGGAGAAGCTAGGATTCCTCATCCTCTTCTCTTTCTGGGGCTGCCCCCCCCCCCCCGCCAGGGTGCAGGGAGGGGGTGCAAGCAGGGTCTCTTGGCTTGAAGAAGCAAGCCCCCTAGAGACAGCAGTTCACCCCCATCTTGGATGGTCATCTCCCCGACACACACACACACACACCCCTACAGCTTCCCTGGAACAAGAGAGAAATGAAAGCTGGGATTTAAAACCCCAGGTCTGTTTCTGTTGGCGGCCTCTCTTGGGCACAGGAGACCAGCAATAGCTTTGTTTTCAAAAGGCTCCTCCTTGGCAGAAATTTGCAGAGGCATCTGGGGTACACTTGAATGAAGAAAAAAAAAAGAAACCTAGGCAACCATAGTTTTTGATTTTTCTTTTCTTTTTTTTTTTTTTTTTTTTTTTTTGCTGTGTAGGGCTGCACTTGTGGCATATGGAAGTTCCCAGGATAGGGGTTGAATCGGAGCTACAGCTGCCGGTCTACACCACAGCCACAGCAATGGGGGATCCCAAGCTGCGTCTGTGACCTACACCACAGCTCACGGCAACACCAGATCCCCCACCCACTGAGCGAGGCCACATCCTCATGGATACTAATAGAGTTCACTTCCCCTGGGCCACAGTGAGAACTCCCCATAGTTTTTGATTCTGCAGAACAGCTTGCACAAGTGTCTCTTACTCCATTCAAACTAGATATATTCTGGAGTTCCCATTGTGGCTCAGTAGGTTGAGAATCCAACTAGTATCTACGAGGATGCAGGTTCCATCCCTGGCCAGCCTCGCTCAGTGGATTAAGGATCCAGCGTTGCTGTGAACTGTGGTGTAGGTCACAGACAAGGCTCAGATCCAGTATTGCTGTGGCCGTGGTGTAGGCTGGCAGCTGAAGCTCCAATTCAGCCCCTAGCCCAGGAACTTCCATATGCCGCGGTGCAGCCCTGAAAAGAAAAAGAAAAACAAATTAAAAAAAACAACTAAAACCTAGATGTACTCTGTGGTTTAAGTAAGGAGAATCTCCATGTCCGGTCCCCAGGTCTGCTCATAAGGAGCAGGATGGCTTCACGGGCCTGCCACCTGCCGGCTACACAGGACGATGCGCTAGGACCAGCCCGGCTTGGTCTGATGTGTTGCAGTTGCCATCCTGAAGTTATTCATAAGTGTTGAACAAGGGGCCTACATTTTCATTTTGCACGGTTTCATCTGCATTCATCATTCTCTTAGTAGGACTTCTGACATCTCAGACCTGACCCAATTCAGTCTAAACTTTGTACATGTTTGTAAAACACACATCGAAGTAGCACTAGCCTCCACCCAGGACTGACCCCGCCATGTCCTTACCGCTGCGAGTATCATTCTTGGGGGCCAAGAAGAGTTTTGTTTTCAAGGGCCATCCAGGAAAATATAAATGCCCTGGGGGGGACACTTCTTGGCCAGCATTAATACATGAGGTAGGCTGAGTGCCTGTAAGGGGCTGGGGTCCCAGAAAGAGGACCTGGGTGATAAGAGGGGGTGGCGTGAGGGGGTGGGGTGCTGGGAAGGCAGGATCCAGATGGCGGAGGGGTGAATAGGAAACTGCCTCTTTCCAGATGCGTGGCTGGTTAAGGAATGCGGGGCAGCCGAAGGTACAGGGTCAAGGATGGGTGGCGAGGGTGTGGGACTCAGGACCGGCTGCACTCGTGGGTGGAGGGTGGTTCTAATGCAGAGGCCATGTGAGCACAAAGGCTTGTGGGTATATCAGATAACACTGGGGGACAGCGACAAGCACAACTGTCCCCATCGTGGGAGACCCCAGAAGAAGCCCAGAGTCAACCAGCAGAGCCAGCAAGCAGAACAGACATTTGTACTGGGACTCTTGGCTATGCAGTTTCAAGCTCTTTTACAGCTCCTGATAGGACCTTTCCAAGTCACATGAATTAAGGCAGTGGTCCTCAGAGTGTCCATTGTGGCTCAGTGGCTTATGAACTAGACACAGTGTCCCTGAGGATGCAGGTTTGACCCCTGGCCTCATTCAGTGGGTTAAGGGGGAGGGGGCAGGGCTAAAAAGTTTCCATGTGCAGACCCCACCCCAGTCGATGAATCATGCTCTCTGGAGTGTCTGAGGTGTCGGGGTCTTTTAAAAGCTCTCTAAGGGATGCTGACCCATTGGAAGGGTGGGGAGCCGCTGAGCTCAGGTTCCGTGGCTGGAATATACAGAACTGGGAGTCAGGAGGCACGGGCGGTGGCAGGAGGGTGGGACCAGAGCAGAGCACACCCCCTGCCCCCGGAAGCTCCCTTCGCACAGAGACCTGCCCCGAAATTTATTGGTCAAGGGACCCGAGGTCTCACATACCAGCCTGCAGTGTGTACATTTCCCGGCTCCATGCAAATGTGATTCCTGTGGATGAAAGACGCAAAGGGCAGACCTGAGAGCCACGCCGAGATCAGCCTGGCCACGAGCACGAGGGTACTTCACACACACATGCAGCTTCTGTGCTGTTCCTCTTTCCCGCCCTGTTTCTCTCACCTCCACGGGCAGAAAATGAGAATCAGGGAGATGGAACTTGTCAAACAAGGGTGACACGGCCAGATTACAAACTGTTCCACGTAATCCGTGGTGGTTCCTTCCCACCATTCCTCCCCTCCCCGGCCCTTCCTTCCACCCACCCTGGGGGCCCCACCTTTTCTTTAGCACATGCCATTGCCCAGCATGATCGAAGTGACACGTGTCCCAGTCTCCGCCACCATCTCCTGTCCTCCTGCACCCACCCCCCCACCCCCGCCCCACCCATCATCCACCACTACCCGTACTCCTCCGTGTACACACCCATCACCCCTCCCCTCTCTCCATCATTTCTCCTAGAAAAATCCCACCGAGTCGAGTCCAGCCCTTTGCCCACGCGGGGGCCCGCATGGTCCTGCTGACTGAGCTGGAGAAGGCTGCCCAGTGACTGATGGTCACTGAGCCTCCACAACCCCTCGCTTCACAAGGGCACCTGCTGCTGACCTTGTCTTAGACCACTGCGCTCCCATTCCCCAAGGGGACCAGGGCGCCCCTTCTCTCTCCACGCAAACCTTCAATACCGTGTCCCCCTCCTTCCTTCTCAGCATAGCACACTGCTTCCACCTGTGCCCACAGCCGCTCATCCCAGGAGTGCCCACAGCCGCCCATCCCAGGCTCCCTCCACCGGCCTGCCCCCTGGTCTGAGCCGGCCTCTCCAGGCAAGGGGCAGGGTCCCCCCTGTTCTCTGTGCAAGGACATCCCCCCCACGTCACTACCGTCTGCCTTCTTACTGGATCATTTCCAAAGGCAGGCAGCCCTGCTTCAGTTTCTCTCCTCCTCAGATCAACAACAAAACAACACGGAAACCCTCTCTGGAACACACATCCCATTGGCAGAGGGGCCTTAACTGTTTTGTTTGTGGTTCGTGATGTTGAGGCTGCTGATGTTTGCTGGACACAAGGTTTGTTTTGCCTTGAATCCCGTCGGCCAGCTAGTGAAGCCTATTCTCTAAGTGGTACTTTCTTAAAATTTAAGTTTATTGGAGTAGAGTGGACTTACGATGTTGTATCAAAGAATATTTTTAAGTGTGTAACATAATATACAGGATGGGAGCTCTTGTCATGGCGCAGGGGAAATGAATCTGACTAGTATCCATGAGGATGTGGGTTCAATCCATGGCCTCACTCTGTGGGTTAGGGATCTCGCATTGCCATGAACTGTGGTGTAGGTCGCGGTTGAGGCTTGGATCTGGCATTGCTGTGGCTGTGGTACAGGCTGGTAGCTGGAGCTCTAATTCAACCCCTAGCCTGGGAATGTCCATATGCCATGGGTGTGGCACTAAAAAGCAAAATAATAATAATAATATACTGGGCTATAAAGGATGCCGATTAAATTGATATACAATTATCGAAATATTTCAAAGCCATTTTGTTCATAGTCATTTATGTGCTTCTCTATCAATGTGTTACCTGAGCAGACCTAGCAGGGGTCTCAGAACTACTCCAGTTCTGAAGTGGCAGTGATGGTAAATGACCTTTCCAGGTATCTGCCACACCTGTAAAGCAGTGCAAACCAAGAGCGATTCCTTTTGGTGACCAAGTCACTGGCACTGGTCACACTGCTGCAGGGGCTACCTCTCTTCCTAACCGCGGGACATGCTCATTTTCGGGAGAGGCTGATGAAATAAATCAAGCAGCTTTTTCTCCCATCCAGGTTGACTGATACCCTAAATTCTATGGGCCCTGGACCGAAGATTAAGAACCCCCATCTGGAGTTCCCGTCGTGGCGCAGTGGTTAACGAATCCGACTAGGAACCATGAGCTTGCGGGTTCGGTCCCTGCCCTTGCTCAGTGGGTTAACGATCCGGCGTTGCCGTGAGCTGTGGTGTAGGTTGCAGACGCAGCTCGGATCCCACATTGCTGTGGCTCTGGTGTAGGCCGGTGACTACAGCTCCGATTCAACCCCTAGCCTGGGAATCTCCATATGCCGCGGGAGCGGCCCAAGAAATAGCAACAACAACAACAGACAAAGGACAAAAGACAAAAAAAAAAAAAAAAAACCCATCTTTGGAGTTCCCATCATGGCTCAGGAGTTAACAAATCCAACTAGGAACCATGAGGTTGAAGGTTCGATCCCTGGCCTTGCTTTGTGGGTTTCGGATCCTGCGTTGCTGTGGCTGTGGCGTAGGCAGGTGGCTATGGCTCTGATTAGACCCCTAGCCTGGGAACCTCCATATGCTGCAGATGTGGCCCTAGAAAATACAAAAAAAAGAAGACCCCCCCCCCCATCCTACAACTGTTGCCTCTTTTTCCTCAATGGTCCAAGTCTTTAAATGAATTTTCTGGGTTCATTATCTGCTGCATCCCATCCCGACTCTCTCTCCCTCTTTTTAAAATTCAGTGAATTTTACTCTATTTAGAGTTGTACAGCCATCATCATCATCACAACCAGCTCTCTCTTGAACCCACTCCTATCATTCTGCCAAAACCGAGCTGGTCAATGTCCCTGATGTCTGACCACCACTTCTCAGTGCTCAGATGACAAGACTTACCTGATGACTTGACACAGTGGGTCACTCCCTCCATCCTGAAGCTCTGCTCTGATTCCACTCTCCCTCGGGGGGGCAGGGGAGGGCATCCTCCCTCCTGGCCGCTCCCCCAGCCCACAGCTGGCTCCTCCTTTCACGCCACCTCTGATGGTGGAGGGTTCCTGGAATCAGTCATCAGGCACCTGCTCTCTCCTGTCTACACTCACTCCCTAGGGTCTCTCACCCAATCCCATGGCTTTCAATCCTCTATCTGTGCTGAGTCCCAAGTGGACCTCTCCATGTCTGGGCGCTCCTTGAACTCTGTCCATTCTTATACATCCAACCACAGTATCCCCCTCCCCCACCAGGCAGTGAAAGCTTCTCCACCCAACATCTCCAAAGCTAAACTGCTCTTGTCTGCCCTTCACCCTCCAAATCCCGATCCTCCCACAGTCTCCCCCTCCATAAATGGCAGCTCCATTCTTCCAGGTAGGGGAGACCTTGGGGCCATGCTGGACACCTGTCTCTCACACCCCACAGCCAAACCATGTATCTGCCAATGTATCTAGGAACTGACCTCTTCTCACCATCCACCTTCGTCACTGCCAGCATCTCTCACCTGGATGATCCCAGGACTCCCCCGGTTAGTCTCCCTGATTCAGCCCAGTGTGACCTTGGACGAGTTCCTTAACCTCTCTGAGCCTCCATTTCTCCATCTGTAAATGAGGACAATGACCTGCACGTCGTAGATTTGTTGAAGGATTAAATACGTTAAGGCCAGTGGAAGCACTGAGTGCATGTTTGGCACGTCACCAACCCTCAGGACATTTAGTTGTGATTGTGTTCACTCTTTATCAGGGCAGCTGGGCTCCAAAGGCCAAATGTACAGAGCATGGGCACTAAACATCATTTTGAGCTGCATTTTATTGAGCATGAGTCGACCTCATCTTATGTTTTCCTTGGACACTGCTTTTTAGTCACTGCAATATAATCCCATTTTCACGGACTTCCCAAGTGTATCGCCTGGTTATCTCCTCCTCGGAGGTTCTAGCTGGAACAAAGTCCTGCTGCTTGCTTCCACTTCAGGTTTGAGGGACATCCTAAAGGGAGGTCCCCCTGAGTTCCACTGGATTTCCAAGGGAAGGCTGGGCGACCATCAGAGCTGCCTTATCCAACCTGGCCTGCATCCCAAATTGGGGGTTTTATGGTCTATGAAACCAAGACATGTTGATTTAAGAAAACCAGACATCCAGCCTGAAAAGGTCAGCTGTGTCTCTGGGTACAGGCCTGCCAATTACACACAAAGTGCAGAACTGAGCCCCCCAAAGTCTTTGGGGGATCAGCAGACTCATATGCTTTTCCAATCTGGAGAAGCTGAGTCATCTGATTGCCATAGAGGTTACTCACTGTAGTTGGCACTCACTCTTGAGTTTCCACAACTCTGGACGGCCCGCTGAGCGCCTCCTTCCCTCCCCCTGGATTCTGTCCCCCACAGTTGGGGACTTGAAGCTGACCACTGCCTTGCTGTTTTCCATGGTAGATCTGAAGCCATCAGACTATGCTCAGAGCTTGCTCTGGGAGGGGACCCACATCTCATATTCAGACACGAGTGGTTGTTTTTTTTCTGTAATTCTCGAAGTCCCCCATGTTGGTTTCTCAGGGCTGCTATGACAAAGTCCTACAAGCTGGGTAGCTTAAAACCACAAAAAATGTCTTCCCTCCCAGTAATGGAGGCCAGAAGTCCAAGATCAAGGTGTCAGAAGGGTTGGTTCCTTCCGAGGGCACGAGGAAGGGTCTGTACCCAGCTTCTCCCCCAGCTTCTGGTGACGGCTGGCCATCCTTGGTGTTCGTTGGCTTGTGGTGGCCTCGGTCTAGTCTCCGTTTCCATCTTCCTATGGCATCTTCTCTATTTCTTTGTCTTCACATGGCCGACTCCTCATAAAGACAACAGTCTTGGGAGTTCCCGTCGTGGCGCAGTGGTTAACGAATCCGACTAGGAACTATGAGGTTGCGGGTTCGGTCCCTACCCTTGCTCAGTGGGTTAAGGATCCGGCATTGCCGTGAGCTGTGGTGTAGGTTGCAGACGCGGCTCAGATCCCGCGTTGCTGTGGCTCTGGCGTAGGCTGGTGGCTGCAGCTCCAATTCGACCGCTAGCCTGGGAACCTCCATATGCCGCGGGAGCGGCCCAAGAAATAGCAAAAAGACAAAAAAAAAAAAGACAACAGTCTTATTGGTTTAGGGATCTAACCCATCTTTAAGATGTCCTCATCTTAACTAAATAATTACATCTGTAGTGACCCTATTTCCAAATACAGTCAAACCCCTGAGGTATTAGGGGTTAGGACTTCAGCACACTATTTGGGGGGGAGACACAAGGTACCCCATCAATACCCTATATACAGCTTTCCTAGCAAACACTTTATTAGTCATCTAATCATCATTTAACACTTTTGAAAAATAACCTTATAACTGGAGGGGGGGTACTTCCCCAATATTTTTCCTATACAGTAGATTGTTGGTTACCTGTCCCCTGGGGGGGGAAATAGCCAACCTACATACCTATCTTGTCAAGAAAAAAAAAAAAAAAAAAGCCTATGCAAAGACACCCAGGTATTTTATTAAATGAAATTCAATCATTTGTCTGAACATGTTGATCTACTGCATTTCTCATGAATTCCAATGAATTTGGTGAGTTGAAATTACAGAGATAATGCCTCCCGGGAAAATGACTTCGAATTTTTACGGTCCTGGTAACTTCAGCTTGTAGTTTTCACTAAATCAATAGTTTGCTCAATCTCACTGAGTTGAAAACAGCCTCAGCAAACACTGAACCATATACGGTGATTTTCATTTGTATTAACACAAGCTCCGCCCCCCCCTCCAACCAGCTCTTGTTAGGAAAAATAGCTTTTTCTTTACTCATCTAAAAGAGAGGGGAAACCGTAATCTATAAATTGTCATTTCTATGTGATCTGGGCAAGATATTTCACATTGGTTTGCCTGAAGAATTTTAGTAAGCCCCAGCTCTCCTGGCAGGAATAAGTTCATTATACAATTTTTTTTGTCTCTGCCTCTTATGGAAAGACTGCAGTCCTTCCACACCGTGTGTAGGTGGCATAGAAGCGCTCGTCAGTTTAAAATATAGATGCCTGCCAGTGTGAAAAATAACCCAAGGAAAGTTACAGAAAGCTTGGAAAAATAATGAAGGAAACTACATTTTTAGAGCCAAGAAACCCACAGTCCAGCCCATCCTAAATGAATGTGAAGTGGTTTTTCCAAGGTACTGCTTGATCACTGTCTCATAATTCTTATATGTGTATATAGAGAAGATTACTCAAATAGGACCTCTGGAGCATACCTAAGCTTCCAGAAAAGAGATCCACTTGCTTTGCACATTGTCAAGAAACAGGTATCCAGGAGTTCCCTGGTGGCTCAGTGGGTTAAGGACCTGGCATTATCAATGTAGCAGATTGGGTTGCTGCTGTGACTCCTGACCTGGGAACTTCCACGTGCCACAGATGCGGCCAAAAAGAAAAGACAAAGAAAAGAAACAAATATGTAATTTAGGAATGTTAAACATTATTTAGGAATTACTGTTTGGAGTTATTTCACTCTGATATAGCATAAAAGGCCTTTTTCTTTTTTTTCCCGTTGGGTAGTTTTGCTAAAGCATCTCATCGAGATGAACTGAAATTTCCCCTGAGTTTATCCTTCACTCCCAAGGTCTAGCATCTAGGAAATCTCCAAACAATAATGAAGTCTGGCTGGAGTGACAGGGAGAACATGACAGTTTTTGAACCAGACATGTCCTTCCATTGCTAAACTCCACGTTCTCTCAAAGTCCAACGACCACCTTCCTTTAAAGGCAACTTCCTCACAGGCCGAGAAAGCTCTAAGAAACACAGTTCAACAGCGGCCCCTACGCCATGGTCAGGGGACCAGGGGGCAGCCCCATGCTGCATGGCCCCTTTCCCAGTGGGCTCTAAAGCTGTTCCAACTGCAGAGCAATAAAACGCTGAAATGAGGGCATTCTCGTGGCTCAGCAGGTTACGAACCCAACTCGGATCCATGAGGATGCAGGTTCGATCCTTGGCCTTACTCAGTGGGTTAAGGATTCCACGTTGCTGCAAGCTGTGATGTAGGTCACAGAGGCGACTCGGACCAGAGGCGACTCAGATCCTGTGTGGCTGTGGCCAGTGGCTGCAGCTCCAATCCACCCCCTAGCCTGGGAACTTCCAGATGCCGCAGGCATGGCCCTAAAAAATAAAAAAAAATAGGAGTTCCCGTCGTGGCGCAGTGGTTAACAAATCCGACTAGGTACCATGAGGTTGCGGGTTCGGTCCCTGCCCTTGCTCAGTGGGTTAACGATCTGGCGTTGCCGTGAGCTGTGGTGTAGGTTGCAGACGCGGCTCGGATCCCGCGTTGCTGTGGCTCTGGCGTAGACTGGTGGCTATGGCTCCGATTAGACCCCTAGCCTGGGAACCTCTATATGCCGTGGAAGCGGCCCAAGAAATAGCAAAAATTTAAAAAAAATAAATAAATAAAAATAAAAATAAATAAATAAATAAAAATAATAATAATAAAAAGCTGAAATGAGGTGCAAGAGGCCAGATCATTCAGCTCCTCCCCCTGGGGCAGGAAGGCCCTAGTGGTGCTGGGTGAAGACCCTCCACACCCTGGCTGGGGTCCTGCCTCCCCACATACCACCTGCACCCCCCCCACACCCCCAACTCAAAGACTGACAGGGCGCTCAGCTGTGTGGCTGGAAAGGACAAAGGACACATGTGTCCAGAGGAGAACTCTTCATAGCAGGGGCCGAGGGACACAGAGCCATAAAGAAGCAGGGGCAGGGCAAACACCACATCTGTCCCCTGTCCCAGCCAGGCTGTCCCTACTGGCCACTGCTGTCCAAACGCCGCCTGATTCCGAGGTCAAGCTCCAAAGTTGACACAGCTGGGGTCCAGGCAGGCTGGGGAAAAAAATCCACCATGTGCTGTGGATTCCTGACTTTTTTTTTTTTTTTTAATTCCTTCCTTTCAAAAAAAAAAAATGTAGCTCATAGACAACAGAGGAAGGAGACAACATAAAAGTTTGTATGGAAAAGGAAAAAAACCTGGCCTTTCAGATCTGGTGCTCATAAAACCAGTTCCAGTGGAAGGGGCCGACAGCAGCTGTGGGGTTTTTTACAGCTGCCCTTGGCAGATTTTCACATTGGTTTACAGCCCCAGGGTTTTCTGAGACTACTGAGGGCTCATCAGAGTGTCTTACTGGCCTTATTCTTCGTGCTAATTCAACCCTCCCTCAAATCAGTTTGTTTTCTTCATTTTGACCACCCGGAGGCATATGGAGCTCCACAGCCTCAACCAGAGACACAGCTGCCTTCGGCAATGCCGGATCCTCAAACCACTGTGCCAGGCTGGGAATCGAACCCTCGACCCAGCGGTCCTAAGATGCCGCTGATCCCATTGTGCCACAGCGAGAGCTCCAAAATTATCTCTCTTTTTTTTTAATCACCCTATCACATTGCTCCATTAAACTTTCAACAGACATATTCTCTGAGTCCACTTGCCAACGTGATTTGAATTTAAACTCTGGCAAAGTCACAGGAGGATGTGCCTCGTCAAAGAAGTTTAGGAAATGCCACACAAGAGACTTTTTTGGGAGATTCTCCATGTACATTTGCATATTACCAGCAATGAGAAGTCCTTCAGTTACCAGCTTTTTTCAAGCTTCCCTGGCATTCATGTCTTCCGCCAGACATCCTGCAAACACAGCATCCTGAGAAGCATTTGCTGGGAAGCACTGCCCTAAGTCCTGCTCACGTGTGCAACTAAGCCACAGAGCCACCCGAGTTTGCTTCCGGGGCTCTGTGAACCCAGATGCTAGGGTCCCGTTTATTCCTGGAAGGCATCATCTTGTTACAGGCGGCCCCACCCACCCAGCCCGTCAAGGCCAGTTTTAGAATTTGATTCTCAGAGCCCTATTTGTCTTGGATGCACATCTCCCCAGCAAATGATTCCACGAGCACGTCTGCAGGAAAAGGGGCGCCCATGAGCGAAGCCAACTGCAGGCCAGCTGAGCCCTCTACGCACTGCCCCTCCTGGGAGGCCCTGCTTGGGCAGGTTCCTTCTAAAACCTCAGCCATGCATTTTATGTCGTTTCCAAGGAGATTCGTTCATTTGAGGTTGCTCTTCCATCACATGGCCCCAAGGTGAAAAGTGGATGCTGGGGAGTTGAATTAGGACCTAACACCAGTAGCAGCTGCTGGAAACGACCGGGGAAGAGGTGGGGGGGAAGCTGGGGTCTGGGAGTCGCAGGCTCATTAACACTCACTTCTTAAATTAGCAAATCCTTCTAGCAGGAGTTTAAATATAGCAACCTAATGGTGTCTAAAATTAGCAGTCATCCCTCTCCATAAATATTTAGATGTCCAATAAACTTCTGGTCCACTTCCCCAGCTGAATAAGGTCGAACAGGCTCAGCTTTTATGCCACATTCTTTCGGCTCCGTATACTTAATGATTGACCTTGACAAGCAAGAGCTGTGAGAAGCCTCAGAAGGCCCTGGACCAGGGGCAGACAGTGCGGCCACCAGGCTGGAGGCAGCCTCCAGGCACTCCAGGAAGGATCTCAGAGGCCTTCTGGAGAAGTCTGCAGCCTGAGGGGTCCCTAGAGGAACTGGCCATCCTGGTTTGCCTGGGACTGAAAAGTCACCCTGTCACCTGATCCCCTGGCAAAGGATGTCACGGGAAGGGAGGAAGTCAGCCCCCCACCCCAGTATATACCAATGACATCATGCCTAGGCCTGTACACTAACTTCAGTCCTAGTGCATTCAGAAAGGAGGAAGGAAGGGGAAATACTAGCCAGGCCAGAAAAAGAACTTTCATCCCCTACACCCCATTTCCCCACATAGCAAACAGGGTGCTAACAGTTGCAGCTTCACTGGGTTATTGTGGGGAATAGACTGAGTGCATGTGTGAGCGCTTAGCACAGCGCCTCGCATCACTCTGGCCCAGTAAATTGGTCCTTTGCATGTCAGCTCTGCTCAGACACCCCGTACCTCCATGTGATTGGTGGTGGCAGCTCTGGCCCCACACATCAGAGCAGCCACCTTTGCGGGCCCTGCTGTCTCCCTTAGTGACCACAGGCCAGCTGGTCCCACCATCCCCTGGGCAGCAGGAACCGTAGGGGGTCTCCCCCACCAGCTCCCCGAAAGCCTAACACCTGCAGAGGGGGTGCTTGCTCAGTAGAGGAAAGCCTTCCTAAGCAAAGCCAGCTTGGCAAAAAGATGCATGTGGTCGATCAGCTGGAGCAAAGGGTCATTTTTAACATCAGTAAAACCCCTGACCTTGTCCCCCCCACCCCCACCCCGCCCGGCGTCACGCTCTTATCGAGTTTGTTAAGCAGGACAGACTTGATGACACCCTCTAATGCTAAGACACGGAAGCCCTATGGGGATCTTTAAATCCAGCACGATGGTCGTAGAGACCCCAGTGGAAGCATCACCTGTTACCAACCAAATCCTTCATCCCGGTTGAGGAGATTTCTTTAAGACAGACTCAGGAGTAAAGACACGGGGGGCCTAGGGGACTCCAAAGACAGCTCTCAGGACAATCTGTATTGGGAGATGCCCTCCCCACCCACTTGTGCTCCCTGCAGGCTTCCTGCGTTTCACTGCAGAGCCTTCCTCTGATCTGAGAAAGAAGGAAAAAGCGTGTTTTGCCTTCTGAATTCCCACCAGTTTGGGATGATAAAGTGACTTGTCACCAGCAGAAATGCTTTGCCTTCTTCTCGCTTCGGAATCAGAAAACACTTTGGGGCCATGAAGACCAGCTGCCTCCTTTTAAAGAGAGAGGCCCCAGCTCACCCAGGGGGTGGGGGCGGCCCCGAGCCCAGGACCCCTGATTCTCCATGTTTGCTCCTGACCCGGCTCCGTCCAGACAGGAGAGAGGCGCTAGTGGTGTCCGCTCGGGCAGTTCTGCTCTCCCTACGTTTTCTCCTTCCTTCTCCCTCTTCCATCCTCTTCCCTCCCTCCCTGCCTCTCTCCTTGCCTCCCAACATTTCCTGAGTATCCCTGGCACTATGCCTGGCACTACATAGTGCCCACATGCTGGGTCCCTGCCCCCAAGAAGGGTTTGAGATTTTACCATGGCGAGAATGTTTGTTTCTTTTTTTTTCTTTTTAGGGCATATGGAGGTTCCCAGGCTAGGGGTTGAATTGGGGCTGCAGCTGCGGGCCTATGCCACGGCGACGGCAATGCCAGATTCTTACCCACTGAATGAGGCCAGGGATTGAATCCACATCCTCACAGATACCAGTCAGGTTCTTAATCCATTGAGCCACTACGGGAACTCCCACCATGGTGAGAATTTTTTTAAACTCTAAAATGGCTCTGCCTCTCTGCATTTCTGAAAGCCAGGTAGCAGCCTTTATCCTCTAACAAGCCGCCCCATCCCTGCCTCGTGTGGTGTGAGGGGAAGTGCCCTGCCTCGAGGGTAGGGTCATTGGTTTGTGGCCACAGCACCTAAGGAGCTGATGACCTTGGCCATTCCTGTCTCTAGCGTCAGTGGATAATCTCTATGGTCACAGCTGGGATTCTGGAAGGAGGTACATAACCTGCCTGGGTGCTAAGCCCCTCCCTATGAGTACCTAGGGATGTCTCCCACTTTGAGAAACTGTTTCATCCTGACAGGCAATCTAAGGCTATTTTCTAAGTCATAAGCAGCACACGCCTTAACAACTGTCAGTCCACTTGTTATTCAACAACCCAAGTGCTCACTGATCAAACAGAACAAAAGGAGATTCAAGTGCAGCAGAGTCTGAGGGCAGACCTAAGGTAGAACTTCCCACATGTAACTGGCAAGTCCTGAGAGAAGTGGGGGCTCTTGAGGGCCCTTCTCTGGGGTCCTTGGAAAGCACAGGCCAGCTGATGTCAGGTGTCCCCTCTTCTAGATCTGGCCTTCCAGGAAAAGCGTCTTAGAAGGGCAGCTGCTTCTTCAACCCAATCGAGTCTCAGAAACTATTTTTAAAAATATGTTAATCGTGGTACCAACCGCCTATGGAAATCTCCGTTTTGGTGGCAGAAATAAATGCACCCGGATAATCTTTAACTCCTTTCCTCCCCCCTCTCCCCCTGCCCTGCCCCGCCTCCCCGGTTCATTAGGACTCCCGCGGGCGCCTGAGCCAGCGCCGCCACCGCCGCCGTCAAGGCCATGGCCAGCACAGCCGTGCAGCTCCTGGGCTTCCTGCTCAGCTTCCTGGGCCTGGTGGGCACGCTCCTCACCACCCTCCTGCCGCACTGGCGCCGAACGGCGCACGTGGGCACCAACATCCTGACGGCCGTGTCCTACCTGAAGGGCCTGTGGATGGAGTGCGTGTGGCACAGCACCGGCATCTACCAGTGCCAGATCTACCGCTCGCTGCTGGCGCTGCCCCGCGACCTGCAGGCGGCCCGCGCGCTCATGGTCATCTCCTGCCTGCTGTCGGGCGTGGCCTGCGCCTGCGCCGTGGTGGGCATGAAGTGCACGCGCTGCGCCAAGGGCACCCCGGCCAAGGCCACGTTCGCCGTGCTGGGCGGCGTGCTCTTCCTGCTGGCCGGCCTGCTCTGCCTGGTGGCGGTCTCCTGGACCACCAACGACGTGGTGCAGAACTTCTACAACCCGCTGCTGCCCAGCGGCATGAAGTTCGAGATCGGGCAGGCCCTGTACCTGGGCTTCATCTCCTCGTCCCTGTCGCTCATCGGCGGCACTCTGCTCTGCCTGTCCTGCCAGGACGAGCCGCCTTCCAGGCCCTACCAGGCCCAGCCCCGGGCTGGCACGGCCACCGCGCCCACCGCGCCCGCCTACCGGCCACCCGACGCCTACAAGGACAATCGGGCCCCCTCGGCCATCTCGGCCTCGTACAGCGGGTACAGGCTGAACGACTATGTGTGAGTCGCCGGGACCTGTCCCTGCCTGGGCCCAGAGAGGTGCTGGGACCGGGCCCGCCTGCGGACTGCTTCAAGGTTCCCACACCGAGTTCACTTCTGGGCTGCTTTGGGGTCCGAAGGAATGATGGGAGCCTGAGGACATGGGCTTAGAACGCTGGGCAGGAGGGGAAATGAGAAGAGAAGAGCACTATATACCAAAGACTTTAAAAGATCCTTTCTGTTTTTGTATTTATTATATATATTTATGTGGGTGACTTAGTGGCCGCTGAATAAAAAGCCATTTGGGAGTTTGGTCAGTGGGGTGTGTTTGCAATCCACGAATAAACCTTTTGGATGTGGTTGTCTATGAAATGGACAATATCCATACCTGTTTCCAGACTGTTATTCTGTCTGCTAAGATGCTGGTCGCAGCCCACCTACTTGGGGGCTCTGTCCGGGCAGGACAGGAAAATCAGAGGAGGGCTGGGCAGATATTCATCCAAAGGATGCCTGGGCAACATCGCCCAAAACTGTCACCCTATCCTGGCCTCAACTCGCAGCCAGGGCAGGGAGTACAGGGCTTCCTTGAAATTAAAAAGATAATTGGCATAAACCTCCACAGAAGGACGATGTCATTTTCTACCCAGAGCCGGAGGCCCCCGTAGTAAGGCAGCAAAAGTCAGAAGGAAAAAAAAAGACAAAGTGGGGTTTTTTTCAAAGTAATAGCATTTTAATAGTCCCCATTTTAATGTTATATAAAGGATGCATCTGATTCATGTTATAAAACAAATATTAAACTCTGACTTGACAAATTGGAAGCTACTAAGGACTCCAATTTATTACATTTCCCATGGAGATTAGGTTTTAAAAAAAGACAAAGTGAAAGGTGCCTGGTCACCTGGCTTTCCAGGCATTGGCAGGAAGCCCAGTTAGGCAGGCTGCTCGTGCTCAAGGGCAGGACGTCACTGGCTGCTTTTCTGGGGACAGACCTGTGATGGCAGCTGCCATCACCGCAGGTACAAGGGGGCTGCCGACTGCTCTTTTTGCTGGAAGGAACCGCTGGGAAGGCCAGGTAAGGTCTGACTGCTTTAAGGACACTGATGATGCTTTCTGGCTGTGATTTAAATCTCTCTCACACACACACACTCTCTGCCCCCGCCCCTGTTAGCCCAGGAATCTTGGTCCTGCCCTATGTCCACTCTTTCACGGCCTCGCCCATGATGCGCCCTGATGCTGCCCCGCTCATGCCTTTGTCCCAACCTCAAGCTGCGAACACAGAAGGAAAAGGCCCTCCCCTGGGATAGGGCTGAGTCTGGGCACTGTTACATGAAGCCCCTCCATTCTAAACGGGTCTTGGAGTAAGGCTACCAGGGCTCCAGTTGTCACTGTCTTCAGGGAAGAGACCCACAGGGCATCTGTGTGGACACAGGACCAGGTGGCCAGGCTTGCTGGCATGGCCTGGTGAGACCCGGGCCCCAGGACCAGGGAGTTGGAAGGGGAGCCTCCCAGACAAGGGTCGGGATGCCAAGCTGGACACAGCCCAGCAAGCCTGGATGATGCTCCCCTGACTTCAAACTTCCTCCTGAGTCCTCCAAGCCCTCCAACCAGGCCACCGAGATGGGGACCAGAAGCCCAGCCACCATGTGCTTGCCCTGCAGGCAGAGGGTCTTACCGGTGGTGTGCTTACAGCCAGTGACCCTCTTCTGATTCCTTTAAGCTCCACCTGTTACATCTAATAAACTGTATCATTGATGAGATGGAGCAAGAGGAAAACCTTCCAGCGTTAAAATGTAGGGGTTTAAGGAACAGTCCTACATATACCTATTTGTTTTCTATTTTGTGCTGACCTCTTGACGCCAAGCAACAGGGGAAGAGAGGGTACCACTTGCATTTTAGCCTCTTTCTAACTCCAGAGACGCTAAGAGGCCTGGGATGTGCCGTCTGATTTAGGTCGTGGATTTAGATCAAAAAGTCATCATTTATTTATAATGAAACAACAAATTTTAACCTACTCTTCAAGTTATAAAAACACATCTGAACCTATAAAGAAGAGAACCAAAATCTTCTTAAAACAAAACAAGGAATTCCCATCGTGGCACAGCAGAAACGAATCCAACTAGGAACCATGAGGTTGCAGGTTCGATCCCTGGCCTTGCTCAATGGGTTAAGGATCCAGCGTTGCCATGAGCTATGGTGTAGGTTGCAGATGCGGCTCAGATCCTGCGTTGCTGTGGCTGTGGTGCAGGCTGGCAGCTGTAGCTCCAATTCGACACCTAGCCTGGGAACCTCCATGTGCCGAAAGTGTGGCCCTACAAAGACAAACAAAAATTTAAAAATAAATAAAATAAAGCCAGGCTGATAATTCTTAAAAAAATTTAAAAAAAAAAGGTATTCTGTCAGTCCTTACTTGATGGTCACAATCTAGAATGTTTTAGAGAAGTTTCTCTAGTTAATAGACCAATTACAAATTTAAATATAAAACAGCTTTGGGGAGTTTCTTTGTGCTGCAGCAGGTTAGGTATCCAGCATGGTCACTGCTCAGGTTCGACTCCTGGCCCGGGAACTTACACATACCACCGGCGTGGCCAAAAAATAAAATGAAACGGTTTTTTCTCTTTTTGGCTGCACTCAGGGAATGAAAAACTTCCCAGGCCAGGGATGGAACCTGAGCCACGGCAGGGACAACGCCAAATCCTTAACCCCTAGGCTACTGTGGAACTCCTAAAATACTTTTTTGAATTTGCGGTATAGTTGATTTACAGTATCATGTTAGTTTCAGATGTAAAGTGGAGGGATTCAGTTATTTTTGTCAGAGTATCTTCCGTTATAGGTTATTATGAGATAGCGAATATTGTTCCTTGCACTACACAGTAAATCCTTGTCGCTTATCTATTTTATAGATTGTAGTTCACATCTGTTAATCCCAAATTCCTAATTTATCTCTCCCCCTGCTCTCCCCTTTGGTATCCATAAATTTGTTTTTTTCTGTGTCTGTGAGTCTGTTTCTGTTTTGTAGTATTCATTTGTATTATTTTTTAGATTCCGCATGTAGGTGGTATCATATAATATTTGCCTTTCTCTGTCTGACTTCACCCCATGTGATAATGTCTAGGTCCATCCATGTTGCTGCAAATGGCAGCATTTCATTCTAAAATAGCTCTTTTCAAACTCTGTCTCTGAAGACGGTCACAACTCAGGTAAAATAGGTCCCTGTCTCCTACTCAGGTGCAAGACTACTAATGATGCTGATGATGGAGTTCCCGTCGTGGCTCAGCAAAACGAACCCAACGAGCATCCATGAGGATGCAGGTTCGATCCCTGGCCCTGCTCAGTGGGTTAAGGATCTGGCGTGGCTGTGGCTGTGGTGTAGGCCGACAGCTGCCGCTCCGATTCAGCCCCTAGTCTGGGAACTTCCATATGTCAAGGGTGCGGCCCTAAAGAGAAAAAAAAAATAGCAATTACAGGTTATTAGGCATTTACTAGGTGTCAGGCCTTTTACCTTAGTCGTTTGCTCCAATTGATATACATGAGAACCTAGTGAGATAAATTCTATTTTAACCCCATCTTACAAAAGAGGCAATCAAAGCACACAGAGATTAAGTTATTTGCCCAGAAGAATCACAGAGCTAGTGAGTAAAAGACCCAGGATTCAAACCCAGAGAGGCAGGCAGGGAGCAGATATGTTAAGCCTGACCTATAGCCTGAGTACTTTCACTCCCAGACTATTTCCAAATAATTAAGTGAATTGTCTCATAACCATATTGAGTTCTTTCTAGAACCATCACTCTATAGGGCTTCTGTTACCTGGGTTCTAGCTGGGCTCGATGAAACATAGTGTCAGATCCATGGGTCTAAGTTTCTATCCCCCAAAGAGGAAATAGATCCACGTAAAACCTTGACTCCTTTCTTCAAGTAACCAGTTTCCTTGCTCTTTTGCTCTCGTTCACTCCCAAGACAAGACCTCAGGGCCTAGGGCCCCCTTTTTTGTCACATCCCAACCGCCATGGCCACCAGATAGATGCCTGCTTCTGCCCAGATCTTGGGACTAGGCAGTCGTACCCAAGGTTGTTTGGACTGACGTGCAGTCTCCTTTCCAGGGACAGCACATAATCCAAGGTTTCAGAATAAAAAAAAATGAAACATGAGTCAGCCGCTGATGTTTTCCAGGAAACTGTTGTTATGAATGAAAATGACACAATGACCCTCGTGGGATAAGGAATGTTGTATGTCTTTGCTTCCCTAAATCAAATCGAATTTGGCTCTGATCCAGAGAGGTCTAAATCCAGCCACGTTTCCCTGCTCCCTCCCCTGCATGTTGGAGGGCTCAAGGCCCCAGCCCTAGTGGAGGCCCAGGACTTGGGGGGAGGGGGAGGCCCAGCCTTCAGTCCTTGGGGTTGCCCCAGGTACATGCCGTCACAGCCCGGGGCCTCCCGATGCTGCTCCCAGGTTGCAGCCCACCCATCCTCATGGTCATGGCCGTGTGTGCGTAGCCCCTAGCCCCTTCTCCCTTGAGGCATCCTTTGTCCCAGGTCCAGTCTCTGGGAACCACTTCCTGAAATGGATCCACGCCCTTTCTATACTCAAAGCACCTGTCCTCCTTCTTGGGTAACACATCCTAATTGCTTTCAGGGGTATTATTCTTTAGAAATCAAAGGTCTCTGGAATCCCCCAGCAAATCCTACTCTCACATTGGTCGCTGTTGCCCTAAATGGAAATGATTTGAAAAATACGGCACACATGCAATTTTTATAACAGTCCATTTCTTGATAGGAATCAACCAACGCTGGGGCCAGGATCCGCAGCCTAAAAAGCCTCATGCTTAACCACATGCCATCCTGCTTCTCCCAGCCTTGGACCCTCTGCTTTCTGACTGCCAGGTAGCGGGACCAGCATGAATGATGGCAATCCAGGCATGAGATGGGGACCTGAACCAGGCAGCAGCAGGGAAGGGAGGACGAGCCCTGGATGTGCCTGAAGGTGATAACATTTATTGCCAGCTTGCTTGTGGGGTGTGGCGGGAGGGGGGGGGGGGGGGGCGGAAAGACAGAGGCTTAAAGAATGATGCCAAAAAATTTTTTTTAATAAAAATAAAAAGAATGATGCCAAGATTTGGAACTAAATCAACTGGAAGAATGGGGCTACTCTTCTCTGAAAAAAAGTACATGCTGGAAAGAAAGAATTCGGATGAGATAGATTAAATTTTTGTCCATGCATGTGGTCTGAGCTGCCTCAAGTGGGGAGATGTCAGTCGGGGCCCTCGGATATGTGACTCTTATATCCACGTGGGAGATCCACGTGGGAGCTTTCAGCCCAGGATGTGATGGAAGGCGTGCAGCTCCAAAGGATCGAATTGGACATGAACACAGGTGAGCAGTCACGGAGGCCGAGGGCTGAGCATTTCACACTCAGGGGCTGGGAAGACGAGGGGTCCAGCAAAGCAGTCAGATGAGGAACGTCCCGTGAGCAAGGAGGACCAAACCTGGAGGGTGGGTTCTGGAAGCTGAGAGAAGGGAGCCATCAGCAGTGTTGAATCACCTCCTCTATCTCCATAGCAACGTAGGATGGAGGCACTAGGATGGGCTGCGTTTCACAGATGAGGAAACTGGGCTTGGAAAAGACGGGACCATGCAGAAGACGGCTCCATGGAAGGAAGAAACTGACAGGTGTGGAAAGATACACACTGAGATTAGAAAATCTCATTTCCAGTCCATAAGGTCGCAATAACCTGTGAGAAAAATATGCATGTTCCTGCTCTTTTTGCATAAACATGAAGACATTTCTAGTTATGGATTCTTCCCTAGATAATAGAATAGGGACTCCTTTATATGCCATGAGAGAGGGGTATGATTATGTACTCACCTCAGATTAATACTTTCCAACATAAAAAATGGTCAATATGTAAAATTTCAACAGGAAACCATTATACTGAAATATGCTTTCAAAATATTTTAAAACTATGGCATAGTAATAGTCATACTCCTTTACTGATGCAGAAAATGGCATTATCCAGTGCAGAAGGTCTAATAAATAAGGCAGTTTCAAAGGAATAATAAGCATAAGTGACATCTTAAGAAATTTGCAACAACTGTAATTTGATGTGAAAATATTTGCGATTTCCAAAGTCTCAATGGGAAATACAAAAAAAAAAAAAAGTACAGCAATGTGCTCAGGTGACTTGAAAACACTGAAAGCCCTTGGAAGGAGTTCCTGCTGTGCCTCATCGGGTTAAGAACCGGACTAGTATCCATGAGGAGGCAGGTGTGATCCCTGGCCTCACTCGGTGGGTTAAGGATCCGGTGTTGCCATGAGCTGTGGGACAGGTCTCAGACAAGGCTTGGATCCTGTGTTGCTGTGACTGTGGTGTAGACCGGCAGCTGTAGCTCCAGTTTGACCCCTAGCCTGGGAACCTCCTTATGACACCTGAGTGGCCTAAAGGCAAAAAAAAGAAAAGACTACAGTTGCCATCAGAGTTCTTCTGTGGCTCAACAGGTTAAAGATCTGGCGTTGTCATTGCAGTGGCTTAGGTTGCTGTTGTGGTGTGGGTTCGATCCCTGGCCTGGGCCAAAAAAAAAAAAAAGGTTACATTTTTTATCAACTGAAATTAAAAAAAAAAAAGCAGAACCTAAAAGTTGAAAGTTATGTTTTGTTCAGGGACCCCGTACTGAGGACAAGAGCCTGCAAGGGTGGCCTCTCAGCTCCCAGGAACTGTTCCAAAGAGGTCATGTAGTAGGACATTCAAAGACTACTGCTGGGGAGTTCCCGTCATGGCGCAGTGGTTAACGAATCCAACTAGGAACCACGAGGTTGCTGGTTCGATCCCTGGCCTCGCTCAGTGGGTTAACGATCTGGTGTTGCCGTGAGCTGTGGTGTGGGTTGCAGACGCGGCTGGGATCCCGAGTTGCTGTGGCTCTGGCGTCGGCCAGTGACTACAGCTCCGATGGAACCCCTAGCCTGGGAACCTCCATATGCCGCAGGAAGTGGCTCTAGAAAAGGCAAAAAGACCAAAAAAAAAAAAGAAAAGAAAAGAAAAGATTACTGCTAATCTCACACACACACAAAAAACACCGGACAGCTGAAGATAATCATTTAGTGCTTTTTTATATATGGGAAAATGCAGGAGTCTGGGCTCCAGTGGAAATTATTCCTTTGACTTAACTATCTTTTTTTTTTTTTTTGTCTTTTTAGGACCACACCCATGGCATATGGAGGTTCCCAGGCTAGGGGTCTAATCAGAGCTACAGCTGCCAGCCTATACCACAGCCACAGCAACTCAGGATCCAAGCTACGTCTGCAACCTACACCACAGCTCACAGCAACACCCATTCTTAACCCACTGACCGAGACCAGGGATCAAACCCGAACCCTCATGGTTCCCAGTTGGATTTGTTTCTGCTGCGCCATGATGGGAACTCCCAACTTAACTGTCTTAATTATCTAGGGCCAGCATCTTGTTTTTCTCCCTCCTGAACCCCCTCAGGGCTCACCATCGGGGTGGTGCACAGGCTGCTGGCTGGGTGGCAGGCAACATTCTTTGTCCATACATCTCTGAGGAAGATGGAGACTGCAGTGAGGTAGGAATAAAAATCTAGGTTTTTTTTATCATTGGCTTTTAGCAAGCCATTTTGGGTCTGTGTGGGTTTTTTTTTTTTCCCCACACCCCTAGGGTGGTATTCCCTCCCACCAGTGATAAATAGAATGGGGAGCTCATCCCGGTGGCTGGAGAAGTGCCAGATGTCAGGTACCCCAGTTGTGGGTTTCAGGCCAGGACCACTCTTTTTGGTTTGTTTGGTCCACCCCAGGAGGGATGAGGAAGCACCTTGCTAAACCAAGTTAGGCCCAGACCAGAGGCAAGCCCATCACACATTTCTTCTGCAGGAAATGTCAATTTCAGACACATGAAGTGAGACCTGGCAATGCTCTGAAGCTTAACAATCCCTGTGGGGCAGGGGGAGCAAGCAGAGGAAGCCCCAGGGGAAGGGCAAAGTGAAACAGATTCAATTAGCCTTCAAAGATTTAAAAAAAAAAAAAAAAGCCACCTAACTCCTCCTACGAGAGAGTTTGAATTCTGATCTCCTGTATATTTGAAGCCCTTTCTTGGGTCCAAAAAGCACAAAGCTGATTGCTGGGCAAATATCCAAAGGAAAACACAGAACTTACATTCTAGTAAATTATTTTAAAATACCAACAACTGGCTTTTGCAGGTGTGTGTGGCAGGGGACAAGGCATTAGCAAACAGCCCATTTCCTGCCGGAGAAAGGCCAGTGGAGGTCACCCCATAAATCTGGGGGGGGGGCCCCTAGCCCCCGGCGGGCAAATCGTCTATAGCCTCGTTACACCTCTTGCTCTACCAGCTCAGCCCCAGGAAAGCTCAGCACAACCGTACACCTTACCTCAAGGAGCTTTCTATTTAAAAGCTTGCCCAGCCCCCGCCAATGCCGGCTGGGTAAATGATTGACAGCCTCAAGCTTTTCATCTCACCAGGGCTCCTGCAGGGAGCATCAGCTGCCTCCAGCTCTGGGGAGGTCTGGGGTTTTTTTGTTTTTTTTTTTTAATCATCCCAGGCATTTTTCCAAAGTAAAGCATTTGCATAGGTTTCCTATCCAGCATAATAAATAGCAAGAAGGCAGGACATAACAGTCAGAAAAACACTGGAGAGTTTTGGTCCACTGGCTTCAACAGGTGTCTGGGGAACCTGGTGCCTGCCTTGGGCAGGAGCTTGCTGTGACCTTGCTGAACAGTCTGGAGGCAGGGTTGGGGGGGGCGGGGGCAGGACAGTGAAGAGGTTGTGGGAAGGGGGAGACCCTGTGCTGCACTTGGGAGCCCTTGAGCCAGGACAGGACCCCATTCCCAGCCCTCTCCCAGACACCCTTTTAGCAGGAGGAGCAGCCTCTTTTCTAGCCATAGCTCTGATAGGGATGGAGTAGGCACAGGTCATTGAGAGGTCCCCATAAAGGACCATAGATAAAGGGGTAAACGCAGGGGACCTTGGGAGATCACTGTAAATTAACAACTGCTCAAAAAAGCCATCAGCACAAGGCAGGCTTGCTTGAGGGTGGAGGTGCGAGAATTGCCTCAGGTCATTGGCTGGGGGATGGGATGAGGCCCGCATTCAGATTCAGAACCAGGGCAGGAGTTTGAGGACCACCCTTCAGCTGATTTGAATACACACCTTACCCAATACCAAGGAGGAGCTGCTACTCCCAGAAAGGAAGAGGCGGGCCTTTCCAGCCCCTACTCCCCTTGGATGATACAACTGTAGCCCACACAGGATCCTCTGGCAGAGCTTCCATGTCTCACGAGCATCCTATCCTAATGAGCCTGTTTCTTGCCTATCACTTTGTCTCTCACTGAATTCCTTCTTCGAGGAGGCATGAAGAACCTGACCCTCAGTGAGTCCAGACACTGGGTGAGTGATTCTCATTTAAAACCATGGGTTTAAATCCCAATCTGGATTTAGTCTGGGTTTGAGTCCCAATCTGGGTTTAGGTTGCGTTCAAGTCCCAGAGTGTGTTCTGGCTAGGTTCAACCATTACTATTATCAGTTTCAGCTCCATATTTTTGCTAGCAAACTCATCCTTCATCTTTGTAGGCAATATAAATTGCTCCATCATATGCCCGAGCCTAAGGATGTCACCTGCCATGGTTTTGCTAAAATCAAATCTGGTTCTGATGATAACCACGATGAGACGTGAACACAGCATTGTAAATCCACTACCATAAAATAAAAATTTTGAAAAACCACAAGGAGATACCACAATACGCCCACGCGAAGGGCTAAAATTTGGATCGACAGCATTAAATGTTGGCAAGGATATGAAGGAGCTGTGACTGACATTCTTGGGAGGTGGAATGTAAGTGGATATCAGTACTTTGGTAATTGGGAAGGGGCCCTTGGAGGGCTGCTGGGTGCTGGTAACTTTTGCCCTCAACCTGGGTGGTAGTTACACAGCTGAACTCATTCTGTGACCATTTATCCTGATGGACACTTACAATTGAGGTATTTTGTTTCTCTTTCTGTTCTTTACACTTCATTCTCTGCTTGTCTCTACGTCCTGTTCTAGTCACCTTTTTATTCCTATGATTGTTTACATTGTATTTCCTCAACAAGTGATTTGTGATTAAATGCATGGCTTTGGGCTTTACAAAAGAACGCCACTATTAGAATTCCTGTTGTGGCTCAGTGGTAACGAACCCAGACTAGTATCCATGAGGACAAGGGTTTGATCCCTGGCCTAGCTCAGCGGGCTAAGGATCTGGCGTTGCCATGAACCGTGATGGAGGTTGCAGACACAGCTTGGATCTCCAATTCAACTCCAGTTCAACCCCTAGCCCGGAAACTTCCATATGCCATGCGTATGGCCCAGAAAAAAATAAATAAATAAAAGACAAAAAATTAAAAAAGAATGCCACCATTGAATCCCTTTAGACATGCAACTCCTCTTATGTATTTTACCTATGACTTGTTTATTTTAAAAATCCATTAGCACAGGGAGTTCCCGTCATGGAGCAGCAGAAACAAATCCAACTAGGAACCATGAGGTTGCAGGTTCAATCCCTGGCCTTGCTCAGTGGGTTAAGGATCCGGTGTTGCCGTGAGCTGTGGGATAGGTTGCAGATGTGCCTCGGATCTGGCGTTGCTGTGGCAAAGGCCAGCTGCTATAGCTCCAATTTGACCCCTAACCTGGAACCTCCATATGCCAAAAGTGCAATCCTGAAAAGACAAAAGACAAGAAAATTAAAAAAATAAAAATCCGTTTGCACAGAACTTCCCCATGTTTTGGGGAAAACAAGGCTTCCTGGCACCATGGGCTACTCCACTATTGGAAACTCTACATCAGGGCAAGGCACATGACTAAAACTGAAAAGCAGCAGAAAAAGCAGGGTGATACACTTGTGCGGTGCCCAAGAACCCAGCCCTCTGCCCAAGTTGAGGTTGAACCTCATCTCACCAGGAGAGTCAAGAGTGGAAAGCAGAGACAGACATATTCTCCTACCACACCAAATGTGATCAGGGTTAGATCAGAGTCTTTGGGGAGAAGCTCCGAAGCATGATTCTAAAGCATCTGTGCTTGGAGTTCCCACTGTGGTGTAGCAGGAAGCTGACGAGCATCCATGAGGATGGGGGGTTCCATCTCTGGCCTCGCTCGGTGGGTCAGGGATCTGGCATTGCCGTGAGCTGTGGTGTAGTTCTCAGATGCGGCTCCGATCCTGCATTGCTGTGGCTGTGGTGTGGGCCAGCAGCTGCAGCTCTGATTCGACCCCCAGCCTGGAAACGTCCGTATGCCATGGCTGTGGCCCTGAAAAGCAAAAAATAAAAAATATAAAATAAGACATCCACACATCTGTCCTCTGTGCACAAAGTTATTCTCATGAAAGTAAAGCCTTTCCATTCATATTTAAAGAAGAGGTTTTCAGCTCTCCCCGTTTATCATCTCCAGTCTTAAGACTTACTTATGCCTATGTCCATTTCCTGCTTCCGTTCTGCTCCCCTCCTTCTCAAAAGCCTTCTTTACACAAACTGAGGTCCCCAGCCCTCCAGACTTCTCCAGACTGCCTCCTTCACTATTTCTCTCTGTCCAGGGCTGTTCAAATGTTTCAAATCCTTCCTGATTTTCTATTTGTTCTATCAGTTATTGAGACAGGAGTATGACTACATACTCCTGAGGATCTGTCTATTTTTCCTTGCGCTTCTATTAAGTTTTTGCTTCATGGATTTTAAGCTCTGTTATTAGGTGCATAAACTACGAATCGTGTCCCCTTGATGTAAACTCTACCATATCAATAATCACATTAAATGTAAACAGTCTACCTCAATCAAAAAATAGAAATTGTCAAATAGGATAAAAAAGCAAGACTCACCTCTGCGATGCCTACATAGAAATTTACCCTGTTTTTTAATTTAATTTTTATTTTATAGTATAGTTGATTTACAATGTCGTATTAGTTTCAGGTATACAGCAGAGTGATTCAGTATACACACACACACACACACACACATTTTTTTTTCATATTCTTTTCCTGTATAGGTTATTACAGAATGTTAAGTAGAGTTCCCTGTGCTATATAATAGGTCCTTGTTGATTATCTATTTTATGTATAGTACTGTGCACATTTTTATCCCAAACTCCTAATTTATCCCTCTCCCCTACCTTTCTCCTTTGGTAACCCTAAGTTTGACTTCAACATCTTTAGGTCTGTTTCTGCTCTGCAAATAAATAAGTTCATTTGTATCACTTTTTTAGATTCCATGTATGTGATATTAGGCACTGTTTGTCTTTCTCTGCCTGACTTGTTTCACTTAGCATGAAAATCTCTAGGTCCATCCATGTTGCTACAAATGGCATTATTTCATGCTTTTTTATGGCTAAGTAATATTCCGTTGTTTATATGTACCACATCTTGTTTATCCATTCCTCTGTAGCTGGACACTTAGGTTGCTTCCATGCTCAGCTATTATAAATAGTGCTTCTATGAACATTGGAGTGCATGTATCTTTTCAAATTATCTTTGGATATATGCCCAGGTATGGAATTGTTGGATTGTATGGTAGTTCTGTTTTTAGTTTTTTAAGGAATGTGCACACTGTTCTCCATAGTGGTTGTACCAATTTACATCCCCCCCAACAGTGTAGGAGGGTTCCCTTTTCTCCACACCCTCTCCAGCATTTACTGTTTGTACATTTTCTTGATGATGGCCATTCTGACTGGTGTGCGGTGATACTTCATCATAGTTTTGATGTGCATTTCTTTAACAATTAGTGATGTTGAGCACCTTTTCATGTGCGTTTGGCCATCTGTATGTCTTCTTTGGAAAAACATCTATTTAGACATTCTGCCCATGTTTTTGGTTGGGTTGTGTGTTTTTTGATACGGAGCTGCATGTACTGTTTGTATATTTTGGAGGTTACTCCCTTGACAGTCACTTCCTCTGCAAATGTTTTCTCCCATTCTGTGGGCTGTCTTTTCCTTTGCTGTGCAAAACTTTGAAGTTTAATTAGGTCACATTTATTTTTGCTTTTATTTTTATTATGCTAGAGAAATCCGCTTTTAAAATAAAGGCAAATAATTTAAATGTAAAAAGATGGGGAAAATATACATTGTTAACACTAATATAAAAAATATGTAGTGACCATATTAATATCAGACAAAGTAGATTTTAGAGCAGAGAATTAAGAGAGATTTTTTTTTTTTAAGTTCACTTTATAATGATGAAGAGGTTGTAACAATTCTGGATACTATCTACTCTTTTAATTACTTCTTATAAAACAGTGAAAATAATCTCTTTTTTTTTTTTTTTTTTTCGGTCATGCCCATGGCATGTGGAAGTTCCCTGGGCCAGGGATTGAGCCTTCACCACAGCAGTAACTACTTCAGGTCCTCAAACCACTGAGCCACCAGGGAACTTCCAAGTAATCTTTTACAGTTGGAAGCTACAATTCAAAATAGCAGACTAAGTTCATATCTCTCCCTTGACCCCGTGAAAATAATAATAATAAGAGAACAAAACATAATAGCAAAGAGAATGGGAGAAGGGCCATCTCCCCCCCCCTTTTTTTTTCCTAATTCTTGAAGATAGGAAGCTGATGTGAAAAATATAAGTATTGAATCAGGGTGGCAGGAGACACAGCTGAGGGTATAAGTGGAGCCTCTGCCATTCAGAGGGCAGACCTGACCTAGGGCAGACCCTAGGGATGTTCAAAATGAAGACTGAGAAAGAGCAAAAGAGGAGGGGGTGAGTGGAGCTGAAAATGCAAAATGCCAAGGGGCTACTTGTTCATTGCACCCCCCACCTCCATTCCCACCACACGCATACAGACATTTTCCCTTAAGTGAGTGAACAAACTGGGGAGAGACTCGCTTTCTGGGAAGAGGCAGGTAGTGCAGGCACCCCACCAGGAAGCCCTCTACTTCAGGCATTTGACAAGCCCTTGGTGTAAAACCAGCTTCCTGCTCCCTCTGGCTAAGGAGAAGCCTTCCTTTTGACCAGTCCCGCTTATATAAATAACACTCTGCCAGCTTCTGTATCACTTCATGTTTCAGAGACACTTCAGACTTTTGAAGAGAGCCTGGAGTATGAATGAGAGAGAAAGAATAAACAAAGAGAAAAACTGACATCAGAGGAAATAAATAGTTCAGGGGAGAGAAGAGAAGGTTTTTAAATCTCTAGTCTATGCAATCAGAGGAATTCAAGATCTTATTTCATCCATAACAATAGAATGCCCTGGAAAAGATTTTTAAAAAATGGCAAAGATTCTTTTTTTTTTGTCCTTTTGTCCTTCTACAGCCCCAAACGCAGCACATGGAGGTTACCAGGCTAGGAGTCGAATCGGAGCTATAGCCTCCGGCCTATACTACAGCCACAGCAATCTGGGATCCGAGCCGCATCTGCGACCTGCACTACAGCTCACAGCAACGCCAGATCCTTAACCCACTGAACAAGGCCAGGGATCAAATCCACAATCTCATGGTTCCTAGTCAGATTCGTTTCCACTGCACCATGACGGGAACTCCTGGAAACGGTTCTTAAGTTTAAAAAAAAATTTTTTTCTTTTCCTTTTTTGGCCATTCCTTGGCATATGGAGTTCCCAGGCCAGGGATCAGGTCTAAGCCACAGCTGCAACCTACATCACAGCTGCAGCAGTGCTGGATTCTTAACCCGCTGTGCACGGCTGGGGATCAAACCTCCATCCCAGGGTTCCAGAGACACTGCCAATCCTGTTGCACCACAATGGGAACTCCTAAAATTTTTAATAGAATACATTTTAAAAAATTAAGTAGAGGAGTTCCTGTCGTGGCGCAGTGGTTAAACGAATCCGACTAGGAACCATGAGGTTGCGGGTTCTGTCCCTGCCCTTGCTTAGTGGGTTAACGATCTGGCATTGCCGTGAGCTGTGGTGTAGGTTGCAGATGCGGCTCGGATCCCGCGTTGCTGTGGCTCTGGCGTAGGCTGGTGGCTACAGCTCCGATTCGACCCCTAGCCTGGGAACCTCCATATGCTGCGGGAGCAGCCCGAGAAATGGCAAAAAGACAAAAAAATAAAATAAAATAAAATAAAATAAAAATAAAAAATTAAGTAGAAGGATTAGAACATAAAGTTGGGAAATTATTCTAGAGCATAACAAAGATTAAAATACAAACAAATGGGAACTATGAACCAGAAAACATCATATGAAACAAATGACAGACAGAGTATCATGGTAGGAAGTCAAATATGTGACAAATAGGAGTTCCTGAAAGCAGTAAAGAAAATGGCTCAGTGGAAACGAGTCTGACTAGCATCTGTGAGGACACAGGTTCGATCCCTGGACTCACTCAGTGGGTAAAGGAGTCAGTGTTTCCATGAGCTGTGGTGTAGGTCGCAGACACAGCTTGGATCTGGCATTGCTGTGGTTAAATCTCTGATTTGACCCCTAGCCTGGGAACCTCCATATGCTGCAGGTGCAGCCCTAAAAATAAAAGAAAATGGATGAGTGGAAATTACCTTTAAAAATGATGAAAAGAATTTCCTGGAACTGAAGGGAGACAAAAATTTCCAAATGTGAAAGGGCTTAACTAGTGTCAAATAGAATGAATAAACAAAAATGTACACTAATAAATAAGATACAGCTCCATAAATTTTCAACATCAGAGAAAAAGAAGAAGAGATCTTTTAAAAACTCCCAGAGAGGAAAAAAAAAAAAAAATCCAGGTTTTACAGAAAGAATAACTGGCTCCTTCTCATCCAAAGCAGCCCCCTCATCCCTGTTAGTTTCCTTATTCCCACACTGGCTGCTCCCTTCACAGGCCTTCTGAGAATGTATGTTGTTTTATTAATTTGCACAGACACCTTTTTTTCTGACTCCCACATTAAACTCCAGGTTCTTCTGGGCAGATTTTGTCCATGTCCTTCACTGTTGCATGTGTGAGACCTAGCACAACCTTAAGCTGCAAATAGGTCTGTGTTTTAATTGGAGGGGAATAGGGAAGGCAGAGGCATGAATCCCTCCTTGGAAAGTTAGCAAACCAGCGCTGACTCACACTATGGTGTAAATGATTGCTACCTCAGCAAATATAAGTGCCTCAGGCTGGAGGGGAGAGGGCACCAAGATTTACTTGGGTCCTACACCACTTGGCAGCCAACCCAACTAAAGAAGATTCTTGGGAGAGGCCTCAGCCCAGAAGCTGCCTTTGGAGCTTAAGTTAAATTCATTCAGTCTCTGGCCTGCCCTTCCACGTTGCCCAAGCCACACTGGCAGAGCAATCTTCCTCCTTTATGTACTTTTTCCATTCCGGCCACCTGAAATACCAAACTACAAAGCCAAAGCAGTGTTTGAGGGCCCAGGTATTATAGGATTAAGAAACCCTACCAGCACATACACTTAGAGTCCATGACTAGTTTTCTATCAGCACATTTTAAATAGGTGAGACTAGAGAAAGTGTGAACTGATGAATGGGAATCCCAAGGAAAGCCACAGGAAATTGTCACCAATCCATTCAGAAGAGAAGAGAATCCTTTTAATTAAAATGTAATAATGACCCAGCAATTCCACTCCTATGTATGCACACAAAATAATTGAAAACTGATACTCAAACAGATCCTTGTATATAAATGTTCATAGCAACATTATTCACAGTGTCCAAAAGGTGGAAATAATCTAAATGTCCCTTAACAGATGAGTGGATTAACAAAAAAATGGTATGTTCATTCAATGAAGTATCACTCAGCCCCAAAAAGGAATAAGGTACAAATACATGCTTAAATGTGGATGAACCTCAAAGAAATCATGCTAAGTAAAAGAATCCAGACACAGAAGAACACATATTGCGTAACTGCATTTATATGAAATTGCATAATATCTTCAAGACTCATCCATGTTGGGCATGTATCCGAACTTCTTCCCTTTTTATGGCTGAGTAATATTTCATCTCATAGATAGACCACATGTGCTATGTGTGTTCTCTGCTGGACCAGCCCATTCAGACTGGAGATTGCCAGGGATTGTGAGAGAGAAGAATGGGAGTGACTATTTAGGGGTGGGGGTTTTCTTTTGGGGTGATTAAAATATTTTGTGAACTCTATTTAGTCACTTGGGATGGAACATGATGGAGGATAATGTGAGGGAAAAAATGTATGTATATATATATATATATATTTATGCTATGTATTTATATATATGACTAAGTCACTTTGCTGTACAGCAGAAATTGACAGAACAATGTAAGTCAACTATAACAGAAAATATAACAACCTAAAAAAAGATACTTTGGAACTAGATAGAAGTAGTGGGTGCACAACATTCTCAATGTACTAAAGAAATTCCTGCTGTGGAGCAACAGGATCAGCGGTGTCTCTGAAGTACCAGGACACAGGTTCAATCCCAAGCCCAGGAGAGTGGGTTAAAGAATCCAGTGCTGGAGTTCCCGTCATGGCTCAGCCATTACCGAATCTGACTAGCATTCATGAGGATGCAGCTTCCATCCCTGGCTTCACTCAGTGGGTTAAGGATGCAGCGTTGCCTCCAGCTATGGTGTAGGTTGCAGGCGTGGCTCAAATCCTGCGTTGCTGTGGCTGTGGTGTTGGCCGGCAGCTATAGCTACAATGCAAACCGTAGCCTGGGAATCTCCATATGCTGAGAGTGCGGCTCTAAAAAAAAAAAGAGAGAGAGAGAGAATCTGGCACTGCGTAGGTTGGATCTGATCCCTGGCCTGGAAACTCCATATGCTGTGGGGTGGCCAAAAATGCAAAAAAAAAAAAAAATTTTTTTTTAATTTTTAAAAATGTACTAAAGAATACTGAATTACGATGGGAACTAATCAAACTAACAAGCTTTTGCACAGCAAAGGAAACCAAAAAGACAACTTACAGAATGGGAGAAAATACTTTCAAATGATGCAACTGACAAGGTCTTAAATCTCTACGATATACAAACAACTTGTACAACTCAACAGGAAAAGAGCCAACAACCCAATGCAAAAATGGTCACAAGACCTGAATAGACCTTTCTCCAAGGAAGACATACATGTGTCCAACAAGCACTTGACACAATGCTCAACATCCTTGATTATTAGAGAAATGCACATCAACACTACTATGAGATACCACCTCACATCAGTCAGAATGGCCACCATTAATAAGTCCACAAATAACAAATGCTGGAGGGGGTGTGGGAAAAAGGGAACCCTCCTGCACTTTTGGTGGGAATGTAAGCTGCTACAACCACTATGGAGAACAGTATGGAGGTACCTTAGAAAGCTATACACAGAACAACCGTATGACCCAGCAATCCCACTCTTGGGCATATATCCAGACAAAACTCCCCTTTAAAAACATACATGCACCCACACATTCATTGCAGCACTATTCACAATAGCTGAGACATGGAATCAACCCAAATGTCCACTGACAGATGATTGGATTAGTAAGATGTGGTATATATGCACAATGGAATACTACTCAGCCATCAGAAAGAACAAAATAATGCCAATTGCAGCAACACGGATGGAACTAGAGACTCTCATCCTGAGTGAAGTAAGTCAGAAAAAGAACGACAAATACCATATGATATCACTTATATCTGGAATCTAATATAAGGCACAAAGGAACCTTTCCACAGAATAGAAAACCATGGACTTGGAGAACAGACTTGTGGTTGCCAGGCGGGGAGGGGATAGAGTGGGAGGGACTGGGAGCTTGGGGTAAATAGATGCAGGATGTTGCCTTCGGGATGGATTAGCAATGGAATCCTGCTGTGTAGCACTGGGAACTCTATCTAGTCACTTATGATGGAACATGTAATATGAGAAAAAAGAATGTATACATGTAAGTATAACCGAGTCACCATTCGGTACAGTAGAAAAAAATATACACATAAATAAAAGACAAAAAAAAAAACTGAATTATATGCTTTAAAATGGTTGATTTTATTTTACCATAACTTTTAAATGGTTACTTTCATGTTATAAAATTTTCACCTCAATTTTTTAAAAATGTAATAGGAGATGATTCTTCATGTTTGTAACCGGCGGGAAAAGGGTGTTCACAGCCTAAGGCTGCAGCTGGACAAGGCGGCAATGACATTGGCAACCCCACCGCTCCACTCTTTTTTTTTGCCATTTTCTTGGGCCGCTCCCGCCGGCATATGGAGGTTCCCAGGCTGGGGGTCTAGTAGGAGCTGTAGCTGCTGGCCTACGCCACAGCCATAGCAACTCAGGGTCTGAGCCGCGTCTGTGACCTACACCACAGCAAATGGCAACGCCGGATCCTTAACCCACTGAGTGAGCCCAGGGATCGAACCTGCAACCTCATGGTTCTTAGTTGGGTTCGTTTCCACTGCACCTTTACTATCACACTTTAAGGACCATTGGCCAGATGTGAGTGAGAAAGGACATATCAGGATTGTACTCACAAATGCCCAGCTCACAGGCAGGGTGAATGTTATCAAATCAGCGAAGACTCTGAAAGCATCTCCCCCTCCCTCAAACACTCCCTGTTTCTTGAAAGAGCTGAAGGCATGGGTGGGCTGGGGAAGGACAGGAAAGCCCTTACTTAGAACTGTTCAGCTGCAGATCAGCAGCGAGACTTGAAGAAAAGGACCTCAACTAAAGCAGCATGGAGCTTTTTCCCAGCTCTGGGCTTCTTTAGCCGCTGTTCCTCTTACCTGGAATACTCTCTGCCTAAGTCTTCAAATGGCTTCTTCCTCGCCTTCATTCACGCTCCTGCTCAAATGTCAACTCCTCAGGCCCTCCTTTCCTAACTGGGAAGATCTGGATGCTACAGACAAGGGGCAACTGTCAGAAACAGACTCACAGACATGGAGAACAGACTTGTGGCTGAGAAGGGGGCGGAGGAGGGAGTGGGATGGACTGGGAGTTTGGGGTTAGTAGATGCAAATTACTCCATTTAGAATGGAGAAGCAATGAGGTCCTACTGTGCAGCACAGGGAACTATATCAAGTCTCTTGGGATGGGACATGATAGAAGAAAATATGAGAAAAAGAATGTGTATGTGTGTATGACTGGGTCACTTTGCTGTACAGCAGAAATTGATACAACATTGTAAGTCAACTACTCTAATTTATTTTATTTTATTTTATTTTTGTCTTTTCTAGGGCCACTCCTGTGGCATATGGAGGTTCCCAGGCTAGGGGTCTAATTGGAGCTGTAGCTGCCAGCCTATGCCACAGGCACAGCAACACCAGATCCGAGCCGGGTCTGCAACCTACACCACAGCTCACGGCAATGCTGGATCATCAGCCCGCTGAGCAAGGCCAGGGATCGAACCCACAACCTCATGATTCGTTAACTACTCAGATTCGTTAACCACTGTGCCACGTTGGGAACTCCCAACTACTCTAATTTAAAATAAGTTTTAGGAGTTCCCATCGTGGCGCAGCAGAAACCAATCTGACTAGGAACCATGAGGTTGCAGGTTCAATCCCTGGCCTCACTTAGTGGGTTAAGGATCCGGTGTTGCCATGAGCTGTGGTGTAGGTCACAGACTCGGCTCGGATCTGGCATTGCTGTGATTGTGGTGTAGGCTGGCAGCTACAGCTCTGATTCGACCCCTAGCCTGGAAACCTCCATATGCCTCTGGTGCAGCCCTAAAAAGACAAAAAAAAAGTTTTAAAGAGATGGTTCAAGGAGTTCCCTTTGGCTCAGCAGGTTAAGAAACTGACAGTGTTTGTGAGGATGTGGGTTCAATCCCTGGCCTCCCTCAGTGGATCAAGGATCTGGCATTACCATAAGCTGCAGCATGGGTTGCACATGCAGCTCAGATCTGGCATTGCTGTGGCTGTGGTGTGGGCCTCAGCTAGAGCCCCAATTTGACCACTGGCCCAGGAACTTCCATATGCTGCAGGTGTGGCCACAAAAAGAGAAGAAAGAGAGAGAGAGATGGTTCAAGAATCTAGATACAGAAATTGAAATCCTGGGTCCTGAATTCCAATACATCTGTCACCACTGATGGGAGTAGAATAGTAAGGAAAGAGGTCAGAAACAGGAGGGACTACAAAATATTGGGAGGGCACGTAAACTTTGTCAATTTGCTCTCAAAAAGGTATGGTAGCTTCACCTCTCAATAAAAGCTCTAAATAGTAATGATGGTTATCATTGCAAGTGAAACTTGGCATTGTAACTCCTTTGAGTTATTTCATGTTGTTCAGTAGATATGCAGTTAAACAGCATTTTTTAAATGTTAGCTTGGATTTAAATCTTAGCTTGGATGGTACTATCATATCAAAGCTTGGACCAAAGAAGCACCAATATATTTTATTAGGAAGAAAATGCCTCATGAATAAACAGAAGACACCAAACTTAAAAAAAAATAAAATAAAACATGCTAATAGAAGAAAAATTTACAAACCAGATCCAAGACATCACCCCAACTCAAAGTCTCACACCAATACAGAGGGATATGCTGAAATCCAAGGGAAACACTGCAGGCACTGATAGGATAAGACATCAATCTAATTTCCAGTGGAGTCAACACATTCAGAGTGAAACCACAAGGCCAGAGTTTCCAGAACTTCCAAACCCTCAAGCAACTGAAGATCACCCAGGGAATAGGAATGATTAGCATCCCACCTTCTAGAATAAATGCTAAGGGGAGGGTTAAAACAATGCTGAGGAAGGCAGGAAAGGGAAATCCCACCTATACTGTTTTTTAGCAACCAAGATAATTGTTCCATCATCATCCCCAAAAGTTTAGTCACGCCCCTTTGCAAGCTATCCCTCTTTTTATACTCATCCCCAGGTAACTACTGTATGGTTCCATTTCCAGAAAACTCTAACCAGATCTTAATGTTCTCACCACACACTCACACAAAAATAATTATGTGGCATGATAGAGTATTAGCTAAAGCTAAGGTGATAATCATATTGCAATATATAAAGGTATCAAATCAACACAGTGTACATATTATACAATATGTAAATTATATCTCAGTTTTTTTAAAAAGCCTCTAGAAAATATAAACAAGGATAATTATACACTGTCACTTCTTATCGTTATGCCTTTTATGCTCTTTTCTTGCCTTATTGCAAAGTCTGTAACCTCCAGAAAAATGTTGAATAGACGTGTCAAAAGGGAGTATCCTTGTCTTATTCCCAGTCTCAGGGAAGGCAACTGTCTTTCACCATTTGATATGCTGTTAGCTTCAGTCAAGTATATTTCAGAGAAGACTGTATGAATGATATAATTCACAGATTCTTGACCATTTATAACACCATTCTGTTGCCTTGTCATATGAATGGTAGCTTGACTGGGTATGGAAAATTGGGTCATACACAACCTCTCAAACTCTCCCTGCATCAGACATTGTCCGATTTTCCTCTCTCGTTGAAAATTGCTAAGGAGAAATTGGAAGTTAGACTAATTTTCTCTTAGGATAGCTTTATTCCTGCCATATTCCCTTTAACCTTGCCTTCCAATAATTTCACTCAGACTTTGTAGTTCTTTATTATTTTTGTTCTAAATAATGAAAGAGTCTTTTGATGTACATATGTATGTCTTCTTTCATTTCCGGAAATTCTGCTTTTTATTATACCTTAGTTGTTTATCTACTCAATTTGTTGTATTATATTTCTTAGGTCTACAAAGTTAACTGTATCTTGGATATTGGGGTTGTTGGTCCTCCATATTGAACATTGCTTTTTCTCAGATGGAAATGCTTATTATCTTGATCAAGCGATCATTTCATAGATGTGAGCATGTGCATAGATCAATCAAACCATATACTTTAGATATGGGCACTTCAATTGGTGTACTTCAATTACACCTCAATAACATTAAACATTTTTACTTAAACATGTTATCTGAGAATTAAAATTTAAAAAGTGCATAAGTCATAGAATGAAATATCAGCTTGGAGTCTTGAATCTATCAAATGTAAATTACATCTTTGAGTCTTGAATCCATTACATAAATTATAATAAGGCAGAAATTCTTATTATAAGAATATGATTGTTTTAATTCCTGGAATAGAGGAAACTATTTAATTTTTTTTTAAATGTCTTTTCTAAGGCTGCACCCTCAGCATATGGAGGTTCCCAGGCTAAGGGTAGAATCACAGCCGCAGCCGCCGCCCTACACCACAGCCACTGCAACGCAGGATCCAAGCCACATCTGCGACCTACACCACAGCTCACGGGCAATGCTGAATCCTTAAGCCACTGAGCGAGGCCAGGGATCAAACTCACAACTCGTGGTTCCTAGTCGGATTCGTTGACCACTGAGCCAGGACGGGAACTCCTATTTAATTATTTTTAATTGATAATGACATAAAGTAGAACAAAATCTCCAGAACAAGGAAATAAAATTGGGAAAGAAGAAAATAGGTGGTCCAAGCGTACTATTTTCTAATCTTTTATATGAGAAAATGAAGAAGGATGACTGTTATTGAAATTGATATATTGTGAAAAAATAGGCTTGAGTCTAGTATTTAAAGTTATAAAGGTAAATACTAGAACCCAAACAGAATACATGCCTTTAGATTCAAAGGAGAAAAAAAATGTCCATGTAGCAAATAGTGAGAAACAGAAAACATAGAGAGGAAATATTAAAAATACACATGCACATATATATTTTCAGTTAAATATAATCATTTATAATACACTTAGACAAATTTACTAAAGGTAAAAATTCTCATACTGAACTTAAAAAAAACCAAGTATATGCCCATTTATTAAAACAAAATGACTTAGAGAAGCAGAAAGTAATATTACAAGCAAAATAACTAGATGATGAGTAAAATGATGGCAAAAAAAGAAAGTAGGAGAAGGTGTATGCTACTACTACCAGAGAAATGTGAATTCAAGGAAAACTCACTAAGTTATACATAAAGCTCACTTCATCATGATGAATTTTATAATCCACAATGAAAAGATCTCTCTCATGACCTGGAAAAAACTGGCAGAAACACATTAATAACAAGATATTTTGGAGTTCCTGTCCCGACTCAGTGGTGATGCACCCCGACTAGTATCCATGAGGACGCAGGTTCGATCCCTGGCCTCACTCAGTGGGTTAAGGATCTGGCGTTGCTGTGAGCTGTGGTGTAGGTTGCAGAGGTGGCTTGGATCCCACGTTGCTGTGACGACTGTGGTGTAGGCCGGCCACTGTAGCTCTGATTCGACTCCTAGCCTGGGAACGTCCATATACCACAAGTGCGGTCCTAAAAAGACAAAAAACAAAAAAACAAGCCCTCACTGTCATCAGACTAAACAAAACAAAACAACTCCCCCCAGACATAGACAGTCTGAATAATAGGATGAACAGGGTTTTTTTTATTATTATTATTTTTTTTTTGTCTTTTGTCTTGTCTTTTTAGGCCTCACCTGTGGCACATGGAGGTTCCCAGGCTAGGGGTCGAATCAGAGCTACTGCTGCCAGCCCGCACTACAGCTGCAGCAACACCAGAGCCAAGCCTCGTCTGTGACCTACACCACAGCTCCAGGCAAGGCCAGATCCTGAACCCACTGATCGAGGCCAGGGATCAAACCCGAAATCTCATGGTTCCTAGTCGGATTCATTTCTGCTGCACCACAAAGGGAACTCCAAAGTTAATCTTATATGTGCAGTTCTCATTCTGCATCCTGAAAAGAAAGAAAATACAGCACACTATCTTTTTAAAAATAATAGCGGACTTACATGATTTTACAATATACTAGACCACAAAACCTCAACAATTTCCAAGAAGTGAAATGGAAACCACGTTCTAAAGCTATAATAAAACTAAAAATAATAAAGTTGAAGCAAAAAAATATTAATACCCAGGCTGTCGGAAATGTAAAAAAAAAAAAAAATCTGTTTTTCCTTATTTCAAAGAGGAAATCAAACTAGAACTGCAGCCTATCTAGGAAATTACAATAATGAGGATATTATATATCAAACCCCAGGGGAGCAGGTCAAAACTGAAGGCAAAGTAATAACCATATCCCTAAACACTTCATGCAAAAAATGAATCAAGCATTTGAGTCGGGGCGGGACTAGAAAAATTAATACAAAACTTAATGAAAACATAGAAGGGAAAAAAAACACAGAAGAATTGATAATGAATTCAAGATTTAGGGGTTTTGAAAAGCAAAGTAAAAAGACCCCAGCTAGCATGATCTCTTTTTAAAAAAAGACAAGGGTGGGAGAGCACAAATACATAAAATGGGGATTAAGTAAGGGAAATAATTCTAAAACAATACATTTGCCAACTCTTGCCAGTTAACAGTCTTCTGGGAAAGGACACCTTCTTAAAACCGGATGGAAGAAAAAGTGGAAAGGCTAACTCCGTAATTTGGGTAAAAATTGGAAAAGCTGTCCATGAACTATTCCCCCACAAAAGCCTCATGCTCAGATGGTTTGACGGTAATTCTTTCACATTTAAATGCTTCAAGGGCCTGAGTGGATGGTGGTACCTGCCACTAAAGCCAGTTGTGGAAGTGGAAGCTAAGTGGAGGCAGAGCTTCCACCGAAACTCATGAGCACGTTTGAATTTGGAAATGCCTTTTCAGCTACGCGTTCTGATCTCAGAGGAACCATAGGAGCCAGAGACACAGCTTTGGTGATGAGAGCCTACAAGCTGTGGAGATGCCTTAGGTGGGTGATCTACACCATTGAGAAACAGGGAAGAGACACACCAACACATAAGGGTTAGTGGAAGGAAAATAGCCCAAGAAAGGAATCGAGAAGGACGAACCAGAGATTTAGGTAGTTTGTGACTTGACCCATGTCAATGAAAGACAGACCCAGGGAAAGGGACCAACCCATCAAATGCTGTAAGGACATGAACTTGGTGCAGGCTGTTCGGTAGAGAGACTGGGGCAATGGTGAGAACACAACCAACAAGTCCCAAATGGAAAATATTCCTTTCACAAGTAATTACTGAACACCTACAGGAGAAAAGGCACAGAGGAAAAAGAAAAGGATGTAAATTTTATGTCCCTTAACATTAATGGAGAAAAAAGCAATCCACGGAGTTCCCTTGTGGTCTAGTGGTTAGAATTCGGTGCTTTTACCGCTGCCGCCTGGGTTCAGTCCCTGGTGTGGGAATTGAGATCCTACATCAAGCTGTGGCCAAGAAAATGAAAGAAAGAAAAACATTTCAATCTATTAATTAGGAGTTCCTGTTGTGACTCAGCAGGTTAAGAACCCATCTAGTACCCATGAGTATGTTGGGGCAATCCCTGGCCTCACTCAGTGGGTTAAGGATCCAGCATTGCCATGAGCTGCAGTGTAGGTCTCAGATGCAGTTTGGATCCTGAGTTGCTGTGGCGTAGGCCGGCAGCTGCAGCTCCAATTCGACCCCTAGCCCAGGAACTTCCATATGCTGCAGGTGCAGCCCTTAAAAGAAAAAATATATATAAATTAATTTTAAAAAACTATTCAAGGGCGTGGAGAAAAAGGGAAAGCCTCTGGGTTCCTTCAGGTGCTAACTATTTACCTACTATTCCTCAAATCTAAAACTATCCTTCAGGGCTTGGCTAAAAACAGAATCCTTTGCCCTTCAGATTCCAGCAGGAGGCGCTAGAGGGGGAATGTCAGTATCTGCCCTGGTTCTGAGTCCAAGTCCCTGGGCTCACCTCTAGGAGCCTCACTGCCCCTCTTCAGAGTGACAGGGCAGCCAAGTAGGGCCCCTCCTCAGAGGTCTAAGCTCTGGTTCCAAGAGGGCTCTCCACGCCCTACAGGGGCAAGCTGCCTCCTGAACTCTGGGTTAACCGTGGTAGCTCCTCTTTCTTTCAGCCCATCAATACCTGGATAACAACCCTCTGTGTTAAATCCCTCTGCTTGGCTCATCTAGTGTGGTTTCTGTTTTGATGGCGGGACCCTAACATATACAAACACTGATAGCAAAGCCAGAGAAAAATATCACACACACACACAAACACACCAGGCCAAGCTCAGTATCTCAATAATAAATATCGATACAGGTGCTTAATACAATATTAGCAAACAGGTTCCATAAAGATAAATATACACAAAAAATAAAGTGCATTTATTCTAAATAGATTTCAGAGGCCTCAATAGATCAAAGAAAAAAGACCACCACAAGTAGAGTCATTAAGACATTTGATAGACTTTCAGAGCCTTTTCTGTTCTTTTATTCAGTGTAGTTCCTCTTTTATTGATTTTAATAAGACATTGATTTACAGTGTTGTGTTAGTTTCAGGTATACAGCAAAATGATTTCATATATATAGTTATAGAGTTATACATATAGATATGTCCTTTTCCAGATTCTTTTCCACTACAGGTTATTATGAGATATAAAATATAGAATTTTCTGTTGTGGCACAGGGGAAATGAATCTGACTAGGAACCATGAGGTTTCGGGTTTGATCCCCGGCCTTGTTCAGTGGGTTAAGGATCCAGCCTTACCGTGAGCTGTGGTGTAGGTTGCAGACGCGGCTCAGATCCCGCGTTGCTGTGGCTGTGGTGTAGGCTGGCAGCAACGGCTCCGATTCCACCCCTAGCCTGGGAACCTCCATATGCTGCGGATGTGGCCCTAAAAGGACAAAAGACAAAAAAAAAAAGATATAAAATACAGTTCCCTGTGCTGTACAATGGGTCCTTCTTGTTTATTTTATATGTAGTAGTGTGACTCTGTTAATCCCAAATTCCTAATTTATCCCTCCCCTGCTTTCCACAGCCTCTTCTAATTTCAGGAGGAAGAAGAAAACAAAGTTAGAAAAAAAGTTCTTTATGTTTGTATTTGCATAAAATATCTCTGAAAGGACACTTGAGAAACTGATAACTTTAGTTCTTCTGGGGAAGGGGTGCAGAGGACGGGGGGGGGGGATTTTTTTTCTTATACCTTCTTATTATAGCTTTTCTTTTTTTATTTTTTTGTTTCTTTTTAGTGCCACACCCAAGGCATATGGAGGTTCCCAGGCTAGGGGCTGAATCAGAGCTACAGCTGCCAGCCTACACCACAGCCACAGCAATGTGGGATCCAAGCCCAGTCTGCAACCTACATACACCACAGCTCAAGGCAATGCTGGATCCCTGACCCACTGAACAAGGCTGGGGATTGAACCCAAATCCTCATGGATCCTAGTGGGGTTTATTATCCACTGAGCCATGAAGGGAACTCCTTATTATAGCTTTTTTTTAACTTTTTTTGGTTTGTTTGTTTTTTAGGGCTGCACCCAAAGCATATGGAAGTTCTCAGGCTAGGCATTGAATCAGAGCTACAGCTGCTGGCCTGCACCACAGCCACAGCAACCCGAGATCCAAGCCGCATCTTCAACCTACACCACAGCTCAAGGCAACGCTGGATCCCTGACCCACTGAACAAGGCCAGGGATCGAACCTGCATCCTCACAGATACTAGTTGGAATCATTTCTGCTGCGCCACAACAGGAATTCCCTGTGTCTTTTGAACTTTGAACCATGAGAATGTATTAAATGTTCAAAAATGAATAAACAGATTTAATGTTAAATAAAAAAAATTTAAACATGAAAAATAGCAAAATAGGATTACATTAGTATTTCTTTTATGCATGTGTGGGCACAGACATACATTATAGGTGTAAAACAAGGGGCCTTGACTGTTGTTGAACATTATTCTGAAAGCATTGAATGATACTATTGATCAAGAAGGGGCTCCATAAGAGAAATAAATGGTTGAAATTAGGAGGGAAAGTTATATGTGTTCGCTGAAAATATGGTTGAATGCCTAGAAAATCTAATTCAATAAGATGGCTGGTTAAAGAACCAACAGATTGGTGATAGGTGGGTAGGTAGATAGAAGATAGGTAGTTAGGTAGATAGGTGATAGATGGGGATTAAAAACTTTCCTAGAACAAGCAATAACCCTCGTATTAAGATCAGGCAGGATCCAGTTAAGAATACAGAAACTGAAATTCTTACGGTGGCTTAGCAGTAAGCCGACTAGTATCCATGAGGATGCGCGTTTGATCCCTCACTTTGCTCAATGGGTTAAGGATCTGGTGTTGCCCTGAGCTGTAGTGTAGGTCACAGCCAGCAGCTGGGATCCCACGCTGCTGTGGTGTAGGCGGGCAGCTGTAGCTCTGATTTGACCCCTCGCCTGGGAACTTCCATATGCCTTGGGTGTGGCTCTAAAAAGCAAAAGAAAAAAGAATGCAGAAACCGCACCAGTTGTTATGAGAGAGGGAAGTTAGTATAAGGAATTCGGGAGTTCCCGTCGTGGCTCTGGAGTTCCCCATCGTGGCTCAGTGGTTAACGAATCCGACTAGGAACCATGAGGTTGTGGGTTCGATCCCTGGCCTTGCTCAGTGGGTTAAGGATCTGGCGTTGCCGTGAGCTGTGGTGTAGGTTGCAGACGCGGCTGGGATCCCGCGTGGCTGTGGCTCTGGCGTAAGTCGGCGGCTACAGCTCCGATGGAACCCCTAGCCTGGGAACCTCCATATGCCGCAGGTGCGAGCCTCAAAAGACAAAAATTAAATAATTAAATTAGTCAAGCAGGTACTGGAGGATGGAAAAAGTGAAAAGGGGACTGCAGCAGGTGAAAGAAAGTCCCCCAAAGATGTCCTCATTGTAATACCCAGAACCTGTAGACACGGAAGGTTTCAAGGCAAGAGGAAATTGAAGTGGCAGGTGGAGTTGGGGTTGCTAATCAGCTGATGGGAAGTAGGGAGAGGGGCCCGGAGGACCCAGGTGGGCCCAGTGTAGTCACAGGGGCTTTATACCTGGAGGCGGGCGCGGGGCGGGGCAGAGGGGGCGTTACACGGATGTGGCAGCGAGGGAAGGACTTGGCACGGCATTGCTGCTGGCTTTGGAGTTGGACAAGGGGCCATGCGCCTGGGAATGCAGGCAGCCCCTAGACACTGGCAAAGGCAAGGAAATGGATTCTCCCGCAGAGCGTCCAGGAGGAACCAGCTCTGCCAACACCCGGATTTCAGCCCAGGGGGAGCAGCATTGGACCCCTAACCTCCAGAACCGTAAGATGAGAACCCCGTGTTGTTTTGAGCCACTAAGTTTGTGATCATTTGTTATAGCAGCCACAGGAAACCGACGCGGGGACCCTGAACTCATACAGAGCAAGGAATGGCAGGACGCAGCTGTCCCCTGTAGGGTGGGGAAGCGCGGGCAGAGCTGCGAGGTTTGGAAGCTCAGAGAACGGGTCTGCAGAGCTGGGGCCCAGAACTTTGGGGGCTGAGCTGTTACTCTGGGACCGCTGAGGGCCCCGAGGGGGCTGGCTCGCGGAATATGGGCTGACATCAACCACCCGGTGCAGGCGAGTGCCCTGCAAGGCTGCGCGACGGTAGAGCAAGCGGAGGAAGCTGCAATTTCGCCCCTCTACAGCCTCGAAGCTTCCCTCTGCACGCTGGTGGCAAGACCTACACACAGTCAGCTTTCAAAGGAAAAACGTAAGAGTGGGTATCCTGTCTCGTTCCTGATCTTAGAGGAAAAGCTTTCGATTTTTCTCCATCGAGAAATGTTCACCGTGGGTTTGTTGTACACAGCCTTTATTAGGTTTCTTCTATGCTCCATCTGCCAAGGGTTTTTATAATGAAAAGATGTTGTGTTTTGTGTCAGATGCTTTTCCTGCACCTATTGAGATGATCATGTGATTTTTATTTTTCATTTTATCACTGTGATGTGTTACGTTTATTGATCTGCCTATGTTGCGTCCCCCAGGTGAATCCCATCTGGTCATGGTGTATAATCCTTTCTCATGTTCTTGAGTTTGGTTTGCTAATATTGCGTGGAGAATTTTTACATCTCTATTCATCAGGGTTATGGGTCTATACTTTTTTTCTTGTGATGTCTTTATCTGGCTCTGGTATTGGGGTAATGCTGGCCTCACAGAAGGAGTTGAGAGGTATTCTCTCCTCAATTTTATGGAACAGTTTGAGAAGAATGGGTGTTAACTCGTTGATGTTCAGTTGAATTTGCCCGTGAAACAGTCTGGTCTTGGGGTTCTCTGGGAGGTTTTTGATTTCTGGTTTAATCTCTATGCTCACTTGATCTCATCACTCTTACTCCATACAGTGTTGGAAATCCTAGCTCGAGCCATTAGGCAAGACAAAGGGAAAAAAAGACATCCAAACTGGGAAGGTAGAAGTAAAACCATTGCTATTTGCAGATGATATGATTCTGTATAGAGAAAATCCCAAGACTTAACCCCCCCAAAAAAACCCACGTTAGAATTCATAATTTCAGTAAAGTTGCAGCATATCAAGCTATTACATTTAGAATGGATAAGCAATGAGGTTCTAGTATATTATATAATATGTACATGTATGTGTGTGTATATATGTATATAGATAGACAGATGGCACAAGGAACTGTATCCAATCTCTTAGGATAAAACATGATGGAAGATAATGTAAGAAAAGGGAAAAGGAGTGTGTGTGTGTGTGTGTGTGTGTGTGTGTGAGAATGACTGCGTCACTTTGCTATGCGGCAGAAATTGGCACAACATTGTAAATTATACTTTAATAATTTGCATCATGCAAAAATAAACATGAAGAAATCAGTTTAAGATGGATTTTTCCATCACTGGCAACAGAAACACACCCTAACAGATACATAAAAGTACAGTTATTAAAACACTATGGTACTGGCCCCACAGTAGACAAATTCATTGATAGATTTATGGGACCAAAGAGAATAGAGGAAGCGATTCATCAACATATAGAAATGTATCAAATAATGTGATTTTTTTTTTTTTTTTTTGCTTTTTAGGCTTGCACCCACTACATGTGGAAGTTCCCAGGCTAGGGGTTGAGCCAGAGCTACAGCTGCTGGCCTACACCACAGCCACAGCAACATCAAATCCAAGCCGCAACTGCGATCTACACCACAGCTCATGGCAATGCCAGATCCTTAACCCACGGAGTGAGGCCAGGGATCAAACTCGTGTCCTCATGCATACTAGTTCGTTAACTGCTGAATCACTAAGGGAACTCCAATAAATGTGACTTTAAGTTAATTAGAAAAAGATAAAGTACTCAAGAAAGGGTGTTGAAGCAGCTACCCAACTATTTGGAGAATAAAGCTTGGCCTTCAACTTCACTTCTGACACCAAAATAAAATAAATCTCACAGAGGTCAAAGATTCACTCTTAAAAAGAAATGATCAAACCTAGAAGAAAATGAGTAAATAATTTTATCTTCCTGGGGTGACAAAGGCCTTTCTAAGCAGAAAGGAAAAACAAGAAGAAATTTAACTATATATATGTAGAATTTAAAGTTAGCAAAAATAACACTTGAAAAAATCAAGACAGGAGTTCCCGTCGTGGCTCAGCAGAAACGAATCTGACTAGGATCCATGAGGACACAGGTTTAATCCCTGGCTTCACTCAGTGGGTTAAGGATCTGGCATTGTCATGAACTGTGGTGTAGGTTGTAGATGTGGCTGAGATCTGGTATTTCGTGACTGTGGTGTAGGCCAGCGGCTACAGCTCCGATTTGGCCCCTAGCCTGTGAACCTCCCTATGCCTCTGGTTCGGCCCTAAAAAGACCAAAAAAAAAAAAAAAATCAAGACATAAACAGGGAAAATTACAATAAGTATATAAAGAAGCTCTGATAAATTTTCAAGAAAAAGACTGAAAAGAAAAATGGGGAAAAGATAGGAATACAAATGGCCAATTAAAAAAAAAGAAATTAATGCAATTCCAAATGAAAACAGGGCATTTTTCAACTAACAGCTTACCAAAGATTTCGCTTTATGATAAACTGACACATAACACTCTTAGTGAAAGTATATGTCGGTATAACCACTTAGGAACATTTGACAATATGGATTACAATTTGACATATCTTTTGACTCAGTGTTTTCCTGGCCTTATCTAGAAGGAATACTTTCCATGGTAGCAAAAGTATATGCACAAGATATTTCTTTCATTAGCAAAAAAGAAAAAGAATAAAGAGAGGGAAAGTGATTCAGTGGTGTATAACTTGGGGAATGATTAAGGAAATCATGCTAAGTCCACTAGGCTACTATTACAAACCCTTCCCAGTGTCACCAATGGCCTCTACACTGCCAGCACCACTGGGCAGTTTTCTGTCCTCCTCTCACTGTCTCAGCAGCCACGTCACATGTGGACCACTCCCTCCTCCTGAAAGCCTCTTCCTTAGGCATAAGGACACTCCGGTCCCCTGGCCTTCCTCCCACTCACTGTTTGTTCTAGAGCAGTCTTTTTCCTCGTTTTCCCTTCCAGACCCAGATCTCTGCCCTTGACTTTTTTTCTGATCTTGCCTGATTTCACCCAATCCATGATTTTAGAATTTCATTCATGTGCTGTTCTTTCTCACATCAGTATTTCCCCAGAGCACCAGGTATGCATATTCCACAGCCTCCTTGATTTCTCTGCTCAGAAGTCTCCTAGCATCTCAAACAATGTGGTTGAAAGAGAAGTGTTGATTCCCAAACCCCAAGGTTCCCCCATCTCAGGCCATGGCATCATTGGCCTCTCAGTCCCTCAGTTCTAGAACATAGTGTCATTCTTACTTCTGTCTTCTTACAACAATTAGGCAGTAAGACACTGGGAAGATACTATTTGTTGTGGACCTGTTATCCTAGCTACCATTTTCTCTTATTAAGGGACAGAGCTCTAGTTTCGTTTGGGGGTAGAAATGTACCCAGATAAACACATTTATATTTCCTAACCTCCCTCACATCTAGATTTGGGACAATTAAATATCAGTGGAAGTTACTAAGGCTTCTGGGGAGTCCTTTTAGCAGCTTTGTATCGATTCCTGGAACACAGATGTGACACAGGAGCTGTGCAGCCACTTCGTGACTGCAAGGAAGCATACATACAATATAGTTGGTTTTTATGTTTAAATCCTTCAACCATCTGATAGTGAAATATATAAAGTGCCCTTTTTTTAAAACCACAATTTGAAGTTTTCTCAATTAGTCACCATTTGTCCAGAAGACCAGTATTAGTGATCCTCATGTTCCTGCCTTCCAGGTCTGGCTTCTGGCTCCTTCTAAATGGGAAATTAGCTGCAAACAGACTTAGCAATGTCTGCAAGGCTCAACGAACCATGGGATCCTCTCCTGTTCCCTTCATCTCCCCGAATCCTGGTCTGCCACAGAGTGATTTTTTTTTTTAAGGGAAAAAAAAGGAAATTCATAAATCTGAGAGCTCTCCAACCCGGCAACTGTTGACACCATCTCTGATCCCCAAGTTGGAAAATAGGGAGCCGATAACAGACATGTGCAGGAGGAACCCGGGCTGTAACTGGTTATGAAGCTCATAAATATGCATCTCCAGGCACTGGGTGAGGCGGCCGCAGGATTCCGTGTTTCAGAATGTCATTGCAAATGGGGCCCACTTGTAAAAACACTTTTTCCACTGAGCATTAGCACCACCGAGAGGGAGGTCAACCCCTTGGACTTGTTACAAGGGAACAAAAAAAGAACCTTTCAACTAGGAATTTTATTGACTTTTAACACGTGCCGGTCACCGCCTTTGGGTTTTTTGCATTTCCACAGCAATTTCCTCTCTTTGCCCCACTTTTTATCTCTAAAGGTAGCTTTTTTTTTTTTTTTTTTTGTAAATGGACTAAATAAATATGTCTGTGAAAGGTTGAATCCATAGCAGGATATGGGGGACATGCTGGCCGCGAGGCAGGAAATGTACTTGCCGGGGAATCGATAAAGCAGTCCCTCTCTGGAGGTGTGCTTTTGATTTGGGGAAACAGCCTGAGTTTGTCTGGCCAGAGGAATAACATTCAGCAGCCCCAGCCCCCTGCAGGATGCTGCGATGCATGTGCAGGTCTCAGCAGGATAGCCTAGAAGGTGTTAGTGATACGCTGAGAGGCTGCAGGCAGGAGAGCCCGCCTTATATATTACTCTGTTACTGGGACTTGTCTGGCCCTTCAACCATTTGGCTAATTCTTGGAAACCTCTCTCTCCTGAACCAGGGCTCTGGCTTCCGTTTGATTTGGACTCTTCCAGAAAGAGCTATCTAGGGATAAGATATGCCAGTGGTGAACTGGAGTTGGGCACTTAATTAGATTAGATTAGAACATGAGCTACTGCAGCTGCCAACCCACAGCACCCCCTGAGTGGAGCTCAGCGTGGAAACCAGGAGGGAGGCCCTCTGTGCTCTGGGGAAACTGGAAGAGCAGATCTTCAGATAGTTAGTTGTTTTTAGGAGATGATTTTATGAGCCCACTTCTTGTATCTTCTCCTCTCTAGAAAAACACAAAACCCTTCATGGTGAGATCTGTTCCTGGTGACTAGTAGTAAACTTTGTAAAAAGTTTGTGCATGGGAGCTCCTATTGTGGCGCAGCAGAAACAAATCCGACTAGGATCCATGAGGATGCCGGTTCAGTCCCTGGCCCCGCTCAGTAGGTCTGGGGATGCTGTGAACTGTAGTGTAGGTCACGGATGGGGCTCGGATCTGGCATTGCTGTGGCTGTGGTATAGGCTGGCAGCTGCAGCTCCAATTCAACCCCTAGCCTGGGAATGTCCATATGCTGTGGGTGTGGCCCTAAAAAGCAAAAAAAAAAAAAAAAATTGTGCATGGCTGCAGGCACCTCCCCCTTCACCTGTATCACATACATCCTGATATTCCCCCTTTCCTCTTTGGAGCGGTTTTCTCGGGGCTACCTGAGATGCTACCTCCCAGGCTTAAGTCCTAATTTTGCCCCAAATAAAACCTAACTCTCAACTTTCAGGCTGTGAAGTTGTCTTTTTTTTTTTTTAAGTCTACACAGTGCAAGTTTAAACCCTAGATGGCATCACTGTGACTAATTCAACAGACATTGTCCTCCTTGTGTTTCAGACAAAACTGTTTGCTTTCGCTCCCAGCTGCAGGGCATGTATGTAGGTGCTGGCTCTGGTGGGTGTGTGGTGTGAGGGGTGGGGAGGCCCTACAGGCAGCAGATTCATGTCTCCTCCGAGGCTGTGCTTCTGCCTGGCACCCCCCCCACACACACACCCAACAACCACTGCGTCTCAGGCCAAATACTAGTAATGGTAGCTCCTGGCTCAGGTAGACGTTAAAACGCTAGGGTTCAGGTTTCTCCTCTGTAAATGGGGCGCCAACCGAGCAGCTCTGAAGGCTTGGCCAACTCTCTACATTCTATGGCTGCGAACACATCCTATTTCATTCTCAGAGGGAGGGAGAAAAGTAAGAATGATGAGGGTGCAGAGAGCAGCTTCAGGGAACCCTTAAGATGCCTTGCATCTCGCTCTGTGGGTGGGAGATCATCAAGCCCAGAATCCCCAGGTCCAGACAGACAGATCCATGGGCTGACTTTTGGAATAACCATACCTGCAGCTGGGCCTGAGCCTTCCTACAGCCCCCAAATCGGCGAGGTCTGGAGGGAAGCTTCCGAAGTCTGCTCATTGTTTTGAATGCAAGCAACCTTCATCTTAGGGTGTCTGGAATGGGTAAATCACTGTTCCTGCTGGCAATGTTCAGAGCCAGTAGGGGGCGCATAAACAAGCCCAAGGCCCCGAGGACAGAGACCTGGGTAGGTTGGTCGTAAGGGAATGGCTCACAGAAGGTAAGAGGTAGATGAGTGGGGCGGTGGGGGGGGGTGGTTATATGGCAGATGACGCACAGATGGATGGATGTTGGATGGATAAATGGATATTGGTTGGAATGGTGGTTGCATCATGATGGGTGGATGTTGGATGGGTAAATGGATGTTGGTTGAAATGGTGGCTACATCATGGTAGGTGGAAGGGTGGGTGGGTAGGTGGATGAGGGAGCGGCTACAACAAAGGGACCATTCTCATAATAGCTTTTAGAGAGAAGTAGCCAGTGTTTACAATGATTCCAGTGAATCCTCTAGCTAGAGAGCAGCTTGAGAGCCAAATGTTCCTCATTGGTTTAATATTTTCCACCTTGTGGGTTTGCTCTTCACTGAACCTGGCTCTTCGGCCGAGTTTTTATTATTTCCCAGCTGTCATTTGTATAGTCACACAGCAGTGCCTTTCTTGCCTTAATGGATCATTCATTCATTCATTCATTCAACAGCTATTTATTCATTGTCAAGCTTTGGTCAGGCACCAAGCAACATGCTGGGTCTATTATTTTTCTCAATAAAAGGGAAACGCTGACAGTCTAGAGTAAGCAGACAAAAAGCATACAAGCAGGAAGTCCCACTGTGGTGACGTAGTTTAATGATCCAGCCTGTCTCTGACGTCGCTGGTTTGATTCCTCCACCGAGCACAGTAGGTTAAAGGATCCTGCGTTGCCACAGCTGCGACGCGGTTTCAGACACTGGCCCAGGAACTTCAGTATGCCACAAGTATGACCGTTTAAAAAAATAAGCATACAAGCAAATGAATGTATAATCATACCATGTTATTGATGCTGTGAGGAAAATGAGCATGAAGTAATGAAAGAGAATGACATGGGACTTCCCATTGTGGCTCAGCAGTAATGAAACTGAATAACATCCATAAGAATGAGGTTCGATCCCTGGCCCTGCTCAGTGGGTTAGGGATCCAGCATTGCTGTGAGCTGTGGTGTAGCTTGCAAACGAGCCTCCGATTGGGCGTGGCTGTGGCTGTGGTGTAGGCTGGCAGCTGCAGCTCCAATTTGACCCCTTGCCTGGGAACTTCCATATGCCCAGGTTCGGCCCTAAAAAGAAAAAAATAAAAGAGAATGATGGGTAGGTCTCAGCCAGAGAGAGGTCAACAGGGACTTTTGAAACTTGAACATGACCGAGGCCAAGGGAGAAATACATTTGGTTCATAAGCAGAAGTGTGAGCAGCTGTCAAAGTTATTACCATATAGACCTGGTCCAGCATCTTGGGTCAGCCGTCCTCTTCGGATGTCACCATCTTCTTGTCCCAGTCTGGCAGTGCTGGTCGTAGTCGAAGGTGTGTGTCAGAAATGGGAGCTGCCATACTCCTAATCAGGCCAGATATGGTCCCTTCCAACATGGCAGGAAAGTGTCCTTTATCTGATGTCTTTCCATTATGCTTAATTTCCTGGTTGCAGGTCATGGAACTTCTGATCTTCATCCAAAGATTGCTATAATAAGCTTCAGGGGAAAAAAAACTTATTAGCATGTCTTTCAAAAATTAAACGTTAACAATGATATAGCCACAAGGAGCTATCTGGGATGTGAGTTTCAGTAACAAAAGCAGAATTTAAAAAAATTTTTTTACAAATCTAACATGACAATCTTTATCAATAAATTTAAGCATTTTAATTTGAGTTCTATGATTCTTAAAGTGGAAGTGTAATTCACAATATTGTGTTTCAAGTGTATAGCAAACAGCATAGCAATTCTTTTTTTTTTTTTTTCAGATTATATTCCATTATAGGTTATGATAAGATCTTGGATATACTGGATATAATCCCCTGTGCAATACAGTAAATTCCTATTGCTTGTCTATTTTATGTGTAGTGGTTTGTGTCTATTAACCCCATACTCCTAATTAATTTGTCCCTCCCCCTCACTCTCCCTATTGGTAACCATAAGTTTTTTGATAGCTGTTACTCTGTTTCTGTTTTGTAAATACATTGTTTGTATTTTAGATTCCACATAAAAGTGATATTGTATTTCTTTCTCTGACTTAGTTCACAAAGCATATTCTCTAGGTCCGTCTATATTGCTACAAATGACATTCCATCCTTTTTTATGGCTGAGTAATATTCCTGTGTGTGTGTGCGCGCGTGTGTGTGCGCACGTGCACATCTTCTTAGGCCCCACCTGTTGATGGGGACTTGACTTGTTTCCGTGTCTATTATAAACAGTGCTGCTATGAACATAGGGTGTAAGTGTCTTTTTGAATTAGAGTCTTAGTTTTTTCAGGTAGTTTAACCAGGAGTGGAATTGCTGGATCATGTGGTAGCTCTAGTTTTTTAAGGAACCTCCATACTGTTTTCCATAATGGCTGCACCAATTTACATTCTCACCAGTAGCAGGAAAAGGCATGCCCCTTTCTCCACATTCTCTCCACCATGTATTATTTGTAGACTTTTTGATGACAGCCTTTCTGACCAAGGGGAGATGAGACCTCACTGTTGTTTTGATGTGCATTTCTCTAATAATTAGTGATGTTGAGAATCTTTTCATGTTCCTTATGGCCATCTGTATATCTTCTTTGGGAAAATGTCTATTTAGGTCTTCGGCCCATTTTTTGATTGGGTTGTTTTTTGATATTGAATTGTCTGAACTATTTTTGTATTTTGGAGATGAATCCCTTATTGGTCACATCCAAACTAGCATTCAATATCTACTGAAACAATTTTTTTCTCTCTCTCAAATCACCCTATTTTCTACCAAATATAGCCAAAATAAGACTAATTTGTTTGCAAGATAAGTCTGGTTAATTGATCACGTAGCTCTTTTAAATTGGCTATGTGGGAACTGTTCATAAGGAATCTCAGATGGAGTCTTTCAAAGGTCAGAAAAAGCAGGTCACAGATCTACCTGCAATATCTATAGATTTGGGTGGATTCCTCTCTCTTCAAGGTCCCCAAAATACCTTGAAATTGTGATGCCTGTTAGAAGGTGGCCTTCCTTATTTATAAATAAATAAGGAAGCTGATAAAGCTGCTGAGAATCTAAGTATTTCCAATTTCTGGAGGGATCAGTTAAAGAAAAGTGTTTCAATTCTCCTTACAAAGGTATAATTTATCAAAGTGCTGTAAATCATAATTAGCTTGAGGGGAAAGGTTTCCTTACCGCTAGAAAACACAGATTAAAAAACAGTCATAATGGAGTTCCTGTTGTGGCTCAGTGGGTTAAGAACCCTACATTGTCTCTGTGAGGACGCAGGTTGAATCCCTGGCCTCGCTCAGTGGTCTAAGGATCCAGCTTTGCCACAAGCTGTGGTGTAGGTCACAGATGCAGTTTGGATCCAGTGTGACTGTGGCATAGGCTGGCAGCTACAGCTTCCGTTCGACCCCGAGCCTGGGAACCTCCATATGCCGCAGGAGCGGCCCTAAAAAGCAAAAAGAAAAAAAAATTTTTTTTGAAAAATTTAAAAAATTAAACTTTTGAGGATCCTCCCTGGGGCTAAGAAACTATGGCCCTCAGTTCAGTTTTTGATCTGAAGAGGCTCACGTACAGCCTCTGGTGCTAAAGGTAGCACCTTAGAGTGTCTTCAGAGTGAAAAGGTGGTTCAGACAGAGGAGGGCTAGGAGTACTTGAATAAAGGAGAAGAGAAGGCAGCAATAGTTTTAGGTTCCTTTTTTTTATTTTTTTGACTTTTTAGGGCCACAGCATATGGAGGTTCCCAGGCTAGGGGTCCAATCAGAGCTACAGCTGCCGGCCCACACATAGCCACAGCAAAGCCAGATCCAAGCCGTGTCTGCGACCTACATCATAGCTCATGGCCATGCCGGATCCTTAACCCACTGAGTGAGGCCAGGAGTTGAACCTGCGTCCTCATGGATCCTAGTCAGATTCCTTTCTGCTGCGCCACGATGGGGACTCCAGGTATCTTTTATGTCATTAATCTTTCATTAGCTTTCTACAACAAATCTTTCAATGAGGCTGTTGAATTTTGGAGACTTTTGGGGCTTATGCATGACAATTAAATAGGTACAATATTGTTTTTGTTTTGTTTTGTCTTTTGAGAGCCACACCCTTGGCATATGGAGGTTCCCAGGCTAGGGGTTGAATTGAAGCTGCAGCTGCTGGCCTACGCAGAGCCACAGCAACGCCAGATCCAAGCCACGTCTGTGACCTACACCCCAGCTCATGGCAACACCGGATCCTTAACCTCCTGAGCGAGGCCAGGGATTGAACCCACAACCTCATTGTTCCTAGTCGGATTCGTTTCCGTTGCACCACAATGGGAACTCCTAAATAGGTACAATATTGTTAAAAACATTTGTTAATATTATAACAATTTAAAAGTCTTTGCAGGAGTTCCCTTGTGGCTCAGTGGGTTAACTCTCTGTCGTCATCACCACTGTGGCAAGGGTTTGCTCCCCGGCCTGGGAACGTCCACATGCCCCGAGATTTTTGCAATTGAAAGGATCCAAGGAGCTAGCCCTACAAATATTTTTTCCTGCTAATTTAATTTTAGAAAAGAGAAGAGTTCCCACTGTGGTGCCACGGGATTGGCAGTATCTCTGCAGCACCAGGACACAGGTTCAATCCCTGGCCCAGCACAGTAAGTTAAGGGATCCAGCATGGCCACAGCTATGGCTTAGGTCACAAATGTGGCTTGGATATGAGCCCTAGCCCAGGAATGCCATAGGCCATGGGGAAGCCAAAAAAAAAAAAAATTAAATAAATGAAAAGTAGAGAAAAACTCTTACCCCTCTAGTTTCTGGTCTACCTTGCAGGTGGGAATCCAGGAGATGGATATCCCCTTCTTGGCCATTTCAGGGCGGGACCTCCTTTCATTCCCCACTAGGTGTCTGCAGGCACAGCAGGACCTACAGGTGGCGGTCTGTCCAGAGGCTGTTTGGTCTTTGAGGCACAGTTTCCCATTAGCCATTTGCCCCATTAGCCTGATTCCAATGTGAGATATGATCTGGACCACCTTCTGGGACGGGCTGGTGGATCCAAAGTGTGTTGCTTCTCAGCGCAACTTCCCAAGGAGCTACCCGGGGGTTAGTTTGACTCTCTGCCATGTCTTGGTTCCTTCCTCCAATCACCAAAAACGGCTTCGGGTGCTCAGAAGCCACGATGAGCAGTCTCGAGATCGTGGCTCCCCAGCAGAGCAGTATTTAGGTGATGGCTGTGGTGGGGTTTGCCTGCAGGACTGCTGGGTGTCACAAGGTTGATCCTCAGCCACCTGGGCGCACCTCGTGCCCAGCAGGACCAGATGTCCCTTGTCCTTCAGAGCTGACATAATTCAGTTTTTCGTTTCACTAGGGAAAGTTTTGTTCAGACCATATGCCAATTTTTTTTTCAATTTAAGCCAAATTTAACAAAACCCCAGCCATCTCTGTTTTCCTGGGCCTCCTACCCATATCCCTCTAGGTCCCTGCCTAGGAAATGTACCAGTGCCCCTTAAGACTCTAAGTCTTCCTTTTTCCTTTTTTTTTTTTTTTTTTTGCTTTTATGGCCGACCCACAGCCTCTGGAGTTCTGGGCCGGGGATCAGATCCTAGCCGCAGTTGCCACCTATGCTACAGCTGCGGCGCAACACTGGATTCTTTTTTTTTTTTTTTTTTTGCCATTTCTCAGGCCGCTCTCATGGCATGTGGAGGTTCCCAGGCTAGGGGTCTAATCGGAGCTGTAGCCACAGGCCTACGCCAGAGCCACAGCAACGCAGGATCCCAGCCGCGTCTGCAACCTACACCACAGCTCACGGCAACGCCGGATCGTTAACCCACTGAGCAAGGGCAGGGACCAAACCTGCAACTTCATGGTTCCTAGTCGGATTCGTTAACCACTGCGCCACGACGGGAACTCCCAACACTGGATTCTTAACCCATGGTGCTGGGCCAGGGATCAAATCTGCGTCCCAGTGCTGCCGAGACACTGCCAATCCCATTGTCCCACAGCAGGAACTCCAAGACTACGTCTTAAGTAAAAACAGCTGGAATAAATGTGGAGGGCTTGGAGTTCCCATTGTGGCTCATCAGTAATGAACCCGACTGGTATCCAAGACGGATGTGGGTTTGACCCCTGGCCCCTCTCAGTGGGTTAAGGATCCAGTGTTGCTGCAAGCTGCAATGTAGGTTGCAGATGCGGCTCGGAGTCTGTGTTGCTGTGGCTGTGGGGCTGTGGTGTAGGCCAGCAGCTGCAGCTCCAATTCAACCTCTAGCCTGGGAACATCCATGTGCTGCAGGTGCGGGCCTTAAAAAATAAATTTCGAGCGCTCATCACTTAAAAGCAATGAGATCCAAATAGCAGGAGAACTCAGCAGAACCCCTGAGGAGTACTGAGAAGCCAGTGGGGCTCGATGGGCCGGTGCCGGTACCAAGCACCTACTGAAGGTAGACTCGAGGTGTCTGCCGGTGGGCAGCTCTAATCTCCTGCATATATTGATAAAAAAAATCAGTAGAAGATCTAAGAAATGGAACGTTTACCCTCTGCTACAATTATCTTTTCAGAAATAAGTTGTGGTTTGTTTTTGTCATTGTCTGAAAATATTCCATTTGATTCACCGGTTCTTTAGTTTATGGACATTTGGATTGTTTTCAGTTTTTTGTTCTTGGGAACATCCTTGCTACAGTCATTCTTGTATAGGTTTCCTGATAACATGTGTGCAAGTTATGTCGAGTCTGTTGGGAATATACCTTGAAGCGGCATGGCTCTGTCATAGAGGACCAGCTAGGCAATCTTGCAGCCTAAGATTAAATTCTCCTCCATGGGAGCTGAATTGTAGGAGCCGGCCCAGATATTTGCGCCTGCTAATTTAATTTTAGAAAAGAGAAAAGAGTTCCTGTTGTGGCTTAGCGGTGAAGAACCCAACACAGAGTGTCTGTGAGGACACAAGTTCCATCCCTGGCCTGGTGAGTTAAGGATGTGGCATTGCTGCGAGCTTCAGCATAGGTCATAGATGCAGCTCAGATCCCGTGTCGCTGTGGCTGTCGTATACGCCACAGCTACAGCTCTGATTCAACCCCTAGCCTAGGAACTTCCCATGCCGGAAGTTTTGCTGTAAAAAGAAGAAAGAAAAAAGATTCTGAGCCCTGAGTAATTGGTGCCTAGAGAAACTGACTTCCTTCCCAAAGGTGGCAGTGGGGCCGCCTCTACCACGACCCTAGTTTCGATTCTCTCATTTAGTTCACAACATGACCCCTCCACGTTGCATTGGAAAAGGGCTCTGGTTGCACAGTTGCCCATGCTGCTGAGCCGATCATCAGGAGAAACCAACCAGATGATGAAGGCAAAGGCTACGTGGCACTGGAGAGCACAGAGGCCATGTCCAGCTGCCCCGCTGAGCGTCGCCCCAGCCCCCAGCAGCTCTTGCATCTTGCAGAGGCCTCTGGGAGGCTAGATCACGCTGCTTCCCTCTGCTCTGTCAGCCAGGAAACAGGAGCCCCTGTGATTAAGCTGGAGTTCTGGCCTTAGAAGTAAAAATAGCCAGTGACTCATGGCCAGAGCCAAGACCAGACAGATCCAGTTTTATCACTCGGGGCTAAGGCGGCTCCATAAAGCTGTCACTTCTGCTGCTTGCTGCCACAGTTCCACCACCCAAGGTAGGGCGGTGGTTTGGCAATCTGCATGTTAGGAGGTTCTGCTCTTCCTGAGGTGTGTTTAGCCTGGAAAAGAAGGCCCCAAAAGAGAGGGTGGTATTCTGGGAACCACCGGAAAGAGGGTGTGGACATAACCAGAGCCGGGTTTGATCCCATAGGTGGGAGAACCATCTACCTAGGCTGAGTGGAATTGGAACAGGTGTCCCCACAAGGGGTGAACTCCCCGTCACTGGGAGGGTCCCAGCTGGGGCTGAGTGAGATGAAGCAGCAATGCACGGTAGCCCTAGTTGGTGGGGGGAAGGGGTGGGAAGGGTGTAAGTCACCTGAGCAGAACTGTCAGTGGTCAAGGGCCTGGCTCCATGGCTCTGCTATCCTGAAAACCAGTTCAGCATCTGCCCCTTGCACAACCCAATGTGGGCACTACCCCTCCGGGGCCTCGGTCCCTCCTCTCCCTGTAGGAAGGGTTAAAGGAAATGGGATGGACATGAAGGATGTCCTGCCAGACAGGTTACTTCCAGCTCTGTACTCAAATCCCGAAGGCCCTTCTGACAGTGCAGCCTTAGAATTTCACGCCATCAGTAAAGAGCTGTGGTAGGTATTCAGAGTCACTGCAGTTGTCCCCTTGATCCCCTAAGTGCTCAAATGCCCTCCCCATCCTGTGCCAACCTTCTGGCCCAGGCCGGCCCCCCTGCTTGAACTGTTGCAGTAGCCTCCTGACTGCAGCTGCCTGCACCTCTCCTCCTCCAGGCAGCCTCCAGAAGGCTCTTCCTAAAACCCAGAGGAGAGCAAGTCACTGCAAAGCATTCTGCTTTGCACTTTTAGTTTTGTTTTTTGGTTTTTTTGTTTTTTGCTTTTTTAGGGCTTCACCTGCAGCATATCGAAGTTCCCAGACTAGGGGTCGAATCAGAGCTGCAGCTGCCGGCCTACACCACAGCCATAGCAACATAGCATCCAAGCCACGTCCCTTCGAACTACACGCAGCTCATGGCAACACTGGATCTTAACCCACTGAGCAAGGCCAGGGATCCAACCCGCATCCTCATGGATACTAGTTGGGTTCATTACTGCTGAGCCACAACGGGAACTCCCTGCTTTGCACTTTGAACATATCCAGGCTTCTCTCCGTGGCCCTGCCGTGTCTCTCTTCTCATCACACACATATGCTAGCTGGTTCACAAAGCTCTAGCCACTCGGGAGTCTGTCTGTCTGTTCCTCAAATAGGCTAGGCCTTCCCACCTGGGGGCCTCTCTGGCTGTTTCCTCTGCCCATCCCTCCTCCTCTTTCCAGTTTTGGCTTAAATATCATCCCTCAAGTCAGCCTATGTGAACACACTTTGAAAACCGGAACTTCCTCCCCCTTCCCTGCTGCCCTCCCCAGTGCTGCCCTCAGGACCACCGGCTCCATGGGGTGAGGACCAGAGTCAAGCTGGGAAACTGTGTCCTCTTTTGCTTTATTTTTTGTCTTGTTAGGGCCACACCTGCAGTGTATGGAAGTTCCCAGGCTAGGGGTCGAATCAGAGCTGCAGCTGCCAGCCTACGCCACAGCCACAGCAACTCGAGATCTGAGCCATGTCTGCCACCTACACCACAGATCGCAGCAACGCCGGATCCTTAACCCACTGAGCGAGGGCAGGGGCCGAACCTGTGTCCTCATGGATATGCATTGCTTTCTTAACCTGCTGAACCACAACAGGAAGCCCCTGGCCACTTTCTCTGTGTGTAGATGGAATCCTGATGACACAGTCAGTGGGTAAGAGCGCCGATGTTGGAGCCAGGTGACTACTAGCCGATTAACTAACTGCAATTTTAAGACCTAAGGTTCCTAAGCCCCCTGTGCTGGTTTCCTCTTGCCCCAGGCTTGTTGTGAGCTCCGGTGAGCTAACAAAGTGCCTCTGGGTGCCACATGCCATGGCCACACTGCGGCACTACGCTGGTCCACACTGCCCAGGGCCAAGGAAATCGTAGGGGCCCTGCTGGCCAGTTGGGGACAGCTCAGAGGCCTTGTCGCATTTCAGCGGTTAAAGCGGCCTCTTCCTGGTCTGGGTTTGGCTGCATTATGGGGAGAAGCTGGTTTCCATTTTCCAGCTGACATCCCTCACCGGCCTGCCCCTCTCACGGCACAGGTGTAAAGAGTTGAATCTTGTCCCTCCAAATCCCACATCACCTGGAACCTCAGGATGTCACCTTATTTGGAAGTAGGGTCTTGATAGCGATGTAATCGGTCAAGGATCTCGAGATGATGATTCTGGATTGGGGTGGGCCCTAAATCCAGGGACAGGTGTCCTCAGAAGACAAGCGAGGGAAGAAGACACAGAGAAGCTGAGGGAAGGTGGAGGCAGAAGTCAGAGCAGTGGGGCCCTGAGCCAGGGAAAGCCAGCAGCCACCAGGAGCTGGCAGAGGCGGGGGCAGGGGTGCTCCCCGAGAGCCCCCAGGGGGAGCCCACTCCTTGACTTCAGACCCTGGCCTCCAGAGCCGTTGAATACATTTCTGTTGCTTTAAGTCACCCTTAAAATGTATGATGGCAGCCCTAGCAAACTAAACACGGAGGCTTCAGTATTATCTCATACCAGCTCTGTGTGATAGAATCCCACTCTTCAAAAAAAAAAAAAAAAAAGTTAGTTTCTAAGTACTGGCTATTCTTTTTTTTTTTTTTTTGGCCATGCCCACAGCATATGGAAGTTCCTGGGCCAGGGATCAAACCTGAACCACAACAGCAACTCAAGCTGCTACTGTGATGATCCTAGGTCCTTAACCTCTGAGCTACAAGGGAACTCCAGTACTGGTTGTTTTAAATGCTTGTTGGGGTGTGTGTTTGTGTATGCAGGCGCCTCACTCAGCAGCTTCTCATAGCTCTAGATGCAGTGTCACCATAGGAGCTTTGTCAGCCTGGAAGAAGTGAACAGCGTTGTCACTTGACATTTCTGCAGCTGTCACAGGCTTACTTGCTGTGACATGGTTCCCACCTCCTGTCCAGGGTCAGCTCCTCTGGGCATCAGACACTCTACAAGGACCCTGGCTGGGCCTTCTCTACGGGGATCCCATAAGCCAGGTTCCTTGGGGGTCAATGGCTGCAGCTCAAACCAAATCACTCCCCCTCCCCAGCAACACTCCAGGATCTAAGAACCTGCCATCCTAAAAAGAAGACCCTCTTCCCAATTTAATGAGTTCTGTTGCACATGCTTCTCATGGCAAGATGTCCAATCATCAAGAAAGGCTTTGGAGGGAGTTGCCATTGTGGTGCAGCAAAAATGAATCCAACTAGTAACTGTGCGGATGCAAGTTCAATCCCTGGCCTCGCTCAGTGGATTGAGGATCTGGCGTTGCCGTGAACTATGGCGTAGGTCGCAGTCTCGGCTCAGATCCCAAGTTGCTGTGCTTGTGGCGCAGGCCAGCAGTTGCAGCTCCGATTTGACCCCTAGCCTGGGAACTTCCACAGGCCTCACGTGCAGCCTAAAAAAAAAAAAAAAAAAAGGCTTTGAGATGTTAATTTTATAGCTGCTAGCATCTCAAATGTCACCTAGAATGAACCACAGGAACTGAGGCCTCAAAGCACTGGTTTTGGACCTAAATCTCTGTTAATATGGACCCACTGAGGAGGGGTCATGCTCGGGCGAAGGAGTTGAAGGTCTGGAAAGGAGCAGTGCTGGCTGATGTGTTTGGAGGTTCCCTGGCAGGAGGGGCGCCCTGGGCTCCCCCCGACAGCCTCTCACTTTCACCCGTGTCCCAAGCTCATGAGGCAGGGTTGCTCTGTTATCTCATTCCACAGTGAGAAAATAGAGAGGCAAGGTTCAAGCAAGGCCAAGCTTGAGTTCCTGTTGTGGCTCAGCAGAAACGAATCTGACTAGCATCCATGAGGATGCAGGTTCAATCCCTGGCCTTGCTCATTAGGTTAAGGATTCTGCATTGCTGCACCTGTGGTGTAGGCCATCTGCTACAGTTCCAATTTGACCCCTAGCCTGGGAACTCCATATGCCACAGGAGTGGCCATGAAAACATTAAAAAAAAAAAAAAAAGGCCAAGCAAAAAACTGTTGGCCACACAGCAAGTGGCAGGGCCAGGATTCAAGTCCAGGCAGGCGAGCAGCCCCAGTGCCTGCAACCTTCATACTCTGCAGTTGCCAAGAACCTGTGTTCTGCTGGGCTCAGCTGCCACAAGTTAACTCACGGGCACTTTTGGTTGTACCTTCTCACAGGAAGCCAGCCACTCCCATGCTATTTCAGTAGTTCCTGAACTGCTCTTTTAGCAGTTCTTGTGTATTCTTCTTTTGTAGATGAGGGTATTTGGGTGGAGAGGGGATTCGACACTGCATGTCTGAAGGACCAAATTAGCCATGAATTAGGGGGGTCCAGACCCCCTGCATTCTCAGTTCCCAGGGTTAGCTCGAACTGGTGGTTGTGATGGTTATTTTTTTATGTGAATTAATTTTTTATTGACATTTAGTTGACTTACAGTGTTGTGGTAGTTTTAGGTGTACAGCAAGGTGACTGAGACATATATATGTATATATATTCAGATTTTTTTTTTTTCAGATTCTCTTCCGTTATAGGTATTACAAGGTACAGAATATAGTTCCCTGTGCTGGATAGTAGGTCCTTGTTGTTTATGTGACAATTTTAAGTGTCCATTTAGGGAATGTTTTTGCATGAGATTAACATTTAAATCCATGAATTTTTGCATAGGCAGACGGCTCTTACTAACCTGGTGGGCAGCATCTGATCAGTTGAAGCCCTGACTAGAACAAAAAGTCCAGCCTGACCAGGCAAGATGGAACTCTCCTGGGCATCCTCTTGGCAGCTTTTGCACTGGAGCTACAGCATCAGGTCTCCAGGCCACTGGCCTCCATAATCATGTGAGCCAATATCTCATAATCTCTCTCGCTCTCTCTCATTTGTGTATTTACACACACACGTGTGTGTAGTTACATATGTATGTAAGTACGTATGCATATTTACATATACACACACATGGTTGGTTCTGTTTCTCTGGAGAACCCTAATATCATGGTTAAATATCTCCCCAGGAATCACTAGATTTCTCCCCTGAGAAGATGGAGCCCTTAGCTAAGGAGGAAGGTGCACATCTTGCTCAATCCTTTCAACCACCAGATGAGGTAAGCGCTGGCTCCCTATTTTAGAGATGGGAAAGTTGAGGCCTAGGGAGGTGACAGAAAACGTGCCGAGTCACACAGCCATTTAGCGGGTGAGACAGAATTATAGCCCCACCCTGCCTAGCTCCCAAGTCCACGCCCTTTCCCTGATGGTGCCCCCGCCTCCTACACCCCCTCCACCCCATCCGCCACACTCCGGCAGCCACATTTGAGGGGAAAACCCTGCAATCACCAATGTGTGGAATAAAGGCTAAAGTTGTTAAGTGCTGGCTTGAAATCTAAAGCTGAAAGGGCCCTGAATGTCCTCAGCAAAAGCCCCCCTCCCACTCTGCCCCGGAGGGTGGGGCCTGAAGCCAAAGACGGCTCCCATCCCCGAGCGGGACCTGCTTATCCGTGATGCTCATGGGTCAGTCCCCTTTCTGCTCGCAGAGAACGTGACAAATCAGAGGTCACCTTGGTTTTACACTTACCATCTTTCCAGAGCAGTACACGAGGCCCCACTAACAGCTCTGGTATATGCCAGCGTATAGGTATATCCTGACTTAATCAATCTCCTTTTGATACACACTTAGGTGACTTCCAGTCTTTTCAAAATAGTGCAACAAATCTTTGTGCACGTACCTCTGTGTAGCCGTGAAGCATGGCGGATATTGCATTTGTTGCTAATGTAGAAAATGTCCCTATGTCTTAAGACTGTATTCTTTTTGGCTTAAAATTTTAAACACCTTTTTGAGGATAGTTTCTTCAAACTTTTTATACCTTTGGCTACATTTACGCAAAACATCTTTTAAATCTAGCTTCTATGTATGTGAAATTCTCCTGGAGTGCTAAGTCAGCATATGACATGGATTTATAGAACTCTTTGGAACAACAAAATAGCATTTAATTACCTACAAAGTAATAAACACGAAGAATGTAATAGATAATATACTACTTTCATAACCACGGGATTAAAATCCTTTCACTGAAAATCTGTGAAAGTAGTTAATACATTTGATAGTGGAGCTAAAACCTAGCAACATCGCCCCCCAGTGGCTTGTTGGAGGATTCCGTCCACTAGGAACCCAAGTTCATCCCTTTCCTGACCGCTGTTCAGGAGGCTGGTGGCCGCCGTGTGGCGCTAGCTTGGGAGGCCAGCTCCGATAAGGGCATCTATTCATTCCTGTGACTTTTGGGTCAGAAGCAGAGCGACACTGGAGCTGGGTGGCACAGCTTTCTTCTTGAGTAGCTGAATATGGAGGTTCTTCATGAAATCAATGAGCTCAAAGGATTTTAACTGCCTTTCACTGGTGTATCTTCCAGACCTCACAAACCTCCAACTAGTTCAGTGCTGACGGCCCATCGAACCTCTTCAGTTTATTAAAACGCACGTACGTGCCTGGCTGGCATCTCCCTCACCTCTAGAAGCTGATTCTGGGGTCACAGGCCTAGACTTGAGTGGGTTTTGTTTCGTTGTAAAGCCCCACTGGTGATGGGGAGCATGGGGGCTGCCAGCTCCCTGTACGTGTTGGGAGGAGATGGGGAGAGAAGAGGGCTCTGTGGGGAAAGAGCCCTCACCTCCCCCAAGCAGGTGCTTCTTAGACCTGCCAAGGGTGCTGACCAAGGGCAGAGAGACTGGGGGTCATTACACAGACTTGTCTTTACACTTGAAATGCCCTCCCAGGCAGCGTTCTATGACAGGAGACATTAAGTTATTTGGGATACTAAGAAAAGAGGCCATGGAGTTCCCTGGTGGTGAACTCCATGGCTCTGCCTTGGATCTGGGATGAGAGTTGGACCAGAGATTCACAACCCAGAAAGATTTCACTCCCGCTGGAATCTGACAGGATGCCTCCCCAGCCCCAGTGAGGCCTGGGGGAATGGTCGACCTTGGCCTGGTCTGGGCCACTCAGCCCGCATCCCCAGAGACACACAGGCTCCCCGAGGTGACCGTGAGGAGACAAGGGAGGCTGAGTAGCTGGTGCGGCACCTCCAGTCACGATGAGGCTCCACCCCAGCAGGGGGCTGCCGGCTGTCCTCACCCCCATCACCGATCTTGCTCCTGGGAAAACCTAGAACCCCTGATCTGATTACATTTTTTTTTTTTTTTGGTCTTTTTGCCTTTTCTCGGGCCACTCCTGCGGCATATGGAGGTTCCCAGGCTAGGGGTCCAATTGGAGCTGTAGCCGCCAGCCTATGCCAGAGCCACAGCAACGCCAGATCCAAGCCATGTCTGTGACCTACACCACAGCTCACAGCAACGCTGGATCCTTAACCCACTGAGCAAGGCCTGGGATTGAACCTGCAACTGATGGTTCCTAGTCAGATTCGTTAACCACTGAGCCACAACGGGAACTCCTGATCTGATTATGGACCCTCTCTTGTCCTTTCAGCCCTGCAGAGAAGCCTTCCCTGCTCTAGGGTACAACCTATTAGCCACCCAGCTCTCCTAACGCCCCTCACCTTTCTCTATTTTTTCCATAGTCATCGTCTAATATATATTTACTAGCTCTATTGTTGCCCCCCTCCCCCCGCCCCGACTGCCCCAGTCAGAATGTAAGCTCCAGGAAGGTGGATTCTTTCCTTTTTTCCTTTTTAGGGCCACACCCATGGCATATGAAAGTTCCCAGGCTAGGGGTCTCATCGGAGCTGTAGCCACCGGCCCATGCCACAGCCATAGCAATGCAGGATCCGAGCCACGTCCGCGCGATGTACACCACAGCTCAGGGCAACACCAGATCCTTAACCCACTGAGCAAGGCCAGGGATCGAACCTGCGTCCTCATGGATATTAGTCAGGTTTGTAACCCACTGAGCCACAATGGGAACTCAAGGCAGATTCTTATTTTTTTGTTTACTGATGGATCTTTCGGTATCTAGAAGGCATCTGATAAATATTTCCTGAATGAATAAACGAACAAACAAGTGAACAGATGAGGATGTGGAGATTACTTCCATAATCCTCAAAAAAAAAAAAAAAGTTCCTGTCGTGGCAGAAACAAATCCGACTGGGAACCATGAGATTGCAGATTCAATCCCTGGCCTCACTCAGTGGGTTAAGGATCCGGCGTTGCCGTGAGCTGTGGTATTGGTCGCAGATGCAGCTTGGATCTGGCGTTGCTGTGGCTCTGGAATAGGCTGGCGGCTACAGCTCCAATTAGACCTGTAGCCTGGGAACCTCCATATGCTGTGGGTGTGGCCCTAGAAAAGACAAAAAATAATAATAATCCTCTCCCACCCTGACTTGTTCTAGGTCTGGCCACCAGGGAAGGGCCAGTGTCCATCTACCCTGGCCAAGCCAGACAGGGACACGGCCCATCGGTAGGACATGGGGCTGAGTGAGCAGCAGAGACTTCAGTGCCAGTGGGGACAGTGACCTCCAGTGGCCATGAGAGGAGGTGGTGAGCGAGTCCCTCTCACCTCTGTATGCAGAAGTGTGATCTGCCTTCCCTCTGGGCCTTTGTTTCCACGCCTCGCTTCTGCCCCCTTCTTGTCTCTCACCCTCTCCTTTGCCAAAGCAGGGAAGGCCCAAGTCTTCAGAGCTGTGAAGAAACTTCTTCAGATGAATTTGTCCAAAGCCCTGTCTCTCCGAGACACACCCACACCAGGTGAGGGAGCAGAGACTGAAATACAGCCATTAACCCAGAGGGAAGGTGCACGAGGATAGGTGAGTCCAGCTGGGACGGGGAGATGGGCCAGTCATCCCCAGGGACTCGGGACCCACGTTATTTATTTATTTTGCTTTTTAGGGCTGCACCCGCAGCATATGGAGGTTCCCAGGCTATAGGGGTCGAATCATAGCCATGGCAATGACAGATCCAAGCTGCTTCTGCCACCTACACCACAGGTCACGGAACCCACTGCACAAGGCCAGGAATCGAGCCTACGTCCTCATGGATACCAGTCTGGTTTGTTTCCGCTGAGCCACGACGGGAACTCCAGGACTTATGTTACTTAAATGGACACTGACAGTTATTTTGGTAAGAAGCATCAGGTGAAGAAGCGAGTGCTCTCAGCAAAGACAGCAGGGGTGGCTGCAGGGGGACAAAGATCAGCCGAAGGACAGGCTGTGACTTACCCTCCTGCTCACTCTTGTTTCCCCAGGAGGCCCTTGCCCTGGACACCCTACTTGAGGAGGCCCCTTTCCCAAGGGCTCGAGCATGGTCACTGACAGCAGCCCTGAGCCACCACGTCCTGGCCAAGTGCCCGGCTTGTGATGGAGCCCTCGCTTCTGCTGCCAGGCAATCCCGAATCTTCCCCCCGCCGCAGGCCGGGGCGGAACAGCCCTGCCTCCTCACCCCAGGCACCGGAAGCCCCATCCAACTGCAGATTCAGGTGCTGGGCAGGTTCCTACATGTGAACGCTAAGCAGGAATACTGCCCAAGGGTCAGGCTGGCCCCCGCTGCGGGATGCTTCCCCAGCCACCACGCAGATAGAAGCAGGGGGCTTTAGATCAGGACACTGAGCTGACACCACCTGGACTTTATTGCCGCTTCTGTAATGGACAGTCAAGGTGACAGGTGACAGGCAACTATGCCTGTAAACACGCACTTCAGCCGAAGTACATCTGCCCCCTCCCCGCCCATCACCCCTCCACTGAGTGTGGCCAGGGAGCCGCCACTCACGGAGACACGGGGTCCGTGATCACTCCTGCCTGCCCAGGGATCAACCACTGCAAAACACATCTTGCTACAGCCGCAGGAAGCTTAAAAAAAGACCTTTTCCCTCTGAAGAGCTGACGGCATCGCCCACACATGATCCTCTCAGTTGGCAGCCCTGGTAAAGCAGCTTTACTGCCAGTGATGAACCAGAGAAGAGCTTTCAGTGCAAATGCACTTAACCAGTAGAAACCGTCTCTGGGGAAAGCTTTTCCTCTCCTGACTTCCCAGCCTCAGCCGTGCATCAAATCACCGGAGGCGCCTAAAGAATCCTGATGTGTAGACCGTGCTCCAGACCGAGGGTACTGGGCCTCCGGAGGCGGCACCCAGGCATCCAGGCCTGGCAGCTCTTTGGGTGACTTCAAGGTTGAGAACCACCAGACCAGACGGCTGCTATTTAAAATGTCTTCATGTTGAATGTGACCTGCGTTGTGACAATTCTGCGTGTATCCACCTGCCAGCTCTCTACACCGTAAATCGTCCCATCTGCCACCTTCCCTTGTAAAGGGAGCAGACATGTCTGGTTAACTAGGTTGTGGATTAAACAAGGTGGACCTTCTTTCCAACTCTCTTCCTGCTGCTGACCCGACATGAAGAAAGCCGGTTCTTCCATCCTCAGCAGCTTCCTGCCAGAACCTGGATCTGCGGGTCCTGAACTCACTCTCTGACCCCATTCAGACGGGGAAGGGGCCCTGGGGGTACCCTTACCTGTGTGACTCATCGTGTTCATTGTGTCACAGTGACGGCATCAAGCATCACAAAGTCATCCATAAACTAGGAGTTCCCATTGTGGCACAGCGGAAACAAATCTGACTAGTAACCGTGAGGTTGCAGGTTCAATCCCTGGCCTCGCTCAGTGGGTTAAGGATCCAGAATTGCCATGAGTTGTGTAGGTCACAGACGTGGCTCAGATCTATTGTTGCTGCGGTGTAGCATAGGCCGGCAGCTGTAGCTCCTAGCCTGGGGGGCTCCATATGCTGTGGGTACGGCCCTAAAAAACAGAAAAAAAATAAATAAAAATAAATTACTAAATGTGATTAAAAAAAAAAAAGTCATCTGTAAACTAGGCTTGAGGTGAAGCATCCACATTAGCTTCTTGGGCTCCACCCGCTGCCACCTCTCATCCATGTCACCAGTGCCTCTGACGCTTCTGTGGCGACAGCACTTCATCCGTCTCAGCCCACCAGTCGTCTTTACCACCGAGAGGGACAGGAACACGCCAGCAGCCCAGGGGCCAGAAAGCAGAGGCACAAACCACTAAGGAAAGGTATTTTTTGGCTTTGAAAAATCAACCTAGGAGTTCCCTTGGGGTGCAGCGGGTTAAGGACCTGGTGTTGTCACTGCAGCAGCCCAGGTCACTGGTGTGGCATGGGTTGGATCCCTGGTCCAGGAACTTCCACATGCCACAGGTGCAGCCAAAAAAAAAAAAAATTGTTAACCTGTGTGGATACCAAATTGTATATAAAGTAAAATCTCAACTTTCCCCACAACACAGTAAATAACACAACAACAAAATAAAATAATACAACAAAATAAATAAAATAAAAACTTTAAGAAGGAAATACACCAAAACATGACCAAGGGTTCCTTCTGGTGGTGAGACGATGGGTGACTCCACGTCCAATTGCTTTTTCCTACTTCCCTCTAGTTTACTAACTTTCCAGAACGAGCACTGTTACCTTTAAAATCTGAATGCAATTCACAATCTTCCAAATGATCAACTACGTAGAAGCTAAGTTGATCTAATAACCAAACCCACTAAAACTCAACAGAATAAACCTTCCCTAATTCCATGTCCTCTAATTGCAGCTGTAGGAGCCGCCCGCGGCGTCTGTGCTTTCATCTACGCAGTCCACGGGGGGCTACTGACTTTTACACCAGGTAACGCTGAACTGCTCCAGTCTCTGAAACTCGTCAAAGAGAGACAGTCTATTAAAATGTCCACATGTCTGAGGTAAAAATGTAAATACAAGAGCAAACACCTTTCTGGAGATTGGTCCTGAATCTTCTGCTAAAGAAATGAATTTGCGAGTGTCCGTCTGGCTCCGTCTGAGGCCGCTGGTCCCAGGTGTCGTCCGCCTCGCCCCACCACCCCGCTGGGCTCACGGGGTCCCCAGACCTGGCAGCCTTCAGGCACCAGCCAGGGCTCATCAAGGGTCCAGGCCTTGGGGGCCTTCCTTGGGCTCACTGAGTCTGGGCCGCTTCAGCTCCAGAGGGCTGCCCTGCGGGTCCCCAGGCACCTCTGAAACGGGATCAGACGCATGGTTGGCAGGTGAGGGAAGACTTCAGGTTAAGAGCAGACATTTACAAGATCAATTTCACGTCCAGACCAGGAAGTGAACTGCCTGGCCAGGGCCTTTCTGGATCGAAGGGGAAGAGCTATACCAGAGGTTCTCAACCAGAGACGACTGTGCTTCCGAGGGACAGTGGGCAGTGTCACTGCAGAATGCCATGAGTTGGAGAGGGGAGAGGTACCGGCATCCGGGGGTGCTGCTCATCACCCTGCATCCACAGGACAGCCCACAGGGCCCCAGCACCAGGGTCGCAAACCCAGCTCTACACCACCCCTGCAGCCCCCGCAGGCCTGGCAGTGAGCACTTCCGGGGAGGGGGTCTCCCTGATGAGAACACATGGGCAGCCAGAGAGGTTAGACAACAGGTAAACTTGAACTGACCTAAAGTTAGGTGGTGCTGATTTCCAAAGGAGAAGACAGTCTCTCTAGTTAAAGTAAACAAGTAACAGTATCACTTACCTGATTGGATTTCCTCTGTGGAAGGGCTGGATGTTAGAGGGGTTGGTATAGAATTCGGCGGGCTGTCTGTCTTTAAGGGTATTAAGTTTATTCTCCTTGATTAAAAAGAGAAGTAGAAGGTCATTAGTACATTGGGGAATTTTTTTTTTTGCAGCGTGTCGCAGCTTGATGTGGGATCAAAGTTCCCAGACCAGGGATTGAACCTGGGCCACAGTGGTGAAAGCACTGAATCCTAACCACTATGCCACCAGGGAACTTCCTCATCATATCAAAATAGAAGGTCATCAGTATCATTAGTATCACTGTGTAAGATACCAAATTTCAACACCACTCAAAGCAAATATTTAAAATTTCCAGCTGACCATATCATGCCAGGCATTGAATATAATGTTGATGTGCCCCTTACTAAGGATCTTGTACTAAGTTAAACCATCACATACATTAAGTCAACTTAAAACTTAACCAATCATCTAAAAGTTTCAAAACCTGTGTTTTGTTAATCACCCCGTGACATGCTAAACGCTCTGCTCGATGCTTCATATATAAGCCTGTCAGTTTCCACGATGGAAAAAGCTCCAAAATATAGACGGTTCTTTTTAAAAATCTAGGGTCTTGGTTCTCGACAACTATTTTTTAAAATTGTAAGTGCAAGAAATTAAGGGAAAAACTTTAATACCAAAAATATTTCAAAGAACCCTTTCCCGCTACCTCCCCTCACCTAAAAAATAGAATTAAAAAAAAAAAAAAACTGCTCATCAAAGAGTCAAGGGAGTTCCCGTTGTGGCTCAACAGGTTACAAACTTGACTAGTATCCATGAGGATGCAGGTTCAATCCCTGGCCTCTATTAGTAGGTTAAGGATCCAGTGTTGCTGCGGCTGTGGTGTAGGCTGGCAGCTGCAGCTCCGATTTGACCCCTAGCCTGGGAACTTCCATATGCTGCAGGTGTGGCCCTAAAAAGCAAAAGAGAGAGCCAAGCCCGGCACCTAACCCACATCATGGATCTGCCAGTGGAGTCACGTGAACACGGCAGAGCATGAGAGGCACGCGACACTTTCTTCATCTGTCACCCCCCCCTCTTCCTGCTGCAGCCCCTCCCAGCCGCCTCTCAGTGGGGTGCATGTGGAAGGCTAGGCGGTGGGGGGACGGGGAGAAGGCAGTATACCGTCAGAGGTTTGCGGTAAGGAAACCTGGAGGCTAACCGCTGCCTGATGACGGGACCGTGCCGAGCAGGTCTGTCTGCAGTGGCCTCAGGGACGTTTACCAGCCAGATGGATGTGGACAGGGAAGAAAACAACTAACTGTGCATCACCTGGAGACCATCAGACCAGACGTACCGTTGCCAGAGCCATCTGCCAGATGCCCATCTGTTTCTGAGCTTTCTGCCGTGGAAACCACGTCTGACAGGCTTATGTGTGAAGCATCGAGCAGTGTTTAACATGTCACGGTGATTAACATGACCCGGGAAGCTGCTCCTTTGACTTCCTACCTGTGCTCGGTGCCCGCTGCTGTTCTGGGCAGGAGAACGTGGGTAAAGAGTGGGACCCACGTCCTGGCTCTCGGGGGCCTGTACTCTACCAGGGCGACAGCAGTGTAGATCACACACCTGCTACTGAAAGTGATGTGACAGAGAAAAGGGCTGAAGGGACATCCAAATGGGTTCTCCAGGAGGACCCTAGTGTCACCCAGGGGCACAGGTGTCCAGGGCATCCCTGGAGGACAAGGGCACAGAGGCCTCCAAGGACAGCGGTGCTCTGGGAACCCAGCTGGAGAGTAAGGCCCATGGGACGGAGGAGAGCGAGGGGCGACCGTGCGGGACCCAGGACGAGCACAGGAGCCTGGACCTCATCTGACAGGGAGGAGACGAGACCCAACAGAGGTCTGCCGGCAAGGAGGTGGCCCTCTCAGACCTGCCTCTCTGCACTCTCACCTACTGAAGGGTGGGGCTTTCAGTGGGTACTGTATTTCAACTGCAGGGACAATGTCTTTTTCCGCCGCAGTCCTCACCGGGGTGTTGACTTGCTCCAGGCCTGCAGTGTGTTCAGAGTGACCCTCCGGGGCGGGTGGCCTTTCACGTTCTGACTGCTGGCCTGCAGGGTCTTCTCCTCTGAGGGTGCTGCCCAGAAGCCTCTGGCGGCAGGGGTGGCCGCAGGGGTGTCCTTGGCTGCTGCGGGGGCCAGAGACTGCTTCCCTGGAGGGGGGGTTGCAGAGGGGCTGCTGGGGTCCTGGGCCCTGCTGGTGGGTGTCCCTTCTACCAGCCTGGGGCCTGGCGAAGACTGGGTCTGACTCTTGGTTTTCTTTGCTGTATCAGGTGTTCTCACGCTCAGAACCGGCTTCTCTTTCAAAGGTATTCCAAGCTCATCCTTCTCAAACGTCACGAAGGAACAGTAACCATCCGTGGAGGAAATGGCCAGGAAAGCCCCGTCGCTGGACCTTTGTTCCCAAAACAGGAGCGAAAGTGAGCAGTTTTACCAAATCTCTGGGCTGTTCTTAGCGCTCTCACTACAGTGAGGAAGGGAAGTTCAAGCAAGATCACGAGCCTTGTTTGAAAGTAAAGTCAACGGAAAAATGACTGGAAACGTTCGGCGTGAGCTCCTTCCTCACACCCTGTCCCTGCCCAGCCCTCCTCAGGGACCCAGCATCTCTGCAGCAGCATCAAATTCACCAAATGCAGGTGAAATGGCCTTTTTTTCTTTTTTTCCCATGATAAAAAGAAAATCAGAGTTCCCAAGAGCCAGAAATAGGTGATGGGGTCCAAGCAGGCACTGGAGGCTGAACCAGGGAGCCCGAGGGTGCTGAGGACCCAGGCAGAAAGGCAGAGTCAAAGAGACCCCTCAGGACAAGCACAGTTCTGGTCTGTGCAGCAGGGGCCCCGCAGGTGGGGGTTTCCTCCCAGAGGGCCTGGCCAAGTCCCCAAACGACCAGCGAGCCCAAAGAGCCTCCTCTTACATATATATATTTTTTTGTTGTTTTTTAGGGCCTCACCGGCGGCACATGGAGGTTCCTAGGCTAGGAGTCGAATTGGAGCTGTAGCTGCCAGCCTACACCACAGCCTCAGCAAGTCAGGATCTGAGCCACATCTTCAACCTACACCACAGCTCACAGCAACGCCAGATCCTTAACCCACTGAGCGAGACCAGGGACTGAACCTGCGTCCTCATGGATGCTAGTCGGATTCGTTAACCCCTGAGCCAGGATGGGAACTCCGCCTCCTCTTGTTTTATGAGACCTGGATGAATCCCACAGGGCCATCCGCCTGGCATCAACATCCACTGTGGTTACAACGGGTAGCAGTACTGTATCAAGTCAGCAATGGATTTCCTTTTAATGCCGATTCCTTTTAAAGGAAAGACTAGTAAATATGGACCAAAAGAGCCAGCTGTAGGATAAAATGCTCCCTGACCTGGGGGGCTACTCCAGGGGAACAGACACTGTACCCTGCCATCCACCTTCACTCTCCCAGCCACTCACCAGGAAATGTCGCTCAGGGTGTGGTAATGTATGTTAGACACATAGCCAAACGGGAACAGCTGCTGGGTGTCATACAGAAGCACAGAGTCTTCGGAAGCCACAGCAAACACCAAGCGGTACGGCAGGCTCACCAGCTCCACGCTGGGCTCTGCCGAGGGGCCAAAACGGGGACAGAGGGTCAAACAAGCAAAGGCCAAGTTCCCAAAGAAAACAACAAATTTCCCGCCCAAAGCCCTCTCCCTGGGGACAGAAGTGACACGATTTTACTCAAGACTAGTTTGCTAGATGCCTTACAGAAGAATTCAGCTCTATTATTTTATATATGAGTGTATGAATCCAGAATAATTGGAATCCCACCATGGCTCAGCAGTAACAAACCCGTCTAGTATCCTTGACGATGTGGGTTCAATCCCTGGCCTCGCTCAGTGGGTTAAGGATCCGGCGTTGCCGTGAGCTGTGGTGTAGGTCGCAGACCTGGCTTGGATTATGTGTTGCTGTGACTGTGGTGTAGGCTGCCAGCTACAGCTCTGATTCAACCCCTAGCCTGGGAACTTCCATATGCCACGGGTGCAGCCCTAAAAAGACAAAAAAAAATAATAATAAAATAAGAAGAATCACACATGAACCAATGAGGACAGTGTGTTATGACTCCAAGACTCAAAAGGAAGAGAAGAAAAAGATGTGTAACCCTTCAGGGTCACTGCCTGATAAGGAAAAATCAAGGTCACATAGAAACATTTTATCAAGTGATTTTTTGTTTTTCTTTTTACCCCTTTTTAGGTCTGCACTTGCGGCATATGAAGTTCCCAGGCTAGGGGTCAAATTGAAGCTACCGTTGCCAGCCTATGCCACAGCCATAGCAACACTGGATCCTTAACCCACAGAGCGAGGCCAGGGATCAGACCCTCATCCTCATGGACACTAGTCGGGTTCGTAATTCACGGAGCCACGATGGGAACTCCAAGTGATGCTTTAATGTTGTCAGGTTAATTACAAACATTCACAAGGGATAGAAACTTCAAAGCAGCTTTTGTGTTTTCTGATTTACCCTTTGGCTAAATACCAGGCAAAATGTATGAAACCAGGGTTTTTAAGCCACTGTCCCCCAGACAATCAACAGCGGCAATCCCTGAGAGATGGGAAGCAAGAGTGGTGAGCCTACATCACCTCCGCTTACTGCCTAGAGTTCCCAGGCCCAGCAAAGGTGGAGGGAAAGCAGGGGGAGAGAGGCAGACGCCCTGAGCCAGGAGGCCAGGAGGCCAAGGCAGCCGGAGCCAGGGAGGAGGAGGAGGGACGGAGCTGCAGGGGCCCTGAGTCTTCAGCTGAGCTGACCATTGCTCCCGTGTGAGGAGAGGACCTGGGGCCAAGCTGACCAGCGCACAGGCATAAGGAAAGGAGCTGGGGTAGGGCTGATCAGTGCACACGCACAAGGCTGGAGAACTACAGCAAAGAAAGAACAACCTTGGAGTTCTCGTCGTGGCGCAGTGGTTAACGAATCCGACTAGGAACCATGAGGTTGCAGGTTCGGTCCCTGCCCTTGCTCAGTGGGTTAACGATCCGGTGTTGCCGTGAGCTGTGGTGTAGGTTGCAGACGCGGCTCGGATCCCGCGTTGCTGTGGCTCTGGTGTAGGCCGGTGGCTACAGCTCTGATTCGACCCCTAGCCTGGGAACCTCCATATGCCGTGGGAGCGGCCCAAAGAAATAGCAAAAAGACAAAAAAAAAAAAAAGAAAAGAAAAAAAGAGAAAAAAAGAAAGAACCATCTCTGGAGCTCACCCAAGGCCAGAAACGGCACCTATGCCCACCAGCCCAAGCGGAAAGGCTTCCACCTCACAGGCATCACCTCGGGCCCTCCTGGGGCTCTGCCTCAGTAGTGGAGCGGTCAGCCCTAGACCAAATGCGCCTGAGATCCTGCAAGATAAAGCCTAATGGCAGGACCCCTAGGGGGCAAAACGTTTCCCAGCCACTTCACTGCATCCCAGAATAAAGCTCTAGAATATTTATAAGAGTGAAAATATCGTCAGCATCCACTGAGATAAAATCCACAGCATTTAGCATCTAATAAAAAACTACTAGGTATGCAAAGAAGCAGAAAAATATGACCCACGAGGAGAAAAAAAATCGAACCCAAACCGTTACACAAAGCCATTAAAGGGATCATAAAAACTGCATTCTGTGTGTTTAACAAGCAAAAGGAAAGATGGAAGATGTTAAGGAGAGATGAGCACTACACGGTCACAGCTAGAAAACTTGCAGGATGGCACCACCAGCAGATGGCACAGAAGATTAGTGAATTCAAAATACAGCTGTAGAGTTCCCTTGTGGCACAGTGGGTTAAGGATCATGGCTCAGGTCACTGTGGTGGTGCGGGTTCGATGCCTGGCCTGGGAACGTCCATGTCCCATTTCTTTTTGGGTGCAGACAACAAAATTCAGCTGTAGCGACTCCCCAAAATAAGATACCGAGAGGAAAAAAACAAATGAACAGAGCATCAGAAAAGCTGTGGGTAACTTCAAACAGCCTAATACCTGTGTAGCTGGAGGCCCTGAAGAAGATGAGAGAGAGGATGACAGAAAAATATTTGAAGAAATAACTGCCAATTGGCACAACATTGTAAACCAACTACATTTTATTTATTTATTTATTTTTGTCTTTCCTAGAGCCGCACCCGCAGCAGGTGGAGGTTCCCAGGCTAGGGGTCCAATTGAAGCCGTAGCCACTGGCCTACGCCAGAGCCACAGCAAAGTGGGATCCGAGCCACGTCTGTGACCTACACCACAGCTCACGGCAACGCCGGATCCTTAACCCACTGTGCGAGGCCACAGATCAAACCCACAACCTCATGGTACCTAGTTGGATTCGTTAACCACTGAGCCATGATGGGAACTCCCTCAACAACATTTTAATTAAAAAATTTTAAAAAAGAAATAACTGCTGAAGTTCTCCCCAATTTGATGAAAACTATAAACTCGTAGATCTAAGAAGTTCAATGAACCTCAAGCGCAAAAGCAACATGAGGAAAACTGCAGCAAGGCACATGGTAATCAGACTGCTTAAAGCCACCGATAAAAAGTTCAAAGCAGGGAGTTCCCATGAACCACATACAGGATCACCTCTCCCCACCCCACTGGTGACCTGACTCTGAGAACAGGACACCACCCTGCGGCTCCAGCATACCTGCTTCCACCGCCGGCCTCAACGCAAAGTAGACGGGGCAGCAGCGGACAGCGAGGGTCGCCTTCCCGGGACATGGGAGGTGGGCGATGGGCCTAGAAGAGGAATCGTGCTTTTGGTAAAAGGCACCGTCGATCAACAGAAGCAAAAAGAAAGGATAAACACTGCAAATGTGGCTTCGGTTGCGTACCTTTTCAGATTTTTCCTGGAGAAAACATAAGTTGTATTCGTTACATTTTCACCAGATTCCACACATCCAGCTGGGGAAGCAGGAAGAGGAAGGCAAGGCCATGTGTTATTAAACTGTCGACCAGCAGAGACTCAAAGCATCCAGTTCCGGTTTGTAAAATATTTTCCCCAAGAGATTATTCCCTGGACAATGTTTTTGTGACTGAGGACAAAGGCAAACGTTCCATCACCGTCTGGGCTCAGCCCTTTACTCTGGTTCTACCCCTTGAAACCTCCCCTGAGGGCTCAGCCACCCAGCAGCCACTTCCAGGCCTGGGCAGGAAGAACATGCAGCAGGGAGCCTGAGCCCCAGAAGCCCTCTGCCTGGGAATCCAACTCCTGCTGCTGAAGGCTGGGATCAGACCCCCGGACGCCTCCTGGATTCTGACCTCGGTTGCGCCCCAAGTCTGAGACTCGGGCCTTTTCCCACCCGCCTGATGGAGCCCGCAGGCTGCCAGGAGACCAGCCCTCTGCTGACGTCTCCAGGAGGGGTGGGGGTGGGGCGCCCGCATCTGAGGGCTCTTGTACATTCACCGCAGGCTGTACTCAAAACCCGGTCAGGCCTGATCGGAGAATGACCGTCACACACAGTTGCTCTTGGGAAAGTCTCCCTGTTTTATGTTAACGCTTCCTGATACACAGACACACACACACAATCTTTCACGGGACCATTTCATGCCTCCTGGGTGGGCAGGAGATAGTGCCAGTAGTCTTGCCCCCCTCTCCCCATCTCACCCCATCCTTCCACCCACATATAATCCACTTTAACAAACCATTGGGTCATTTCTGTATTTCCTACCTGCTCACATAACCGTTACCACCGGTTACAACTGAACTGCATATATAATCATAGGGTGGGGTTTTTAAATCTGTCTTACAAAATGGGGTATCATTTACACTTTGGCTCATTTCGCTTTTTCCAGTCAACTACCCACGAAGGTTAACCTACGTGGACAGATGCAATCTTTCTTTAGTGGCTGCCTTATTCACTGGCATGAAAATACTGCAATTCAGTCACTCATGCTGTTAATGAGTTTTGTGTTTTGGTTTTTATAACTAGGAACTATGCTCGAAAGAAACATCCTTGGGCATATATACTGTTATGTACCATGTTTTCATTTCTTAAGGGAAAGGGGCAGACTGGCTGAAGAGTACATGCCCGTAGCAGTTGCCAGAGTACTTTCCAAAAAGGCTGTAACAATCCACGATCCTTCCAGCAATACCCATGCTCTGCAGACCTGTCAGATACAGTTTTCACTTTTTTCAGTCTGAAATGAATCAAGTAATTGTCATCACTGTAACTTGTATCTCCTTGATGATTACTGGGTCTCCAAACATTTTCCTGTGTGTGCTGATTTGCATGTAGACTGATTCTTCTACAAACTGCCTTTTTATTTTGATTTTGTCTTTTCAGCGCCACACCTACGGCATATAGAGGTTCCCAGGCTAGGGGTCGAGTCGTAGCAGCAGCTGCCGGCCCACACCACAGCCACAGCCAGAGCAACTTGGACTCCGAGCTGCGTCTGCGACCTACACCACAGCTCACTGGCAACACCGGATCCTTAACCCACTGAGCGAGGCCAGGGATCGAACCCACAACCTCATGGATGCTACTGAGGTTCGTTTCCACTGAGCCACGAAGGGAACTCCCAAAGTGCCTTTTTGTAATTTTCACTTTTTTCTTCAGTTTTCCCTTTTTCTGTTCTTCTGGCCAATTTGGAAGAGCCATTGTCTATGATATCTATTCGAGTCCTCTTTCCAGTTCCATCACATGGGTACCAATTTTGCTCACTCTTATCTTCTGCCCTACAAAAGCTCTACATTCAAATATAGCAAACAGGTCTATCAGTTAAGAGCCTCTGGGTTTCCAGTCTTGGTTTGGTATTACCCATTCCTAGACTGTCCTCCTCCATTTTCCTGCAAGAGTTTTACATTTATCCCTTTTATATGTAAGTCCCCAATTCGCCTGAGATTTACGTTTATATGTAAGCTAGGTGTCCAATTTAGTTTTCTTCCAGAGAGCTGGACATTTCAGTGCCGTTCACTCAATAATCTACTCTTCCCACCCAGGTCACTATGAAATTCCCTTTTATCCCAGGATCTATTTCTGGATTCTGTTCTGGTCCCCTACTCTATGAGTTCATCCTACCCCAATACCATATTGATTTGACAATAGTAGCACTATAGTATCTCTGACATCTAGATAAGCAAACGCATGCTCAAGGATTATCGCTTTTTTATTTTTTTTATTTTTTTGCTTTTTAGGGCCGTACTCTCGGCATATGGAGGTTCCCAGGCTAGGGGTCAAATTGGAGCTATGGCTGCTGGCCCACGCCACAGCCACAGCAACGCAGGATCTGAGCCGCGTCTGCAACCCACACCACAGTTCACGGCAATGCTGGATCCTTAACCCAGTGAGCGAGGCCAGGGATCAAACCCGCAATCTCATGGCTCCTTAGTCAGATTTGTTTCCACTGTGTCACAATGGGAACTCCTTATTTTTCATATTTTTTTTTTACTATTATTTACATTTACTCTCCTAAACAAATCCAAGATGTCATCCCTTTAAAAAACCAAAAACCTTGCATGGGATCCAATTAGAATGTTAATTTTTAGAACCTGAAATTTCTCTCCACTTGTTTAGAACTTGTTTTATAACCATTAATAAGGCCTTCTAGGCTTCTTCATAAAGGCTTTGTGCCTTTCTTTTTAAATTTTTTGCCTATTGATTCCCATGTTATTCTGGGTTTTACACTATTATGATGGAGTAACTGTCCCTTTTACATTTCTAAATACTTATTCTAGTGCAGATGACATAGATTTTATGTATTTTACAATATCTAGCCACCTTATTAATTTTTTTATTCTGATATTTTTTAATCTCTTGGATTTTCTAGAAATACAATCCTATCCCAAAGTTTTCTCTCTTCTTTTCCAATCTCTGCAATTTCATTTCCTGAATTTATTAGCACCACCAAGAATAATAATGGTAACAGCAGATACCTATCTCGTACCAGATTTTTTTTTTTTCTTTCGCTTTTTAGGGCTGAACCCGAGGCATATGGGAGTTCTCAGGCGAGGCATCAAATCAAAGCTTCAGCTGCCAGCCTACACCACAGCCATAGCAACACAGGATCCAAGCCGCATCTGTAACCTACACCCCAGCTCACAGCAATGCCAGATCCTTAACTCACTGAGCGAGGCCAGGGATTGAACCTGCGTCCTCATGGATGCTAGTCGGATTCATTTCTGCTGCACCACAATGGGAACTCCTGGTACCCGACTTTAACTGAAAATATCTTTAGACCTGCCATTTAGGAAAGGTTTATCACCGAGTTTAGTAAATAACTTTTAATATACTTAAGCAACTACTTATTCTTGGTTCTGCCCCCCGCCGCCCCCTGCCAAGCCAAGGTCATTCCCACACGTTCTCCAATCTCCTTTAAAAACTTAACCCACACATACACATGTATGATTCACACACTCTTGGGGGCCTCCCCTGCCCACCTGGCTGGGACACTTGGTGACAAACTGACCTGGGCCCTCCCGTTTGGCCAAGCCTTGGATCATGCATGGATTTGCACACAGGATGTAGCCCAGTCATGGCGAGCAGCGGACTTTCTCTGAGACCACATGGGCAACAGCGCTGCCCTGGCTGATCCTGCTGGGCACAAGCTCTCGCCTTCTGCAGACAATGAGCCTGACTGTCCTCTGATTCCACTCGCCTGTCACACTCGACCATTGCACTCCCACAAGTTATTCCAACCAGCCTGCCTGTGTCTAGACCCTGTCACAACAGGCTGCTTCATTACTGAGGAGAATAAAAACAATAAGGCACTTTATCATTAGTTTTAGAACAATGATCTCCAAATGCATGTCTAGAGAAAAGATATTCATTACAATTTTGTTCAGGTTGAATTTATCTAAGAGAATTTATACATATCACTCTAGTCTAGTGGCTCCCAAATTTGTCTGCACATTAAAATCACTGGAAATCTTTTTAAAATTCCCCAACCCAGGCCATACTCCAAACCAATTAAAACACTAACTCTGGAAGTGGGACACAGGTGCCAGTATTTTCTCAAGCTGCCTGGAGGTTTCAATGTATGGATAAACTGGGGACCAATGCTTCAATCAGAATTTGCTGAGCTGAAAAGAACATCACAAACTCAGGAGCAGAGAAGTCGCCACTGATGCCATCGTGCCCTTAAATCAAACACTGTTAGACACACCTGGCGTGAGGAGCAAAGACCCATCCGGAGTGAAACTAAGTCTGCGGAAGAATGACTTCATGCTGTCATCATGGAACATCCGGTAACTTCTTGCCTGCAGCAGAGTCGAAACATTATTCCACATCTTCGCGTTCACAATAAAGGCTTACCAATTCCTATATTATCTTTACATGTGGTATTTATTACTGACAAAATAATAAGGGAAACGGAAATAGATTACAATCAAATAATCAGACAAGACTGAAAGATAATTACTCGTGAACGCGTGGCCCGTTCTTGGCAAGGACCGCCATGTGTGTTGGTGTCTATGCGTCTGTGTGGTTCTACAACTATTAAACAAACCTCTGTAGGAACACAGCCCACACTGGCAACAGTGGTTTGTCTGGAGAATGAGACCAGGGGAAATGCAGAAGATGAGAAGGAGCCCTTTGCTCGTTATCCGTGTGTATATATTTAGAAGAGCCTTGGAGTTCCTGTCGTGGGTCAGTGGTTAACGAATCCGACTAGGAACCATGAGGTTGCAATCCCTGGCCTTGCTCAGTGGGTTGAGGATCCAGTGTTGCCGTGAGCTGTGGTGTGGGTTGCAGACATGGCTCGGATTCCGCGTTGCTGTGGCTCTGGCGCAGGCTGGTGGCTACAGCTCCGATTCGACCCCTAGCCTGGGAACCTCCATAATGTGCAGGAGCAGCCCAAGAAATGGCAAAAAGACAAAAAAAAAGACAAAAAAAAAGAGCCAACTGAATGAACTCTTTTTTTTTTTTTTTGTCCTTTTTAGGGTCACACCTACGGCATACAGAGGTTCCCAGGCTAGAGGTTTCATCGGAGCTGTAGTCACCGGCCCTGCGCCAGAGCCACAGCAACACGGGATCCAAGCCGCGTCTGTGACCTACACCACAGCTCACGGCAACACCAGATCCTCAACCCACTGAGCAAGGCCAGGGATCGAACCCACAACCTCATGGTTGGCTCTCTTAGTCGGATTCGTTAACCACTGCGCCACAACGGGAACTCCTGAATGAACTCTTTTTAAAAAGAAAATAGTAACCTGATCATCTTTTCAAATAACATTTCTCCACCACCTACGTGGAACAGCTTTTGCTGCCACACACTGACAGTTTATAAACATTAAGCATTTATCAATCCTCAAGACCACAAGGAACCAGGCATGAGCCTCCTAACCACACGTGTCACCTCTCAGGTCAGCTAACTCACCCGCTCCCCCAGGACTGGATTTGCATCTCATCCCTGCTTTGTTCCAGGGAGCACCTTGCTCCCGTTCGCCTGCGTGCCTGCCTCAGTCTCAGGTTCCTTTAGGACTAGGCTGTTTGCGTCACTTGCCAGGCCTCCCTTTTTTTCCCCGTGTGTTCATTAGCATGTTTTCACTAAGCTTGTTGTGATCCGTATAGCAAAGCATAATGTTGTGAATATGAAAAATATTTAGTGACTTTTTAAAAAAAGAGGCTGAGAGAGGTTAAATTTGCCCAAGGTCACGTGGCTAAGGAATGTTGAAGGCAGCATGATACCCGAGCCTGCGCCTGCATCCTTTTGAAGAGCCACAGTGAAGAAGCATATTAGTTCAGAAGCATACTGAAAATTAAAGGCTCATGGGAGTTCCCATCATGGCTCAGTGGTAAAAAACCCAACTAGTACCCATGAGGATGTGGGTTCAATCCCTGGCCTCCCTCAGTGGGTTAAGGATCCGGCGTTGCCATGAGCTGCTGCGTAGGTCGCAGATGTGGCTCGGATCCCATGTTGCTGTGGCTATGGCTGGCAGCTGTAGCTCCTGGCTGGGAACCTCCATATGCTGCAAGGGCGGCCCTAAAGACAAAAAAAAAAGGAAAGAAAGAAAATTAAAGGCTCTGAGAGTTCAAGTCAGAGGTAAAGATTCCTGTTTAACTGTATTTAATAGCGGTCCCTACAAAGGTCTTTGACTCTAGAATGGAAATGTCAAGACAGCCTAGAAACGGTGGGTGGCGGCGGGGGGCAAGTTGCTCCAGGGGCTCGTGGTTGGGGGGCAGGGAGAGACAAAGAAAAAGTGATGGTGAATCAGTGTTTCGCTTGCCAGTTTTTTCAAAATCCTTGCTGCTCCGGGGTACCAGCCCCAGGGCTGGGTCTCTGCTGTCCGCAGCCAGAGTTCCCCAGCTACCTGGAAGAAGGTGTACTGCTGCTGCCTGACGAGCCGATGCTCGCCCCACCTGCCTTGCTGGTGTCTAGGGCTGGGATCCCCCAGTCAGCAGTTCTTGACCCTCAATGCACCTCCAAACCCCAGAGGCCCTGCCTACTCACGCCAAGTGAATCCCACCTCTGGGGGTGGGGCCCAAGCACCCACACTTTTAAGTGCCACCCGGGTGACTCCTCAGTACAGCCGGGGGCTGGAAACCCCCATCCTCCACCATCGACTCCTCCCCTGGCCCCCAGATGTCCCCACTTCCATACAGGCCAGCCCGGCCCAGCACACTACCTGGGACTTGGCGGTCTGAAAGTCATGTTATAGTTTAGGCGCTGGGCCCTTGAGACCAGCGATTCAGTGGCGAGATACAGAGAAGCTCAGGACTTCCTAAATCCCAACTAAAGCACCACTAAAATGGAATCTCAAAGCATTTCATACCTCTCCTTCGGCCCCTACTCCAGACAGCATCTTTGACACATTAAAAGCCACACGTTTCTTCTGTGTGCTGTATACCCTCAGGATCCTAAATAAAGAGGAAAAGTCTGATTTATCTCTTTTTTTTTTTTCTGTCTTTTTAGGGCCGAACCTGCGGCATATGGAGGTTCCCAGGCTAGGAGTTGAATCGGAGCTGTAGCCACCAGTCTACACCCCAGCCACACCAGATCCGAGCCACGTCTGCAACCCACACCACAGCTCAGGGCAACGCTGGATCCTTAACCCACTGAGCGAGGCCAGGAATCAAACCCACAACCTCACAGTTCCTAGTCGGATTCGTTTCTGCTGGGCCACAATGGGAACTCCTGATTTATCTTTTGTAGTAAATAAACTATGTTCTGCATAGAGACAACCTATTACCAAAAGTGAAGATTCCTTCAACAATTTTTGGCCTGCAGAACCATTTAACAGTGACTTTCACATTTAACCAAATGACAGAAGCAAATATTAACAACCAAAAAGATATCACTAATGAAGTGGGGAAATAGGTCATAATTTCTTTCTCTTTTTAGGGCCATACCCACAACATATGGAAGTTCCCAGGCTAGGGGTCGAATTGGAGCTGTGGCCACCAGCCCACGCCACAGGGATGCCAGATCCAAGCTGTATCTGGGACCTACACCACAGCTCACAGCCTACCTATCCCTGCCCTTGCTCCTTAACCCACTGAGCAAGGCCAGGGATAGAACCTGTATCCTAATGGATACTAGTCAGATTCATTTCTGCTGCGGCTTGACGGGAACTCTATGGTTTCATTTTTCATTGAATGCCTCAATTCATCACAGGAGGTGAACTTGAGGCCTGGCCTTACATTTCAGGTCTTGGACATTTGGCCCAGTGGCAATCTATCTGGCTGCTGTGAAGTTTATTTTGCACGGACTAGTCTTGCCCTCAAGGATTTCCAAGAGTAAAGAAAACACCAGCAGATAAATTGATTATTGGTAATTCCTATCATTCCTCTAGCTAATCAGACTGTTTCACTCCTGACTGCCTGAATAAAACACATACATCAGAAAATAAATGACATTGGGAATGTCACAGGAGATTCCACGAAACTAAACACTAACTCTTCCTTTGTGCTTTCAGTTCAGGGCCATCAGAGGTTAAGTTTGTTATAGTTAAAAGTAATTGTGGAAATATTTACAAGGACTATTATGACTAGTGAGCGACATGCTCAGCACCTCCGATTTTTTAATTCCTAGTTCCGAGAACACAAATTATTAGTAATCACAGCAATAAGACCTCCTTTCAGAAGAGACAAAATAGGAGTTCCCTTCCTGGCTCAGCGGTTAACGAACCAGACTAGGAACCATGAGGTTGCGGGTTTGATCCCTGCCTCACTCAGTGGGTTAAGGATCTGGTGTTGCCGTGAGCTGTGATGTAGGTAATAGACAGAGCTCAGATCCCAAGTTGCCATGGCTGTGGCACAGGCCACAGCTGGAGCTCCAATTCGACCCCTAGCCTGGGAACTTCCATATGCCGAGGGTATGGCCCTAAAAAGCAAAAAAAGGAGAGAGACAAAATAGCTTATGCTCATACTAATTTGAGTTGTCAAAAATTACTGTAGAAATAAACTCCAACCAAAGAAATGAAATGTCCAACCCAACTGCTAGGTACCTCTTCTTGCCTAAGTCATATTTATGAGATTTTTCTTTAAAAGTTGCCCACGAGGAGTTCCCGTCATGGCTCAGTGGTTAACAAATCCGACTAGGATCCACGAGGTTGTGGGTTCGATCCCTGGCCTTGCTCAGTGGATTAAGGATCCAGCATTGCCGTGAGCTGTGGTGTAGGCTGCAGATGTGGCTCGGATCCCGCATTGCTGTGGCTGTGGCATAGGCTGGTGGCTACAGCTCCGATTCAACCGACCCCTAGCCTGGGAACCTCCATATGCCATGGAAGCACCCCTAGAAAAGGCAAAAATACAAAAAATAAAATGAAATAAAAAATTTTTTTAAAGTTGTCGATGAAATTCAAATTTAATTCAAAGCTCTTTCTGCATTCATTCGCCCATTCAATAAAGATTGATTAAGTACTAACTTCACGTAAGGCTCTTGTCTAATTCTGATTTCTTACTATGTTGTAAGAATAACAGTAAAATGAAATGCTTTGTATGAAACCAAGAACAAAAGCATTAAAGCCAGGCTCTGGTTTATACTGGATAAACTATAATAAAAATGCCTCTGAAGGAAATTTCAAGCAAACAGAGATGAAAACAACTTGCCAAACACGAACTTACCTGTCACAGCTCAGGGTGGCCACATACTGACCCAAAGGATCCCAGGTTACTCCTTGTACGTAACTTTTATGTTCATTAAAAATGGAGATCTTTTGTCCTACGAAGAAAGCACACAACATCATTAACAAGAGCTACTCAAGCACAAATGACATAAACAGTACAACTGCAGTATTATTCCTTGATGCCGTTCCATCGTTCAGCAGCTGGTAACAGACTGACAAACTCCACATCAGCGTCTGGGGACCAAGGATGACTTCACACAGCCCGTCCCCCAGGGAGCTGACAGCTCATGGGAGGGACAGACTCTCCAGCAGGCACTCGCCCTTCGACACGACTCGGAGGACGAGGGTCACAAAGGAGTGAGCTGAGTGCAGTCCTCCAGGTCAGGCAGGATGCAGGGGGCAGAGGAAGGCATTCTGAGCAACCCGCCGGGGGGGGTGGAAAGTCAGCTTAGGCCTCTGGAGCAAGGACAAGCAGCTGAGACTGCTCGTGGGTGTGAGACCCTTGGGTGTGAGGAAAAGGTTCTGGGTGTTCAAGGTGATGCTCAGAGGAACGCTGATGAGCTGGAACGCAACCTGCATCATAAAGATAGACTGGACTTCCTGCAGTGGCGCACTGGGTTACTAGCTGGAGCTCTAGGCGTAGGGTGCAGCTGTGCTCGGATACGTTCCTTAGCCCTGGAACTTCCCTGTGCCACAAATATGGCCATAAAAAAATTTTAAAAATAAAGATGAAACAGAGGTTTTGAAGAGTCCAGAATGGCTTACCAGTTAGGAGGTGACAGACCAGGTGAGAGATGAGGGCCTGAACTAGAGCAATGGGTACAGGGGTAGGAAAGGGGCTCTGGGGGAATTATTTAGAAGATAAAACCAGAAGCACACAAAGACTACCTTAAAAGGAGGCAGTTAGAAGCCTTAGCCAGTCTTGGATTCCTGTCGTGGCTCAGTGGTTAATGAATCCGACTAGGAACCATGAGGTTGCAGGTTCGATCCCTGGCCTTCAGTGGGTGAAGGATCCAGCGTTGCCGTGAGCTGTGGTGTAGGTTGCAGACGCGGCTCGGATCCCGCGTTGCTGTGGCTCTGGCATAGGCTGGTGGCTACAGCTCCGATTAGACCCCTAGCCTGGGAACCTCCTTATGCTGCGGGAGCAGGCCCAGAAAAGGCAAAAAGACAAAAAAAAAAAAAGAAGCAGCAGCCTTAGCCAGTCTCTAAAAAACCAAAAACCAAATCCCTCTTCTCTGGGGCGGGGCCTGCACCACCTCACTCACTCTCCTAAGCTTCTCGCCTTCCGTTCACTCAACTCTGTACCCTGGGCTTCAGCTCCTCGACCTCCCCACCACCTGCTAAAACCGCTGGCCCCCAGGTCAGTTGCCAGGGTCCCGCTAGGGACCTTTGTGTGTAAAACACACTGCACAAATTTCTGCTAACTTTCCTCCCTGCTCCCCTTCTTGAAGATCTTTTCAGGGAGTCTGCTGAGATTAAGGTGCTGAGAGGGAGGGTGAAGAAGAGGGGTTAAGGAACACTGCGGAGGTTCGGGGGAGCTACTGCAAGAACAGGAGGGGGATCAAACCTCACAGGTGAAAGGACCCCCCACCCCCCACCCCGAGGCTGGTGAGGATGAATCTGCAGTGGCCTAATCTGCAGGGTGGCAGCTTTGTGAGCAGCTGTGCTCATCCTTGGACTAGGAAACTGACCCTACTACACACAGATCCTGGGCTGGGGTCTGTCTTGGTGGGTCAGGTGGAAGTTAAGGGTCTCTGTTCACACAGGATCCCCCCGGGGAGCAAGTGGGAGAGAGAAAGTAAGAGAGGCCAGAAGGGCTGACAGACCAGGAAACAGAGGGCTCTGGGGACCTGAAGGAGAAGGTTCTGGCAGGAGAGCCAGACACCTGGCTTAAGACGTCACTGTCAGAGCAGGTAGATGACAGGCCTTCCAAGAGGCCCAGCTGAAGAACTGCGACTGACTGACAGGACAACTGGAGATCAAGTGAAGTTCTTTTTAAAGGGCCACCTTTCTAGCAGTTAAGGATCTGCCATTGTCAGTGACATGGCTCAGGTCAATGCTGTGGGGTTGGTTTGATCCCTGGGCCAGGAACTTCCTCATGCTATGAGCGCTGCCAAAAAATAAAAGAGGAGAGGAAGAGGTTTAGGTGAACATGTCAAGCTCGAGTGCAGGACTACAGGGGGTAAAGAGCAGTTTACTGGCTTCTGGCATTTCACTGCTACTTTCCTGCTACAGTAAGCTCTCACACGTCTAAGTGTCCCTCTAACTTGAGGACAGGTTCTTTCAAAGCAGTGAGGTGCCCCTGGCTTTCCCGGATGTCCTAAAAATGGACCCCATCTACCCCAACATCAAGCATCCAATGCCCCCCTAATTATGATGACTTGATAATCTTCCAGAGACTCCAGGTTCCATGAAGGCAAGGATCAGCCTTGTCCCTGTCCTGTCTGCACCCCCAAGCCTTGCAGCAGCACCAATAATTTACCAGTAACACCACTGCTGAGCCTCATGCATTCCGACTGAGCCCTTAAAGACGAGGTGGATCTGTGGCATATGGGGCTAATTCTAACTTGCTGAGCCAAACACCTGTTTCAGTTCGCTAAAGAAATTCTTCTGGGAGTTCCCTGGTGGCTCAATGGGTTAAGGATCTGGCACTGTCACTGCTGTGGCTCAGGTTCCAACCCTGGTCTGAGAATTTCTCTATGCCATAGGCTCAGCCAAACAACAACAACAAAAAGCCATGCCATTTAAAAATAATAATAAAATAAAATAAAGGTTAGGTTTTTTTAGACACTTAGAATATTCCTCCCCCTGATAATAACAAAAACATATCAGCTACCTTTACTGACATCCCATATGATGGCCGTGTTATCCACAGAGGCAGAAGCCATCACATTTCCATCAGCTGCCCAGCAAATATCATACACATCTTCTAAGTGGCCCCTAGAATCCAAGGAGGAAAAAGAAATTTTTGTCTCAAGGAGAGAAAAAAAATGTCGAAAATTTAAAAGCAAATTCAGGGAGCACACGTTCGACTGGAATCTTAAGACATTTCCACTGGGCTATATTAGCTCTTGCTATAATCTACTACCTTCAAGGACGCATGTATCTTTAAAACCGATTCGAGGTTACTAAGGAAAATGTTGCAACAGAAACTAGGAAAATCCATTTTTTATCTTTTAAACGATTCTTGTATCACTGTCTTACATAAGTAAAAGTTTTAAGTGCAATATGAAGTAAAAATGTGAATCAGCTTCATGTGCTCAGATTGTGGAGATAAATCACCCCCAGGCCCCTCTCGAGGCTACCTCAGGGTTTTCACCACCGTCCAGTTCTCCTTGTTCAGCTGAGCCTCATCCTCGTCCTGAAAAGCAATCTGTTCTGGCTCCTTGTTATCATTCACCTTCCACAACAGAATGACAGCATCTGTGGAGAAAGTCAAGGAAGGATTTCTACCCTTCACGCCTGGATTTCTAGGGTATTGAACAGTATCTACGCTGTTCAGCAGACACCAGGGTTTACTTCTGAGACTGGGCAGAAAAAGCAGGTTTGCCTTCCAAACAAAAACTCCAAAATCACGAGTTCCCATCGTGGCGCAACGGAAACAAATCTGACTAGTTACTATGAAGTTTCAGGTTCGATCCCTGGCCTCACTCAGTGGGTTAAGGACCCGGCGTTGCCGTGAGCTGTGGTGATGGTTGCAGACGCGGCTCAGACCAGGCATTGCTGTGGCTCTGGCAGAGGTCGGCAGCTACAGCTCCGATTCGACCTCTAGCCTGGGAACCTCCATATGCCGTGGGGGCAGCCCTAAAAAGAACAAGACAAAAAAAACAAAACAAAAAAAACAAAGAACAACTCCAAAATCAAACTCTTACCAGATCAGAGCTGTACAAGGTCACCTTAGAGGAGGGTCCCCAGGCCAGCAAAACACTACTGCCAAGCGACTACATTAACAAACCTACAGACACAACCTATCTATAAGTGGCTAAATGTGGAAGAACAGAGCCACCAATTCAGGGGCTGGCGAATCCCTCCCAGCTGTGTAACCTACAGCTCGCTCATTACCATCTCGAGGCCTCAGGCTCCTTACCTGTAAAAGGAGGCTACTAGCCGTGTGCACACATCACAGGCCTAGTGTGAGGATTAAATGAGGTAATACGCAAGGCGCTTAGGACAGAACTCCCAGCACATGGCAAGCCTGTCCGTGTGTTAGCAATGAACACTGTGGCGCATCAGACACCTCGGCCTGACGTCATCAGTCATCCGAATCCCCTAATTCCCCACACATCACCTCCTGACCATGACGCAGCCTCTCCCTGAGCAATGCCCGAGGAGAATGAAGGAGCCGGTGGTATGGACACATGCGTTCTCTTTCTAAATTAACTGGAATCAGGGGAGCTCAGCTTCAATCGGCCTGACAGACAGACCCTCTCCCCATGCTGACTAAAAGCAGGCTTCTGGGCCTTCAAGGCCAAGGGACTTGTGCTGCCCTGGGCAACCCCACAGAAGACTCTGGCCAGCACCCTCCCACCCCCCATGGGGCTGCCACTCCCACCTCTCCCTCTACACACACACTGCGCATCAGGGCACCAAATGTAACCGGGTCTCTCTTCCTCCTCCTGCAAGTAGCATCTGAGATTTCTGCTTTATTTTTTAAATTTTTCTTTTCTTTAGGGCTTCACCTGCAGCATATGGAGGTTCCCAGGCTAGGGGTTTAATCGGAGCTGTAGCCGCCAGCCTACGCCACAGCCACAGCAATGCCGGATCCGAGCCACGTCTGAGACCTACACCACAGCTCACAGCAACGCGGGATCCTTAACCCACTGAGCGAGGCAAGGGATTGAACCCAACTAGTAACCTCATGGTTACTAGTCAGGTTCATTATCCACTGAGCCACAACGGGAACTCCTTTATTTTTATTATTATTATATTTTTTTAGTCTGCTTTATTTTTATTCTGACTTCTGGACTATTTTAGTTTTAGAGCATGATAAAAAGATTTATCAGACCTTCCCCTGTGGCTCAGCAGTAATGAATTCAAATAGTATCCCTTAGGACACGGGTTCAACCCCTGGCCTTGCTCAGTGGGTTAAGGATCCGCATTGCCTTGAGCTGTGGTGTAGGTCACAGACAGGGCTTGGGTCTGGCATTGCTATGGCTGTGGTGTAGGCCGGCAGCTACAGCTCAGATTTGAACCCTAGCCTGGAAACTTCCATATGCCATGGGTGCTGCCCTCAAAAGCAAAAAAAAAAAAAAAAGATTTACCTTTTCTGTATAGTTTTATGCCATTTTAAGCAGAAAATATGAATCAACTACTCCTACCAGACAAACATAATTTAGAGGGCCCTAGGCCAATTAATGATTCATTACACAGAGACAGAATGGACCGTGATCACTTAAGGACAGTAAGCCAACAGTCCAGCAAGGCCAGGACAGTTGCCTTGGGACTCTGACAGAATGGCAGGCCCCTTCCAGCCCGGTGGGAAGAAGTGGGAAAGGGGCTACTTTCAAACGGGCCTTCTCAGTTTAAGCTGGCAGTGTTTTGCCCCATCACACTCCCCACGTTATTTTGCTAAACCATCTAAATGACAGATTGAGAGGGTCAAGTGATCTCTAAAATCACAAAGTACACCTAGTGCAAATCTCGCTCTTGAATATGAGACACAGGGATATCTGAAAGAATTCTGACGCTGAATACTCACCATCCCCTCCTGATGCTAAGATTTCCCCATTTGGAGAAAAACGCACAACGTTGACAGCTTTGGTGTGGCGAGCAAGGTTGGACAAAAATTCCACAATGGCCTTTCCATCTGGTCCTTTTTCCACCTTCCAGATCTGTTGATGTGAAAACATTTGTTCCGGAGTTCCTGCCGTGGCTCAGCGGTAATGAACCCCAACTAACCTCCATAAGGATGCGGGTTCGATCCCTGGCCTCGCTCAGTGGGTTAAGGATCCAGCATTACCTTGAGCCGCGTTGTAGGTCACAGACCTGGCTCAGATCCCGTGTGACTGTGACGTAGGCTGGCAGCTGCAGCTCGGTTTCGATCCTTAGCCTGGGAACCTCCACATGCTGCAGATGTGGCCCTAAAAAGAATGAAAAAAAAAAAAAACCTGTTCAGAGAAACACAGTGAGCACTCACTATACTGTGTCTACTAGACCAACACTACATTTACACTCAGAACGAAAACTGAATGTTTCTTTTGAAATGTAAAATGAAGTAGCTGCTCTCTGAAACACAACCCTGCAGTCCCACTGCCAGCCCTCCTCCCTCCCACCTCTTTCTAGGGCAAGCTGTTCCCCAAGAGGAACCTGGCTCGGGATTCTAAAATAAAGGGCATCCAGTGACATCAATCTAGCGAAACGGGACCCCAGGAAGAAAGCTGCTCTCTTTTGCTCTCATGGTTGACTCCAGGCCCTGAGAATTTATCCCTCGCGACTAAATGATGTGTCTCTGTTTGTTGATATTAGTTATAAATAAAAGAGTGGAGAAGGCGGCTTCAGGGGTGCTTCCCTGCCCTTTCTAGCTCCGCCCCATTTACCCTGACAGTGGTGTCCACGCCCGCGGACGCCAGTCTGTGGATCCTCCCCGCGGTTCCATGCTGAAAGTCCAGGCTGTACACCGGCTCCTTGTTGTGCCAGGCGATTTCGCAAGTGATGACTTTCATCCTCCTGAGTCTTGCAGGGGCAAAATAAAATTCCTCGGGAACGGTTCTTTCTCCAAAGACGGAGGAAAGCTGAAAATCGTTGGTACAAGTTGAATATTAAAGCAGGAATGATGTACTGAAGGCTTATTATGAGCCAGGCACGCTGCCAACCATTTAAAATGCACGCTGTATTGGGAGAGGATGTTAATGTTAGCTCGCAAGTTCCACCTAAAATGGTTCGCCGAGTCTTGGCTGTTCTGCTTCTCCTCCTGCTACGGCCAGGAAAACAAAATGGGACACCCAGGCAGCGGAAATCAAGGGACCGGGCTGGCCAGGCTGCACACCCGCCGCTGCTTCGCGTAGACTGGGGTTGGGGAGGTGGGGTGAGCCGCCCAGAGCGCCGGGGCCGGGCCGCCAGCAGGAGGGATCTGCCGGGAGAGCCGGCGGCCGGGCCATCCCCGGGCAGGAGGCTGCCTAGGGTAGGGGTTGCCCAGGGGAGAGGGCCGCTCCGGGGAGGGGCTGTAAAAGGAGCGGACTGAGGCCCTGGGCGAGAGGGCAGCCCCCTTCCTGCCGCTCCGGACAGGGCTCTGGGCCCGGGAAACCGAGACCTGACGTAGGCAGGGAGGAGGCCGCACCGGGCCAGGGACCGCTCGCACGAACCCGGGCTTCTTGGGAGTTATCCCCGGTCCTCGCGGCGGGCCCTCGGTAAGAACTTCTCGCCCCGCCCGGCCAGGCCCGGGAACCGCGGGGACGCGGGAGCCAGCCACGGGGACGACTTACCTGCACGGACCGAGTGAGGACCCGGCGCCGCCAGCTCCCGCCGCCTCGCGCGCCGCTTTTCGCGCGCTGCAGGCCCCGCCTCCTCGTGGGCGGGATCTCAGAGGCGCTCCGCCTCTGCGTGGGCGGTACTCCTAGAGGCCCCGCCCCTGGCGCGAAGGCTGGTGCTGGCTCCCACTGGTTTTTTAATTCCCTGCGGACGGACGCACATTGGAGGATGGGGAACGGTCATCGATCGATTCATTGGTTCAGTCACTTCTTCCCTTGTTAATTTATTCTTTTAGCAAACATTTACTGAGCATCTGCTGGGCCCTATACCCAGACTCGTACACAGTGGAGAGCGAAGCAGACTCAAAACTTAAAACTCAGAATTTACAGACGGGTAAAAGGAAACAAAGAGCCGTCAACTCAGAATTTACAGACGGGTAAAAGGAAACAAAGAGCCGTCCTATAGGACGGGTGAGGAGGCTGTAACCCTGAGACCCGCCCAAGACTACTAAGTCTTTCCCTGGTGCAGCGAATATTTGGCAGCTGTGACCTGTCTTGGTCACTGGTGTTTCAAACATAACCACAGCAGAGACGGTCTTTGGAGCATCTGTAGCCATGTGTACAAATAATAATAATTAAAAAATAAAGTGAAAAGCGTGAAAGGAACAAGGTGCTCTTACAGTTCTGAAGACGAAGCTATTTTGGATTTGAGGGCTCAAAGAAAGTTTGAAGAGAAGGTGGCATTTGAAGTGGGCTCAGGTGATAGAGAGTTTTGGATGAGCTGCTCTGGCAAATGTGGATTCAAGCTAAAGAAATTCACGTGTGCAATAGAAGCACAAAGGAGGGGCACTGGGACCCCGCAAAGGGAAAGAATGGACGGGCCAATGATATGGAAGCCTTTGGACATGAATGAGCAGGTCCTATGGACATGGAGTTTCAAAGACCGTTTTAATTCTCATTCTAAATGATTTAGAATCCTGGTTGGCTGAGCCGAGATGTGCTCTGACAAATGGGCAGCCACCTTGTGCTGGCCAGCAGCAGGTTTCTGGGCCTTCAAGGTGGGAGGGACTTTGTGAAGGGAGTGCTACGTGTGCAACCTTGCAGAAGACCGCCTGCCAGCCTCTCCTGCCTGACTCTCCCTCGCCCCACCTTCCCCTCTTCTCTCCTCCAGATATATGGCCCTGAATTCAACCAGGTCTCTTCCTCCTTTTGCAAGCAAAAATTAAGATTTATGGGAGTTCCTGTTGTGGCGCAGTGGTTAACGAATCCGACTAGGAACCATGAGGTTGCGGGTTCGGTCTGGGTTAACGAGCCGGCGTTGCCGTGAGCTGTGGTGTAGGTTGCAGACGCGGCTCGGATCCCGCGTTGCTGTGGCTCTGGCGTAGGCCGGTGGCTACAGCTCCGATTCGACCCCTAGCCTGGGAACCTCCATATGCCGCGGGTGTGGCCCAAGAAATAGCAACAACAACAACAAAAAAAAGATTTCTGTTTTTTATGTATTGGCTCCAGATCATTTTGGAGAATTCAAAGCGATGGGATTGTTTGGTACCTGGATTGCTTACAATATATATACCTCAATTAGTAGATGTCGTTATAAACACTTTTCAAAAACAGAATTTAATGTTCTATTTTTTTTGGCCGCACCCTTGGCATGTGGAAGTTCCTGGGCTAGGGATGGAACCCACACCACAGCAGTGACCCATGCTGCTGCAGTTACAACACCGGATCCTTAACCTGCATCACCAGAGGAGAACTCCCAAATTTAATATTTTAAAGTGAGGTTGTAGGAGTTCCCGTCATGGCTCAGCAGAAATGAATCTGACTAGTATCCCATGAGGACGCAGGTTCAATCCCTGGCCTTGCTCAGTGGGTTAAAGATCCAGTATTGCTGTGAGCTTTGGTGTAGGTCGCAGACTCAGCTCAGATCTGACGTTGCTGTAGCTGTGGTATAGGCCGGTGGCTACAGCTCCAATTTGACCTCTAGCCTGGGAATTTCATATGCCACAGGTGAGTCCCTAAAAGAACAAAATTTTTTTTAATTAAAAAAAAATAAAAAATATAAAGTGAGGTTGTAAATCAGAAGGCAGTAGATGCAGCAGGCCTTTTGAAATGGAATATTTTATCTGTGAGTTTCCTAGAAGATCAGGAAACATATACCTTGGGATGCACAGCTTTAATTGATAAAAAAAGAACATCCAAGTTCATCTGAGGAGCCAACTCTTCCTGGCATTTTTAGGGAAAAGAATTGACATGAATTCTTTTTTTTTTTTTTTGGCTTTTTGCCTTTTCTAGGGCCGTTCCCACGGCATATGGAGGTTCCCAGGCTAGGGGTCTCATCAGAGCTGTAGCCACCGGCCTACACCAGAGCCACAGCAACGAGGGATCCAAGTCACATCTGCAACCTACACCACAGCTCACAGCAACGCCGGATCCTTAACCCACCGAGCAAGGCCGGGGATTGAACCCGCAACTTCTTGGTTCTGAGTCAGATTCTTTAACCATTGCACCACAACAGGAACTCCCCAACATAAAGTCTTATATAAATGCTGGTCAATGCTTTTAGACAGTCTTATGAAAGGTATAAGATCCAAATGGCAGCGGCTCAGGTCACCTTGGAGATGGGTTCCATCCTTGGCCTGGGGCAGTGGATTAAAGGATCAGATCACAGATCACAGCTGGAGCTCGGATGCAATCCCTGGCCTGGGAACTTCCATATGCTGCCGGTGCAGCGATAAAGAAAGAGAGAGAGAAAGAAAAGGAAGGAAGGAAAGGAAGGAAGGAAGAAAGAGGGAGGGAAGAAGGAAGGAAGAAAAGCACAGATTACTGGCCAGACAAAGGCCCACTGATTCAAGGTATCCAGCAGGAGGGCCAAAGGGCCTGCATTTTCAAAGGATTCCTTCCAGGTGAGTCTGATAATCAATATGGTTTAGAAAACCCAGAGTTCCATGTCTCTTGTAACGGTCAGGTTCCTCCAAAATTCTGACACATGCTATCAATTCACAAATGAATCCTTCCACCATCTCCTGAAGTGGCAGAATATCTAGACTGTGGATTAAAAGATAGGTACTAAAATAGATGTGGGTTGGCTTTCTTGGTGAAAATGTTGGGGACTTGATGTGTGCATGGAAAAAATAGGAAAAAAGTACAATTACAAACCAGCACAGAGGTCATTGGTCCTATAGCACATTGCTGGTAAACGTGTAAAATGATAGAAATTGCTATAAATGGAGTGTTTGTGTCCCCCAAATTCATATGTTGAAGCCTTACCCCCCAGCGTAATGCTATGTAGAGGTGGGGGTTAGGGAGGTAGTTAAGTTTGGATGAGATTACCAGGGTGGATCCCCCATCACAGGATTGCTACCCTTATAAAGGGATGAAGTTTCTCCCTCTTTCTCTCTCCCTCCCTCCCCACGTGAAGACACGGTGAGAAGACAGCCATGTGCAAACTAGGAAGCGTGCTCTCACCAAACACTGGATCTGCTGGCACATTAACCATGGACTTCCTAGCCGCCACAACAATGAGAAATAAGTGTATTTAAGCCACCCAATCTATGGTACCTTTGTTGTTGTTGTTTAGTTTTTTTAGGGCTGCACCTGCAGCATATGGAGGTTTCCAGGCTAGGGGTCAAATCGGAGCTACAGCTGCCAGTCTACACCACAGCTACAGCAACACTGAATCCAAGCTGCGTCTGTGACCTACACCACAGCTCATGGCAATGCTGGATCCTTAACCCACTGATCCAGGCCAGGGGTCGAACCCACATCCTCATGGATACTAGTCAGGTTTGTTAACCACTGAGCCACGATGGGAGCTCTTTTTTTAATGGCTGCACCCTCAGCATATGTCAGTTTCTGGGCCAGGGATTGAATCCGAGCCACACCTGAGACCTGCGCCACAGCTGTGGCAACGCCAGATCTTTTAACCCACTTCACCAGGCCAGGGATCAAACTTGTGCCTCCACAGTGACCTGAGCCACTGCAGATTCTTAACCCACTGCACCACAGTGGGAACTCATTCAGTGATTCAAAAGAAATACTGACACATGCAACAGCATAGATGAAGAAGCATTATGACGGGCACAAGAAGGAATGATTTCACATGATTGGCAAACACAGAAATGTGACAAAGAAAACTAACTTTCATTCTATGGCTAGAAGTGATATTGGTATTGTTACATATGTATGTGTATATATGCTTGTCTATTTCTTAGGAAAAGCAAATAGTCTCATTATGTGGTTAGGAACCAAGATTTCTAGAAAGAGAAAGGACTAGAAATCTAGAAACATAAAATACAAGAAAACAAACCCCCAAATTGGCAATAGTGGAACATATTCAATACATATTTTTTCTTAAAAAAAAAAGGAAGGATTTCTAGCTCAATCCATTAAAGGACTAGAAGAAATACCCAAACAAGAAGGATTGAATATATCTGTGCCTAGATTATGGTCTCTAAATAGCATCTCCCATGAAAAGACTAAGAGCTTTTTAAAGAAATGGCTGTTTCCAGGTATAGCACAGGAAATACATTAGATGAGCCTGAAACACCTTAGTATACTAGAAAGCAAGAAAATCATCCAAGGAGTTCCCTCCGTGGCTCAGTGGTTAAAGAACACATGAGGATGAGGGTTCAATCCCTGGCCTCACTCAGTGGGTTAAGGATCCTGGCGTTGCCGTGAGCTGTGGTGTAGGTCGAAGATGCAGCTCGGATTTGGTGTTGCTGTGGCTGTGGTGTAGGCCAGTGGCTGTAGCTCCGATTCGATCCTAAAAAGAAGAAAAGAAAAGAAAAAAAAAAAGGAGAGGAGAAAAATATCCAGAACTACCAGGATTATGTAATGAGGACATAGCCAATTTGAAGAGACCTATAACCAAAGTAAGCCAATTTAACATTGGAAAATTGCTACAATGGGTTGACACACACTAAATGTTAAAGTTCACAATTTCACAACGATATTAACAAAAATAACCAACTAAAACTTTGTTGGTTACCTTTGGAAGATATTTGGGAAATGAATCAAACATTTATCCTGCTTATTCTACGTCAGGATAACTAAATGTTTTCTTTATAGACTTCTCACCAACTTAAAATGATAAAATATGAGGAGTTCCTGTCGTGGCACAGTGGTTAACAAATCCGACCAGGAACCATGAAGTTGCGGGTTCGATCCCTGCCCTTGCTCAGCGGGTTACGATCCAGCGTTGCCGTGAGCTGTGGTGTGGGTGGCAGATGCGGCTCGGATCCCAAGTTACTGCGGCTGTGGCGTGGGCTGGCAGCTACAGCTCCTATTAGACCCCTAGCCTGGGAACTTCCATATGCTGTGGGAGCGGCCCAAGAAATGGCAAAAAAGACAAAAAAAAAAAAAGATAAAATATGAGTATCACCATTTCACAACTCCTGTCCTAATTAATGAATCTAGGTGTGATTGGGTTTTTTTGGCCTCACCTGTGACATGTAGGAGTTCCTGGGCCAGGGACTGAACCCACACCACAGCAGCAACTCAAGCTGCTGCAGTGACAACATCAATTCCTTAACTTGCTGTGCCACAAGAGAATGCCTGGGTTTGATTATTAATGGATGCTAAAATCATTAGGTGAAAGACTGATAGGGAACTTTATAAAGGATAGATTTGGATGCCAAAACCTAAACTCTGTATAATCTATGTGGGAAGAGAATGGACGTGTACGAGTATAACTGTTGTTGTACAGCAGAAATTATATTGTAAGTCAACTACACGTCAATAAAACTTTAAAAAGTGAAAAAAAAGCAGAATGAAAAAATGAAAAAAAAAAAACAAATAGTGGAAATAAATCTGACTAGTATCCATGAAGATGCAGGTTTGATCCCTGGCCTCGCTTAGTGGGTTAAGGATCCAGTGTTACTGTGAGCTGCGGTGTAGGTCGCAGACATGGCTCGGATCTGGTGTTGCTGTGGCTGTGGCATAGGCTGGCGGTTACAGCTGCAATTGGGGCCCCTAGCCTGGGAATCTCCATGTGCCATGGGTGTGGCCCTAAAAAAAGAGAAAAAGAAAAAAGTACAAGCTGCATAAGCTAGAAATATCCAAAAACTTAAGATACTAGTCTATCCTTACACAGGTATAAGGTGAGTGATGTTTAATATAAAATTAATGTGCTAGTTTTCTTACTCTTATAACTGTGCTTTCAAAGAATTACCAGACAATATGCTTCTCATATTGGAGAAACTGCAGTATCAGCCTATCACCACAGGTAAGTGGTTTTTTAAAAAAGTCACATTTCTAATACTGCATTATAAAATATGACTTAATACTGTATAGCATAAATTTTTTTTTTTTTTTTAGCTATTTCTTGGGCCGCTTCTGCGGCATGTGGAGGTTCCCAGGCTAGGGGTCGAATCAGAGCTGTAGCCACCGACCTACGCCAGAGCCACAGCAATGCAGGATCCGAGCCGCGTCTGCAACCTACACCACAGCTCACGGCAACGCCGGATCGTTAACCCACTGAGCAAGGGCAGGGACTGAACCTGCAACCTCATGGTTCCTAGTCGGATTTGTTAACCACTGCGCCACGACGGGAACTCCCAGCATAAAATTTTTATAACAACTAGCATTATAGGCCAGGTTGCCATGAAGCAACCATACTGCTGCTTCATTGTTATCAGTTCATGAATCATTATACCTGCAAATAAATTATTTTTTTCATATTACTATTTTCATTTTTGATGTCTAGCATTAGGAATAGTTTTCTATAAGACAATCCTGATGTATGTACTGATATGGTCTAGCTTGTAAACAGATAAAACTTAGGCAGTACAGTACAATAGAATAAATTTTAACATTTTTCTCTAAGAATGCAGTAAATGATAAATATACAAACTGTTAATTGACTGTTTATCAGCAAGACTTCTGGTCAAGTTGATTATTAGTAATTTGGGGTGAGTCAAAAGTTTTATGTGGATTTGATTAAATGGGGGTCGGCATCCAAAACCCCCCCAAGTTGTTCAGGGGCCAGCTGCATATAGAAAGACATGAAACCAGTGGGTCTCTCACTCCATTCCAATGAGTCTATTTATGTGACACTGTGCAAAGAAAGAATCTACTGTGGACTTTCTGAGAACTAAGAGTTATCTGGGTAGTGTTTACGGCCAATAAAACACAAAAACTTGGGAGTTCTGTTGTGGGTCAGTGGGTTAAGAACTGGACATAGTGTCTGTGAGGATGTGGGTTTGATCCCTGGCCTTGCTCAGTGGGTTAAGGATCCGGCCTTGCCACAAGCTGTGGCTTGGGTCCAGCACTGCTGTGGCTGTGGTGTAGGCCAGCAGCTGTAGCTCCAATTGAACCCCTAGCCTCGGAACTTCCACAGGCTGCAGGTGTGGCTGTAAAAAGAACGAACAGACAAAACAACAAAAGATATGAAAACATGTTCCACCTGAGACAAAGAAATGCAAGCTGCCATTTTTTTCACATTATCAGATTAGCAAAAGTTTGATGGAAACAGGAAAAAAACACACATACATTTACTTTTTGCAGGTGTATAAATAGTTGCAACCATTTTGGATGGCAACATTTATTAAAATTAACATAGCATACACTCTGACCTATCAGTATTCACAAGGAACTTGTACATTCTGAATATACTTGAAAAAGCATGTGTGGCATGTATTTATTTTCATAGTGGCATTTCTTGTATTATCAAAGATGAGAAATAAATGAGCACTGGGAGCATATTCATGTCACAGAAAGCTACCAAAGCTTTTCAAGAGTAATATGGAAACATTGTTACCCATTATTATATGGTGCAATATGTGTGTAAATTTGATACAAATATATAATCAAATAGAAAGATAAAATTTAATATAAACTGAATGCATATATATGAAAGTGTATATGTATGCAGCTAATATTTTCTGGAAGGTTATAAAACAATAGTGGTTACCTTTCAGGAGGCAGTGGGAAGTCTTTTCACTTTAAATCATCCCGTTGCATTTACATCTCAAGGAGCAGAGTTGAAGCACCAATCTGCTTCCTTCTCCCCATCCTTGCTTACCCAACTGAGAAAGAGGCAGTGCAGATCCTGAGTTTATTTCAGGAACCACTTGAGTTCTGTGTTTATAAATACATCACTGGAGGATACAGATCAGTGGCTCTCAGCTCTGAAGTTACATTCAAAGGCCTTAAAAAAATCCCAAACCCTGGTAGTTTGGTCCAACCCCAGAGAATCTTTTTTTTTTTTGGTCTTTTTAGGGCTGCATCTGCGGCATATGGAGGTTCCCAGGCTAGAGGTCTAATCAGAACTGTAGCCATTGGCCTATGCCACAGCAATGAGGACCCACTGAGCGAGGCCACAGATCGAACCCACAACCTCAAGGTTCCTAATCGGATTTGTTTCTGCTGTGCCATGACAGGAACTCCCAGAGATTCTTAATTTAGTACGTGGTGCAGCCTCAAATGGGATTTTTAGAAACTCTAGGTGATTCTAGAACCACCAGTACATATGACTGATTATTCCTCCATGACAAATAACGCTTAGAAGGCTATGTGATACCAAGAATCAAGTGTCTGAGACCACAGGCAGAGTCACCAGCACAACCTGCCGACATTAGGAATTTGAGGCCAAAATAAAGGACACATCGATAGGCCACACTGCTCCTGCTGTGTGAACACTTACTTTTTTTAAAAGTTATAAATAATTAGTTTAAGGAACACTGTCCTCTCACACTAGCCTTTTAACAAATTTAAAAAAAGGTATCAATACACCTCAATATTATGTATGCCATGAAAGCCCATGTTGTTGTTCTGTTAAATTCTGTGTCAGCCACCTTGTCAAAGATTCATATCTTGGCAGTGTTTTCTTAGAGTGAGTATTAGGTAAATATTTCTGAAGAATCAATTTAACAAGCAAGTTTCTCTTATTAATTCTATGATTAGCTTTCCCATTAAGCCAGTTTACAGCCATGTAAAATACGTATTTGTGCAAGAATATAGCTGACCCAAAGGAAGGGAAAAATAGCAAATTCCAGAAATAACTGCTACATAAATATTCACAAACTTAGACATGCTATATACAGCTGCTATCATTTAGGCAGGGTTTCTTAGATTAAATGAGTTATACAAAGAAAAATTTTCTTTTCGAGTGTAAAATTCACACACACACACACACACTCTCAAGGTGAGCTCAGTCTTAGAGTCCTAACGGACACAGACTTCGTCTTCTAAATATAACTTCTAATTAATATAGTAAAATGAGCTCAACTTGAGGGTCTTAACAGTTTTAGTTTTCAAAATATAACTTGAATATAGAATTCCTTAAAAGTAGTATCTGAAGTTAGCCATCATATATATTTTTATTTTATTACAAGATATTTTAAAATTTAAGCAGATACAATTGTGACAGAAAACCATCTTCATACCAAAAATACACTTTCAATTACTTTATCAAGCAAATAAAAACAATCTTAATTTATTTGCTTTTCCTAGAAGTTAATATACAGTAAAAATTGAATACTGTACAAGACAGACATGTAATTAAGCATACAAAAGGAACATGTATTGAATGTTCAGAAACAAAAGTTAAAATAAATAGCAATGATAAAACTTTGAAAAAATAATGCACATTTCAGTTGTGGAAAATACGATTCTTAATTATATATACATAGTTATACTTAATAGAAAGCCATCTCTTTGAAATTGCACAAAACATGGGACCAATAAAGCATAATTTTTATGGCATGTAATACTATAATCCTAAGGGGTTTGTTGCTTCATCCAGGATATAAAACACTTAGGTTTGTAATAATAATAAAAGGTATGCAATACACTGGCAAAAGATGGTCTTCAACTCGCATTAACCTGCAGTACACCTACAAGACTCTCTGTACAGGAAATCTCAGAAAAAAAATATTAAACAATTATTGTGCCCACCCCATGTGGACTAAGCAGCCAAAAATGGGCTTCAAAGTAAATGTGGTGGGACATGTTACGTTTTTGATACTTTTTTTATACTAAAGATCATTACTTCTTTCCAGAAAAACACTTTTTGTTTAACCATGATTGGCAATCTCAGCACACACAAAAAGTCTTGGCAAAATGGAACGAGTTTCTCCTCACCTTATTTTCATGAATAAAATATTTCAGGAGGTAAGAATTTACAGCAGAAACATTAATACTCAACTCACTTACAACTTATCAGGAGTGTTATTTCATCTTTTAAAACCCTGTTTTAAACTTCTCCGTAAGAAAATCAAAGGTAATGTTCCCATTTGTCTTATGGCACAGCCCTCAAGTCAGAGAAAAATACACTTTGGGGAACCAGAAAAGATTGCACAAAGGTTAGGGGCAACCTGAAAACCTCTTCGTGAGAAAACACTTGAGTCCTCTAGGGTAATAAAAAAATATGTGCAAACTTAATTACAAATATTTACATTTCAAAGCAGAATCATGAGTTAGCTATGTAGCTGCTCAATACCAATGATTCACAGGCATTTCAAAAGGTGTGATAATGTGTCCACATATTTGTGTCCACACTTGAATGCATAGAATACAGAAAAGATTATGGTTCTTCAGTCTGTTGCCTATCATCTCTATAACAAACTTGTTTACATTTTGAAGCTGTACAACCAGAAGGCTTGAGCAAATACTTTTATTATCTCACATAAAATATCCTTTAAGTACTACTGATTTCACTCATTTGTTCAACAACTTGTCCTAAAATCTCATCAACTACATCAACATCATAATTCACTTGCTGAAGATCGAGATCAGGTACAATCATGGCCAGCAGCTGTCCTACGTTAACTCGAAGAGATCGAAGTTTGAGGCTGCAAATACAAATATTACACCTATTAGATGAACATTATAATTATACAGTCTAATACTCATGTAGGGCTTAAAATTTAAGAGAAACATTAAAACCAATCTCTGTACAATGATATACAAACTAAAGGAAAAGCAAAACTTCCTCGAGGAAACTGGATTTAATAATTCACTTAATTCATAATTTAATAATGACATGTTTATCTACTGGTAAGTAAAGTCTCATAAAACTAGTGGCTCTTTTTGGTTTCAACTAATACAATTCTTAAAAATTTATTTATTTATTTAGCTTCTTTTAGGGCCACACCTGTGGCATATGGAAGTTCCCGAGCTAGGAACTAGTTGCTGGCCTATGCCACAGCAACAGCAAAGCGGAGCAGAATCCGAGCTGTGTTTGTGACCTACACCACAACTCACAGCAACACCAGATCCTTAACCCAGTGAGCGAGGCCAGGGATAGAACCCACATCCTCATGCATTCGTAACTCACGAGCCACAACGGGAATTCCAACCAATAAAATTTTAATTTGAGAGTGGAGAAAATACGGATTGGTAAAATACGTAATTACAAGATGTTATTTATAATTGAAAATCTTGTTATTACCTGGAAAACAGGAGTGATAAACTGGGTAAGAACACCAGTCTAAGAATAAAAATGTATTTCTTTGCAGGTCTACATTTAGTTTAGATACTAGGATCTTTCTACAATGAAATCTCTGAAGGGGCAAGATGCTCATCCTTGGGTTGACAAAAATGCACAAAAATGTGACTTTAAGCATGTTTTGTAAGCTTGTGCTAAGATCCCATTGGACTGTCGATAACATCTTACATCATTCCTATACCAGTCTCTTTTTTGTCCATGCCTTCCCACTCACCTTTGACCACAGGCCCACTTCCCCATGAAAAGTAGACAAAAGCCCAGCAGGACCCCATCATCTCTTCGACCTCACCAGCCTCTGAGTTTCTCTGTCCTGGCTAACTCCTCCTGTCTACAAGACGCATCACAGATCCCTGTGGTCGTGTACCCAACAGCACTGAGAGCGCTACCGTAAGCTCCATGTGCGATTTTAAATATTCAAACAGCCACATTAAAAAGTAAAATGAAACAAATTCCAGTTACATAAAACATACTATTTCATCATACAGTCAAAACATTGAGGCATCGTTCTGTACTAGGGTGTCAAAATCCGGCATGTTATTTTATCTTTGGCTGAGCCCGAGGTATGTGGAAATTCCCAGGTCAGGGATTAAACCTGCACCACTGCAGTGACAATGCCAGATCCTTAACTTGCTGTGACACAAGAGAACTCCAATGACTATCTAGATTTCAAGTGTCAGTGACAAAATGTGGCTATTCCGTCTTTGAAGTACAGATCTAAAAGATCATCAGTTAAAGTTTGGTGGGCAAGTGAATCATTTGGGAGATTGCTTAAAAGTTTCCAATTTCAGAACTGCACTATGGCCCAAGGACCTGCATTTTTACAAGCACCAGGAGGGATTTTTTTTCTGACCCCTTGCCCTCCATGCTTATGTGTACTAATCTAATCATCCTATTTCTATGAATAGATTTAATGAAGTCCTTCAAAAACTTAAAAACAAACAATTAATGTCAAATGAGGATGGTAGGAGAATATTTCTCAACATAGTAACTGTTAGGTATCAAATCTTATTATATTAGCAGGAAGAGTTGCACAGTTTTAGCCCTTATTGACTGACTTTGTTGGGTTTTTTTTCCCTATAATGACTTTTTGAATGGCAAATTATCAAAAGACCACCAACACTGTCAGAATCCCAAGCCCATTTAATATATCTTACTGAGAAAGAGTAGTCATTCATTTGCTATTTATTTTATTTTCACAGAGCTTTTTCCTAATTAATCACCTACATACTATGGCAACTTTTAGTAATTTTGTAATTTCCTTAAAGTTAAAACTGGTGAAGGCATATAGTAAAATGACATAGCAGACCATAAAGAAATGGTGCCAAGTACAGAATAAAAGAAATCGAGGTGAAAAAAGTTTGAGTTTCATTGTCTTCTAGTCAATTGCCTAATTCGGCCAATTATTCAATACTTGGCTCAATTTTCCCTTTTTCCCTCAAAACATTCAAACCACTCGGAACCATCAGAGCTTTACTCCTTTGAAATTCCTATTTCATTTAAGTGAAGTTCACTAAGTTGTTAATTCTTTGAAGGGAAGGATGACGACCTGGCCTTCTTTTGTGTCTCTGTCTGTCATAATGTGGGATCACAGGAGTCAATAACTTCCGATGAACAATGTTTGCTGTGTGCTAGCAAGCAAGCATCATGATAACCAGAACTGCAGCCCTCGTGAAATGCCTCATTTACCTTTCCCCATCAGTATAATTTACAGACTCCTCGATGTTACTTGAAGTTGACACATCTGCTCCTATCTGTTGACTTGTAGATTTTAATCGTTCAATCTCATTTTTCAGTTCTTCACATTGCGAACGGATTTGTGATTTTTCCATTTCCAGTAATTCAACCTGACAAAAAATTAATTTTATAAATAAAATTTTAAAATGTTAATGTCAAAGTACAAATTTAAGCTAAAAAATAAAGGAAGCCCTGCTTGACAAAAATTATCATAAAAAAATTAAGACATCTACCTCCCCCCCAAAACAAAACACACACCAAAAACACTATCTTTCTATAAATAAAGCTTCCTTTTGTTTAGTTTCACTTCTCTATCTTTTTACATTAAGAGAATAAAAAAATGTTAATTAAACCTTAACAAAAAACAAATGGGACCTAACACTGAAAAACCAAGATAAAAATGCCTATTTATACATATGACTGATACACTTGGGGCACACCTGAAACTAATACAACAGTGTAAATCAACTACATTCCAATAAAATTAAAATTAAAAAAGATTAAAATGCCTAAATAAAAAAAAAAGCCTTAATTATGTTGTCATAGTGACTTTCACTTCTTGCACACTCACCAGCTATAACAGAAAGTTCATATTTATTTTTATATGGTTTGTCATCTAGCTCCTGAGCCAATACATCAAGAGAAATATTTAAACGAGCAGTTACGTCAGCAGTATTTCCAGGAAGAAGGGGCAGTTTGGTATAGTACCATTATGTCATTTCCAAACTCCCCATTTTTTGCGTGTGTTTTTAGGGCCGCATCTGCAACATGCGAAAGTTCCCAGGCTAGGAGTCGAACTGGTGCTGCAGCTGCTGGCCTGTGCCACAGCCACAGAAACGCCAGATCTGAGCCTCATCTGTGACCTACACCACAGCTCACGGCAACGCCAGATCCTTAACTCACTGAGCGAGGCCAGGGATGGAACCTGAGTCCTCATGAGTACTAGTTAGATTCATTTCCCCTGAGCCACGATGAAAACTCCTCCACATTCCTTTTAGCAGAGAAAGTCTCCATTCAAACACCACATAAATATAAGACATTTTTTAAAAGGAGCTACTCAAATTTGAATTGATGGTGCCTTCTTCCTCAGTAAAAGAACTCCCAAGTAAAGTCTATATTCCCAAGGTATCCTTTGGCCAGGTGACTAAGTTGTAACAAATGGCAGGTAAGCAGCTTTCAGGAACTGCCACCCTTTCTTTCCTGCTATGGTATGTGGACAGATATGCTGGCTAGACCTCAAGAGCCATCTCAGACCACAACTGCAGGTTGAGAAGCAAACAACAATGTAGAAGAAGCCCGGGTCTCTGATGACTATGCAGCTGCTACTGTTATTTGAGGCTTTATGTCACCTGCAAAAGAAACTAATGGTACCTAACATAGGGTATGTCTATAAAATGAGGTATCATCATCTACCTTGTATAGTTATTTATCAGACCTGGTCCTCATCCATTAAATTCCAGCAATGCCCATCTTCTCAGGACATTTTAAGAACCAAAGCTGCCCTGTACATTTCCACATGCCCCCAGGAGGACCAGTCCCAGTTGAGAACCAGTAGATAAGCAGTTAACACCTTGAAATACTGTTAAGTGATTTATTCCAATCCAGCAACTAACAGTTAAGGTTTAGAGGCCCCTGGACTCCCACGACTCTCATTATGCTGAATGATATAACTCACCTCACTTTTATACTGGTCCCTCTCAATACTGCATTTGTCCAGCTGTCTAAATACATCATCAAGCTGCACAACCATTTCGTCCATTTCACTTCTACTCTCACCACTGGAACACTGACTGCATTCAGCCTTTACATGTTTCAAAGCACTACACTGTTTTTTCAGCCTTTCTATTTCTTCCAAAGCTTGCTGATACTGAGATACTATATGGTCTGGGCTTTCAGATTTGCCATTAACACTTTCAAGTAAAAATACAGCATCAGTTTCAGTAGACTGATGGCAAATCTCCTTCTTCACACATTTGTCATTCATTTCCAATATCCTCTGCTGTAACACTTTGATTTGCTCAGTAAACATATGACACTGTCTTTTATAATTTTCTTTTTCTTGGGTGACGAGAAGCAGCTCATTTCTCAGTTCATTAAACTGGCAACCAGCATCACCAGCAGATTTATCAAAAGTTTCCTGGGTTTCATGTGTCTTTCCTTCAGCTTCCACACAGGATGGTAGCATAGCTGTGTCATTTCTTACATCTATTTCATCTTCCACAGTTTCTTCCTTTTTAACGACTAAACTTGGTACTTCAGTCTGGGTGGCTGCAGTAGTTCCCTGATCGCACCTGGATGAGGAGGTGCCTGCAGAACTAGTCTGGCCACAAGGTTCATTATCACCCACAGGCTCCACCTGAACACCACTTTGTTCCATGTGACTCTGTTGCAATTTCACTTCAATATCATCATCTACTGCAGGCTTGGGAGTACTGTTTTCCTCTAAGATGATGACATCTTCATCATCATCTTTATAAGGAGAATTTTCAAATACTTGATTATTTAATCTCCGATTCTTTGCATTCAAAATTGAGGAACGAGTAGAGAGTCTCCTTTTCAGGCTGAAAAAAATTTTATATATAAAGTTTAAGATTATAAAATGTAGATATGGACAAAATAGATGACCTTGAAGTCATCTATTTTGAAATTCTAAGAAATGCCTATGCTCATTTTTAAAAAAATGATGTAATACACAGTACTACCCAATGATTTAATGACGTAGAGATTATTTTCTCCTTTTACAGATGAGGAAACAAACTACTGAGACCTCTTTCAAGTACCAGAATTTATACTGCCAAACATCTCTTCATTTGAGTCCTCTGGCATTTCAATGTAACGTCTCCAAACAGAATGCCCACCAGCCACCCCAGGGCTGCTCTTTGAATCTCAGGGCTCGGCAAATGGCATTACTATTCTCATTTGCCCATCACAATTTTTATCAACATTCAGTGATAAACATGAGCCACAAAGCAAACCAGCATGCCTATCACTCATGGAAAACACCTTCCCCTGCATTAAAAATTGTCTCATTTTCTTCATCTGCTTAGTTTTCTGTGAATTTATCACTAATTGATAACTTTTTGCCCCACTTGGGTATTTGTATTGGTTTGCTATTTGGGCCTTATGTGTTAAGACCTCATTACTCAAGAAAAATCCCCCCCCCCTTTTGTCTTTTTTGCCTTTTCTAAGGCCACACCCGTGGCATATGGAGGTTCCCAGGCTAGGGGTCCAATTGGAGCTGTAGCCACCGGCCTACGCCAGAGCCACAGCAACACGGGATCTGAGCCGAGCCGTGTCTTCGACCTACACCACAGCTCACAGCAACACCGGATCCTTAACCCACTGAGCAAGCCTAGGGATCGAATCCAAAACCTCATGGTTCCCAGCTGGATTCATTAACCACTGCGCCACGACGGGAACTCCAAATTCCCCACTTTTGTGGGCTTATTCTCTCCTATGGAGAGGCATGATATCCAATAAAATCTTGAGAAAGGGTACACATGACACAAAAAATGTGAAATTTTGCATGGTGAAAATATCTTTATTCGCCTCTCAAGTTCATTGCTGGTTTGATTTTCATATGTACTCCCAGGTTGGAAATTAAATTACTGTCTCAAAACTTTAAAATTCCATTGTTATCTACCATTCACTGTTTCTGACATTCTGATTCCTGATCTTTCGATCTTCTGCACATAGCCTGTGTTTTTGCTCTCTGAAAAAAAAAAATCTCCCCAGGTGCTGTAAAATTTCATGATGATGTTTCTTATCTTTTTCCAGTCATTATGCTGTGTATTTAGTGGAAATTAAGTCTGTCTTACATTTTTTCCTCCCCTTTGTTCTTCCCATTCTGACATTTGGCCCTCCAGTAGGTTGTCTCTTCTTTTCTCTATCTTCCGCCGGTTTAGCTTTCCACTCTAAGAGACTGATTTGTACACCTGCCCACCTCCCAAGAAATTTCATGTAGTTTCTTCTACTCCCTTTGTTTCAGGCTTGTACATCTAGGAGTCCTTGGCTATGGTTATATTTCAGACTAAAAGCAGTGAGGTCTGGGTGTGTGATCCCAAGGGTGCTTAAGCTGTCACCACTACCTAGGGCTTTTCTCTTGGGAGCCCAATGAGGGAAGGAAGGGAGGAGGGTTTCTTGCCATTCAGTATTCAAACTTTCCCTTACTCCTTCTTGTTTTTTGTTTTGTTTTTTTTGTCTTGTGTCCTTTTAGGGCCGCACCCAAGGCATATGGAGGTTCCCAGGCTAGGGGTCTAATCAGAACTGTAGCCGCCGGCCTATGCCAAAGCCACAGCCATGCTGGATCTAAGCCGATCCGAGCTGTGTCTGCAACCTACACCACGGCTCACGACAATGCTGGACCCTCAACCTACTGAGCGAGGCCAGGGATCAAACCCACCTCCTCATGGTTCCTAGTTATATTTGTTTCCACTGTGCCACGACGGGAACTCCACTTACTCCTTTTATTTCCAACACTGGCTCACCCACATCCCCAGCAATAAAAACTCCTTCAGAAAGTAAACTCCCTACCTTTGACAGAGAAGGAGAAACAGCACTGCCAGACTTTGCAGGTTGGGAAGAGGCCAGGGATCAAACCCGCAACCTCATGGTTCCTAATCGGATTTGTTAACCACTGAGCCATGACAGGAACTCCTGTTTTGCTTTTTAGGGCCCCACCCTCGGTATATGGAAGTTCCAGGCTAGGGGTTGAATAGGAGCTGCAGCTGCCACCCTATACCATAGGCACAGCAACATGGGATCTGAGCTGAGTCTGCGACCTACACCGCAGCTCAAAGCAATGCTAGATCCTTAACCCACTGATCAAGGCCAGGGACTGAACCTGAAACCTCATGGATATTAGAGTCATTTCCACTATGCCACAATAGGAACTCCCACCCACTTGTCTTTCTTAAGACTTAGTTTAGGTATCCCTTTCCACAGACTTTGTTTCTATGAATTTGAGAATATAGGCTTTAAAAATTAATGAAGTATCTCTATTCTCCCACTTTGATGACAGTCACTTCCAAAAGTCTTTCTGTAAACGTTACAGATTTTACTTTTCCTTACTTTGTCTGGAACCATCTTTATGAAGAAAAGCCAAGAATATTATAGAAACTAAAAAAAAAAAAAAAAAAAAAAAAATCACACATTCTCAATTAAGTAGCAATCCTGCCACAAAATAAGACCTCAAAATGTAGGCTATAAATAGCAAGCTATTTCAAAATATGCTCTCCTTGATGTATATATGCATAAAGGCAGGTATTTCTTTTCTGAATTTTCAAAAATCAAACTTCTGAGAATTTGATGAAGGCTACAAAATCTCTCAGAGCACCTGGCCCCACTATTTCAGAGAATCTTCTTTCGACAAACAAATATCAGATGGAGTCAGTCCAAAAGTACTAGTTCACTGACAGCATGCTCTTTTTCCTTCACTTGCATTCATTCTATTCCCTTTAATGGGCCGCCTGTGCAAAGTACTGCTTTTAGAATTTCAGGAACCAGCCTAAATAGCACCGAATCATAAAGCCTTCCCTCAGCATTCTGGTCAAGAGAGCTAACTGTCCAATTCAGGTATCACTCATACACCTTCCTTTTGTTTTCTTCTCCACCCACCAATCCAAAGTCCATGATAGCATGGCTATGCTAAGAACTTATGGGTCACACTTGACATCAGAGTGCTGCACTGCTAATAACTGCTCCTGTTGTTCTTGACTTAAATACTGATAACCTTAAAAGCAGGAATTTTCATCCTATACAGAATTTTAAAGCGATGACAATTTCAACAACTTTCACAATAAAAATAGTATTCTTTTAACTGATTTAAACAGGTAACATAAGTGCGGTGGGGATAAGTTTAGACAATAAAAGCAAAGTAACTTGTCCTTAAGACTTTTCATATGCACATAAACATTCTTTTAGAGGTGCATAAAGGTGTCAAGTAAAGGCTGTTTAATATTCATTCCCCAAATGGAAAAACACATTTTAGCCACTGACCTGTTACTCTCAGGTTCAGACTGGGGTGAACCTCGATGATTATTTATAAGTCTCATCGTGTAAGTATTTGCTGCTTCTGAAAGATGTCCTCTTGGAACACTTTCCTTAACGGGAGAAAAACTTTGACTCGAGACAGGGGTTGTTGGAAAAAAGAGTTCGGTAGGAATCTGTTGAGGGGGAGAAATACTGATCTTAAAGGAAATCTTTAAAGGTGTCACGTTCTAAACACAAGATTTTCTCTCCCCATCCCCCTAGGCCAGAAGGCACTGAGAACTATCCTAAGCATGCAAACTCCTCATGCTCCACCAGAGGGTGACAAACACAGGCAGAGAGCCAAAGCCAGGCTGAAAATGAGCTGAAGAATGGCTTTACATTTTTAAAGGGATGAACAAAACAGCAAAACAAAGAAAGACTATGCCACAGAGACTGTACATGGTCACAAAGCCTAAAATATTTACTCTGACCTTTTACAAAAAGTTTTGCTGATTCAGACGATATAATGAACTTACAGAGACATAATAAAAACCTATTTCCCTAACAGAAACTGAAGATAGTCATAAAAACACTGCCTTTAAAACCCAAAGTAAGCCCACTGTTTTCTCCCAGTTCCATTCTGATTCTTAAACTCTCAGCTTTTCCTTAAGAAAACATTCCAGGAGTTCCCATTGTGGCTCAGTGGTTAGCAAACCCAACTAGCATGCATGAGGGCACAGGTTCGATCCCTGGCCTTGCTCAGTGGGTCAAGGATCCAGTGTTGCTGTGAGCTGTGGTGTAGGTCACAGACACGGCTCAGATCCTTTGTTGCTCTGGCTGTGGTGTAGGCTGGTGGCTGCAGCTCCAATTCGACCCCTAGCCTGGGAACTTCCATGTTTCAGAAGCAGCTCTAAAAAGACAAAAAAAAAAAGAAAGAAAGAAAACATTCCAATGTAGTGATAAGCACACGTACACAACTGCGGCAAACCATAACTTCTTACACAAGAAGTACAACTCCCTACTCATATACTCAGAAAAAGCTCCTTAATACCATTAAGTATTAAGAAATAGGGAGTTACCATCGTGCTCACTGGGTAATGAATCTGACTAGGAACCATGAGGTTGTGGGTTTGATCCCTGGCCTTGCTCAGTGGGTTAAGGATCTGGTGTTGCTGTGAGCTGTGGTGTAGGTCGCAGATGTGGCTCGGATCCGGCATTGCTGTGGCTGTGGCGTAGACCAGTGGCTACAGCGCTGATTCGACCTCTAGCCTGGGAAACTCCGTATGCCGAGGGAGCGGCCCAAGAAATGGCAAAAAAGACAAAAAAAAAAAAAAATACAGGGATATGGGATTAAGAGATAAAAACTACTATGTATAAAATAGATAAGCAAAGGATATACTGTAGAGCAGAAAATAATAGCCATTATTTTATAATTACTTTACTGGAGTATAATCTATAAAAATTTTTTTTTTCGTCTTTTTTGCCTTTTCTAGGGCAGCTCCCGTGGCATATGGAGGTTCCCAGGCTAGGGGTCTAATCAGAGCTGTAGACGCCAACCCACGCCAGAGCCACAGCAACTCGGGATCTGAGCTGTCTGTGACCTACACCACAGCTCACAGCAAAGCCAGATCCTTAACCCACTGAGCAAGGCCAGGGATCAAACCCGCAACCTCATGGTTCCTAGTTGGATTTGTTAACCACTGAGCCACGATGGGAATGCCTATAAAAATTCTGAATCACTATGTTGGACACCTAAAACTAATATTGTGAATCAACTATACTTCAATTAAAAAGAAAGAGAAATAAAGACAGAGGGAGGGAGGAGGGAGGAAGGGTGGGTGGGAACATGGTAGCTTTGGTCCACATCAGTACTAGAATGTGGTTCCCTGGGTGTTTCTATGAATTTTTCCTTGACTGCTTACCTAACAGTAAGATTTTTAAAAGACTCTCTGCCTGTCCTCAGATGATGCCCAACTTAATAATAAAATCAAACAGCTTGAGTGAAGTTGCTGAGTTAGGAAGTCAGGCTTGGGAAAGAGTAAGAAGGGGTAAGAAAGGAGAATGTGAATTAAATGAACAAGATTGCTTCAATTTGTTATGAAACTCCTAAGGTTAAAATTGAGCATTTATTAATCATAATCCAATACAAGACACGGCTATAAAATGGAAGATTTAATTACCCGAGGGATTGTTTCTGATAGTTTGGTCCTGGATTTTTCCTTGTCTCTTAAAAAAAAAAAACAAAAAAAAACAGAAAAAGAATAATGAACATATTTAAATTTACCTCATTATTATTTTTCAATTCTGTTTTCAAATGACATTCCTGCATTTCACCAAGTCACTCAGATATGTACACTGAACTTTGCTTCAATTTCATTATAATCAGTGCAAAGTCCTTAGGCAAGTAAATACCTTCCGGGGTATTATCTCCCACTTAGTCTGCCTCAAGCTTTCCACACCCACTGGCATTATTCTCAGACTTTGAAGGCAAGTATCACACAGGCTTGTGACCAGTCTCTTCCTTTTTAGGGCCCCACCTACAGCATACGGAGGTTCCCAGGCTAGGGGTCTAATCAGAGCTGCAGCTGTCAGCTTACACCACAGCCACAGCAATGCCAGATCCAAGCTTCGTCTGCAACTGACAGCGCAGCTTGTGGCAACACTGGATCCTTAACCCACTTAGTGGGGCCAGGGATGGAACCCACATCCTCATAGATTCTAGTCGGGTTCATGCTGCTGAGCCACAATGAGAAATTTTTTTTTTTTTTGGTCTTTTTGCAATTTCTTGGGCCGCTCTCGCGGCATATGGAGGTTCTCAGGCTAGGGGTCCAATCGGAGCTGTAGCCACTGGCCTACACCAGAGCCACAGCAACTTGGGATCTGAGCTGCACCTGCAACCTACACCACAGCTCATGGCAACGTCGGATCCTTAACCCACTGAGCAAGGGCAAGGATCAAACCTGCAACCTCATGGTTCCTAGTCGGATTTGTTAACCACTGTGCCGCGACAGGAACTCCTCCCTGTTTTTTTTTTAAACTTCCAATCCTGCTACTGGATTTACTTCCAAGAAAAGTGCATTATAAGTCAAAACCACCCAGAAGACCTTTGTGAACTTGGCCTTCGTGTGGAGGACACAAACGCCTATCATTCACCGTGGGTCACCATCATTACCCAGCTTCCTTCCTATTTTGCCCATTCACAGACTGACTCTAGTTAAGCTGAACAAAGCATCATTCCCTACCCAACAAATCTTACCCCTCCTTCAAGGCGTAGTAAAAAACATCCTTCGTGAACGTCCCTGACCCATTTTCCCATCCCCAGTCAGAAGTAATTCCTCCTTCTGGCTTCCTAACAGGCCTAGATCACGCCTTGTATGGGAGTTGATAACTTCAAATTGGTAATACACACCTCTCACTTTCCCCTGTTGGACTATGAGCTCACAAAAGGCAGTGTTCACTGATGCTTCATCAGTGTGTACTCCAAAAAGACAAAACTATTTTGTACATAGGATAGCAATAAACAGGTGAAGAAAAAAAAAACAAAAACCCAGGTACCCACAGTATAAATTTTAAAAAGCACTTCATGTTACGTGTTGCACCTCATAACTTTTTTTGAGTTATAATTTTTTGGGGGGTTATAATCTTTTCAGCTATACCATCTTTATCTTAGAGAAGCATCAACTAATGCTGTAGACACACCACTGCTGACCATTTGGGTATTATTTTCCCACCACACATGAAGACAACACTCACTTCTTTTTGTAGGTTTTTTCATAAGTGGGATGCACCAAATCTTCATCTTCGGGTTCTTCTGGAACATCACAATTTCTAGTCAGAAAAATCACATGGGAGCAACACGTCACCAGCGCCTATTCATACATCCTGAATAGTACTTTCTGCCTTTCCAAAAAGGGTACTACCAACTATATGGTACCTGAACTGTGGGTCAGGGTTATTGGAGCAATACCATTTTTCTGGAAGTTGATCTATTCCATCTGGTAGTTTTCGCCACTTTAGACAGGAATCACATTGAACCCAGTTCTGATCAGGACGTTTCCTGTAACAAAGTAACAACTAAATATTAGCCTGGCACTCATTATACTCTCTGTATCATTGCTAACACAAAATGCCCTTATTATTTAATTCTAATCTTGAAAATTCTGTAACATAACCACTTTTGTTGGACAGTGAGTTCAATTTTTAAAATTAACAATTTCGGGAGTTCCTGTTGTGGAAATGAATCTGACTAGTATCCATGAGGACACAGGTTCAATCCCTTGCCTTGGTCAGAGGGTTAAGTATCCGGTGTTGCTGAAAGCTATGGTGTAGGTCGCAGATGCAGCTTGGATCCTGAGTTGCTGTGGGGCTACGGTGTAAGCCGGAAGCTATAGCTCCCACTCGACCCCTAGCCTGGGAACCTCCATATGGCATAGGTGTGACCCTAAAAAACAGAAAGAAAAAAAAATCAACAATTTAAGTTACCTTTGAATGTTAAAGGTGACAGGCCAATTTAAAGGCAACTTAGATGTCTTGTACAATAGCAAACTAGTAAATATTTTATAATAAAAACTTAAGAAAATATTACAAATGCCTTGCTCTGAAATTTATATCTTAGCATCTGCCGTGTGAAACCTAATACATTTATTAGCACAATAAACCACTCAAGTACAGAAAATAGGTAAGTTGTATAATTTAAGCAATTTTTGTAACTGCATTAAAATTTTAACCTCTACAATAGCATTATCTTTGAATAATTTAAATTTGATATTCTTTTAGTTTATTAAGAAAAAGGTTTTCATATTTTTATTATTTGAAAATTATAATCATCCTGCAAAGAACTGTTGCAGACTCATTTAATATATAAAGACTCTGACTTTTAAAATCTAGTTTTAAAAAATGCAAACATAAAAGATATTTGTACAATCTCCAACAATCCAGAAGTGTGGTTTTTTTTTGTTTTTTTGGGAGTTTTTTTGCTTCTTAGGGCCAAACCTGCAGCATATGGAAGTTTCCAAGCTAGGAGTCGAATAAGAGCTGTAGCCACCAGCTACACCAATGCCGGATCCTTAACCCATTGACCAGGGCCAGGGATCAACCCTCATGGATACTAGTTGGGTTCTTTACTGCTGAGCCAGAAGAAGAACTCTCACAAGTTTATAAAGCAAACATAAACCCCTTGTTCAGGAGGTTATCATTGTTAACTTTTTAAATCCTGGCAGAAATGTTCCATGCTTATAGAAGTATACATGTGTTAATGGACACTTAAGTGTTTTTACTGAGTGTTTGTCAGGCATCCTATCTTTTTGTTTTGGCCACACCTGTGGCAGCATCAGACCCGACCTGCTGCAGTGACAACACTGGATCCTCAACCCACTGGGCCACAAAGGAACACTCTCATCTTTCAAGGGCTACTGCTGTCTCTCCCCCGCCCCCGAACTTTTTTTTTTTTTTTTTTTTCCTTTTTCCCAGGTTAGGGGTTGAATCGGAGCTACAGCTGCCGGCCACTGCCACTGCCACAGCCACGCCAGATCCTGTCAGATTCATTGCCACTGCGCCAGGACGAGAACTCCTGCTGTTCTCCTTTTACAAATGATAAAGATGTCAAGTAACATGTTCAATATCACAGAGCTATTTAAAATATAAACTCAAACCTGGCTTTAGACTCTCGATTCTAACTACTATACAGGACCAGAGTTTTTCAAACCATGAGACGCAAACCCTTAGTGGATCATGAAATCAATTTGACGGGTTAAAGATTAGCATTTTTATTTATTTTTTTATTTTTTGGCCACACCCATGACATATACAAGTTCACAGGCCAGGGATCGATCTAAACCGCAGCTGCAACCTATGCCACAGCTGTGGCAATACCAGATCCTTAACCCACTGGGCCAGTCGGGGGATCAAACCCACACTACCACAGAGACAATGCTGGATCCTTAGCCCGCTACATCACAGCATTTTTAAAGCATCACTGCATTTCTAAGACTAGCATTTCTAAAATAAAATAAATGCTATCAACATTCAAAATATGGGTAAATACTACTTCATGAATCTTTTGTGTATATGTATAAATGCATATACTTAATCAGCATGCTGATTCGAGTTTTATTTCTTACTATGAGCTTGATTCAAAAGCTCACAAACACTGTACAATCACCATACCCTCCAATACCACATCTTGATATTATAGTCAGTTATTTTTTTTTAATGTACTTACTCTATCTCTTCGACTGGCAAATTTAGAGGATATTCTGCATTTTTCTTCACCTTCATTTCATTCCAGTAATCATTGAGCTTATCTCCTAGTGCTGTTACTGTAAGCCTTAAAAAAAGTAATAAAAAAACAAAATGGACCCAATTAAACTTAAAAGCTTTTGCATAGCAAAGGAAACAAATGAAAAAACAACCTATGAACTAGGAGAAAACCTTTACAAATGATGCAACCGACAGGGCCTTAATTTCTAAATTATACAAGCAGTTCATACAACTCAATAACAAAAAGAAAACAAACAACTCAGTTGAGAATGAGGAAACCTAAATAGATATTTCTCCAAAGATATACACAGATGGCCAACAGGCACATGAAAAGATGCTCAACATCATTAATTATTAGAGAAATGCAAATCAAAACTATGACATAAAAAAAAAAAAAAAAAAAAACTGGAGTTCCTGTCATGGCTCAGAGGAAACGCAACTGACTACATCCATGAGGATGCAGGTTCGATCCCTGGCCTTGCTCAATGGGTTAAGGATCCGATGTTGCTGTGACCTGTAGTATAGGTCGCAGATGCAGCTTGGATCTGGTGTCACTGTGGCTGTGGTGTAAGCTGGCAGCTACAGCTCCAATTCGAGAGCCTCCATATGCTGCAGGTGTGGCCCTAAAAAAAAATAAAAAATAAAAACTACGATGAAGTATCACTTCATCCCAGTCAGAATGGCCATTATCAGAAAGTCTACAAAGAACATGCTAGAGAGGATGTGGAGAAAAGGGAGCCCTCCTACACTATTGGTGGAAATGTAAACTGGTGCAGCCGCTATGGAAAACAGGATGGAGGCTCCTTAAAAAACTAAAAACACAAAGTTCTCATGTGGTGCAGCAGGTTAAGAATCCAGCACTGTGGGAGTTGTGGTACAGGTCATAAACCTTCTTTCTTATAATGTATTCACAGGTTCACTACCAAAATTATGTGGTCTCTTAAAATCTTTAGCCATTGTATAAGACGAGTGCCACCACTTCCTTAAATGTTTGAATTTATGAGGTGGGAAATTTTTAAAAATTTGAATAAAGTTGAAAGTAATGTGCCCGTATCATGTAAAACGGTAAAAATTTGTTCATGCTATTCCTGTGATGTTTTCTTTCTTTAGATCCTATAGTAATGTCCTTTTCATTTCTGATATTGATTATTGCTTTTTCCTTTTTTTCCTAGTCTTGCCAGATGCTTACAGGCTAGATTTATCTTATCTGATTATCAATTTATTGTCTTCCAGAACCAAATGCAGTCTTCTTTGTTAGTTCTGTGCTACCTAAGCCTGATCCTTTGTCAACCTGAGGAATGTTACATTGGGCTTACATGATACTGAACCTACCAGGTGAGAGCAGGAAGACACAGGTCCTGCAGGTACTCTGTTCTTTGGCTGGAGCCCACTGGCCTCCCCGAGGAGCTCCAGCTGTGCTCTCAGGCCATGCTTTTCCCTCCATGAGTCTGCTGCTGACTCCAGCAGCCTGGGACCTCCAGCAGCAGAAACCAGTTCCAACATGTTTGCACCCTTGCACCCTTAGGCAAAAATAGGTCTCTACAGAGCAGCTCCAGCCCAAGCCTGCCCACACCCACACCCTCTGACAACAGCAGGCCACTTCTACAGACCCAAAGTGGCTAGGCCTCCTGGCAAGTTTCTTGCCATGGCAGTTAGCTTAGTCCTGCCTGTCACAACCTTTACAAAGAGATCTGAATCTCTGACTTCAGGGACCAGGGACCTTCTTCTAACTGTTTTATTGTCTACTCTCTTTTTTTCCTTGGCTGCACCCATGGCATATTGAAGTTCCTGGGCCAGGGACTGAATCCAAGCTGCAGCTGCAACCTATGCCACAGCTGTGACAACACCGGATCCTTAACCTGCTACACCATAGTGGGAACTTCCTGTCTACACTTTTTCAGCCTAGAGGTAACGGCTTCTCTTTTGTGTCTGCTAGTTCTGGACATCTACTGTCCTCTTCTACCTGAGTAATCACCTTTTACTATTCTAGTTAATAATTTCCTGTTCAAGCAGACATAGCTTCTGCCTCAAGACTATAGTCTGAATTATATATTTATTGATTTTTTTGTCTTTCCTAATTTGCTAATTTTGCTCCTTATTATTTCCCTCCTTCTACTTTATTTGAAATAAACATATAGCACTTATTTTTTTCTCCTCCCCCCCCATTTTTTCCATTATGGCCATGCTAACAACATGCAGAAGTACCCAAGCCAGCGATCAAGCCCCTGCCACAGCAGCGACCCAAGCTGCCACAGTGACAATGCTGGATCCTTAACCCGATCCACCACAACAGAACCCTTAACTTTGTCTTTATCACAAATATTTATACGAAGTTTGCATTCTACTTTGTAGTGTATGTTCATTAGGACAACTGCTTATGCTTTCCTAAATTTACAAGTAAAATTGATGGTCGTACTTATTTTCTGGCTTCTAATGACTCTAAACATGTTTCTATTTGTGATGGAGTGGAATACAGTTCCTAGAATGGAAGATGATTATGTGTTTTCTATGCAAGCCTCCCACAAAATAGAAATTCAGCTTAGAAAAAGTTATGAAAGTGTTTCCAAAATAAATTATAAAAAGTCATTAATTTAAATAGACAACATACCTGTATTCATTAGTATAATCGAAATCTTGCTTATTATGAGTTGGCTTTAGGAAATAACAGTCTATAATTCCCACTACTCCAACACCCATATTGTTTGCCTGAAAAATAAAATAAAATTGGTATTTTAAACGTAAGACATGATGCTTAAAACAATTATTTCTTGGCGTTCCCGTCATGGCTCAGTAGTTAACGAATCCGACTAGTATCCATGAGGATGTGGGTTTGATCCCTGGTCTTGCTCAGTGGGTTAAGGATCCTGTGTTGCCGTGAGCTATGGTGTAGGTCACAGACGTTGCTCCGATCTGGCAGTGCTGTGCCTGTGGCATAGGCTGGCAGCTATAGCTGTGATTCAGCCTAGCCTGAGAACTTCCATGTGCCACAGGTGCAACCCTAAAAAGACAGACAAAACAAAACAAAGCAAGCTCTTGCCAGACTTTACAACACAGTAAATCAACTCAGTCTCATCTCAATCACCACTTTCTCTAAGAAGCCCTTTCTGATGCTCCAAGAACCAAAAAGAGCTCTGGGGGCATGTGCCATATGTATCCTATCATCTTTTTATGCTGAATATCTAGCATGGCAAATCATATCAAGTACCCAATAAATGTTTACTGAATCCACAGAATGCAAACACTAGGACCAGCGTTAAAAGTTGGTTGTAGGAGTTCCTGTCATGGCTCAGTAGTTAACAAATCCGACTAGGAACCACGCGGTTTCGGGTTCAATCCTTGGCCTTGCTCAGTGGGTTAAGAATCTGGCGTTACCGTGAGCTGTGGTGTAGGTTGCAGATTCGGCTCGGACCCCTTGTTGCCGTGACTCTGGCATAGGCCAGTGGCTACGGCTCTGATTAGACCCCTAGCCTGAGAACCTCCATATGCTGCGGGAGCGGCCCTAGAAAAGGCAAAAAGACAAAAAAAAAAAAAAGTTGGAAAGTTGGTTGTAAAAGCTTACTGTTTACAAGGTAAAACTTAACCAGAAATTATATATAAAACAAATTTAACTAGGTTGGAAAAATGGATTTTGTATCTTAAGTCAAATTCATTAAAAAAAATTTATATTTTGTAGTAGACACATTATTTCTTTTGAACCCCAAAGCATTTGAGAAATAAGGCATATTACCAAAAAGGCATTTCCAATTATCACTGAAATTCAGAACTTGAATTATAGAATATTTCTGGCAAAAATTACTATTCTAATTATAAATGAAAATTAGCATTTTAAATTAAAGTTACAGATACCTCATCTGGTTGTCAGATTTCTGAATTTAGTTTTTGACTTAATTAGTGGCTATAAAGAAGAGCCCAATAAAGCTCTCTTAAGTTGACTCACAATATTGTATTAGTTTCAGATGTATAACACAGTGATTCAGTATTTTAATAGATCGTACTCCATTTAGTTACTATAAAATAGACTATATTCCCTGTGCTGTACAATATTATCCCTTTAAGCTTATTTATTTTATACATAGCAGTTTGTACCCTTTAATCCCCTACCCCACTATCTTCACCCTCACCCCATCCCTACTGGTAACCACTAGTTTGTTCTCTGTATCTGTGAGTTTGTTTCTATTGTTCTATTCATTCACTTGTCTTATTTTTTAGATTTTACACAGGCAATAACATATAGTATTGTTCATTTTCTGTCTCACATATTTCACTAAGCATAATACCCTCCAGGTCATTCCATGTTGTTACAAATGGCAAAATTTCATTCTTTTTAATGGCTGAGTAGTATTCTTGTGTGTGTGTGTGTGTGTGTGTGTGTGTGTGTACACATATTCCACATCATCTTTATCTATTCGTGTACTGATGGACACTTAGATTGCTTCCATATCTTGGTTATTGTAAACAATACTGCTATGAACATTGGGGATACATGTATCTTTTCAAATTAGTGTTTTTGTTTTCTTTGGATATGTACCCAGGAGTGGAATTACTGGATCATATGGTAGTTCTATTTATTTAGTCTTGCAAAAATGCTACAGGATCTGGGCTTACGTCATATAAAATGTGTAAAACAGAGTTACAATCCCTGATGATAATATTCAAGATAAACCCACATTATTATACTATATACAGCATATATCATTCCACAAAGAATTTAGAATGAAATGAAATGAATAGAAAATGAAAACTGGGAGTTCCCGTCGTGGCGCAGTGGTTAACGAATCCGACTAGGAACCATGAGGTTGCGGGTTTGGTCCCTGCCCTTGCTCAGTGGGTTAACGATCCGGCGTTGCCGTGAGCTGTGGTGTAGGTTGCAGACGCGGCTCGGATCCAGTGTTGCTGTGGCTCTGGCATAGGCCGGTTGCTACAGCTCCGATTTGACCCCTAGCCTGGGAACCTCCATATGCCGCAGGAGCGGCCCAAGAAATAGCAACAACAACAACAAAAGACAAAAAAAAAAAGAAAACTGGGAGTTTCCTGATGGCACAGCAGGTTAAGAACCTGGTATTGTCACCTGGATCACTGCTGTGGCACAGGTTCAATCCCTGGCCCAGGAATTTCCACATGCCGCAGGCGTGACCAAAAAACCCAAAACAAAACAAAGGTGTTCTAAGTTCAACTGCTATTATCGATGTTATTAAAAACACTGGCATTTAAAAGTCATTAGGCAAAAGGTACATTATTTCACATCTGACCCAATACCATGTTATCCTAACTTTTATAAAAGACAGATGTTTTCAGATATAAAGCTTACCCTTAACTGACATCCAACTTTTTCATAAGCTTTGATGAGTCTATTATTGTGATACATCATTATCCCATAATGATCTTTATTTCGGCAGTTGAATCCAAAAGTAATTCTCACTGTTCTATTAGTCTTAAATGTTAAGGAAAATTCTAAACACCACCGCCTCATTCCCTTCAAATCACTCTATGACATTATTTATTGAGTCCAAAGGTGCATAAAAAAGCGCAGAGTTGGAAAGAATCCTAATTTATACCATAATAAAAGGAGAAAGGGGGAAGGCAGATATACTTGATTGATATATATTTCTATACAGCATCATAAAAAGGAAAATAAAGGATACTAAAAATTTGGGTCGATAAATATCACGTTCAATGTAGGCAAGACTCTTTGAAACCAGCTGTGTCTTCACTTTCTGTCCACGCAAGATGATCTGCATTCGTGGCTTTAGGTATAATATACTGCAGTAAGCCTGCAAAGACACACAATATTTGTCCTTTCCAAATATCTACAAATTTGTTCAAACTACTTATGCATATATTTAAAAAAAAGCTACCACCTTGCTTCAATAAAAGACTCATTAACTCTTCATTAAAATACTATAAACTACAAAGATGTATTAGTTAATATTTGAATACTTTTTATTAAAAACAAGCTCCATATAGTGTAGCTGGGCACAGTGAGTTAAGGATCCAGCATTGCTGCCACTGTGGATTCGATTCCTAGCCTTGAATCGTCCATATGCCTTGAGAGCAGCGAAAAAAAAAGACAAAACAAAACAACAGAACAAAACAAAACAGCATGTTTGGCATGAACTCGTTTTAATTATTTTTTAAAAGGACTACATTGGGGAGTTCCCGTTGTGACTCAGTGGTTAACGAACCCAACCAGTACCCAAAAGAACGTGGGTTCAATCCCTGGCCTTGCTCAGTGGGTTAAGGATCCAGCGTTGCTGTAAGCTGTGGTATAGGTTGCAGACATGGCTCCGATCTGGTGTTGCTGCAGCTCCAATTGGACCCCTAGCCTGGGGACCTCTATATGCCGCAAGTGCAGCACTGAAAAGACAAAAAATTTTAAAAAACATTAAAAAATAAAAAGGGGGATTGCCGTCATGGTGCAGCGGAAACAAATCTGACTAGGAACCATGAGGTTGCAGGTTCGATCCCTGGCTTCACTCAGTGGGTTAAGGATCAGGCATTGCCATGAGCTGTGGCGTGGGTTGCAGACTCGGCTCGGATCTGGCGTTGCTGTGGCATAGGCCGACAGCTACAGCTCCGACTGGAACCTGAGCCTGGGAACCTCCATATGCCACAAGTGCAGCCCTAAAAAGACAAAAAGACAAAAAAATAAAATAAAAAATAAAAAGGGCTATATTTTCTGACTCTTCTGTCAAATACATATATTGCTATTTTTATTTTAAAAGCATCAATAAATTTTACTTAGGCAAAAGTAAGCAAAATCTAATATAAACAAAAGGACCACTATAAGCTTGAAAAGGTAAAAAACGATAAACAAGGGACCAAGCGTTAAGCAGAGCAAACAGACTCTTGATATCGAGCTGTAACCATCAGGAGTCATCAAAATGTGTTTTCAGGTCTTAATGCACAGAAGTTTAGGTGCTTTAGAATCGTGACCAAACCCGGCATCCTAAAACATGTTAAATTTTGCTCTCCTGTGCCTGCCTCCAAGCTATCAGAAATTTCTGAAGGAAATGAACTAAATAATTCAAGAAGGATAGATGAAAAGTTCAACACAAAACTAATATTTGAACATTTATCTTACCTTTTTTCCCTGACTCCTGATTTTGAAATTAGTGGTGTTTTGTCATTTATAAAAGTCACTAATGATATTTTAAAACACATTATTTCATGGTATTCTAGGACTACACCATCCGCTCTGGCTGCCTTTGGACACTCTTGAGCAAGATTTTCTTAGCAACTAGGATATATTTCACCAACAATGGGGTATATCAAGGAATAGTAATATCTGCCATTCTAATTGCTAGACTCTCAGAAAAAGTTATGTAGTAAACATGTAAATGTCAAATATAACTTCAGCTTGGGAAAATAATTTTAGCAGGAAAGAGGAAAAGTTAGTATTGTGTCTTATTATAGTGACTAAAAAATTAATGTTCTTATTATCATATCAATGTTGTTACATTGAGATATTAATTCCTTCAATCTTAAAAACATCTCAAAGGTCAAATCTAAGAGACATTTATCACAAAGTTGTATTAAGGCACATTATCTGTAGGCTATATATAGTTTAATGCTTTAGGATATCAATTAGTGTGGATGTGTGTTTTAGAATATTTTAAATTAAAAAAAAAAACACACTCTGAGTTTTGGTGGGTTTGATTGAATTAATCAATATGACCATCACAGGATATACTGATTCTAATATTTCCAATTAAAATAATTAACCCCATAGTAAAAGAACTTTTATAAGTACTGTTAGACCTGGTGACTTTGCAATTAAAAAGCTATTTTCTAAGCAAATAAAACCAGCGTGCACATGACAAATTTAATAAATTGGTTCATGTCTGCAAAGCTTTCACTTAAGAGATTGCTGTCAGCATTTATAAGACAACTGGATAAGCTAATTTCCATTATTTTATGATTTTTTCATTCCCACAAGATCAGTGAATACATACCCTTAGGGAATAGTCACTTTCAGGGGCAATTTGGTCCATTCTTTCCTGCTTCTTGTACCCTTTCTTCCCTGCTGTATCATCTAAATCTTCTGGAATTCTGATGTCATATTTATCCTTATCAAAATCAAACTCTGTTGCACTTTTGTAGCTGAAAAATAATTTTTTAAACTTCACCATAACATAAGCAAGCAAATAACTTTTAGTTAACAAAATACCCACACATGGTGTTCCCATCGTGGCTCAGTGGTTAATGAACCCTACCAGTATCCCTGAAGACAAGGGTTCGATCCCTGGCCTTGCTCAGTGGGTTAAGGATCCAGCATTGCTGTAGGCTGTGGTGCAAGTCACAAAGGTGGCTCGGATCTGGTGTTGCTACGGTTGCTGGCAGCTGTGACTCCGATGTGACCCCTAGCCTGGGAACCTCCATATGCCGTGGGTGCAGCCCTAAAAAGACAAAAGACAACAACAAAAAAATACCTACACGTGGTGGGAGTCATGGTTGGGGGAGGGAGGGAGGGAAGGAAGGAGGCAGGGAGGGAGGAAGGGAGAGGGGGAAAGAGACAGAGAGAAAGAAAAGAAAAATGAAAAGAAAAGAAAAAAAGAAAAGATATCTAGGAAGCTAGAGAAAAACTGTATTCACTCACACATTGCCAGTGGGAACGTCAACTGGTAGAGTCAATATTCTGATAGTTTCTTAAATGAAATTAAACATGCAACTACCATATGATCCAGCAGTAACATTCCTGGGCATTTGTCCTAGAAAAATGATGACCATATTCCCACAAACCTCTATGCACATGTTTTATAGCTTTATTTGTAATAACCAAAAACTGTAAACAATCCACATGTCCTTAACCAGGTGAGTGGCAAACACACTGAGGTGCATCCATACAATGCAATACCACTCAGCAAGATAAAGGAAGCAAACAGACACACAAGAACCTGGATGACTCTTCAGTGAGTGATGCTGAATGAAAAAAGCCAATCCCAAAAGGTTTAACGCTGTATGATTCCAGTTACAGGTTAAAGGTTGCCAAGGATTAAGGAAGGAGTAGGTGTGGATATACAAGGGATCCTTGTGGTGATAAATACCTTGTCTACCAATGTCAGTATCAACAGCATTACTGCACTACAGTGTTCTAAGATGTCGCCACTGGGGGAAACTGGATAAAGGGTACCTGAGAGCTACTATTTCTTACAACTTTACATGTCTACAATTACCTCAACATAAAAAGTTAGGTGTTCCTGCTGCGCACAACAGGATCAGCAGCACCAGGATGCAGGTTCGATCACTGGCTCAGCACAGTGGGTTAAAGGATCTAGCATTGCCACAGGTGCAGCAGAGGTTGCAATTGTGTCTCAAATCTGATCCCTGGCCTAGGAACTCCATATGCATCAGGGCGGCCAAGAAGGGGGAGAAAAAAAGAAAAAATGGAAGGGTGGGTGTGGAGGGTCAGGAAAGGAAGTCAGAAAAGCACAAGAATTAATGTATTTTAGACTTATCACTATTAGAGCTTTATCCCAATGAGTCAACAGATCTTAGATCTTTTCATGTTCATCCTAAATTTTAAAACTCTGCAAAGGATTTTATCCTCACAAAGATTTCACAACACAAAAGTCTCATCTATATTACTTTTCTCAGAGTTCCCATTGTGGCTCAGGGGTAACCAACCCCGTGGCTCAGTGGTAACAAATCCAACTGCAGGGATTGAACCTGTAACCACAAGGACACAGGCTCAATCCCTGGCCTTGCTCAGTGGGTTAAGGATCCGGTGTTGCCATGGTTGTGGCACAGGCCAGGGGCTGCAGCTCCGATTGGACCCCTAGCCTGGGAACTTACATATGTCTCAAGCGCGGCCCTAAAAAGACAAACGTGTGTGTGTGTGTGTGTGTGTGTGTGTATAAATACACACACATATATATTACTTTTCTCAATAGATGCTGAATCCTGCTTAGCTTCACGTAATGAACCAAATGAACAAAGCTTTATCTTACCCAAGTTGGGATTTGTTGGTTGTGCTTTTTTCATTTTTTTCTTTCCTTTTTTTTCTTTTAGTCACACCTACAGCATGTGGAAGTTCCCAGGCCAGGGACTGAACCCATTCCAGCCTGTGCCACAGCTGGGGCAATGCTAGATCCTTAACTGGCTACACCACAAGGGAACACGTTTTTGGTAGTGTTTTTGTTGTTATTTTGTTTTTTGAGGAGAGGTATAATATAACCAAGAGTGAGAACAGAATGCAATGGAGACTGCAGGGCTAGGAAATTTATTTTTAGGAATATGAAATTATCTCACATTGAAGCCAAAGTAGCTTTAATAAAATAACTTTGAAAAAGATGTATCATTAACTACGTCATAAAATGAGGAACTACCAATATATTGCTCTGTGTAACAATGGATGAATGTAATGAAACCATTCCTGCACATGCACTTTACTTCCCAAACGGTTAATAACCAGCTGAGGTCTGTATTTACCTTCTCAGATTCCAAATGATGATCCTTGTCCCCTTCGTACTCATGATAGCATCAAGTTCTGCTAGTAATTTCTGTTCCGTAGAAAACAGAGAATGTTCCAGAATTGCAGCAAGGCTCGCTTTTGATTCTGTTGAATTAATTATCTGCCGTACACCTTAAGTTAAAGACTTAGACCAACAACATATTTTTCACAATTAAAACCTGGAAACCAACTCAACTAACTGAAAAATCATCTCCTAAATTATTTTCTAAGTTTTAAAATGACAGCAGGGGAGCGCTCCTGTGTGGCTAAGCTGGTTAAGTATATGGCGTTGTCACTGACATGCTGCTGGTTGATCCCTAGCCCAGGAACTTCCACATGCTATGGGCATGACCAAAAAAAAAGGGAACACTAATCTTCGGAGTTCCTGCTGTGGTGCAGTGGGGTTGAGGATCCAGCGTTGCCACCGCAACTTCCTATGCTGCAGGTACAGCCGAAATAAAGAAAAATAAATAAACAAAATAAAACGACAGTTTGACTTCAAATGAACAAACACCAAGAAGGATGAAGTATAAAGAAGTATATTATGATTCTTAACTCATTTAATGACTTCCAATATGTGAATGTTTACACAGAAGACATTTTCCTACAGATACCTTGCTTTTCATGGTCGGTGAAAACTTCAAGCCAGATCATAAGTCTTATTAGACCACACAAAAACTGAAATAAAGAGCAGAGCTATGGGAAGCTTAACATAAAATTTAATCACCTTAAGTTAAAAACGTCCACGGCAGAGTTCCCATTGCGGCTCTGCAGTAATGAACCCAACTAGGATCCATGAGCATGCAGGTTTAATCCCTGGCCTCACGCAGTGGGTTAAAGGATCTGGCGTTGCCATGAGCTGTGGGTGTAGATCACAGACACGGATCAGATTTGGCATTGCTATGGCTGTGGCGTATGCGGCAGCAACAGCTCTGATTCAACCCCTAGCCCGGGGCCTTCCATGTGCCGTTGGTTTGCCACCCCCCCCCCCCAAAAAAAGAATGTCCATGGCACAATTCCAAGAGTGAGGAGAAAGGGACAAGCATTTAGCACCAAATGCTGGATAGAGGCAGTGGATAGGAACGAGTGCTAGAATGGAAGATATGATGAAAAAACAAGAATCTGGAGGAGGGCAAAGGGATGGAATAGTTCAGAATACTTCTTGAGAGTTTCCATTTCAAAATCCAAAGGATATGGTCTTTGCTGAATGCCACTATTGGGACAACAACATGTTCTGCTTTTATGACTTCCAAGTAGGTCTGAGACAAGAAGCCCACGCTCATGCTTTCTCCGTTTTTGGTAAAAACGATTGCATCTTTACCCAAACGCATAGAACCTGACTTGAAGCCATTCCCATACAATCCAACTGGGACGTGACCATTCATGGTGACTTTGTCACTGAAGCCAAAGCTAAAAAGAAAAAAACTCTTAATAAATATGTATAATCTTCATTTATTTTAATTCAAAAACTGCGATACCAAGTAAAAAGCCTAAGTTTGAATGCTGCCTCATCCTTCCACCCTAGTTGTATAATCTTGGGCGACTTACTTTTATAATCTGTCTTCACGTGCTTCCCCATCTCTGAAATGATGGAAACCAAATCTGTGTCGTAGGGGCGAGTGAGGATTACGCATACTAAAACAGGAGCTCACTGCCTGGCACATCCTGGCTAAAGGGCTGAATTATAATTTAGGCTCCCGGGACCTTGAGATTTCACCCCATGAAATTTCTTCCTCTAAGTGTAAATGATTCTCTTACTTTCAACAAGCCTGATATACTATGTACTATTATGATAGGTCAACCTACCTTTTTGTGCAGTATGAGGAGTACTTGAGAGACAGTAGAAAGGTTTCTGCTGCCGAATCTTCCCTCTACCCTGCACCTGTACTATGTATCTCAGTTCACATTTCAGGCATGTTTGGCTTCATCCTGACATTCTATTCTGTGACCCTAGAACTCCTGACTTACAACTATGCTACCTCCTCATCCTCTGAATCACTCTAAAACCACTGGTCTGGAGTTCCCGCTGTGGCTCAGGAGTTCCTGTCGTGGCTCAGCAGAAAAGGAATCTGACTAGGATCCATGAGGGACTCAGGTTTGATCCCTGGCCTCACTCGGTGGGTTAAGGATCTGGCTTTGCTATGAGCTGTGGTGTAGGTCGCAGAAGTAGCTCTGATCTGGCGTTGCTGTGGCTGTGGTGTAGGCCCATAGCTGCAGCTCTGATTTGACCCCTAGCCTGGGAACCTCCATATGCCGTGGGTGCGGCCCTAAAATCAATCAATCAATCAATCAATCCACTGGTCCACCTTCCCCAAAGTGTTAAGTTTTACTGGAAATAGTAGTTAAAACTATAAAAAATAAAACTGATGTCAATATGCTACGACTCTAAAAGGAATGGTGGAATTTTAGATAAATGAGACGTGGAGAGGGTGATGAAATGGCAGGAATAGCTTCATAATCTAACAGTGGTAGAAAATGATAGACTACTTAGAGTCTATCAATGATAGACTACTTAGAGATAGACTACTTAGAGCACACTGTGGGTATAGCATTTCATGTTTAAAAAACAAAAACTACAGGCAAGACATATGACACATGAAACAAGTGAATCAAGTAAAAGCAAAGATTTTAAGAATTGCGACACTTTCCCATACCTTAGCATTTTATGTAGCTTGTCTGAAGTCATACCATTCCCATTATCAGTGAAAGTCAGGCATACATGATCATTTATCACTGTTTTGTCAATCCATATCTGTTTGGCATTCACATCAGGATCGTAAGCATTATCTGGGAAACAAAAGTTTTGAGAATTTTGATTCTGCATTTTAAAGAGCAATCAGTTCTGAACAATCCTTTAACAAAGCAACAGAATAATATATTTTAAGGAAATTTTAGAAGCTAAAATGTTAGGAACTTCTAAGACTTGACAACATGAAACTAAACTGTACAATGCTATATAATTCACTGACTATTATGGAATTAACTCCATCCAAAGCCCTCCATTTGTTATACAGAGAGCAAAGGCTGGTACCCACTACACTGAAAAAGTGTAAAGCAAGAACAATCACTGCACTGAAGAAATGACCAAGGCAAGGAATCTTCTCCCCAGAGAGCTAGCCTAGCTATCGTAAAGGAAACTGAGATCTGAGTGTCAACAGCATTACAAGCCGACAAGGAAGGAGATGCACAGATGAAGGTTTACCTTTTACACAGTTCTTCAAATTGTGGCCCTTTTCGGAGTTCCCGTTGTGGTGCAGGGGAAACGAATCCAACTAGTAACCATGAGGTTATATAATCGACCCCTGGCCTCGCTCAGTGGGTTAGGGATCCAGCACTGCCTGGCTGTGGTGCAGGCCAGCATCTGTAGCTCCGATTCGACCCCTAAAGCCTGGGAATTTCCATATGCAGCCTTAAAAAGCAAAAAAAAAAAAAAAAAGGCCCTTTTCAATCTACCAAAACCTTCTGATGGCTAGTACAATTCTCTGATCTCAGTACACCTCCCCATTTTAACACCCATGTGTAGCATACTTGTTTCCCTCAAGTGTAAAGGAACATATCAAAGAAAAGTAAAACAAATTTCAACAGTAGCAGTAATAAAATCAACTTGTGAACTAAGATCTATCTGGATATCCCTAACTGACTAAAAATACTTCTGAGGTGTATTTTGAAGTCTTTGTATAATACAAGTAATGGGTCTCAGGCTGTCCTTCCATAAGCCTACAGTTAAAATCAAACAATCTTTTTCATCAACCACTTTAGCTTCATAAAAAAACTTAAATTATGGAGTTGCCTTCGTGGCTCAGTGGTTAACAAATCCGACTAGGAACCATGAGGTTGCGGGTTCAATCCCTGGCCTTGCTCAGTGGGTTAAAGATCTGGCGTTGCCTTGAGCTGTGGTGTAGGTTGCAGACACGGCTTGGATCCGGCGTTGCTGTGGCTCTGGCGTAGGCTGGCGGCTACAGCTCCGATTAGACCCCTAGCCTGGGAATCTCCATATGCCACGGGAAGCAGCCCTAGAAAAGGCAAAAAGACAAAAAAAAAATTAAAAAAATAAAAATAAATAAATAAAATCTGATACACCATAATTTTGAGGTGCTCTAACCCAAGACTAGAGAAACACTATGCATTTCAATAAAGTTGAGTTACCTCCTCCCGGTTGCCACAGAAAAGAATGATCAGGAATAGCTGCAATGTTACCTCATACACACTTCAGGGTTTACACCTGAACAGCATATATTAGCTGGGAGGCTCTGAAAAATCTAAGTATATCAAAGAAGGGTTCTCGAATTTTCTTTCTTTTTTTCCTACACTTCCAACATAGGGTCCTTCCTTCCTATATGTGTAAAATATATTTAAGAATGCCTAAAAACATAGTTTTCCATTATTATTTGTTTCTCAAACATGCTTAAATTTTAAAACTCATTTGCATGAATTTTACCAAGAAAAAAAAAATCATGATCCATAATGCAAATCTGATCACAAACTTACCTCTTTTCTCCTGTTCATTACAACATTTTTTTGGGGGGGGTCTTTTTGTATTTTGAGGGCTGCACCCATGGCATATGGAGGTTCCCAGGAGGGGTCTAATCGGAGATGTAGCATCCGGCCTACACCACAGCCATAGCAACATAGGATCCCAGCCATGTCTGCAACCTACACCACAGCTCATGGAAATGCCATATCCTTAATACACGGAGCAAGGCCAGGGATTGAACCCGAGTCCTGATGAATACTAGTCAGGTTTGTTAACCACTGAGCCACAACGGGAACTCCCAAAACACTTTTAAATTTAATCCTATACCTTGATCATTCTATCTACTGGAGAAACCAAGAATTTATTAACACAAATCTAATACAATATTAATCCTCCTACTTATTAACATCAGAAAAATGAATCTACTTTTATATTTTCCAACTATTAAAAAAGTAATTCTCATTTTAGCAATATATTTATTTTTTATAACGAGAATAAAAATATTTTCAACATAAATGCTTTATGAACTTTGTAAATTGACTTGATAGTAGTATAGGGAAATACTTTAATAATAGTATAGGAAGGCTAAACAATGATTAATTTGACATTTGTTTCAATAGCTGTTATGCTAGGCAACATTTACCAATGTTATCACTGAAATGCATTTGGCTTTTTAAAAAAATCACATCTGCATATTATTTTCTAATAAAAAGCTTTTAAGAACTTCACATGCAAGCAACAAATTATACATGAAACATCAATTTACATACCTATTAATTCAGCAACCGCACTAAATGGCCAAGTGTGACTAGTAGAATTTGTATGTAAAAACTTCGGGCAAAGCTGAAACAAACCAATGATTCATGTCAATTAATTAAGGTCTTATTTTTAAGAACAGAACCCAAAATAATTTCCTGTCCAAGTACTAACACAGAGACCAAGCAAAAATGACTTAGCTGCTTGCATCAAGATATACCTGAAGATAGGGCTATAAATCCATTAAATAGTTTCCCATCAAGACTTACTGCAGGAGTTCCCATGTGGCACAGCGGATTAAGAATCCGACTGCAGCAGGTCAGGTCACTGAGGAGGCACAGGTTTGATCCCCCTCTGGCTGCAGTGAGTTAAAGTTTCCATCATTACCACAGCTGTGACGCAGGTCGAAGCTGCAGCTCAGATTTTCTGTCACCAGCCTGGGAGCTTCCATATGCCATGCGTGCAGCCATTTAAAAAAACAAAGAGACTTGCTGCAAAACCCTTGCTTCCTTGTGTCCACCAATCCACAGCCTTATCATAAAGTGCCCAATCTCAAAGCTATCCACCCTGTAAGACCTACCTCAAAATTACTATGAGATAAAACTAAGACTTTGTCAAAGGGATATTTTCTCCTTTAGTGCATTAAACTTAATAAACTTAGCTTTGCTCATTAGCAACGAGCTTTTTTTCTCAGGGTCTCTCCAAGCTCATTAAAGTTGAACTTGCAGCAATGGAGTAATACACATCTATAAAGCCTTCAAATAATGTCAAATAACAGTTACAATGCAACAAACCTTGATCTCCAAAGATTCTATATCTGATTTTATTCATGGTAATACAGTATGAAGGAATATATCAGTCAACCTCATGCTACACAGAATTCTCTCAATTTCTAAGTAATGCAGATATCAAATGCACAACAATGTACAAAGGTTAAAAAGGCTGAAGCTTGGAAATTTCAATATGCAGATTATTTCCATGAAATGAGGACTTTTTGTGTTCATTTTCAACAGATTATCTCAGATTTAAGGGAAAAAAGAGGCACTTTTAAGTGTTTCATTTAAGAGCCCTAAAAACATGATTAGATAACTCAACCAGCTTCATTTGCAGTGTTCAACTGCTGCCACAAGGTGTCAGAAAGATGTCTACTTTTCATCTGTCCACACCCAATTTCAGGCAATCCCAAGCATTTGTTTACTATTAGGTAAAAGTACACGTGTGAGAAATTATACTGTAGAAAAGTGACACAATTACCATTTCTCCGTTAATAAAAGAATGGCATACTCCTCACCCATTCCAAATCTTACTATGGGACATGGCCTTGGGTAAACCTCTGGCTAGTAAAGAAAATGATTTATCAACACCAGAAACCTTCAGAATACTTTCTGCCTTTTGTTCTGTATCTTATTAATTTGTTAGGTATCAAGTCTACAATTAGAAATTGGGTATTTTGGTCCACATCATAATACTTTGATTTTAGATGTGTATGGCAGACTGTGGGCAGGAATGTCAATTTTCATTTAATGACTTCATCTTATACACTAATACCAAACTGATATGTCCAGAGGCGCAAAGCAAAGAAGGCCTCATTAAGCAAAAACTGAGTGCTAAACAGTGGCTTTTTAGGTAAACACAAGCATTATTTTTCAACTATTGTTTTTTTTTGGAGGGGGATTCACAAAATATTCTATTTCCTCATCTGATGGAAGAAATTTGAGTATCACTTTTTTTTTTTTTTTTGCTTTTTAGGGATAAACCTGCAGCATATTTAAGTTCCCAGGCTAGGGGTCAAATAGGAGCTACACCACAGCCACAGCAATGCTGGATCCTTAAGCCACTGAGTAAGGCCAGAGATTAAATCTGCACCCTCATGGATACTAGTATGGTTCATTACCACTGACCCACAACAGAAATTCCTCAACTAATCTTAATTCTCATCTGTAGATGTCATTAGCTGGAAAGAAAACACCCTTGAACAGCCAAAACATGCACTCGCACACACAGACCATGGAGTGTGGAGTATCTTTTTTATTCTTTTTATGGCAGCACCTGGGCCATATGGAAGTTCCTAGGCGAGGGGTCAAACTGGAGCTGCACCTGCAGCCTAAGCCACAGCCATGGCAACAACAGGATCCAAGCCACATCTGCGATCTATGCCTGACACCCGCAGCTTGTGGCAACACCAGATCCTTAACCTACTGAGCAAGGCCAGGGATTAAACCCGCATGGGATCCTTCACCTGTTGAGCCACAATACAACAGGAACCCCCAAGTATGGAGTATCTTAAAAAGATGTGTGATCCTGGGCAAGGAACTTATCCCTCTGTGCCTCAAGTTTTGTCGGCTGTAAAAATGAGAATGATAATAGTATTAGCTTACCAAGATGTTAAGAGAATTAAATAACTTAATATCTGTAAATGCTTAGACGACCAAGTGGGACATAATAAGCATTATAAGCATTTTTTTTTTAAAGTAAGCATAACTTTAAAGGAACAAAAATAAAGAAAATCCTCAACGATCTCAAATAAAGAAGGAATTAAAAACAAAAATAAGATTTGAAAATGGGATGCACTAGGGATTAGAGTGGGGTGCTTAATAGGAATACAAAGGTTTTGATTTTAATGGTGACTCGGGGATAGGAGATTAGGCAGAAGAGAAGCATGCTCTTTGAAAGTAACTCCCCCCTCCCACTTCCTCAATAAAAAAGGGGTTTGGGAGAATATATCTAATGGGAAGCTTATCTGTTTTGGTCTGGACTCTAGCTTAAAAAAAAAGTGCAACTTGGGTTAGGTGTTTCAATTTACATAGCCTGCAGAGCCACTGTGCAGACGCAGCCTCAACAAGAATGCATAGGATTCCCCCAGGGTCATTATCTGGGGCATATTTGAGTACACAATCTAAAATAACATTTATGTAAGGAATCCATTAGGAGAAGTATTAGCAGATAAGATATAGGAGTATTAGACCCTCCACCCACCCAAACATTAGGTAAAAGAAATATCAGCCTATACAAATCCCTTGAAATAACTAGATATTTAAAAAGTAACTCCCCTCTAAAAAAAAATACACAAAAATAAGATGCAATGAAGACTACAAGATATTTTAAAGAATTGATAGAACTTTTAGAGTCAACAAATAGTCACACATTTTAAAAATCATTTCAATATAGAAGCTTCAAACATGGAAGCCTGAACCCATGGAGAGTGTTTTACCTCTGCTCCCTCCTGAAACTGCTCTGTAAGGAGGAAAAGGGGGCATAAACCAGAACAACAGAAAGAATCAAGTGATTAATAACAGCAGACAAGATAGTTCAGTAGTGGAGTTCCCGTCGTGGTGCAGTGGTTAAGGAATCCGACTAGGAACCAGAGGTTTCGGGTTTGATCCCCAGCCTCGCTCAGTGGGTTAAGGATCCGGCGTTGCCATGAGCTGTGGTGTAGGTTGCAGACGCAGCTCAGATTCCTAGTTGCTGTGGCTCTGGTGTAGGCCAGTGGCTACAGCTCCGATTTGACCCCTAGTTTGGGAACCTCCATATGCCACAGGAGCGGCCCTAGAAAAGGCAAAAAAAAGAAAAAAGTCAGTAGTTTTGAAACTGGAAAGCAGAGATTAGAGATAACTGATTTAATACCCTGGAAAGAGCTCAATCCAAAGCCTGGAAGAGATGGAAAAACCTACGAGCTGCAGGCCAGGGAACTTGGCAACCTCAGAAAGGGTTAGGAATTAGACTTTTGTATCTTAAAATGAAGTCAAAGGTACTAGAAGTTGTGTGAAAATAAGACCAGCTGAAAGTCTTCTTTTTTGGTCTTTTTTGGGGCTGCACCCATGGCATTTGGAAGTTCCCAGGCCAGGGGTCAAATTGGAGCTGCAGCTGCTGGCCTACGCCGCAGCCACAGCAACGCCAGATCCGAGCCCCACCTGGGACCTTTATCACCAGATCCTTAACCCAGAGGCCAGAGGTAGAACCCGCACCCTCATGGATACTAGTTGGGTTTGTTACCACTGAGCAACGACAGGAGTGCCAGGCTGAAAGTCTTTAAAGATTTCCCAGATCCTTCCTTTACCCTGAGCAGCCCTTCAACTACCCTTGGCAAACTATGTAAGACTGGAGGTCTGTTCTTTGGAGAAACTTATAGTGGTGGGCTCAGAGACAACTGAAAACAGGTGGTTAAAAGCAATCCAGTAAATAATCCAGAGATTAACACTCTCACATGTGGTCAAATGATTTTCCACAAGGGTGTAATGACCATTCAATGAGGAAAAGACATTCTTTTCCACAAAAAGTGCTGGGAAATCTCGATATCCATACACAATAGAATGAAGCTGTACCCTTACCTTATACCACAAATAGAAATTATCTTAAAATGGATCAAAGACCTAAACACAAGAGCTGAAACTATAAAACTCTTAGAAGAAAACAGGGGAAACATTTCATAACATTGGATTTGGCAATGACTTCTTGAATTTGAACACCAAAAGCAGAGGAAACAAAAGAAAAAATAAACTGAACTGTACCAAAATTTCAAACTCCTATTCATCAAAGGACAAAATCTAGAGAGTGAAAAGGCAACCTAGAATGGGGGGGGGACACTACAAATAAAGTATCTGATAAAAGGGTTAATATGCAGATGGAGCTTCTGCTGTGGCACAGTGGGTTAAGGATCTGACACTGTCTCTGCAGCACGGGTTAAACCCCCAACCCAGCAGAGTAGGTTAAAGATCTAGCGTTGTCACAGCTGTGACATAGTTTTCAGTTCCTGCTTAGAATCAATCCCTGACCTGGGAACTTACATATATTGTGGGTGCATCCAAAAAAAGGGGGGTGGTTTAATATGCAGAATATATAAAGAACTACAGCTCAAATAAAACTACAACCATAATAACGAACAAAAGAGACCCAGACAGGTTATTTCTCCAAAGATGCTCAACATCTCTAATCACTGGGGAAATGAAAAGCAAAACTATGAGATACCACCTCACACTCAATGGGATGGCTATTATTAAAAACAAAAACAAAAAACACAACAACAAAACCAAAAATAATAGTGCTGGGTAGGCTGTGGGGAAATTGCAACTCCTGTGCACCCTTTGAAGGAATAGAAAATGGTGCAGCCACTGTGGAAAACAATATGGAGGGTCTTCAAAAAGTTAAATATGGCAGTAATATAATGTCCTCATAATGTCCATGAAGATTTGGGTTTGATCCCTGGTCTTACTCAAGTGGGTTAAGGATCTGGCTTTGCTGAAAGCCGATGCACAGGTCACAGATGCAGAGCCGGTGTTGCTATGGGTGTGGTGTAGGCCTACAACTGCAGCTCCAATTCGACCCTTAGCCTGGGAACTTCCATATGCTGTAGGTGTGGCCATTAAAAGAAAAAAAAAAGTTAAATATAGAATTACCATTACGGTCCAGCAAATCTACTTCTGGGTATATACACTGAACAGAACTGCAAGCAAGGTCTCTATTTTTAAATGAAGTAAAATTGACTTACAATGTTGTGATAGTTTCAGGTGTACAGCAAAGTGATTCCCCTAAACATATATCTTTTCAAATTATTTTCCAATATAGGTTATTACAAGATATTGAATATAGTTCCCTGTGCTATATACACTAGATCCCTGAAGAGATCTGCACACCCATGTTCACATTATTAAGAGCCAAAAGTGGAAGCAACACAAATGTCCACTGATGAATGAATGGATCAAGAAAATGTGGTATATTCACAAGGTGGAAGACTATGCTGAGTGAAATAAGCCAATCACAAAACGACAAAAAATGTATGATTCCACTTATATGGTGACGTACCTAGAGGAGTCAAATTCACAGAAGGTAAAATGGTGGCTGCTAGGAACTGAGGGAACAGGGAACAGCGAGTTGGGTTTTTCCCCCAGGCTAGGGGTCAAACTGGAGCTGTAGCTGTAGGCCTACACCACAGTCACAGCAACACCAGATCCGAGCCACATCTGTGACCTCAACCACAGCTCAAGGCAATGCCGGATCCTTAACTCACTAAGTGAGGCCAGGGATCTAACTTGAGTCCTCATGGATACTAGCTGGGTTTGTAACCCACTGAGCCACAACAGGAACTCCCAGCAAGTTATTTTTTAATAGGTATGAGAGCTTTAGTTTTGCAGGATGAAGAGCTCTGGAGATCAGGTGCACAAAAATGTGAAATGTACTTAACACTTAAAAACGGTTAAGATGGTAAATTTAATGCTGTGTGTAGTTTACCACAATAGTAAACAAATTAAACAATGTGATGTCTGGGACCAAACTGAACAAAGTGATACCCCAATCCCTCTGCTGAGCTTCCAGAAGAGCTAGCAGCCAGGATTACATACATATCCACAGCAGGAGACTAGATGTAGAATTTTCCCTTGGGAAAATTGAATTACTTCTAAAACTTCTATTTGGTTCTTTTACAATTGTGCCAAGCCATTATGGATAGCTTTTTTAATCCCTTCACTTAAAAAAATATTATTTAAAAGTTATTTTAATTATATTTAATTTGTGGTCTAACACTTCCAATCTTTAGGGTAAAGAGATACTGACGTAGAGTGCGCCAACAAAATAGCTGGCTCTTCCTACCTGATCATCCAACACTGAAGCCCACAAAAGGACTAGCTCCACTCAGGATGAACATCTTTCGATCAGCTTTTAGTGTCTCACTGGGAAATATAAGCAGAAGGCTAACCATCTCTAGACATACGAAAATGTAAAATAACAATGCAATAAAAAGAACATAAAGAAAATAGAGGCAATGCAGTATGCAAAAGAAAAGTTCAAAAATACTATGATTAATATGCCCAGTGATAAGTACATGTATTTTGTTGAGGGAAATTTCAAAAAGACATTCAGAGAGTAAGAGTGTTCATAACAATTAAATATATGTAAGCGAAAGGCAGGAGGAAATCTCCCAGAAAGGAAAGGAAAGCAATGAGAAGGAAAACACAAAAGAGAAAAGAAAAATAGAGGGAAAATTATTGTTAAATAAATGAGAAAATCTTTCAAATACTAAGGACTTTAGTTTCCAGCCTAAGTATCAGTACAATGCATTGGGTTCTATTAAACAGCATGGCTTTCAAGTTCTGAAAAAAAAAAAAAAAATCATTTCTATTCTAGAATTACGAGCCCAGCCAAATCATGCGTAAAGAAAGAGCAAGAGTAGTATAAATATATTTCCAAGAAAAGACATAAAAATTTTCTTCCCATGTACTGTGTCTCAGGAAGCTACACTCGTTACTTTAATTTTTAAAACAATCTTTTCAGGTAGTAAGATTATTATTTCCATCCTTCAGGTCACACATTCAGTTATCGGTCAGGATTTGAACCCTGCCAGATGGGATCCAGAATCCATGCTCTCAGTCACAGCTGCTGTTGCCTGCCAAAGGAGTAAACTCCAAAAGAGGAATATGTGGTGGGATGGAGACATGATGAAAAGGGGAAGGAAATTTCCAGAAAAGTGATAAAGGGAAGTCCGAAATTTACAACAGAGCCAACAAAACTTACAAAATATTGAGTGTGTTTAACACATCTGGAAAAGATTTTCCAGTTCTCTGTAAGTTTGGAGGCAAAAGGGAGCAGTACACAGAAAAACTAAGCAAACAAAATGCAAATCAATTATTAACTTAGGAGAAAACAAAAAGCTATATAGGGAGTTCCCATCGTGGCGCAGTGGTTAACGAATCCGACTAGGAACCATGAGGTTGCGGGTTCGGTCCCTGCCCTTGCTCAGTGGGTTAACCATCCGGCATTGCCGTGAGCTGTGGTGTAGGTTGCAGACGCGGCTGGGATCCCGCGTTGCTGTGGCTCTAGCGTAGGCCGGTGGCTACAGCTCCGATTTGACCCCTAGCCTGGGAACCTCCATATGCTGCGGAAGCAGCCCAAAGAAATAGCAAAAAAAAAAAAAAAAAAAAAAAAAAGCTATATAGCAAGTAAAATCTAATCACACTTATGGTCAGTTCATTTGTGAATAACATAAGAGTGCTAAATCATACAGTAATTCAATCAAAAAAGCATTTAAGAATGGACGAAGTGAGAGTGTGTGTCTCACTAGCAGGATTTCTGATAAACAATGAAATAGTATCAGCATTTTACTTAGAAACATGGAGGCAAAAAGTATTTTTATCACTGCATTTCATTCAAGGATCTACAGATCCTCTAATGATTTTTTAAAAATTTGTATACCTTTTGTGTTTATACAAATGTAAAGACTCATTAATCCCTACATCGTTTCCTAACGCAAGCATTTCAAAGCTATAGCAAAGGAATGAGCATGCCTTTATTCCAATGAAACTTTATCTATGGGAACTGAAATGTCTACTCCACATAATTTTCATGTTACGAAATATTGTTCTTTTGATTTTTCTCCCCAACCATTTAAGGATCGTGTGCCATACAAAAACAGGTGGCAGGCTGGATTTGGCCCATAAACTAGTTTGCCAACTTCTGTCCTAAAGCAAAAGACCAGTGGAAGTACAGCCCAGAAGCTGCAGATGGGAGATTTCCACCAAAGAGGTTCCAAACAGCCAATATCATCCACAAAAGAAAGATTTAGCACAAGAACAGCTGCTGCACCCAGAAAGCCAGCTAACAATTCCAGTCTCTCAAGACTGTTTGGACCCTTATCTTTACGCCCCTCATTTTCTCAATCTTGAAGAGACAGAGACAACAACTTGGGAGAAGCTGGGGAATGGAGAAGAGAATCCAAGAGCAAGAAATAGCAAGAGGAAAAAAAAAAAAAGTTTACTCTGTTTCCTCATCCCAGTTTTCTGGGCCAGAATTTGGCCCAATTTGAGAAGAAGGTGCAGGCTTTAAACTGAGTAAGAGCTCTTAAAGTAGTTAGGGTTAGTTATGACAGTACCTGAAGCCAACTGGAAAGCATTAAAATCTGCTCAGATTCACCCAGGTGAATTAGCAAACAGTGTTTAAAGCCAGTGGTAGGAAAAAAATTAAGTGGCTCTCTATATTCCACCTGCTAAATATTACCTCATTCAATAAACCAGTTAGGTAACCAAAGAGACTTCATTCCAAATATGTAAAGTGTGCTCATGAATCAATAAAAATTCCCCTTAAAGGAAAATAGAAAAACGTGCAAAGACTATGAATAGAGAAACTTTCAACTCCACAAATAGTCAAGTAAATATAAAGTAAACCCAGATACATTTCACACTCAGCAGAAAAGATGTTCCGGTCTGATGATACCAGGTCTAGGCAGTAATCTGACTAAATGAATGAAACTCAAAGGGGAAAAAAACGCTACTTTTGAAGCAATGGTATTACAATGTGAATGAAATATTTAATGAGACGGGAGCTGCCATTCCTCGGCCAGGGCCAACATCCTCAAGGGAAGAGGTACTTTTTTTGCATAACAACGCCAACTTTTTAAGTATAACCAGGCAGGAAGGCCACGCCTACATTTTAGGCTTTTTAATTCAGACTGTGTGACTGCTCCCTCGGATTTAAGATTCCTAGATATTAAACGGGCTGAAGGATTAACAAGAACCCGAGGCGCTCCGGAACCAACACGATCCGCAGACTAGAGGGGAAACGGGAGAGCTGGTGGTGACCTAGCGATCTGGGCTGGAGGGCTTGACGGGTCGGAAGCGGCTGGAATTTAAACGAATCACGAAGGCTAGCGGCAGTTCGCTCACCCCGTCCTACCGCCCGGAGGTCAAGGCCGCCGGGCATGTCTGGCCACAGACTGCCCCTCCCTCGCCCTCCGGGACGCCCCGCGGGCCCGCAGGCCGGGAAGGGTCAGGGGACCCGCGGTCTGAGGGGCGTGCGGGTTGGCCGCCGAGGCCGCGCCCTCAGACAACAACTGCGGGCCAGCCGAGAGGGAGCCAGGAGGAGGGGCTGCGGGCCCAGCCCGCCCCGAAGCCGCGGAAGCAAAAGAGAAACCTAACGCCCAAGAAACGAAACTCAGCCCGTCCCGCGTAGCCCGGCCGGGCCCTGCCCGCCACGGAGCCGCTCCGCCGTCGGGAGCGAGATGGCCGCCGCCTCCCCAGGTCCGGCCACGGCCCCAGCCGCCGCGCCCGGCCGACGAGTCGCCACCGCCCACTGCCGGCCCCCCCTCGCTTGCCCGCCTGCCCGCCCTCCTGGGACACGGCCCGCTCCACCCCTCGCGGCTGCTCACCGCACTGAGGCGGATCCCGCTGGGTGACTGCGCCGCCATCTTAAGCGAGCTACAAAGCCAGGACCGGCCTCGGCCGCAATCCGACTGGGAGACGGCGGCGGACTACTATGGATCTCGAGTCTCCGCCCACTTCCGGGGCGGGTCGCGCGGGCGGCCCCGCCCACCCACTTCCGCCTCCCGGCGCGGGGGAGTTGGGAATATAGAGGAGGTAAATTCCTCCAGGGGTTCAGAAGGGAGAGAGAGAGACTCGATGGGGAGCTGGTTCTAGCTCAGCGGCCCTGCGAGATAGGGCGCATGCGTGAAGCGCCTTAGGCCGGAACGAGTGACTGTATTAAGTGGACCTGGAGGCTTTGTCAAGCAGTAATCAGTATGGAGGCTGCAAAAGAACAAAGAGCTTTTTGGGGCGGGGGGGGGGGTCTTGGGAATTGTAATTGGGGATACACGGGTTCCAGCAAAATAGAAGGGTGTTGAGGGGAGAGAAAGGCTTATAAATGCAAAACCCACAAGGTTGTTAAAGTTGTCTTGCAGAAATTATGATTGACTCTGATACACAAAGGAAATATTTGTTCCTAAGGGATAGACTGTCACAGGTTATTTAGGGTAAGGGCCTGATAAGCACCTTGAATTTCTGAAACGTTGAGCAGATGTTCCGGATAACTTTCCTAGAAGATAAGTGGTCAAAAGATCAGCTTCTGTATGGACAGACTTACATAAGTCACACTTCCTCAACGGCTTCTGGCTCCGTTTTAGAGAGTTCTTAGCAATACCAACTCCTTTGGGTTTTCCTTTAGCTGCTTGAGGATCCCAAGTTTGAAGTCTTGTGCTAGAGACCCAAAAAAATGCACTCCGTTGACCTGGCTGGCCGTGAATTACACTGAAAAAAAGCAATTGAAACCTTATTGATGAAATGAAGACTGCGTCTTTTGGGTTTACTGTGAAATTATCATCCTTCATCCTTATAAAAAGAATCCTTTCTCCTATGAGATTTATCAAGTCCTTTTGCTTGGGCGCATTTATTCCCTGCCCACGTTTTCCTGGACATTGGACTAAGTTAGCAGGATATAAAAATGAATTGGTCAAGGCTGTCAAACACTGCAGTTTGAGAATTTAAGTTATTTATTTATGTATTTATTTTTGTCTTTTTGCCATTTCTAGGGCCGCACTTGCGGCATATGGAGTTTCCCTGGCTAGGGGTCAAATCGGAGCTGTAGCCGCCGGCCTACACCAGAGCCACAGCAACGTGTGGGATCAGAGCCCCAGCTGTGAGCTACACCACAGCTCACCACCCCCCATCCTTAACCAACTGAGTGAGGCCAGGGATCAAACCCCCAACCTCATGGTTCCTAATTGGATTGGTTAACCACTGAGCCATGATGGGAACTCCTAAGTTTTTTTTTTTAATATCTATTGAATTTTTATAATTGTCAAAGTAATACATTTTCTTTGTAAAAACTGAAATAATACAGAAATATAAAACACAAAATTTACCTCAATCTCTTCAACAGAGCATATAAACAATTTGGTGTACATGACTCTAGATTTACTATATGCTAATTGTTATTTACTATAGGGGACTGGACCTTATGCACTCATGTGCAACTCGCACTATTGTTTTGTTTCGTTTTCTTTTTTGGACACCCCGCAGCATATGGAGTTCCCAGGCCAGGGATCAGATCTGAACCACAGTTGCAACCTATGCTGAAGCTGTAGCAACACCAGATCCTTTAACCCACCATGCCCGGCTGGGAATTGAACATGCATCCTGGTGCTGCAAAGACACCCATCTATCCCTTGTGCCACAGTGGGAACTTCAGCAACTTGCCTTTTTATCTAATTATTTCAATTTGAAGTTTGTAAATACCCAAATATTTTTGAATGAATGATGAGAAAAATGTTAAGCAACAACCACCTGTGTTCTGTTGTCATTCTTTCCACTGATCATTGGGTTGTCGACTGAAAAAAAAACACGCAACCTAAAAGTTGAAAATTATGTTTTATTTGTTACACTTACTGAGGACTTGAGCCTGGGATACTGATATTTCTGAAGGCCTGTTCTCAAGAGATAGGGGAGGTTTTGGCCCAAACCCAAGTGGTCAGAACATCAAAAGAGTACTGTTAATTAAAGAAAACCAGACATCTCATGTTAATAAATTTAGTGCTTTTCTCATATGGGAAGAGGCAAGAGTCTGGACTTACTGAATAATCCTTTGATTATGCACCTTAACTATCTAGGGCTGGTTTCCTGTATTTCTCCATCCTGAACCCCCTCAGTGTGCACAATTTGCTATAGTAGCTGATGGCTTAATGTCTGCAAAATTCTTTGTTTACTGATATGGCAGGCAACACCCTGTCCACAGGGTAAATGACCCAATATGCATCACCTAAGAGTGTTATTAATACCATTTGCAGTGCTCCGACCTGGGTTCTCATTTTCCTCCAGAAATATTTCTCATTTAATATTGTATTGTTTTGTGAGAGGCTCTTTCATCAACTATTTATTTATTTTATTTTATTTTTTTATTTTTTGCTTTTTTTAGGGCCACACCCATGGCATTTGGAGGTTCCCAGGCCAGGGGTCTAAGCAGAGCTGTAACCGCCATGCCACAGCCACAGCAACGCCAGATCCGACCTTCATCTGCCACCTACGCCACAGCACACCACATCCCCAGATCTTTAACCCACTGAGCGAGGCCGGAGATCGAACCCTGTATCCTCGTGGATGCTAGTCAGATTTGTTAACTGCTTAGCCATGACAGGAACTCCTATGTCTTTTTATTTTTATTTATTTACTTAGTCTTTTTTTTTTTTTTTTTTGTCTTTTTGCCGTTTCTTGGGCCGCTCCCAAGGCTTATGGAGGTTCCCAGGCTAGGGGTCTAATCGGAGCTGTAGCCACGGGCCTACGCCAGAGCCACAGCAACTCGGGATCCGAGCCGCATCTGCGGCCTACACCACAGCTCATGGCGACGCCAGATCGTTAACCCACTGAGCAAGGCCAGGGATCGAACCTGCAACCTTACGGTTCCTAGTCGGATTCGTTAACCACTGCACCACGACGGGAACTCCTATTTACTTAGTCTTTTCTTAGGGCCACCCCTGTGGCATACGGAAATTGCCAGGCTAGAATTCAAATCCAAATCAGAGCTTCAGGTGCCCTCACACCTACAGCCACAGCCCCAGCAACACCAGATCCGAGCCAAGTCTGCGAGATACACTGCAGCACACAGCTACTGCCAGATCCTCAACCCACTGATCGTGGGCCAGGTATGGAACCCAAATCCTTATGGATTCTACTCAGGTTTGTTACCCTTTAGCCACAACAGGAACTCTTATTTCTTTTTAATTAAAAAGAATTGGGGACGGGGCGGGGAGTTCCTGTGGTGGCTCAGCAGAAACAAATTGACTAGCATCCAGGTTCAATCCCTGGCCTCCCTCAGTGGGTTAAGGTTCCAGCATCCGGTGTAGTTCCCAGGCTCAGCTTCAACCTGGCATTGCTGTGGCTGTGGTGTGGCCGGCAGCTGTAGCTCCGATCTGACCCCAAGCCTGGGAACCTCCATATGCAGTGGGTGCGGCCTTAAAAAGACAAAATAAATAAATAAATAAATAAATAAATAAAATGGTGGGGGGTGGGTAGTTCCCATTGTGACTCTGCAGTTAAGAACTGGATGTAGTCTCTGTGAGGATGTGGGTTGGATCCCTGGCCTCACTTAGTGGGTTGAAGATCTGGCATTGCCTCCAGCTTCGAGGGTCACAGACATAGCTCAAATCTGATGTTGTGGCTGTGGCATAGGCTGGCAGCTGCAGCTCCAATTCAGCCTCTAGCCTGGAGTATGTCACAGGTGCAGCCATAAAAAGAAAACAACAACAACTTTTTTTGACCATGCCCCAGGGCAAGTGGAAGTTCCTGGGCCAGGGATCAACACTGAGCCATAGCAGTGACAAAACCAAGTCCTTCACCACTAGGCCACCAGAGAACTCCCTCATCAACTGTTTGTTGAGAGCCTACTTTGTGTCTGTCACAGTAAGAGCTCTAAGAATGCAGTGATGTGCAAAATTGAGATTTCTACTCTTGTGGGATTTACAATCTCTTGGGTGTTTATTAAATAAGATGTGGCCCATTAGTGAGTTGTGAAATCAATTTGGTGAGTCTCAACTAGCACTTTGTAGGAAAAGAAAAAAGAGAGAGCATAGAATTTATTTATTTATTTTGGCCACACACGCAGCATGTGAAGGTTCCCAGGCAAGGGATTGAGCTCATGCCACAGCAATGCCAGTGCCAGATGCTTAACCCTGGGCCACCAGCGGACTCCAGAATTTTAATTTAATAGTAGAGTGCAGGGAGTTCCCATCGTGGCTCAGTGGTAACAAATTTGACTAGGATCTGAGGACATGGGTTCGATCCCTGGTCTTGCCGAGTGGGTTGCCATGATCTGTGGTGTAGGTCACAGATGTGGCTTGGATCCCACATTGCTGTGGCTGTGGTGTAGGCTGGGATGTAGCTCCACTTTGACCCCTAGTCTGGAAACTTAAACATGCCGTGAGTGTGGTCCTAAAAAGCAAAAACCAAAAAAAAAAAAAAAAAAAGAAAGACAAGAAAAGAAATTAGTGTAGTAAAATGTCTGTCTGGGCCTAAATCCATCTTGTTCATTTTTGTTTTTTAATAGCCGCACTGGGGGCATATGGAAGTTCCCAGGCCAGGGACTGAATCTGAGATGGAGCTGCAGCAACACTGGATCTTTTAACCCACTGCACCAGGCTGGCGATTCAACCCATGCCTCTGCAGTTGCTGCAGTCAGATTCTTAACCCACTGTGCCCCAGCAGGAACTCCCAACTTCTTAATTTATTAACTGTATGATGTTCAGCAATACTGATTCTGAGATGAGATTAGACTTGAAGGTGCCAAGATGCTGGTTTTGAAAATGAAGAAGGGCCATGAACCAAAGGATACAGGGAATGAAGCTCCAGAAGCTGGAAAAGGCAAAGAAACTCCACTCTAGAGGAGCCTCTGCCAACACTTTGGTTTCAGCTCATTTCAGACCTCTCGCCTCCAAAACTGGAAGAGAATACATTTCTGCAGTTTTAAGCTACTCAACTACGGTGATTTGTTAGATCAGCAACAGGAATAGACAGTAGTCTATTCATGTACAAGAAAATACTTACCTAAACATGCAAATTCTTGCCTCCTTATCCCCAAAGTTTTTTTTAACAGAATCGAGGAAAGTATGGAGTTCTACATTCTCAAGGTTTTACTCATATGGAAGAGAGATGAGGACAACATGTACAGGCTAAACTTAGACCAGGTTGATAAAAAAGGGTGCTTTTTCAGGAAAATAAATTTTCTGCCACACCCCTCTGATGCTTATGTCAGACAAACCCAAGCTGACAAGCTTGAGTTCCCCAATGGTGCAATGGGTTAGGTATCCAGTAATGTCACTATTGTGCTCTGGTTACTGCTGTGGGGCAGGTTCAGTCCCTGGCCCAGGAAATTCTACATGCCTTGGGCAAGGTTCCCCCCACCCCCGCCAAAAAAAAGTCAAAGCTGAGCTTGATATGTTTTTTTTTGTCTTTTTTGTTGTTGTTGTTATTATTGTTGTTGTTGTTTTTGTTGCTATTTCTTGGGCCGCTTCCGCGGCATATGGAGGTTCCCAGGCTAGGGGTCAAATCGGAGCTGTAGCCACCGGCCTACGCCAGAGCCACAGCAACTCGGGATCCGAGCCGCATCTGCAACCTACACCACAGCTCACGTCAACGCCGGATCGTTAACCCACTGAGCAAGGGCAGGGACCAAACCCGCAACCTCATGGTTCCTAGTCGGATTGTTAACCACTGCGCCACGACGGGAACTCCTGATATGTTTTTTTAAGGTAAAAACTCTTCTTTGGGGAATGCTGTGTACTGAACGTTTACCTCCCCCCCAAATTCATGTTGACATTCTCACCCCTCAATATGATGGTAACTGGAGGTGGGGCCTTTGGGGTGATTAGGTCGAGAGGGTGAATCCCTCATGAATGGGCTCTCTTATAAAAGAGACCCTACAGGAGTTCCCACTGTGGTGCAAAGGGATTGGCAGTGTCTCTGCAGTGCCAGGACTCAGGTTTGATCCCCGGCCCAGCACAGTGGGTTAAAGAATCCAGCATTGCTACAGATGCTGCATAGGTTGCAGCTGTGGCTCAGATCTGAACCCTGGCCCTGGTACGCCATATGAGACCCTACAGGGATCCCTCAACCCTTCTGCTACCTGAGGACACAGCAGGAAGAACCAGGAAGGGCTCTGATCTTGGACTTCCCAATTACAGAATATAAATATTTGTTGTTTAAGCCACCCAATCTATGGTATTTTTATTCTATCAGCCTGAACTAAGGCAAAAGAAATTTTAAAACTCCATACAAGAGTTAGAATATTTGAATAAGGAAGTTCCCGCTGTGGCTTAGCTGGTTAAGAACCCAACTAGTATCTATGAAGATTCAGGTTCCATTCCTGGCCTTGCTCAGTGGGTTAAGGCTCCAGAGTTGCCGCAAGCCGCAGCTAGGTCACAGATGTGGCTTGGTTCTGGCTTTGCCATGGCTGTGACATAGGCCTGCAGTTGCAGGTCCGATTCAATCCCTCGTCTGGCAACTTCCATACGGCGCAGGTGTGGCCTTAAAAAAGCAAAAAAAGAGAAAAAGATAAAAGAAAAAAAAAAGAATATCTAAACAAAATTAAATCTTAAAATCTCCAACTGATCTAAATTAAAAAGAACAGGAGATCTGGCTGGTTTCACAAAACTATACACAGTTATGCATCTTGACTTTGACATGGAACAATAGATCTGAGATCCTTCTGTAGCTGTGCATGAAAAGTTTTATCACATTATTTTACAGCTTCATAACATTTAAATATATCGATTATTGTAATTTATTTAGATCTCCTACTGGTGGAGATTGTCTCCAAATGTTTTGCTATTATCTGCATTTACAACAAATAACTTGTACATAAGTCTTTTTGCACCTATGCACGTATACCAGATAAATTCCTGGAAGTAGAATTGTGGGGTTAAAACCCAGTCCCTGTTCCCTGAGCTCACATTGTCTTGTCCTACAAAGTCATTCCTTGAAAATTTGATTTACTAACTTTTCTTCTTCCTTGGGCATCAATTAACCTCATGTTTTTCATTCGGTTATTTTCTGGCTGCCTCTGCATGCTAGACACTGGAGGATCTAAAAATACAGGCTGTCTTTTCCACAAAAGGGCCCTTGCCTTGTTTGAGTGATGGGCTACCACGTTATTAGGTGTGTTAATAGCCCTGGGAAAGCGACTTGCTCGGCCTGAGGAGGTGTAGAGAGAAGCAAGAGTGAGGAGTTTGGATCTCAAAGAAGGGCTCCCACTACTGGCTTTGTTTGTTTGTTTGCATAGTTTAATCCATTTACATTTATTATGAGTTCTGACATACTTGGTCTTGTTTTTACTATGTTACATTTTCACTATTGGTTCCTTTTTTTAAAAAAATTATAGTTCTGTCAATTTCTGCTATACAGCAAAGTGACCCAGTTACACATACATACATATGTATATACCTATGTATGTGTACACACACACACACACACACACACACACAGAGTTTTTATCTCACATTATCCTCCATCATGTTCCATCACAAGTGATTGGATATAGTTCTCTGTGCTGTACAGCAGGATTTCATTGCTCATCCACTCCAAATGCAATAGTTTGCATCTACTAACCCCAAACTCCCAGTCCATCCTACTCCCTCCTGCCCCACCCCCACCCCCCGCAACCACAGGTCCGTTCTCCATGTCCATGAGTTTGTTTCTATGTAGCTAGGTTCCTTTGTGCCATGTACTGGATTCCGGATATAAGTGATGCAATATGTTATTTGTCTTTGTCTTTCTGACTTACTTCACTCACTATGAGAATCTCTAGTTGCAATCCTGTTGCTGTCCCAGATATTGTTAAATAAACCTGCAGATGACTTGAGGAGGACTTCACCAGCTGAAAGAGGAGGAGGAAATTGTATCAAGTGGAAGCAACCACCTACGTTAAGGGATGTAGGAGGTGAGAGGTTGGAGGTGCCTGGAGAGATGGCTGAGGCCTTCAGGGAGGAGGCTGCAAAGGCCTGAAGAGTCATGATTACAATTTCAACTTAGGGCGAAATGTTAAGCAACTTCTTTTTCTTTTCTTTTTAGAGCCACACTTGCAGCACATGAAAATTCCCAGGCTAGGGATGGAAGGAGCGAATTGGAGCGAATTGGAGCGACAGCTGCTAGCCTACCCCACAGCCACAGTAACACCAGATCTGAGCCTCGTCTTTGACCTACACCACAGCTCATGGCAACAGCAGAGCCTTAATCCACTGAGGCAGGCCAGGGATCGAACCCACAGCTTCATGGTTCCTAGTCTGATTCGTTTCCACTGAGCCACGACAGGAACTCTGCAACTTCTTTTTCAAAGCCTGAAGCATTGAAAGGCAAGTTTCTCCTTCATTTTCCACTCCCCCAGCTGCTTCTGGTTGACTTTGAGGGGAAAACTCAGGATGGCACAGATGCAAATTCACCAGATAAGGTAGAGCCTTGTCTGTCTTCCCTGCCCTCATTTTATTTTTTAAAATTTATTTTTCTTTTTATGGCTGTATCTGTGGCATATGGAAGTTCCTGGGCTAGGAGTTGAATTGGAGGTGCAGCTGCAGGCCTACACCACAGCCACAGCCACACCAGATCCTTAACCCACTGAGTGAGGCCAGGGATCAAACCCACATCCTCACAGACACTATGTCGGGTTCTTAACCCACTGAGCCACAACAGGAACTCCCTTGCCCTCATTTTAAATTCATGGTACCAGGAGTTCCCGTCGTGGTGCAGTGGTTAACGAATCCGACTAGGAACCATGAGGTTGCGGGTTCGACCCTTGCTCAGTGGGTTAACGATCTGGCGTTGCCATGAGCTGTGGTGTAGGTCACAGACTCGGCTCAGATCCTGTGTTACTGTGGCTCTGGCGTAGGCCGGCAGCTACAGCTCCGATTAGACCCCTAGCCTGGGAACCTCCCATATGCCGCAGGAACCTCCCATATGCCGCAGGAGCGGCCCAAGAAATGGCAAAACAATAAATAAATAAATAAATAAATAAATACACAGTACTTTTTGTTTTAAAATTTTTATTGCAATATTGTATACATAATATTTATCATTTTCATCCTTTTTGGGTGTACAATTCTGTCACATTAATTACATTTACAGTGTTTTGCAACCGTCACTACCATTCATCTCCAGAACCTTCTTCTCATCCCAAACTGAAATTCTGTACCCATTAAACACTAGCTCCACAGTCCTTCCTCCCCACCCCCCCAGCCTGTGGCAATCACCATTTTATTTCCTTTTTCTGTGAATTTGACTGTTTCTTCATATAAGTGGAATCATATACTACTTGTCCTTTGTGACTCACTTATTTCGCTTAGCATCATGTCTTCAAGGTTTATGTATGTCGTAGCATGTGTCTACATTTCATTCTTTCTTTTTCTTTTTGGCTGCACCTGCATCATGTGGAAGGGGCAGGTATTGAACCCATGCCACAACAGTGACAATGCTGAATCCTTAGGCCATGAGGGCGCTCCTTTTTCTTTTCAAATTTCATTCCTTTTTAAGGCTAAACACTACTCCACTGCATGTCTCTCCCACATTCTACTCGTCCATTCATCCATCAGTGGATCTTCAGGTTATTCCCACCTCTTGGCTATTGTGGACAATGTTTTGTTTTCTGTTTCTTGGCTGCAGCCGGCCTCAGGTTCCCAGGCTAGGGGTAGAATCAGAGATGTAGCTGCCGGCCTACACCACAGCCACAGCAACTCAGGATCTGAGCCGTGTCTGTGACCTACACCACAGCTCATGGCAACAATGGATCCTTAACCCAATGAGCAAGGCCAGGGATCGAACCCGCGTCCTCACGGTTACTAGCAGGTTCGTTAACCAGTGAGTCACGATGGGAACGCCTATGGTGGACAATGTTGCCATGAACATGGAGGCACGAGTACCTCTTTGTGACCCTGCTTTCAGTTGAGTGGAACTGCAGGATCGTAGGGTAATTCTATTTTCAACTCATTGAGGAACTGACCTACTCTCTTCCTAGATCGAATTTTCTTCCCCTGGATCCAATCTTGAAGTCCACTTCCCACTTCGTTGAAAAGTGGGTTCATTTGATTTACATGAAGAACCACTTGGAAAGAACCACCTGTCCAGGACGAGAGGTAACCAGACATGCTTCAGCCTGGGGGGCTTCCTCCTCATTTCCATAAGAGCCATCATCTTTGTGAACATGCTGCTCTGCAAACGAGTGACGGGTCCAGGAAGCACTGACCCAGAAAATAACTTATTACATGCAGAGATTCCTGAATATCGCCCCCTCTGCTGATACAGACTCTCTGCAGAAGAGGGGAGGCATTCTGCAAGTGAGCAAGCTCTCTGGATGACTCCGTGCACACACACGAGAGAGGATCTCTGTTAAGCAGGGTTGCTTTGCTGGATTCTGACCACAACTGACAGATTTCTAACCACAGGGTCCTCATCACCGCCCTGAAAAACGCTTGAAGGAGGTCTCTTCATTCCGAACTTCAGAGGCAGCGCAAAGTCTGAAGATGTTGGGATTCGAGTTATGGAATGATTATGATCTAACAAAACGTGAAAGCATGATACTACTGCAGCGATTCTCACAAGGTCTAGGTGCCCCTTCTAACATGGGAGGGCTCCTTCACTAGCCTGGGTCCACTTGTCCACTATTCTCTTCTTTGACGGTGTTCCTCCTGCAGGTTCGTTGGTGCCCTACCCAACTGTAAATAATACCTCATAGAGGGCATTGTCTTACATCAGATTCTGTCTGGTCTCCCACGTTGCCGTTCAAAGGTTTAAAGTACAGGCTTCATCAACCATCTCAATGAATCTAGCTACTTCTAATTTAAATGGACCTAACACAAGTACAGGAGAATAAGGCTTGCTCTCCACCACCCCGTGAGAGCCTGGCATCACCTCCTCTGTGCTGGGGACCTAGGATGAGCTGGTATGGCAGGAAGTCCACTGGAGGAGGTAGCCTCAGAAACTCTTCCATACATCACCAAACAGCAGCAGCCCTCTTGGGATTTTCCTGTTTCATTTTCTCAGCTCTGAGGTTGAGAACACAGTGCTCTAGAGTGAGACAGACTTAAGTTTCAATTCCTGGTTCTACTGACTCAGTAGAATGAGGTAACAGTCCCCACCTTCTCAGGAGGTTAGAAAGTCATACTCCTGACACACTCAGCACCATGCCTGGCCCGAGGGATGTATTCTAGCGCTAAGGACCATTTCGTGCCAACACACAAGGCTTTCTTTCCCACCACACTCCCTGCAGCTCTGGGCATTCGAAACTGCTTTGTTAGAACACTAGTCCCAACACTCCACTCATCCGCTGAGCAGTGGCACTTTGGTCCTTGGGCAGGACACATGGCTTAACTTCTTCCGGGAGGACCTGAGAGCTGTCATCTTCAAAGTGGGATACAGAAGGGCCTTCACTGGGAAGAAGAAAATGGCTAATTTCATTTTTCTTCACACTGACAAAAAAAAAAAAAACCTCCATTTTCTCTTTTATAAAATACACAGTGTATGCTGATACTCAGGTAAATTCATGTAACACATAGCTTGTAGGTATGGGGGGGCACAAGCTTCTTTTGGGGTGCACAATCAAAACTTTATGTGGACTGCAGAGGGAGCAGAGAGAGGGTTAGTTGAGAAGCAGATACCACCAATATTTCCATTTTACCAATGAGAGAAGTGAGGCACAAAGTATTTGGCCAGCTTAGCAGGTGGGCAAAGCTGAAGAGCAAACCCAAACTGACGTCAGAGCCTCCGTCCTCACCCACTGAGGTGTATACACTGACCAAAGATGTACATCACATTTATAAGACTTCTTTTTTAGGGTTCTAGGCTAAACAAAGATGTACTGTTGAATCCCTTTTAAGACTTCTAGTCAGTAAATCAGGATTAAGTTACATATGGTATTGACAGAGACCATTACGCTGGTTTTTAAATTTTATTATTATTTGCTTTTTAGGGCTGCACCTGCAGCATATGGAAGATTCCAGGCTAGGAGTCAAATCAGAGCCACAGCAATGCGGGGTCTGAGCGAATCTGTGGCCTACACCACCGTTTACCGCAATGCCGGATCCTTAACTCCCAGTGAGGCCAGGTATCGAACCTGCATCCTTATGGATACTAGTCAGGTTTGTAATACACTGTGCCACACAGGAACTCCGTTTTATTTAAAATTTTCTTTTTTGGGGAATTCCCGTCATGGCGCATTGGAGACGAACCTGACTAGGCCATGAGGTTGTGGGTTCAATCCCTGGCCTTGCTCAGTGGGTTAAAGATCCGGCGCTGCAGTGCAGCCCTAAAAAGACAACAACAACAAAAATTTTTTTTTTTGTTTTATGGTAGCACCTGCAGCGCATGGAAGTTCCATGGCCAGGGACTAAATCCGAACCACAGCTATGACCTATGCCACAGCTGTAGTAATGACGGAGTCTTTGGAACTTCCCACTGTGCCAGGCTGGGACTGAACCAGGGCCTCCACAGCAACCTGAGCTACTGCAGTCAGATTCTTAATCCACTGCACCGTGGTGGGAACTCCCCATTAAGCTGTTTTAGATACTGGAGAGAGAAAAATGAACGTATGCACCTACCTTGATGTTAACTATTCATCAGCGTATGGTTAATTCCTCACAACTTGAATTGCAGGGAGCTCATCATACAAGTTACATAGAAATCATAATTCTACACTTCAATATTTAACATTTTAGTGAACAAACTTGCAAATGATTTAAAAGCTATCCCCCACCTACAAAAAAATAATAGCATCAATGTAATTTTTAAACACATATTTGTATGAATACCCATATATCTAGTGGTACTTTTCTTTGGTAGTGCTGGCAGCATGCAGAAATTCCTGGGTCAGGGACTGAACCTGAGCCACAACAGTGACAATGCTGAATCCTCAACCGCTAGGCCACAAAAAGAACTTGAGTGTTGCTTTTTTGGGGGGGGGGGCACACTGTGGCATATGGAAGTTCCCAGGCCTAGGGACTGAATCGGAGCTGCAGATGATGCCAGCCTATGCCAGAGCCACATCAGTGCCAGCTCCCAGCCTCATCTGTGACCTACACCACAGCTCATGGCAAGGCTGGATCCTTAACCCACTGAGCAAGACGAGGGATCGAATCCGCATTCTCATGGATACTAGTCAGGTTCATTACCACTGAGTCACAATGGGAACTCCACTTTTTGATTCTTATTTTTTGTCCTTATTTAGGGAACCAAGTGTTTCTGTGCTCCTCAAATCCTATATTGGGGCTAGTGACACCAATTACTTCTGCACTGAGTGCAAACGAATATGTAGTAGGATGTTAGGAGAAACCTAAACCAGGAATGTTGGTCCCACTTCCCAGATACTGATGGAGCTGAGAGCACCCCTAGGACCGTACACATCATCTGCCCTGGAGAGTGACTGCACGTTTTGCCCTGGTGGCTGAAAAGGGGACGTGAGACAGGCAGGTTTGGTGCGCAAGCCCTGAGCCCTGGCACAAAGTGGGCGAATCAGCACGGAGGCTGGCCGCCAAGTGGGATTCTAAATAGGGTAGTTGGCAAAGGACAAAGAGCCTTGAAAAGAGTGGGATGACACGCTGCCAGGCCAGAGGAATCTGTGCCTGCGAAGGGATTAATTTCATGAACAGGGATGTCTGCGAAGGAGTAGAGAGATCCCGGAAAGAGGACTAAGGAAGAGACCAAAGATTGAGTTTCCCCAAGAGGAGTTTCAGGCGTTGGAGGCTCCGTGACCATGTTGATTGATTTATGCTAAGTGAAAAGTGCTGGCAAGGTACATTGCGGCATGGAACTCAGGTTACAGCTGCCGGAGGCGTGAAAACTGTATTTCTTACCCAACAGAACAGTACAAGCAGGTGATTTTAACGGGCAAGGGTGAAACACACAGAGGTATCTTCAAGTTTTCACCCGCGATGGATAGTCAATGGTCATTGATAACTAATATTTCTAGAAAACAATATGCTTTCATTTAAAAACGCAGTACCGGGGAGTTCCCGTGGTAGCGCAGTGGTTAACGAATCCGACTAGGAACCATGAGGTTGTGGCTTCGGTCCCTGCCCTTGCTCAGTGGGTTAAGGATCCGGCGTTGCCGTGAGCTGTGATGTAGGTTGCAGACGCGGCTCGGATCCTGTGTTGCTGTGGCTCTGCCGTAGGCCGGTGGCTATAGCTCCGATTTTGCCTGGGAACCTCCATATGCCGCAGGAGCGGCCCAAGAAATAGCAAAAAGACAAAAATAAATAAATAAATAAATAAAAATGCAGTACCAAAACAAATGCTTAAAGGGACATATGTATGAAAGGTTAAAAATCATACTAAAAAGGAGTTCCCATCGTGGCACAGTGGGAACAAATCTGACTAGGAACCATGAGGTTTCAGGTTCAATCCCTGGCCTTGCTCAGTGGGTTAAAGATCTGGCATTGCTGTAAGCTGTGAGCTATGGTGTAGGTCACAGATGCGGCTCGGATCTGGCATTGCTATGGCTCTGGTGAAGGCCGGTGGCTACAGCTCTGATTAGACCCCTAGCCTGGGAACCTCCACATGCCGAGGGGGCGGCCCTAAAAAGACAAAACAAACTAAACAAGTTTACATTTGTAGAGAAATGTACTGACACAGACCAATCTACCTGCATCAACAAAGAAAACAACTCTTCATTCTCTTCATCCTTTACTTCACATGACAAATTTTCTGCTACCATTAGATGATATATTAATTTTATTTTCTTTACATAAATTGAGGAAGAAACATAAAATCAGATCTGAATATATTACAAGGCATTCAGGAAGTGTGTTTTGCTGCCCACCAGAAAAGTGATCTGAAATTTACTTTCAAAATTGAAATAGACTTGTTTAAAAGCACTATGCTGGCTCCCTTCTTGTTTGGAGCACATCCTGGTGTTCGCCGAAGTCTCAGTAAATGGATTCAGCGAGTTCTGTCTTACAAGGTTAACATTCCAGATGTTCCAAAAAATCATATTCGACACATTCTTCCAGTTGCTTCAAGACCCTTGGGGTCTCTTCGACAGGAAACTCGAAGAGTGGAGGGGCTCGGGTGGCTGCAGGCAATTTACTTTGGGATTTAAAAGCACAATTGAGCGTCGTGAAGAAGGGCATCAATTGCCTAATGCTGGAAAGAGAACGCTGGCGCAGAAGAGGGAGTTCACTCTTCATGGAGATCTCATCTGAGCTGCTGATTTCCTGCAAAAGAACGACAATGATGCAGCTTTGCTAGGGGCTGGGGAGGCGCGCGAAGCACATGCAGGCGGTGAAAGCAAGAGATGTGTCTGTAATACGGAGGAATGAATCTGACTCTCTATCAGATCTGTCCTTTTGACTTTAACCTTGGGTGCTCTGTTGCCTGGGCTTAGTCATGCTCTGGAACTTTTGTCAAAGAATGTTTCCTGTAGCTTGAAATGTATAGGCTAGCCTGACCGCGACCCGACCCAAACAGTGAATAACAGGAACATCCTGATCTGACCGTGACCTGACCTGTGTGGACAGCTCTAAGAACAAAGGATCCGACACCAAGTTTCCAACAACTAACCATGCCCTTCCCTCACCTTGCCTTTAAGAGGGCTTTGCTGAAAGCCTTCAGGGAGTTGGGGCTTTTTAAGGCATGAGCCACCTGTCTCCTTGCATGGCCCTGCAATAAATCTTTCTCTGCTTCAAACGCCGACGCTTCTGTATTGTTGAGCTTTGCTGTGTGTCGGGGACATGGACTTGTGTTCAGTAACAGGTCCTTTATGAAAATTCACTGTGAGTGCTGATGATGGCGTCATAAACCCGAATCCTAGGTCCTCAGCTGTGGTCTTCACCAGGATTTCACCCTAAGCCCATGCTCCTGGGGCCCTGCCTCTCTTCCCTCCTTCCTCTAAGTCATGGTGGGACTCTGTGTGCACGACAACTTCTAGAGGACTGTGTCACCCAGGAGGCTTTGCCTCTTAGCAACTGGGATGAGAAAGTGACAGATGAATGACAAAAACAAAGATGGCATGCATCATCGTCTCCAAGCTTGAATAGTCAGAGACACTTTGCAAGTTGTTCAAAGCCATTAAAATCAAATGGCAAATGAAGTGCTTCACTTACTGCCTAGCCCTTCTCCCCTCTGCCACAGATTCACATTTTAAAAAGGAAAACATTTACCCCATATTTTAATTTTAGAAGTTCTAGAATCCTGACGATGTGCGGTTTGTATTCTTGGTGATTTTCCTCTAGATCTGATGGGCAGGCAGGGCCCTCTGTGTCCACTTCTGGAACGAACGCCCACCTGTAACTGGACGAACAAAGTCTGAGGTCAGGCATGCTGGCTTGGAGCCCACCGACAGACTTTAAAACAGTTTTACTGCGAATTCACAGACCATACAACGCATCCATTTAGTGTACAACCGCTTTTGATACAGTCAAAGAGTTCACCATCCATCAACATACTGAATTTTAGGATATCTTCATTACCCCCAGTAGCATCCCTGCTCACCCCGAAATCTCCTACAGCCTCCCTTTGATCAAGGCAACCCCTGTTTTCTCTTTTCTTTTCTTTTCTGGTCTCTCTGAGGCGTATGAAAGTTCCTGGGCCAGGGATCAGGTCCAAGCCACAGTTGTGACCTACGCTGCTGCTGGGGCAACGCCGGGCCGGGGATCAAGCCTGTGTCCTGGCCCTGCAGAATGGCCACTGATCCCTTTGAACCACAGCAGGAACTCCCCTAATCTGTTTTCTGTTTGTACAGACTTTTAAATTCTGGACACTTCACATACATGGAATCATACAATACGGGTCATCTGTGCCTGGCTGCTTCCACTTTAGAGTATTGTCAAGGTTCACCCACGCTGCAGCGTGTGGCAGTGCTTCAGTTCTTTTATTGTAGAACATTTCATTGGGTGGAAACACCACATGTTACTTATCCACTGATGAACATTGAAGTTCTCTTCCTTTTGCCTATTATGTTTAATGCTGCTATGCATATTCCTGTATTATCAGCACTCACTTAAAAATTTTTTTTCTTTTTAGAGCACTTTCAGGTTCACGGCAAAACTGAGCAGAAAGTACAGAGGTTTTTCCGCCACACCCAACTTCCTCCACTATCGACACCCAGGTACATTTGTTACAACCGATAAACAGACACTGACTCACCATCCCCACCCAAGGTCCAGAGTTGACCTTTGGGCTCACTCTTGGCATTGCGCCTTTTATGGGTTCAGACAAGTGTGAAATGACATGTGACCACGTTACAGCATCATACACAATAGTTTCACTGCCCTAGGAATCCTCTAGCCCTGCCTCGCTCTCCCCTGGCACACACGAATCTGCTTACTGTCTCCATAGTTGTGCCTTTCACAGATCATCATAGAGCTGGAATCATCCAGTGTGTACCCGTTACAGACTGGCTTCTTTCTCTTAGTGTTTCTACATGACTGCTCTCCTTGGGGGACAGGACAGGGAGATGGTATCTGGGGCCAGGCGTGAAATTAAACATTGAAGCAGCTGTGTTAAGCCTGTAGGAAATGTGAGCCAACAAGGGCAGAGTGAACTGCAGACGGCATATTTAATTTGCTCAATTAGAAACAGACAAAACCCTAAACTACACAAATGCCGTGAGGACCACCTGTGGGCGATTCTTGTTTTCGAAGCACCCAGAAGCAAAAACCCCCCTAAACACCCACGCCCATACCCACACACCCATCCATAAACACTACTGTGAGCCAAATTCATGAAACCACAGATGCTGTAAGTAATCTGAAACTTGGTATTGAGCCAGTTCACTGGCCACTCGAAACCGGTACTGTGGCATCTCATACTCTGTGCAGGAAAGAACAAGTGAAAATGCTTCAGAGGAAAGAAAAGGAAACTCTTTCAAAGAAGCCATGTGGTCATATTCGACTTACATTTGAAATAAGGGCATTTTGTCAGGTGGAAAAGAAAGTGCTGTGTCCAAGAATTTGCAAGCTGATAAATACAGGATGAGTTCACTCTGGGGTATCTCGCCCACAGAGGGCCCGTTTCCATCAGAGACTGCAACTTTCATTCTGTTGACTTTGCTGCCATTTCTGTAAATGTGCAAGGAAACTCCTGTTACAAATTCATTCCTATTTGCTGTAGTCTATTTGCCTATGCAATGTCCACAAGAAGGTTTTCCTTTTAGGAAATGATCAGAATAGCTGGTCCCTTCCCAAGTACTTCAAGGAGTTGCCATTGTGGTGCCAGAGTTAAGAACCTGACTAGCAGCCATGAGGATGCAGGTTCGACCCCTGGCCTTGCTCAGTGGGTTAAGGATTGGGCGTTGCCGTGAGTTGGTGTGTAGGTTGCAGATGTGGCTCAGATCTGGCATTGCTGTGGCTGTGGCATAGGCCAGCAGCTATAGCTCCAATTCGACCCCTAGCCTGGGAACTTCCATATGTCACATGTGTGGCCCTAAAAAGAAAAAAAATGAAAACAAGTAGTTCAAGAACAGAGTGTTTGGTCCCAGACGGCCCTCCATCATAGAGTGATGTCCACTAACTTCCACATATATGCTCAGACCCTCCCGCCACTTACCTTAATGATTCATCGTCCTCTTTCAAATCTTCCTCAAGCTGTATGAATGTCTGAATCTTAAAAAAAATCGTGAATTCAAGTTACTATTTGAGAGAGATTAAACCTAGCTTCATGTTTAAAATTCATATGCATAAAAAATAGCAAATAAGCAACAGAAACCATCAATGAAATGAAAAGACAACCTATGAAATGGAAAAAAAAATTTACAAACCAAACATCTGATAAGGGGATAATAGTCAAAACATATAAAGAACGCATACAAATCAAGAGCAACCCCCCCAAATAATCCAATTAAGAAATAAGCAAAGGACCCGAACAGACATTTTCCCCAAGAAGACCCATGAATGGCAAGAGGTGCATGAAAGATGATCAACATTGCTCCTCCCCAGGGAAGAGCAAATCAAAATCACAGTGAAGGGAGGTCCTGGCTGGTCTCGTGGCTAGGACTCAGCGCTTTCACTGCTGTGGCCTGAGTTCAACACCTGGTCTGGGAACGGAGATGCCCACATAAAGCCGCTGCTTGCTGCACCCCCAAAACAAAACAAAACAAAACCCACAATGAGATTTCACCTCACACCTGGGAGAACTGCTGTCATCAAAAGGACAAGAGATGACACGTGTTGGCAAGGATGTGGAGAAAAGGGAACCCTTGTCCAATGTTGGTGGGACTGTAAACTGGTACAGCCACTATGGAAAATAGTACGGAGGCGCCTCAAAAAACTAAAACCAGAACTACCGTATGACCCAGCGATTCCTCATCTGAGAATCCACCCAAAGGAAGTGGAAGTACTGTCAAAGAGCTCTCTGTACCTCCATGTTCAGAACAGCACAATTTGTAAGAGCCAAGGTACTACAGAAACATTCCTTTGCTAAAGGAAATGCATTAAGTGCCCATCAACAGATGAGTGGATAAAGACATTGTTGACTCCATATGCAGTGGAATATTATTCAGCCATAAAAGGAGGCAGCCTGCTATTCCCAACAACATGGAAGGGCTTTAAGGGCATTATACTAAATGAAATCAATCAGAAGAGAAAGACAAACATGCTATGATTTCATTTATAAGTGGAATCTAAAAAAACTCCCAGCAAAACAGAACTCACAGAAAAAGATCAGATTGGTGGTTAGCAGAGGCAGGGGGTCGGGGAGGGAAATTTGGAGGAAGGGGCTCAAATAGGTACAAACTTCAAGTTGTAAGATAAATAAAATCTTAAGTACTAGGGATACAACGTACAACATGACAACTAGTTAACATTGCTGTAAGTTATATATGAACATTAAGAGTATAAATCCTGAGGTGTCATCACAAAGAAAAAATAATTTTTTCTTTTTATATCTAGACAAGATGGATGTTAACTAAACTTATTGTAGTAATTATTTCATGATGTATTTCAGTCAAATTAATATGTCGTACACTTTAAACTTATACACTGCTGTATGTCTCTTTTTTTTTTGCTTTTTTTAGGGCTGCACCCACAGCATATGGAGGTTCCCAGGCTAGAGGTCAAATCCCACAGCAATGCCAGATCCAAGCCGCATCTGTGACCTACACCACAGCTCACGGCAACACCGGATCCTTAACCCATTGAGCGAGGCCAGGGATTGAACCCCCAACTTCATGGTTCCTAGATGGATTTGTTTCCGCTGCTCTATGATGGGAACTCCACTGCTGTATGTCACTTATATCTCAATAAAAGTGGGGGGAAAAAAGCTTAAAAATAGCAAATAATATCAAGCAATACAAATTAGTTGAAATAACTGATGGGAGGTAAAATATGATTACAAAATATTCTCTACCAAACCAAAAGCCATTTGCTACCAACTAGACTGAAAATTTTGCTGATAAACTTAATATATAGTAAATAATACATTTATTCCTTTTTTTCTCCTTCAATGCTGCACCTGCAGCAAATAGAAGTTCCCAGGCTAGGGGCTGAATCAGAGCTGCAGCTGCCAGCCTATGCCACAGCCGCAGCAATAAAAGATCTGAGCTTCGTCTGTGTCCTATGTCCCAGCTCCTGGCAACGCCAGATTCTTAACCCACTGATCAAGGCCAGGCATTGGACCTGCATCCTCACGGGCACTATGTCCAGTCCTTAACCTGCTGAGCCACAACGGGAATTCCCATTATTCCCAAAAAAACACTTTAAAAAGCTCCAACCTTGCTTTCAAAAGTAAGATACTTGTACTTACCAATTCAGAAACCATTATTGGCCACAATGAAGTCAAATGTTGAGGAGATATTCTTAGCAGCAAAACTCTGAAAAAAAGAAACATCTGAGCAGCAACTATGGATGTCTGTCCAACTCTGAGATTGTCTGTCAGGCGTTCTAAGGAAAGAAGATTTTAGAGAGGTCACACAAATATGCAGTTTGGAGTTTCTACTAGATACAGAGGCAAAATAAAATTACAATGGCTTTGACATCTGACCACAACCCTGTACATGACACGCGTGTTGGGGGCATGGTCTCGGGCCCATTGTTTGCCCCCAGTCCTCTTCCTTGTGAGGCACAGTGGTTTGCAGCCTTTGCTAAAGGAAATGCATTAAGTGCCTCTTATTCCCCTGCTGTGGCTTTGCAGAAAGGTATCAACTTCTGGCTCAAGCCAGAAATCCACTGGTTGATTCACGTAAATGTTCTTCTAAGAATATGAAACATGAAAGAATTCCTTTCGGGCCCAGTGGAAATGAATCTGACTAGAATCCCTGAGAATTCAGGTTTGATTCCTGGACTTGCTCAGTGGGCCAGGGATCTGGCGTTGCTGTGAGCTGTGGTGTAGGTCGAAGAGGCAGCTCGGATCCTGCTGTTGCTATGCCTGTGGTGTAGGCAGCAGCTGTAGCTCTGATTCAATCCCTAGCCTGGGAGGTTCCATATGCCACCAGTGTGGCCTTAAAAAAAAAAAAAAAAAATTACACACAGAAACCAAAGACAGAGCTTGGTGAGCAATGGAAACTATAAGATCATCTAGATTCCTGAGCAGATGACATTTATATTTGGGGGTGAGGAGAGGCATGTGGAGTGACTGAATAAAATAGCTTCATTCAGTAAAGTTTAGATTTTATGGCCATGACAAAAACTATTTCCTGTAGGAGAAAAACAGTTGTAAGTTAAACTCTCTGGTCCCTAACAGTCTTTCCTGCTTCTCCACTGAAAAATTAAATGTGTTTCCCATAATGTAAGGTCTTTAGCAACATGACAAATTGCCACAGCAAACAGCTGAGCTACCGTCATGCTAGCCAAGGCTCGCTAGAGGACATGTGTAATCAACTTCCCTTTATTTGAGCTAGCCGAAATGGACTTTTTCCTTCTTGCCTTTAAAAGTACTTTGACTAGGAGTTCCTGTTGTGGCACAGTAGAGACGAATCCGACTAGTATCCATGAGGATTCGGGTTTCATCCCTGGCCTTGCAGAGTGAATTAAGGATCTGGGGTTGCAGTGAGCTGTGGTGTAGGTCACAGATGCGGCTCAGATCCCACGTTGCTGTGGCTGTGGTTTAGGCTGGCAGCTACACCTCCAATTCAACCCTTAGCCTGGGAACCTCCATATGTCCTGGGTGTGGCCCTAAAGAGCAAATAATAATAATAATAATAATAATAAAAGTACTTTGACCAAAAGAAGGACTATGAATAGCTTAGATACTTGACAAGCAAGCTGGCATTTTAAAAAAGTTTGTGCTTCTGGTTCTGGACAAGACAGAGTAAGTACATTACATATTATTTCTCAACAAGCCAAAAAATCTTGAATGAAATACATAAGCCAACCATCAGAAAACAGGTGCAGGAAAGGCAGCAGGACTGGGTAGGAGCCTTGGGACTTAAGGAAGGACCTGGAAGTGAGTACTCTGGGGTTTTCAAATTTTAAATTTTAAATTTTATCCCAGCCTAGGCAAACTGAAAAGAATGTAACCTGGAATGCCAAAAGTCTCAACCTGAATGAGAAAAGACAAAGACACCAATGCAGAGATAACAGAGAGGTAGGAATTATTGGAAAAGGATTTTAAATTTATCTAAAAGTACTCCCATAACCAAGTATGGACACTTGAAACAAATAAGAAATAGTAAGTGTCAGCAAAGAAACAGAAGATACAAAGAAAAGCCAAACAAATTTTAGAACGAAAAAATAGAATCACCAAGATAGAAAAACTTACTCATGAGTTCAAGCAGAATAGAAATGACAGTGACAGTGGGAGATGAAAATTAAATACGGAATCAATAGTAATTATTCAAATTGGACAAAGGAGAGAGAAAAGATTGGGAAAAAAACCCAAAAAACAAACAAAAAAAACAGACGTTCCCGTTGTGGTGTAGCGGAAACAAATCTGACTAATACCCATGAGGATGTGGGTTTGCTCCCTGGCCTTGATCAGTAGGTCAGGGATCTGGCATTGCAGCAAGCTGTGATGTAGTTTGCAGACTTGGCTTAGATCCTACATTGCTGTGGCTGTGGTGTAGGCTAGCAACTGTAGCTCTGATGAGACCCCTAGCCTGGGAACTTCCATATGCCGAGGGTGTGGCCCTAAAAAGAAAAGAAAAAAAGAGTCTCAGAGACTAGTGGGACAACAAAAGGTCTAGCATTTGTGCATTGGAGTCCCAGAAGGAGAGTGAAAAAGATTACAGGTTGGAAAAATATTTGAAAAAATAACTACTGAAAATTTTCCAAATCTGGTGAAAGATGTACATCTACAAATACAAGAAGCTGAGTGAACTATAATAAGGATAAAACCAAATAAATCACATTCGGTCATGTAATCAAACTTCTGAAAATTAAAAACAGAAAAGAATTTTGATAGCAGTCAGAGGGAAATGATACATTACCTAAAAGGGACAATAATTTTAATGATAGCAGATTTCTCAAATCACAGTCAGAAAGAAGTGGCTATTGTTCAAGTGCCAAAAGAAAAGAACTTCAACCCAGAATTGTTCTATTTCCAATGAAAATATCCTTCCAGAATGAAGATGAAGGGAGAAAGCCATGACTAAACCAAAATAAGATGAATGAAGGTAGAAAAAAAAGTCTTCATGAAGGAGAACTAAGAAAACTTGTAGCGGAATTCCCACCGTGGCACAGTGGGTTAAAAATCTGACTGCAGCAGCCTGGGTCCTTGCAGAGGTATGGGTACAATCCTCGGCCTAGGGGCAGCTGGCTAAAGAATCCAGCATTGCCCCAACTGTGGCATAGGTCACAGCTATGTCACAGGTTCACTTCCTGGCCCGGGAATTTCCATTTGTTGCGGGTGTGAGTACAAAACTGAAAAACAAACAAAAAAAACCCCAAAACTTGTTGCCAACAGATCTGCACTAAAAAAGGCTAAATGATGTTCATCAGACAGAAAAGAAATAATGGTAGGAAACATGGAACATCAGGAACGACTAGAAAGCAACAGAAAAGGTAAATAAAGGAGTAAAAATAATATTCTTTCCTCTTGAGTATTTAACTTATGTTGAACAGTGAAAGCAAAAAGTATTTCTTGCTTGTGGTTGCAGAGTATAAAGGTAGCATTTCAGACAACTATATCACATTGGAGAGAAGCATCCCAAATGGTGATAAATGTTGATACCAGTAGACCACAGTAAATACGTATATTTTGTGTTTGCTATAATCCCTAAAGCAACCACTACAAAAAACTATATATATAAAAATATATATATATAGGTGTTCCTGCTGTGGTACAACAGGATCAGTAGCATCTCTGCAGCACCAGGACCTGGCTTTGATTCTTGGACCCGCACAGTGGGTTAAAGGGACCCATTGTTGCCGCATCTGTGATGAAGGCTGCAACTGCAGCTTGGATCTGTTCCCTGGCCTGGGAACCCCATATTCCTCAGGGCTGGGAAAAAAAAAAAAAAAGATACACCCCAAAACCGCTTCAAATAAATCAAAATGGAATGCTGAAAAAATATTCAAGAAACCTCAGGAAAAGGGAAACAGGAATAAAAAACAAGGAACAAACAGAAAATAAACCCTGACATTGATGATTAGCCAATGATATTAAGGGCAAATTGTCTAAACATGCCCATTAAAAGAGAGAGATTTGGTTGAATGGATTAAAGGAATGACTCAATTATACACTGTCTTACACAAAACTTACCTCGAATATAACGATATAAGTAGGTTAAAGGTAGAAGGATGGAAAAAGATACACTATGCAACCATTTTCAGAAGCCTGGAGTGGCACTATTAACATAAGACAGAACAGACTTGGGAGCAGAGGGAAGGGCCAGGGTCAAAGGGGGACATTACACAGCGCTAAGGCCCATTCGACCAGAAGATACGACATTCCTGAGCTCCTGCTGTGATGCGGTGGGTTAGGAATCCGACTGCTGGGGAGGCATGGGTTCCATCCTTGACCTGAAGTTCCACCATATGGAACTTCCATATGGAGTGGGTGTGGCCATAAAAAAGACGTAACATTCCTAAATGTTGGTGCACTGAACAACAGAGGTGTAAAATACATACAGTAAGAATTTCCAGAACCTAGCGGAGAATGAGTGTGGACAACTAGAGTGGAACTTCAACTTCCCTATACCATAACTGACAGAACTCCCAGGAAAACAGTAAGGATGCAGAACTGAGCAACGCCGTAACCAAAGGATCTAATCAATTCCTGTAGGACACGCCACTCAACAGCAGACTACACCTCATTAAGTGCTCTGAGGAGTTCATCTATTTTTTTTTTTGTCTTTTGTCTTTTGTTGTTGTTGTTGCTGCTATTTCTTGGGCCGCTCTCGTGGCATATGGAGATTCCCAGGCTAGGGGTTGAATTGGAGCCGGAGCCACCGGCCTACGCCAGAGCCACAGCAACTCGGGATCCGAGCCACATCTGCAACCTACACCACAGCTCATGGCAACGCCGGATCCTTAACCCACTGAGCAAGGGCAGGGACCGAACCTGCAACCTCATGGTTCCTAGTCGGATTCGTTAACCACTGCGCCACGACGGGAACTCCAGGAGTTCATCTATTTTGAAACAGAAAGGATCAAAAAAAAAGTAGTTTGTACACAATCGGGCATATCTCATGTTGATGCTTCAAATAAAAGCTAAATTCACGGCAGTTTCCATTATAGCTCAGTGGCTTATGAACCCAACTAGTATTCTCGAGGATACCGGTTCCATCCCTGGCCTCACGCAGTGGGTTAAGGATCCGGTGTTGCCGTGAGCTGTACTGTATGTAGGTTGCAGACCTGGCTCACACCTGCTGTTGCTGTGGCTGTGGTATAGGCTGGCAGCTGCAGCTCTGATTTGACCCCTAGCCTGGGAACGTTCATATGCCTCAGGTGAGGTCCTAAAAAGCAAGAAATAAAAAGCTAAATTCAGAAGACTATTCTTCTGCTAAGATGACATATTTTAGAATCTGTAATATTCTTTTCTTAGCTCAGTGATAAACCTTATAGGCTTAAGGAGTCTTTGCGAGCAGAGAGTTGGAGAAAGCCCTGAGCCAGAATCCCTGCACCACTGTGAAGGCTGTGGAGCCTTGTTTGGGCTGGCTGCTTAATCCTGCTGACCCTGCTCCCCATCTGTGAAACTCACCTGCTTCAGAGGGCACCTACACAAACCACAGCCCATCACTGGGAGACAGAGGGTTCAGATTTCAGTCCAGGTTTTGCCAGTTAGTGGCCACGCAACTTTACGTGGGTGCTAATCTCTCTGAGCCTCAGTATCCTGATGCAAAAGTGGAGCTAATACAGGATGATGAGGAAGACTTAAAACATGGGAAGTGGACCTGGAATGAGCCACACTCTTCAGCTTAAAGGGAATAGACTGTTGCCTCTAGATCTTGCTGCTTCCCTCTACAGGGGCTTTTTTTTGGGGGGGGGTGATGCCTGTCCTCCTTTCATCTACATAAACAGCATTTTATTTTTATTTTTTGCCTTTTTGGCTGCACCTGCAGCATGTGGAAGCTCCTGGGCCAGGGACTGAACCTGAGCCATAGCAGTGACAATGCCAGATCCTCAATCTGATGAGCCACAAGAAAACCACCCTCCCTTAAAAAAAAAAAAAAAAAAAAGTTGCTTTAAGCTTATGTACAGCTTTTGAGATCAATGTAAAATTTATGTCACTATGAGCCAAGATGTACAGAGCTGCTCAGCTCCTCACCCCATGCACCCCCTCGAGTGCTGTCAATGACAGGAAAGTGTCTGAGAGGGTGTCTCAGAGGACAAATGCCAGATGTTCCCATTCCAGCCTCTTCTGATTAGGCCTGAATTATTTACCAGGTGGTGCAACTTAGAACCTTCTGGATGCATCTGCTCCTTTGACTGGGGTGCCATTGCTCCATGGGGTCAGTCAGTATCCCAGGACCATCAGAGGATGCTCTGAATTCCATCACCCCAGGACCTCATGGAGGCTGGGCCTAATATCAGTCCTGGGGACAATGATAGCAGAGAGGCAAGTGCTTTGGAAATTGTCGGTTAATAAAAAATGAAAGGGGATAAATATGTTTACTTTTTCAAATATGTAGTATTTTTAGAGAAACATTCCCTGAGCTATCCAAAGTGGAGAGGTTTATTTGGAGAAATTCCTCCCTCCCCAAGGGCCCTAAGCCCTCTCCTATCTAAAGTCACCATTGTGCTGAATTTCTTTTATATGTATATAGAAATATATATTATGTAAACATAAACACAGGAATTCCTGTTGTGGCGCAGTGGAAACCTAGGACTAGGAACCATGAGGTTTCCGGTTCAATCCCTGATCTGGCTCAGTGGGTTAAGGATCCGACATTGTTGTGAGCTGTGGTGTAGGGTGCAAAAGAGGCTCAGATCGGATGTTGCTGTGGCTGTGGTGTAGACCAGCAGCTGTAGCCCTGATTGGACCCCTAGCCTGGAAAACTCCATATGTCATGGGTGCGGCTCTAAAAATCAAAATACACACACACACACACACACACACACACACAAAATGTATATAATACTATGTTGTTGCTACCTCCCTCTCAGAATTATTGGATGTCTGAGCCCTGCCATGGTCAAAGTCTCCACATTACTGTTTGAGAAATGCTGTTGCCTGTTCTCTTCTTGTTCTGCACACCTAACACTGTCTCTTGAGCCCCGCAGGCCTCAGCCTGGATTTTAGGGGAGTGTGTGACGGGAGATGAGGGTGAGAAGGGGCAAGTGTTTGCCCCCAGACTGAGAAGGCACTGAAAGGATGGCACGCTGCATGGCCCACCAGGCTCTCCTCCTGGACCTAATGCAGCCCTTCAGGCCACTGTCTGATGGCCCTTTGCATAAGGCACCATCACGGATGCTGCACGTGAACTAGAAGAAGTGTGGTTCCTGTTGTTCTGCCTCCCCTCCAAATTCTGTAAAGATGCAACCAAGCTCAGTTTTTTGTTTTTGTTTTTTGCTTTTTAGGGCTGCACCTGCGGCATATGGAGGTTCCCAAACTAGGGGACTAATCGGAGCTACAGCTGCCAGCCTATGCCACAGCCATAGCAACGCCAGATCCAAGCCAGGGCTGCCACCTACACCACAGCTCACGACAACGCAGGATCCTTAACCCACTGAGCAAGACCAGGGATCGAACATGCATCTTCATGGATACTAGTCAGATTCATTTCCACTGAGCCACAATGGGAACTCCCAAAGTTCAGCTTTGACTCTGCACTGAGCTGAGGTCTTTGGAGGGCTGCCATCACCTTTCCTGGCAGTTGGGGTCACGCTCGGATCTAATCAGCCTCCTGTCAGTAACTCGAGTAAGGACCTGTCCACACCTGAATATCCGCTTTCACACATCTCATTTCATACTTCCTAACTAGTCAACACATTATGCCACAGACATCTTATATGCTTTACATGCTGACATTACATTAGCTGAAATATAACAGTATTTTATTATCACAAATATGCAATATTGTCATAATTAACATTGTGAAAGCTGTTACTGTTTTGACCTAAAACAAGTAAGACCTTTCAAATAGTTAATCAAGTAGGGACATGGGCTGAGAATCAGTACTGACATTTAGAGTCATCAGGATACATTAAGAAGAGCACAGGGGGAGTTCCCTTCATGGCTCAGTGGTTAACGAATCCAACTAGTAACCATGAGGACTTGGGGTCGATCCCTGGCCTCGCTCGGTGGGTTAAGGATCCGGCATTGCCATGAGCTGTGGTGTAGGTTGCAGACGCGGCTCGGATCCCGAGTTGCTGTGGCTGTGCCGTAGGCCGCAGACGCGGCTCGGATCCCGAGTTGCTGTGGCTGTGCCGTAGGCCGGGAGCTGTAGCTCCGATTCCACCCCAGCCTGAGAACGTCCATATGCCTTGGGTGTGGCCCTAAAATGAAAAAAAGAGGAGCACACAGGAAGTTCCCTGGTGGTCTCAGTGGTTAGGATTCAGCACTGTCTCTGCTGAGGCCCAGGTTTAATTCCTGGTCTGGACTCCAACTCCCCCCCCACCCCCGCAAAAAAAAAAAAAACAAACAAAACATAGAAAAAAGAAGAGCACACGCTTTGTGAGCTGACAGACATTTATAAGAAAAAAATTTTAAGAGGGCAGAGTAAGAGATTCATATCAGAATTCTATGGGGAAACAACCTGAACGCCCTTCTACCGGTGAACTGGTAAACAAGTCGCAGAATGGACTCCTATAAATAAACTGCAATAAAGAGGAATAAGCTATTTATTGGCAAATACAATAGAATGGATGACTCCCTAATACATTACGTGAGTCAAAGAAGCCAGACTCAAAGGCTACACACTGTCTAATCTCATTTACAGGACATTCTGGAAAAGAACTAGAAGAACAGAGCAGATTAGTGGTGGACTGGGTCGGGGAAGGGAGGAGGAGATGACCTCTGAAGGGCACGAGGGGACTTTCGGGGTGATGGAAACGTTCTGTGCTTTGACTCGGGTGGTGGTTACGTGACCATGTGTGTTCGTCAAAATTCACAGAACTGTATAGACAGAAGTGTGACTTTCACCATATGTAAATTGCACCTTAATAAGTCTGAGTCCCCAAAAAGGATTTATGCCATAATTTTAATATTTGTAAAATTGTTTGTTACTCTAGTCTTCATGATATTTAATATGATTTTTTTTTTGGTCTTTTTTTTTGTACTTGCAGCATATGGAGGTCCCCAGCCTAGGGGTTGAATTGGAGCTACAGCTGCCAGCCTACACCACAGCTACAGCAATGAGGGATCCCAGCCATACCTGTGACCTACACCACAGCTTATGGCAATGTGGGATCCTTAACCCACTGGGCAAGGCCAGGGATCGAACCTGCAACATCATGGATACTAGTCAGGTTCTTAATCCACTGAGCCACAACAGGAACTCCTTTCATAGGATTCTCTAAAGATTTATCATATTCCATTTAAGCCACGAGTCTTTAGGAAAACACATTCTTACTTAAGAATTCTTTCAGGAGTTCCCATCGTGGCGCAGTGGTTAACAAATCCAACTAGGAACCATAAGGATGCGGGTTCGATCCCTGGCTTTGCTCAGTGGGTTAAGGACCTGGCGTTGCTGTGAGCTGTGGTGTAGGTCGCAGACGCGGCTTGGATCCCGAGTTGCTGTGGCTGTGGCGTAGGCCGGCGGCTAGCTCCAATGGGACCCCTAGCCTGGGAACTTCCATATGCTGCAGAAGCGGCCCAAGAAATGGCAAAAAGACAAAAAAAAAAAAAAAAGAAGAATTCTTTCATATCTCAGAGGGTGAATTTAAAATAGAATGTTCACTTTGCCACCTCGACATTTTATGAGGAGGGGAAAAAACCCTTCAAAATCATGTATAATACCCACAATCATTCCTTTTGAAGCAAAGAATATTTCGTATATGAAGAGAAAAAACTGCCCAGGAAGGGTGCTCCCATCATGGTGCAGAGAAAATGGATCTGACTAGGAACCATGAGGTTGTGGGTTCGATCCCCGGCCTTGCTCAGTGTGTTAAGGATCCGGTGTTGCTATAAGCTGTGGTGTAGGTTGCAGACATGGCTCAGATATGGTGTGGCTGTGGCTGTGGTGTAAGCAGGCAGCTGTAGCTCCAATTTGACCCTTAGCCTGGGAACCTCCATATGCCTCAGGTGTGACCCTAAAAAACAAAAAACAAAAAAATTAGGTACTTCTCTGAAATCTTGCTTCTTTACTGGCCTCAGCTAGTGTTTGAAATCCCAAGTATCTGGAAGGCAGCAGAGATTTGAGTAGAAGACAGTACTGAGAAAGCACTGCTAGGCTTTAAAAACTACCTACTAGGAGTTCCTGTCATGCTCAGTGGAAATGAACCTGACTAATATCCATGAGGATGCAGGTTCAATCCCTGGCCTCGTTCAGTGAGTTAAGGATCTGATGTGGCTGCAAGCTGCAGCGTATGTCACAGATGCAGCTTAGATCCGATGTTGCCATGGCCATGGTGTAGATTGCAGATTTGGCCCAGATCTGATGTTGCTGTGGCTGTGGCCTCGGCCTACAGCTCCACCTCCGATTTGACCCCCCACCTGGGAACTTCCATACATTGTAGGTACGGCTATAAAAAGGAAAAAAACCCTGATTTTTAAAATAAAGTTTCAGGAGTTCTTTTGTGGCACAGTGGATTAAGGGTCCGGCATGGTCGCTGCAGCCGTTTGGCTCGCTGCTGTGGCTGGAGTTCAGTCCCTGGCTTGGGAACTTCCATGTGTCACAGGTTCAGCCAAAAACAGTAGTAGATAAGTTAAAGTTTCAGATGTACCAATATAGTTCTAAAGCTCTTCTACAATCACTCCTGCCAAGCACTCATTTAACGTTCAAATCATTCTGCCAAAATGGGCTGTGGGCCCCTCTGGTTGCCACCTCTTGGCACTCTGGGCCAGTCTGTGGGGCAGGGGGTGGAGGGGAGGTCAGGTGGGGTGGGGTGGGGGTGGCCTTCTTACCTTGAATCAAAGGAAGGTAGAGGTGGTACTGGTCAAGCTCTCCACTGAAGACAGCAAAAGCCTGGCGCTTCAGCAGCATGGCCTTCTGCTCAAAACTTGAGAACAGTTTTAAAGAACTGCTCTGCATGTCTAGAGTAAATACAGCAAATAAGTTCCATTGGTGAGAAAACTGCACTGAGAGGTAGGTGATCAGACGTTCCTACTAGTGTTACTTCCTATCTTCCCTGGTGAAAGATCATGGCCTTGGTTCAGCAAGAGTGTATGGTTATTATTCACATATTTAAATTTATAAAAGTACTCATTGCTTTCATGATACTTAATGACCGGTATTTGAAGAGGCTGTGAGGTACAGGAAAGGACCCCTAACAGACTATGATCAACTTACCATTACTTTCAAAAGTATTTTCTCTACTATAAAACTGTGGAAAAGGTGGTTAGAGGCATTCTGATGAACACACTGAAACTGGGAAGTCCTGACATCACAGTTTGCAGCCAGGATGGCACCACAAAAGTTTTGAGCAAGGTCCTGAAATACGTGGTAAAGCTGATTGTGACCAAAAGGCATTGGTTCTGTAAAGGGTGACTTTATGTGCAAGTACCACAGAAGAACTTACTCATTAAATCTTTAAACATGGCTTTCTCATGAGTCAGGAGATGGTCAATAATGGACTTCCAACTGGATATTAAAAAAAGCAAAGTTAATTAAATATGCAAAGGGTGACAGTCCGATTAAAGGAACACGTTCCTTTAAGATCTATTAAAAACTGCTTTCTGAAAAGTTAGTGAAACAGATTAAGAATTTGTTCTTTTTTTTTTTCTTTTTAGGGCCACACCTGCAACATATGGAAGTTCCCAGGCTGGGGGTCAAACTGGAGCTGCAGCTGCTGGCCTACACCACAGCCACAGCAATGTGGGATCCGAGCCACATTTGTGACCTATACCACAGCTCACGGCAACGTGGGATCCTTAACTCGCTGAGCCAGGCCAGGGATCAAACCAGAATCCTCATGGATGCTAGTTGGGTTCGTTGGGTTCGCCGCACAGGAGAACTTCAGATGAAGAGTTTTTATGTAAGGAAAAACTATGCAAAAGCTTTCATTTATAGGAGTTTCCATCATGGCTCATCGGAAATGAATCTGACTAGTATCCATAAGGATGTGGGTTCAATCCCTGGCCTCAGTGGGTTAAGGATCCAGTGTTGCAGGTTGTGGATGTGGCTTGGATCTAGCATTGCTGTGGCTGGCAAATGTAGTTCCAATTCAACCCCTAGCCTGGGAACTTTCATACGCCTTGGGTGTGGCCCTAAAAAGGAAAAAAAAAAAAAAAAAAAAAGGCAAAGCCCTTAACATAGAGAATAATAAATAGTTCCCAGCTCACCATAAAAGAAAACACAAATTAGTCAAGGTGCCTTGGCTTTTGCAAGGGCTGTCCTTAAATATGTCCACAGAGACGACATCCATATACTTGTGTTGATGGAAATTAGTGGGGTTGCGGGGGGCATGAAGACAAATACCTCTGTTTTTCAACGGGCTCCCCTGCCTCACAACAGGATTAACAGGGTGAAAGTTACAGGGGCTGGTGGCAGCAGAGCAAACTCAGGTCACAGGAAAAATCTGACCAGTTTCCACCTCTATCCCTGCCATTGATAAAGTCATGGTCAGCCCCGCCGGGGGCAGAGTTGCAGGTGGTTTTGTTGACCTCCAAGAAAAAGGCACAGTAAGTACAGCTTGCAGCTTTAATTCCATGTATCTCTGCTGCCCTGCAGAGTCGAGCCGGCCACAAGGTCTCAGTGAGAGCTCCAGGAGTGGGAGCTGAGAAGGGGGATAAGGACACGGCAGTGTCACCCCTGTCCTCTTAATGTTGGTTAAGCATCTTATGATTACAAGATAAAGGAGCATTAGACCAAGTACCACTGGAACCCTATACTATGCTCTTTAGGAATTCCTCTCTTAATTAAAAAAAAAAAAAAAGACATCTTTCTAGTTTTAAGACCTAATTCCTTTCCCAGGAATACACAGTAAACATGTGAGTGATGTCTTATGATCTGGGTGGAAGCTAGTTCTGTTCTCATTTCAGGAATGAGGATTAATTACATAAACCCGAACCCTTTTCCACTTGAAGAGTCCAGGCACATTTTTTTTATCAGGACAGCATTTCTTACTGCACACAAGAAGTGTCCATCTGAAAGAAGGCCGGGTCCAGGAATAATTCCAGGACTTCTTTTTTCCAGGCTCGTTTCGTGTAGGCATAACCACTCAGAGAACTCAGCAGCTGGGAGCCAGCCCGGAAGCTGGGGGTGTTGTAGGCGCTGGAGGGGGTGGGAAGGGGAAAGGGTCGAGGTCAGAGACGGTGCCAGGACGCCCACTGGATGCACGTCCCCTGGGCTTCTTCCCACACATGGCGGGGTCGTGGGGCGGGGGTGGGGTCCGATGGAAGGAGCAAGCCTTACCTGTGATTGCGTAAGTAAGGAAAAACATAGTACAGCAGACGCGAGATCAGCGGCACTGCTTTCTCCTTCTCATCACTCCGATAAACCATGTCCAGGAGAGATGCCAGAACCTGAAAGAACAGGACCGCCGGAAAAGAGACATCTCCTAAGTAAGAAGCAATATGAAATTTAGTCCTGAGGTATGTTAGAGCCTAAGAGAAAACTCCACAGGGCAGCCTGAGGCTCAGGCTGGCTCTAAGGCTCACCAGCGATGGCGCGACCCACGTTTCCTGGCACCTGAGCAGGACCGCCTTTGCAAAGACTCTTTCCCGAGGGATGATGAGCCTGAGGCCTGCTTACCTCTGCCAGGAGGGAGAGGGCCTGCACGCTGTACACCGAAGGGGCTGACGAGGACACCATCGCTGAAGCGGCCGTGGCAGCATCTGCGGACCCAAAGAGGCATCTGTTTTTTGATCGTGACGGACAGGTCACCACTGATGCCCCCAAAGCATCACATGAACTTGAGTCATGAGCCCCACCTTCCACACTGACTGTGTGGGTAAGTCTAGGTTGGAGTCTTCTCTGCTAACATGTTCAATTTCAGCAACTAAGAATCTGGGTATTGTGACCAAACAAGGCAGCACCAGTTCACTTCTATTCTCATCATCCTTTTTGGAACTCCAACACCCCCTTGGGTGATCGTGGCATATGGAAGTCCCCAGGCTAGGGTGGGATTGGAGCTGCAGCTGAGGCCTAGGCCACAGCCATGGCAACATCAGATCCAAGCCGCATCTGTGACCTACACTTCAGCTTTCAGAACTGCCAGATCCTTAACCTGCTGAGCCACAACAGGGACTCTTTTGATTTTTTTAAAATAAAAATCAGGCAATTGTTTTATTACAGTACTGCCTTGAGGTCAAGTTTAATAACCGCACAAAGGCCAGGCCCAAAAACACTTGATTTGACACAGCTCAGCTGCACTGGTGGTGGACAAGCAGGTTATTTTATTTTTTGTCTTTTTAAGGCCGCACCTACAGCATATGGAAGTTCCCAGGCTAGGGGTCAAAACAGAGCTGTGGCTGCCAGCTTATGCCACAGCCACAGCAATGCCAGACCTGAGCCACATCTGTGACCTACACCACAATTCACGGCAACGCCGGATCCTTAACTCACTAAGGGAGGCCGGGGATTGAACCCACTACCTCATGGTTACTAGTTGGGTTTGTTACTGCTGTGCCATGATGGGAACTCCCATACAAATACATTTTGATTAACTCCAGTTGGAAAACAAACCAAATAAAAGATACTCTTTGGTCCTCAGTACCTGACCTCCTGACAGCTAAGCTTCAGCAAGAGTTATCCACACCCACGGTCTCCCATTCTCTCCTCCACCTACGTCAATCCCGTCTCCCCACCCCCAAGTCACACCCGGTGAGCCTCTGTCCTGATCTCGCTCTACTGCTCAGCAGCCTTTGGGTGGGTTCCTCCGCCCTCCTCCTTGAAACACTCTCTCCCAGAGTTTCCGTGACTCGATGTTCTTTTGGTTTTTCCTCCTACCCCAGTGACCTGTGCTGGCTCCTTCCCAGACATCTCAGGTTTAATACTTGCCGTTGCAAGCTTGATTTCCATCTCCGAAATGTTCTTGCTTCAGTTTTCTCCACCTCAATTGTTTAAACCAACAAGAAAAGGCATCCTTGATTGCCTCCTTTTGGAAACAGCCACGTCCAACCCATCAGCACGTCCTGTCCACTCCACACGTGCACCAGCCCACCTTTCTCTATCGCCCCTGCCTCCAAGCCTACATCATCTCTTGCCCAGAGCACCGCAAAATCCTTTTAACTGAACTCCTGGTTTCTTTCCGGCAGCCAAATTGTTGTTTTCTAAAGACTCAGTAAGATCCTATCACTGCTTCAAATACTTAATGGCTTCCCGCAGCAAGCGGGCTGACGTCCAAGTTCTTAAGCCCGCTCTGTCTGCATCAAGCGCCACCAACTTCGGCCCCCACTCACTCCCTGACCTCAGATAACCATGGCATCAGGCTCCAGCCAAGCTGGTCTGCAGGTGTCTTGGTCTCTGCCCACCCCCACCTCAAAGACTCACCATCCCCTCTGGGCAGTGCCTTTCCAGGGCTTGGCAGAGCTGTTTTTCATGTCACAGCACAGCTGTCACTTCCTCGGGGACATCTTCTGCAACATCTCAAGTGGCCCCCACCCCACTCTCATTAATTTAAAAAACCCTTTTATTTTGGAATAATTTGGGATTTCCAGGAGAGTTAAAAGATACTATTGTTCATTTAGGTTTTTTGTTTGTTTGTTTGTTTTTTTAAATGGCCGCACTTGAGGCACATGGAAGTTCCCAGGGATTGAAGACTGAATCTGTGCTGCAGCTGCTGACCTAGGACGCAGTTGCAGGTACACTGGATCCTTTAACCCACTGTGCTGGGTGGGGGATCGAACCTGCACCTCCACAGCAACTGGAGTTGCTGCAGCTGGATTCTTAACCTACTGCACCATGGTGGGAACTCCTGTTAATTTACTTTTGACTATCACCTTCTGTGCCACTCCCGGGAGAGGAGAGGCCCTGCTCATGCTGCTTGCTACTGTAGCACCAGCATCTAGAACACAGTGTGTGGCACATACCAGACACAAATATACATGGGAGACCAAATGCATGTCCACTGCAGGCACAAAAACTCTAGGTGGAGAAAAACATACCATTCAAATGATATGAAAAACAGAAAAACAGTCTTATTCGGTTTCATGCTTTATATGGCTAGTGTGCATGTTTAATTTGTTCAAGACTTAAACAAAATATAGTTATATCCAAAGACTTCTTTGGTTCTCTATAATTTGCTAATTAAGTCTTTTTGAGTGAATGCCCTTGTGGCACATCAGGTTAAGGATCTAGCATTGTCAGTGCAGCGACTTGGGTCACTGCTGGGGCGTGGGTTCAATCCCTGGCCCAGAAACTTCCACATGCTTTGGGTGCAGCCAAGAAGAAAAAAAAGGTCTCGCCGAGAAGCCGCCAAATCAAATCACCTCCAGCTTTGGAACTCTCTGGTTTCTTTTTTTTCCCCTCTGTATGGCTGCATCTGCAGCATATGGAAATTCCTGAGCTAGGGGTGGAACTGGAGCTGCAGATGAGGCCTACGCCACAGCCATACTGGATTGTAGCCGTATCTGTAACCTACGCTGCAGCTGTGGTAACACCAGATCCTTAACCTGCTGAGCCACAATGGGAACTTCTACAATTTCTCTTTTTAAGTAAAAATCAGGCAATTATATTACTACAGTACTGCCCTGAGGTAAAAATTAATTATTGCACAAAAGCCAGGCCCAATAACGCCTGACTTGACAAAGCTTGGCTGCACTGGTGGCGGACAAGCAGTTTCATCCATCCATCAGTACCTATGACAGAGACAACTGAGGGCAAATCAGCCGGGGAGAGGGACGAGCTCTCTTTCCCTGGAACCACAACTGTAACCATAGCCATAGCCTGAGAAAGCATAACTGTTGGTTTAAGTTAGCAAATTATAGTATCCTAGTTATAAGATCTTCACTAGAGAGTAAAATATAATCCTTTTTCTTTTTTTTTTTTTTGGCTGAGCCTGCAGCATGCAGAAATTCCCAGGCCAGGGATCAAACCCCCACTGCTGCAGTGATAATGCCAGATCCTTAACGCACTGCATCACAAGGCAACTTTTAATTCCTTTTAAAATGTAAACCACAAAACCAGGTACCAAGCAGATGGCTGAAGTAATGGGTGAGGGAACTGTAGTTTGTCCATCCAACACCATGCTTCCTCCTCCTGGGAGGAGAAGCCCTTCTCGGGTGGGAGCCCGTTTCTCATGGCTTCAGTGCACCAGCCCTTTCCCACCGCCTCTGGGTCAGTCATAGGCCCAAGAAGAGCCAATCAGAATCTTATTGCATGACATCTGATGAAGCTCATCTGAACACCTGGTTCCTGCTATGCCTGAAACCAGATTTCAATGCAATTTGTACTGGAGCCAAAAAGTTTCCTGCTGTTGTGTTTCTGTCTGCCTGAAATGGGTGTCTGTTACTTGCAAGAGAAAAGATCTTAGACTTGACAAGTCTTCGTCTGTATACCACAAACTATGAGCTCAGCTTTGTTTCTGCAGATGGAACTATAGCTAATGATGATGACATTTTGTGGTGGGGACTGTGCTATATAGTTCAGACTGAGAACTGATAGGTAATTTTTTTGCCCCTGTGTTCATAAAACGGAGACCAGGAGTTCCCTGGTGGTTTAATGGGTTAAGGTGTTACCGCTGTGGCTTGGGTCACTCTTGTGGCACAGATTTGATCTTTGGTCCAGGAACTTCTGCAGGTCATGGGCATGGCCAACACCCGCCCCCCCCCCCCCCGCAAACAAACAACCCCCCCAAAAAAAACCCACCAACTGAGAGCAAAACTGATTTTACTGTCCAGTGTTAAGCAGTGTTGGGCCTGCACGTACCTTCACATCCTTGTGTTAAATAATACTGAGAACTTGCAAAAATAATTACTTGCTCCAAGATATGCCTGATCCTAAAAGAAAAACTGAACCCACTAAAGTGGCTTACTTATCAAAACAAGCTGCGTGCTCATCAAGCTTCATTCTGGGCCCTTGCCTAGCACTGTGCCCACTGGTGCAAAGGTATTTTATCACTAACTCTGCCCAATCATGACCAGTGCCCTACCTTGAAAGATCTGCCACAAACAATTCAGCCAAGGCCCTACCACCCTATAAGCATCCTCCCCAAATCTTCCCTGTTGAGACACCCCTATGACTGCCAAGTTTCTCTCTCACTGCAGCAGGTCTAATAACCTGAGATTTGCTTGATGGATGGCTATGTCTGACAACTGACAAGCTACACTACTGCATTTAATCCAGACTCCTCAAGAGTGTCGAGCTGATCAATGGTCCTCCGAGTAAATAAATGCGTTTCCTTTGGGAGTCGCCCGACCATTTTCCTAGGCAGCTATAGCAACAAGGCTGGGGTGCGCCTACTCTCTGGGACCTTCATGACGATGACAAGCCACAAGGATAGCTGAGGGGCAGGGGTGTGTTGGCCAGAAATGAAATACATCATCAAGTGCCTGATGACAGTTTGTTGGCTTCCTATGTCTTCTTTCCACAAAAAAGAAAAACATACATCCTCCTATTCTTGATCCCACACAGATTTCTGTCACCGAGTCCATGCAATTTATCTTGGCAAGTTACTTTCTTGGAGCCCAATCTAGGCTCAGTGAGGGCTTTACATGGTAGCATCGGCCACTCCGGACCCTTCCACTGGAATCCCACTGTTCATCACATATACAACTTATGCTGTAAGAAGTAAGACCAGTTTACTTTTTTTTTTTTGGTCCTTTTGTCTTTCCTATGCCTGTGGCATATGGAGGTTCCCAGGCTAGGGGTCAAATAGGAGCTGCAGCAGCCAGCCTATGCCACAGCCACAGCAACTCAGGATTCAAGCCATGTCTGCAACCTACACCACAGCTCACGGCAACGCCGGATCCTTCACCCACTGAGTGAGCCAGGGATTGAACCTGCAACCTCATGGTTCCTAGTTGGATTTGTGTCTGCTGTGCCATGATGGGAATTCCAGACCAATTTACTTTTAAGGCAAAACTAGACCTACCAGGTTGCAGTGGGCATTACCTTCTGACCTGTCGACACCTACCGTGCAAATCTTCCTCGGCATCAGATTCTTCTAGTGAGATCTGAGGCTGGGCCTTCACTTCCAGGTTTCTGCTTAGCCAGCTGGTTTGTTCTAAGGAAGAGCCAGCAATGTTCCCAACCGCATCTATAATTTTTTGAGTGACTTCCTAAGAGTAATTGAGAGAAAGAGGAAAGAAAGTTAGTTAAGGAAAAGAACCTCGAGTGCCTAAAATAGCACCATCCGCTAGAACTATAATGCAAGCCACTGCTGTGAACCATATAGGTAATATCAAGTTTCCTAGGAGCCACGTTAACAGAAGAAACAAGTTCATAACGTTAACTCAATATATCCAAAATATTATCAACATATAATCAATATAAAAATTACTAGTGAGACTCTGCATTCTTTTGGCATTAAGTCTTTGAAATACAATGTATACTTTATACCTAACAGCACATTTGCTGCAGACAAGCCACATCTCAAGGGCACAAAAGCCACAGGTGGCTCACGTGGCCAACGTGGGCAAAAGAGAGACATAGGAAGTCACAGCTGCCCGCTGCATTTGGCGGATTCGATTTCTGATTTTTTTTTTTATCTTTTTGCCTTTTCTAGGGCAACTCCCACGGCATATGGAGGTTCCCAGGCTAGGGGTCTAATCGGAGCTGTAGCCTCTGGCCTACACCTAGGCCAGAGCCACAGCAATGTGGGATCTGAGCCGTGTCTGTGACCTACACCACAGCTCACAGCAACGCTGGATCTTTAACCCACTGAGCAAGGCCAGGGACCAAACCCGTGACCTCATGGTTCCTAGTCGGATTCGTTGACCACTGCACCACAAAGGGAACTCCTTGATTTGTGATTTCTTTAGGACCACAGGTTCTTGCTAGAAATACGCTTTTTGATAATACAACAAGAGGAGTTCTCTGGAGGCTCTGCAGGTTAAGGATCTGGTATTGTTACCGCCGTGGCTCTGGTTACTGCTGTGGGGCGGGTTTGACCCTGGCTCGGGAACTTCTACAGGCCATGGGCGTGGCCAAAAAAATACAACAAGAAATAAAACTGAATGAATTAAATTGCCTCAGTGAGGGTGAGGGAGGAGTCATCCGAATTAGGAGTCCAATCGGGAAAGAATTGGGTGAAGTAGCTGGGACAGAAGTGGAAACGCTGAGTGGCTATCATCAATCGCTGGCTGACAGGGGCTGAAAAGTCCTTGTCATCTGAGACATGAACAACCCCGACTTCCACCCTGAGCCCAGCAGCTCAGGCTTCATGAAGCAACAGCACATCTGCCTGCTGGCGACAAGGAGGGTGCAGCAGTGGGAACTGCCCACTGTGAGCCTCGGGGGTGCATGATAGCAGCAAGGGAGACCAAGAAAGGGGGTGGAAGCCCTAGAGGAGCTCCTGTTTCAAGTGCAGTGAGTGGCTGGAGAAGAAGTTAGGGCACCTGGAAACAGCGGGAAGGAGTCCATGTCAGGGGGCTGGGACACCATGGCGTGGAAGAGCGAGCTGCACCTACTGCGGTAGAGCCTGTAGCCAAAGCTCAGCCCAGCTGGACTGAAGAGAGGCAACAGGCCATGGGAGGTGGTGGGCTCACCAGGCTGGCGTGGGAAGTGCCGCCCAAGGCTGGGGTGCAGCATCTGCACTGAGAGGATGCTTTCTTCCCAAAGGAGTCCAGTGCCAAACGCAGAACTCTGGTGGTCTGGCATTGGGAACTGGCCAGACCTTTCCCAGACACCAGGGATCAACCTTTAGCAGTAACATCACCAAAGCCATCAACTACCTGTCCCAGTTTAAAGACTGACTCAAGGAGTTCCTGTCATGGCTCAGTGGTAAACAAATCCAACTAGGAACCATGAGGGTGCGGGTTTGATCCCTGGCCTCGCTCAGTGCATTCAGGATCCAGTGTTACTGTGCGTTGTGGGGCAGGTTGCAGACGTGGCTCGGATCCTGCGTTGCTGTGGCTCTGGCGTAGGCTGGTGGCTACAGCTCCGATTAGATCCCTAGCCTGGGAACCTCCATGTGCCGTGGGAGCGGCCCTAGAAGAGATGAAAAATAAATAAATAAATGAAAAATAAAGACTGACTCAAAAAGCTCCTCAGTGATTATAACGGCTGCACAACAGTGATTTTCCTACAACCCCGTCATCACTTCTATTGTGTAGCTGGCATTCTACTCCAAGGAGATTTTCCTGCTCCTATGGGTGAGCTTTACTTCCATTTTTCAGGGTTTTTGAAATTTCCTATGAATCCATATCTGGCTTAAGAGGGGGGAGGAGGTTCTAGGGAAAGGAATCCGTGTCAAAAGATAGATTTATGGTTCTAATTAGGCTGAAGAGTGAGCTCTGTGCTCATCTGTGTGCGGGAGGGAGGGAGGTACTTGTAAACTCCACGGTCGACCACCCAAGGTTAACACGACTTTCATCAGAAGGCCCTGTCAAGCCCTCAAAGACCATAGCAGAGGAAGTCAGATGTGGGAACAAACCTGAAGCTGAGACCTGACTCTGCCCGATGTTTACCATCTCCAGGGAGAGCCCCTAGGGTGGGCGACACTCCTGGGCAGTCACAATCCGCTCAACGTGCCCACATACCTGCAGGTCTCTTTGGTCCTTCTTGCTCTCCAGGTTGGGTGTTCTCGTTACAAAGTCGTTCAGCATGCTGTTGAGAGACAACCAGCTTCAGACTGAGAAGGCGGCAGAAATAGACTTAAGTTCCCGCAGAAAAACATGGTGACCTGAGTGCCGTGACATAATACCTGAGAAGCAGAAAATATCCAGGGGGAGCGAGATTCAACTGCACAGACTCCTTCAACACGCCCAGTAGCGAAGGGAAGTTCTCTTGCAAGGCTGTCACTGGGAGCCTTTTTTAAAAAAAAAAAAAAAGGAAAGAAAAAATATCCAACCATGAACAGGTCAAAATAAGATGTTTAATTTTAAGCACATTTTAGATCCAGGCAGTTGGAAAGCACAGGGAAAAAGGCCTGTCTGCCTGACTTGTTTGTTCCTTTTCAAATTACAGTACAGGAGTTCTGGCTATGGCTCAACGGGATGGGCAGCAACTCTGGAGCGCTAGGATGCAGGTTCAATTCCCGGCCCACCACAGTGGGTTAAGGATCCGGTGCCGCCTGACCTGCGGCATATTTCGCAGCTGCGGCTCGGATCTGTTTTCTGGCTCAGGAACTCTCTATGCCATGGGCTAAATAAACTAAAATAAAATTACAATACACACAAGCTAAATGTTGGTATTCTGGCAAGAACTTGGAGTCTGGTGACCTGAAACCCTCCTGCTGACAGGCCAGCGGCTCCTGGTTTCCTTGTCTATAAAAGTAAAAGCCATGTACTAGTGGGCTGACCTCCCTGATTCTAACATGCGGCCTCCCTAAGGTCGTGGGTCACAAAGAGTCAGCCATCAGAAGGTCAAGGAGAATGACATCAGGGGTCACCTAGCAGGGGGCTGATCTTTAGAGGCTCTCAGGTCAGGCCTCATGGGCAACAACGGGAGACTGCTGCAGCCCCAGGGTTCCAGGTAAAGTCCTGGTGGCTGACTGCCTCCTGAGTGACCTGGACTGAGTGACCTGGGCAGGGCCTCCTCCGTAAAAGAAGGATGCAGCTCCCGAGGGGGCTGGGAAAGACCAGGTGTGGCTCAGACCACTGTAGCAGGTGCTCGCTGTTTAACACAGACTAGTTACCAGAAGGGATGTGACTAGCTCATCTCTAACTCCTGGAGGAAAAAAGTACAATGATGCTGGCGGGGGGGGGAGGTAAACAGCTCTTCTGAACTCAATCCCACGCCCAGTGGCTTCCGGGACAATGACCCTCAATCTACCTTCCTGCAAGCTCGGGAGCTGGAATAACCACGGAAGGTGAACTTGTTCACCAGGAAGCCTGAAATTGGTTGTCGCATTTTCATACAGTGAAACTCCTGAGATATGTGAGGCTGTGAGGCTTCCTTGAGGCGGGGTTCACACCCCCTCCACCCTCATCACTGCAGCGGAGAAGGCCTCCACAGTGAAGGGTCTGGAAGCTGCCCCAGGCCTGGCAAAGCTTCCTTTCTGCCAGGGAGAAATGCCTGGGGCACCCACTTCAATGTGGCCTGTAGCTGAGACGACTGCACGCGGCTGGATATTCAGCTCAGTAAACCCGAGCAGAAGCCACTGAGCAAAAAGCGTGGTAAAGCACTGAGGACAGTGCCAAAAATAAAAGAGGTCTTTAAAATCCACCCCCGACTTTTTTTTTGTTTTTTTGTTTTTTTGGTATGAGTTTAATGCAAACTGTTTCTTCTAAAGTTTACCAGGCGTCCCATAAAGCTCTGTGGGAAAGTGACCTACAGCACGCAGACTTTAAAATGTCAGATTTGATCGCTGCAAGAAGAAAAGTAAGATTAGTATTATTGCCACGCCTGGAGAGGAAATGGGGGCACCATTCAGATACTTTCTGAACTAAGACTCTCCAGAAATCAAGAAATAGAGTTGGGGAGGAGGCTAAATTAAGAATTTGGGATTAACACATACACACTACTACCTATAAAACAGATAAAAAACAAGGACCTACTGTATCACACAGGTAAGTATATTCAATATCTTGTAATTGCCTATAATGGAAAAGAATCTGAAAAATTACATAGATATATTTATATCACTTTGCTATAACCTGGAAACTAACACAACATTGTAAATCCACTATACTTCAATTTAACAAAAAAGAAAAAGTAGAAATCCAATCAGAGCAATTATTTATAATCAACGCAACAGCATCTATTAACTGAGAAATGCCTTTGAGGGGCTGCCTCACCTTTGGATGAAAGCATAGCAAAACTGCAACACAGGGACATCCACGAGGGGCGATTTCTGAAAATTAAAGCAAAACCAATCACTCCAAGTTGGTAGGAAATAAGGCCAAAAAAGAATTCAAATGCAGAAATGAAATCAGATTCCATATTTTAATAAAGCAAGTTTTCAGCCAAAGAGCGTTTCAAATACAATAACCGACGTGAAACACCTCCCAAGTGGAACAAATGTATGCATGAGGTCCCAAACCTCCGGTGGCCTCTCCTCAGACGCCCAGGACATGCCCTTTATGTTTACTTACTTCCCATTCCAGGCTTTTAACATGCATTTAGGGCGAATTTGGCATCATACCTGAACCTCCCCAAACACAAAGTTGGCGGCCAAAGTTGACCCTCAGGGGTGCATGTGACGAGCTACAGACAAGAGGCCACGTCCTAATCCTTAGCTCCAGGATTCCCTCCAACTCAGCCCCGACAACTTCTCTAAACCTCAAATGGCCTCAGTGACTCAGAAGCAGGTTTCCGAAACATATTTTTTCCCCCTCCTTACTTTAAGAGGCTCTTCGTAGAAGTTATAGAAGTTGAGCCAATCAACCAAATTAACCACAAAGTGTCACTGTGTTAGGTGAAAAGCCAAAATCCAGTCAGCCAGATGACTCTAGGGTTTGTCTGGGTTTAGTCCAGGAGTTTTGGATATTTGTAGAAATTCAAGTGGCATGAAGGAACAAACCCTAACAGTGCCTGATCTGTGTACAAAGCTGTCAGCAGGGCCAGCTCCACTGTGGCTGCAGCCAGAATCAGCAGTGTGGAAGGTCAATTTTCTGTCACCTAGACCTGCTTAGACTTATAAATGCAAACCCACCCAGGACTGATGGCCCCTCCACCTGGTTCCCCTCTGCAGAGTTCATTGCTTTAACATTTGCATTCGAGTCAAAGGCAACAAGACTCCCAGGCATTTGGGGGGCGGGGGTGGGGGGGGAGCAGACATCCAACAGATGTCCTGAAGTTACCTACGTCCATTTTACATCTCCTTTTTTTGGTTTGTTTTTTGTTTTTAAACTTCTTAGGGCCACACCCGTGGCATATGGAGGTTCCCATGCTAGGGGTTGAATAGGAGCTGCAGCTGCTGGCCTGCGCCACAGCAACGCCAGAGCTGAGCCGTGTCTGTGACCTACACCACGGGTCATGGCAACTCCACAGATCCTAACCCACTTAGAGAGGCCAGCGATCAAACCTGAAACCTCATGGTTCCTAGTCGGATTTGTTTCCGCTGTGCCACAACGGGAACTCCGAGAATTTCATTGCTTTTTAAGGCCAGATAATATTCCACTGCATGTATATACCTCGTTTTGCTTATCCATTCATTCGCTAATGGATACTTGTTTCTATCTTTTGGCTACTGTGATTAATGCTGTAATGAACTCTGGTGTACAATACCTGTTTGAGCAAAACTAGTTCTTTTTGAAATAATCACTCTGTCCGCTACACCATTAATTTTCATTTAGGGAATTATTTTGACATTTTCCCTAATTGTTTAATTTTAAATTACCTTCGAGAAGGCAATTATTTCAAGGTCCTAACAAATCCCTGGTTTCTATCAAGTTAATTAAGAACGCGATAGCTCCCACACTGTCAATGAAGAGATCTGCTTTGGTAAAAACAAAAATCTCTCAGGCACAAAACGATAAACTGAGGCGTTCCCATCATGGCGCGGCAGAAACGAATCCGCCTAGGAACCACCAGGTTTCGGGTTTGATCCCTGGCCTCACTCTGGGGGTTAAAGATCCAGCATTGCCTTGAGCTGCAGTGTAAGTCACAGACATGGCTCAGATCCCGCATTGATGTGGCTCTGGTGTAGGTCGGCGGCTACAGCTCCAATTCGACCCCCAGCCTGGGAACATCCACATGCCACGGTCGCAACCCTAATGAGCAAGCAAAACAAAACAAAACAAAAACAAACAAAAAAACCCTATAAACTGAGGCAGGAGACAGATGGGCTGCAGGACAGATGTTTACAACTAGCCGCTGGTTTATACTTCAAGATAGCAGGAACAACAGGAGCAAGGCAAACAACTAGAGTTTGTCTTCTGTGGACACTTTAACCCATGGTAATGGCAGGAGCAGAGCGAGGCTAAGCCCTGATTGGGCCAAAGATCAAGAGGTCACATACTTCCTATCCTTGGGGTCAGGGAGACCCTAACTCCACATGCACAGAAAGACCTCTCTGGGTCAGAAAGGGAGGGGCTGCCAGGCCATAATAAGTCCAGCTAAGCTTCCCACAAGGCCTGGCTTTGGAATCCATCTCTGCCAAAAGATGCACACGCCTATCAGGGAGGGCCCTGGGTCCAGTCAGTGTGAGAAATTAAACAAGATAATTGACCAAAGGAAAACAAAGGCCCAGAAGAACAGCCCCATGTAAGTGGTTCAAGTCACCTCTGTGGTGCCCTCCTCCTTCAGGAGGGCTTCCACACCCACACTCCTCTTTTGGGTGTGCATGAGGGCTTTGCTTCCGCCCTAGATAAACAAACCACTTCAGCTGTGCTCTCCCACATGTGTTACTGTGTTTCTAATACGAAACTCTGTATCTGTTTTTACAACTGGTGCCTTCTTGAACATCCTTGCTTTCAGCTGGGCAAGAACCAGGCCAATTCTGCTTTTAGCTTCCGGCTAGTCTAGGGGCTAGGATTCTTATTCCTGAATAGAAAATTAAAATCTCGCTTCAAGCCATCACTCACTGCTGTCTCTCCGAAATCAAAACCACACAGCTTGTTCTATTTCAAAACCATTGTGCATGAATGAAAACGTGTCTGTGCAACACAGCCCCGCCGACTGCTGCACAGAAACTGAACAGAAAAACTTACAAGAGTGACTGAGAGTTCCTGTTGTGGCTCAGCGGTAAGGAACCTGACTGGTATCCATGAGGATTTCGGTTCGATCCCTGGCCTCACTCAGTGGGTTAAGGATCTGGCATTGCCATGAGCTGTGGTGTAGGCTGGCAGCTGCAGCTCCAATTCGATCCCTAGCCTGAGAATTTCCATATGCTAAGGGTGGGGCCCCCCGCCAAAGACAGGAAAAAAAAATCCCTACAGGAGCTTTGTGGTTCCGTGACAACCTACAAATGCCACTGTTTTCCCTGCAGCCAGACAAAACTTCTTTCTCAGAATGTGCAGTGTGAGCTAAGTCCTCTGAAGTGTATTTTGTACCTTTATAAAAGTTATGCAAATTTATAACTTGTTTATAAGTTATGCAGATTTATAACTTACCTGTTGACTGGTCAGGCCCATCTGAGCCCTCTTCTCGACCAGGCCTCAACCTTGATCTATAAGGTTGTACCTTTAGCACAAACGAGTCTGTCCACCACACACACTGAGAGACCTGGACAAACACTAGCATGGGTCTGTGCAGCTCAAGGCCGTGTCCCTAAGGGGAATGACCTCAACCCCCTCACAGCACCTGCTCAGGAAAGAAACATCAAGGCTTCTGAAGGAATTTGTTGTTCGTTCAGCCAACACCTGAGCGGCTCCTGAACTCCCTTTCTGGGAGCATTTATCAAAAAAACTTCCAGTTATAAATCCTTCCTCTGTCCCTTTGAGCGCATACGCTTCTCCTATAACCCAGGGATGATTTTCTCAAGGACCTGAGAGCCATCCCTCTGAAATATCATCAGGAAAGACAGGCCTCTGTCTCCCTGTGGGAGAGTCTGCAAACCCAGAGGGCCTCATCACATCCACAACCCTCTTCCCTCTTGTCTGTCATCTCCCCTGACTTGGCTGAAGCCCCTGCTCGCTCACGCTCCCTGCCCTTCAACTCTCTGCTTTCAACACCCAGCGACCTCTGCACAAGTCAGGATTGAGCTCAGCTCTTTGCTCTGCTGCAGTAGTTACTGAATCAAATTGGTCTTTTCCACCTTGGACTCGTGTCTGGCTTTGCTTATCTTTGATGCCTTTCAGGCTGCAAGTTCTTTGAGGTAAGTACCATTTCCTCTTTCTAAGCGCTGAATTCCTTTGCGTGCACAGCAGGTCCTTGTTAAGAACCACTGCTCTGCAGTGGGATGGAGAGATGGAAGTCGTCCCTGACCTTGAGCGGTTCCCACCCCAAAACCTGAGCCCACGAGGCATATTTCACACCACTTCTGCAAAGCCCGGGAAGAACACCTTCGTTTCCACAGCCCCCCCCCCTAGTTCCTACTTGCTCCTGCGCCCCCTGTTTCCTTCCCAGACACAACTGGTAAAACATGGAGTTAGAGAGCGCCACGGCTTCATCTGGAGGGTCCCGGGTTCCTGACCTCGTCCCCTCGGACCTGTGGCGGCCTCTTCACCACCTCCTTCACCAGGTGCAGCACTGTGTCTGTCTGCAGGGTGCTCAGGGCGCAGATCAGGTCCACGAGGGTCAGCTGGGACATGCTCGCCGCTGGCACAATCTGCCGAGAAGAAAATCATTCCTTTGAGGCTCACAGAGAGAAAACAAAAATAGGAATTTTTGGAAAGTACTCTCCAATAGCTGCTCCTGGAAAAAGAAATTTGATTTATTTACATATTTGCACATTTATTTATTCGGGGTGTGTGTGTGTGTGTGTGTGTGTGTGTGTGTGTGTGTTTAGAGCCGTACCTGAGACATATGGAAGTTTGCAGGCTAGGGCTGGAATCAGAGCTGCAGCTGCCGGCCTACACCACAGCCATAGCAACACCAGATCTGAGCCACATCTGTGACCTACATGACAGTTCATGGCAACACTGGATCCGTAACTCACTGACTGAGGCCAGGGATTGAACCTACATCCTCATGGATACTAGTCTGATTTGTTACCACTGAGCCACAATGGGAAGTCCTATTTATTTTTAGCCGTGGCTGGGGCATGCAGAAATTCCCTGGCCAGGAATCACACTCATGCCACAACAGTGACAACGTCTGATCCTTAACTTGCTGTGCCACGAGAGAACTCGTTTTAATCTTTCAAACAAATATTTATTTATTTTAGGGTTGTACCCATGGCATAAGGAAGTTCCCAAGCTAGAGGTCGAATTGGAGCTGCAGCTGCCAGCCTATACCACAGCCACAGCAACACCAGATCCAAGCTGCGTCTATGACCTATGCTGCAGTTTGTGGCAATGCCAGATCCTTAACCCACTGAGGGAGGCCAGGGATCGAACCCACATCCTCATGGATACCAGTCAGATTCTTAAGCCGCTAAGCCACAATAGGAACTCATAAACAAACATGTAAATGAAAATGAAGTAAAGGACTCTACGGGTGGAAACAAAGAGCAAGGTAAGCATTTAATCAGAGGAACACTGTCAGTATTTGACACAAAGTAGGAATAAATGGTGCAGCCGATGGCAGGCAGTCATGCTGGTATGTTCAAGCTCAGGAAGTGTTTTAGAAACTGACACACTTATTTGAAGGAAACAGGCTAATACCAAGAGTCAGCCCCCAAAGTAGAGGACAGTAAGAAAAACAGGTAAACCAGGTTCACGGGAGCTGGCCTTGGCAGGACAGTCCCAGTGTGGGGGGTGCATTTAGATGACACACCTGTAGAAGGTGGTTCCATGCACTTGGAAGCATCAGGTTTATCACCAGGTAAACCCCACGGGTGCTAAGCTGGGGAGCCTGGGCCACTGGCCTCTCACACGTCCTCAGGGCCCAGGGGCCCAGGCAGGGCACTGAGACAGCGCCTGGGGGTGGGACAGACCCTCTGAGAGAGGTTCCAGGTAGGAACATGTGTGGTTGGCAGGGGGAACCAAGGAAGAAGCATGTGCTGGTTTTGTAGAAACAGGTAAACCAAGGTCCTGGATGATGGCCTCATGATGGACCTGTCGGCGGAGGAGGAATGGACAAGATGCAAGCTGAGGTCTGGGAGCAGGAATGTGATGACCTGAATTTTCTTTACCCTTGTGGACAAGTACTATTTTTACAAACTTATTCATTTTTTCTTTTTTAGGGATACACCTGGGGTCGAATTGGAGTTGCAGCTGCCGACCTACACCACAGCAATGTGGAATCTGCATCTAGGCCCTACGCTGCAGCTTGTGGCAACACCAGATCCTTAACCCACTGAGCGAGGCCAGGGATCGAACCTGCATCCTCACTGACACTATGTCAGGTTCTTAACCTGCTGAGCCACAAGGGGAACTCCTCTTTTTATAAATTTAAAAAGCCTAATGTAAACTCTAGAACCTGGGTGACGATGATGTGTCCACGTAGTTGCATCAACTGTGACAAACATACCCTTCTGGAGGGGGGTGTGGACAGTGGGGGAAGCCATGCATGTGTGGGGATGGGGTAATTTCCATCTTCCTGCATCTTCCTCTCATGTGGTGGTGAACCTAAAACTGCCCTAAAAAGATAAAAGTCTGGGAGTTCCCACTGGGGCTCAGTGTTAATGAGCCTGTCTAGTATCCATAAGGATGTGGGTTGGATCCCAGCCCCCACTCAGTGGGTTAAGGATCCGGCATTGCCGTGAGCTGTGGTGCAGGTGGCAGATGTGGCTTGGATCCTGAGTTGCTGTGGCTGTGGTGTAGGCTGGAAACTGCAGCACCAATTCAACCTCTAGCCTAGGAACATCCATATGCCAAAGGTGGGCCCCTAAAAAAAAAGAACAAAAAGTCTTTTAAAAATTGTTTTATTTTTTTTTTTAGAAAAAAGCAACTATTTGGCACTTCAGCCAGGGAAGGGCCCATGGGATAATGAACCATTTCTTAAGCTGGGTAGCAAGTTCATGGCGGTGCTTTTATTCCTTAAAATGTACATGTTATATATATATCCTTGTAAGCACACCATCAGATATTAGATTTAAAAGGTCAAATAAATACAATAGAAAGATGAGAAAACAGTCGTCGGGGGGGGGCTCCACTCCCCCCCCCCCACCTCCCCCTCCAGTTGTAACAGGGCACAGCTGTTCCACCCCATGCATTTACGGCAGTGGAACCTCATCCATTCGCTACGTCGACAGTCTCCCGTGTCAGCCTGTGGTGTCCCCTTTGCTTGCACCTGACCCTTTGGTATTTTGTCCGAGTAAGTTTAGCTACTGCTCTGATCCTTGGCCCTACCTTCGTCTTACTGTGGCGTTTCACTTTCTTCCGGCTCCACACGGCGGCAACAGCTGCTGTTAACTGCACTCCCAGGTGGGCTGTCAAGGGGTTCAAGAAGTCTAAAATTTTCTGTCGTATGGTCTAGAAAACAGAAACAAGAAAAGGTAGAGCAGGGCAGAATGCGGGCTCTGGGGGACTAGACACCCCACCACCAGTGCCTGTGACCCCCGGGGGCCAGGCCATGCGGACCTCTCAGTATCAGGCTGTGTGATCCTGGGAAGGGGAGGGGCTGGAGCGCTACCTGGAGGCGCTCGATGAGAGGGTGGTGGGCGGCCAGGTGACCAGCCAGGCCCCCAGGTGACCAGACGGGCCGCCAGCTGAGCTGAGCAGGAAGAGACTCTTGGGGGTGGTGAATACCACCTTTGAGCAGTTACCAGCAGGGCAGGGGCTCCAAGGAAGCCCCCCAAGGCTTTGCAGACACAGTGAGAAGGGGAGGGCCAAGCAGCAGAGCCGGGACTGTTCTCCTCCTGAAAGCCCCCAGCCTCAGCTTGTCTCAACCAGCCCAGGAAGGGCTTATATCCATCAGAAAAAAAATGCCTTTTCAATGTCCAAAAATACATACATTTAACTAATTTTATTACGTAACCAATTACAAATAAACCTACACGGCCCTAGATGTCACTCGTCACTCCCTTCTGCCATGCGTGGATCTCTCTCCACTCCTGAAACCTCTACCTTCCTCCCTCTGTGAAGCCTGGGGGCCACCCAGCCTCCAACACTCACCTCCCCTGGTCAAATCCTTTCGATCTGGGTCTCAGTTCAGCCACTCTGCCTCAGCAAGGCCTCCTCCACCCCAGACTAGGTCAGGTCCCCGGGTCACACGCTATCAGAGCTCCCTACATGTCTTTGCAGCGCTTCTCATCATCATTTTATATTATTACTATGATTTTTTTTGGTCTTTTAGGGCCGCGGCATATGGAGGTTCCCAGGCTTGGGTTTGAATTGGAGCTGTAGCTACTGGCCTACGCCAGAGCCACAGCAACGTGGGATCCGAGCCGTATCTGCGACCTACACCACAGCTCACGGCAACGCTGGATCCTTAACCCACTGAGTGAGACCAGGGATGGAACCCGTGTCCTCATGGATGCTAGTTGGGTTTGTTAACCACTGAGCCACGATGGGAAACTCATCATCATTTAAAAATTGATGGTTATATGTCTGTGTCTGCCAGGAGGACAAGGACTTACTTCATCTCCCTTATCCACTCATATATTAACAGGGCCTGGTCCACAGCAGCGGGCAGGCAAATGTCTGTCAAATGAATGAATTTACTCTGGGCTTACTATGTCCCCGCTGCCCTTGTTTGGCATCACGTTAGATACCGCTGAGCGTGGGATGGGCAGGTCCTTTCCCTCCCACCATGGTGTCTGCTCAGGAGACAGGATGGAGGTCCCAGCTCAAGACCTTGGGTCCTTCAGGGAGGGCTTGAGCAGAGGGCTTGATCAATGTTAGCCACTGCCAAATGGAATCTTCTCAATAGCCCAGTAGGTAGGCCACTAATAACAGACTCACTTTACGGAGAAGGAAACCGAGGCTCAGCCTGCCTCTTGTCTGCAGAAAAGCTTTATAGTCTCCTGGGCCTTCCCCAAGTCGCAAAAGCCTGACTCAAGAATTAATGATTGGGAGTTCCTATTGTGGCTCAGTGGTTAACGAATCCGACTAGGAACCATGAGGTTGTGGGTTTGATTTCTGGCCTCGCTCAGTGGGTTGAGGATCCGGCGTTGGCATGAGCTGTGGTGTAGGTTGCAGATGCGGCTCGGATCTGGCATTGCTGTGGCTCTGGTGTAGGCCAGTGGCTACAGCTCCGATTAGACCCCTAGCCTGGGAACCTCCATATGCTGCGGGAGCGGCCCTAGAAAAGGCAAAAAGACAAAAAAATAAAAAATAAAAAATAAAAATTAATGATTGGAGTTCCCATTGTGGCTCAGCGGTAACAAATCTGACTAGCATCCATGAGGATGCGGGTTCAAATCTCTGGCCTCGCTCAATGGGTTAAGGACTCGGCGTTGCTGCGGCTGTGGCGTGGCGTAGGCCAGCAGCTGCAGCTCTGATTCAGCCCCTAGCCTGGGAACGTCCATATGCTCCGGGGATGGCCCTAAAAAAGCCAAAAAAACCCTAAAAAGATTAATGATTGAAAGGATAGGAACATGTAGTGACATGTAGCAGTTGAGCCAGGAGGAACTGGTAACAATGTAAACAAATTAGTCATATGGCAGTCACAGAATCTTTAGTTCCTCCATGAAGTACACAGATAATCGTGTCTGGGGCACATTCCTAAGTTGTTGTACAGATACTAAAACTCCTACCAAGTAGAAGAAGCAAACTGCATGATGGTCATGAGGATGTAGCCCCCAGCCAGCTGGAGCCTGAAGACTGATGCTCACCCCTGCAACACCACCCTGTTACCCCGTCATCAACTAGTCAGAGGATTGTGAATGAGCTGATCACACACCCTGCAACGGTCCCCTCGTGGTCCTTAAAAACGTCCCTGAAATTCAATGGGGAGTCCGGGTTTGTGGGCACTAGCTGCCTGCCCCTCTTGTCCAGTACGGACCATGAACGATGCCCTTTCCTTCCCCACAATCCAGTGTCAGCAGACCGACTTTACAGCGTGCGGGAGAGTGGACCGACCCAAGTTTGATTCGGTAATAGAACTAGAAGTGCTCTAGGTTTTGTGCTTCTGGTTTAATAAAAAAACTCAAAGATGCCTCAACGCATATTCAAGGCATCACTGAAAGCAGAGATTAGCTGTCTTAGCAGAGATGCTTCTGAGAAACAGGGTGAGAACGTCAGGTCTCTCACTTGAACCCCCAGCCACCAAAACCCCAGAGACTGTATTTATTTATTTTTTTTTTAAGGGTAAAGGCGAAAAATAAACTGAAAACTACTCACAAAGCCTTTCTTCCCGTGAATAGGAAACTTATTCCAATAAACAAACGGAAGACTTCTACCTCCAACTTCCCTCTAATGTGGGTTTCACTGAGCACGTGAGGTTTGATTACTTATGTATATATCCCTGCGCATTTTTATTTGGGGTGGGACAATACAAGTCAAAGGAAATCACAGACCCACAGAGGAGGCTCTCTTACTTTGGTGGTTTTAAAGTAAACCGAAGAGGATCCTTTCGTGGCTCCAAGGAGATCCACGGGTCTCTTTTGAGTCTCCTCCTTTCTGAGAACATTCCAGAGAAGGGCCATGGTGTTAACAATTCGGGGCAGCTCTTCCAGAATAGCATTCTTGGCATTTTTCAAACTGGTAGGGTCACTCACAGCTGTGGCCTGGAAAAGGAAAAAAAAAAAAAAGGAACACGTGAGACTCACTGGTCTGTGGTGCGTTTCCCTTTCTGTGAGGATGCGGTGCTGGTGGGATGAAGGCTGAGCTGCAGCACCCTCCCCAGGGAGGCCCACATGTGCTTGGAAAGTAAGATGTCTCCCTAAGCATTTATTTTTAGTATTTTTTTTTTTTTTTGGCTGCACCCGTGGCATATGGAAATTCCCAGGCTAGGAGTCGAACTGGAGCTGCAGCTGCTGGCCTACACCACAGCCACAGCAACGCAGGATCCGAGCCTCTTCCGCAACCTACACCATAGCTCACAGCAACACCGGATCCTTAACCCCCTGAGTGAGGCCAGGGATCGAACCTGCATCCTTATGGATACTAGTAGAGTTCGTTACCACTGAACCATGATAGGAACTCCCTCCTTGAGCATTTAAGCCCAGACCTTTCTTTCAAAGAGGGATGCCTGCGAGTCTGAGGCTCCTCATCACACACTCTTCAATCACTCAGCCAAAGCACTAGCTGTGTTCTAAAATTTAATCCCAGATAGGGTAGAGCAACCAACAGTTAAAACATCTTCAGATTCCATAAGGTCAAGTGAAAAAAATACATGGGAAAAAGATTACATTCTATCTCATACTGGTTGAGGCTGAAGCTGCCCACAGGAAGTTCTAGCAAGAACAAAACCATATTTGCATTACTCACATACATTTGCATCTATCTGCATACACATCTGCATTATTCACGTGTGTTCAATTGCATTAACATGTGCATATATATTTGTGTTACTCACATATAAACATTTCTTATTTGAAACAGAACCCCAATGAAGACAAAACAATATATGAAAACTATCCCAGACTCAGGAAAAAAAATGATTTACCTTTTTGTTTTGGTTGGGTTGTTCCAAAAGACAAAAATGACTAATGGTTGTTAGACCTTCCAAAAGAGTGAGTGGATAATCCGGAGAAACGTTTTCCCTCTTGGAGGTTATGCTTTAGTGAAGAAACAAGAAATTGGTTTTGAGAATTTTAAAAAATGAGGCCATAAAGGTTTTTAATCCTACATATAAACATAAAAACCAGAGAGCTATCACTACCTTAAAAAACTGGGCTCCTGTAATGAAATACTGTTATGACACTGACAGGCACCTTCTGTGCTGTTTTACATTTATATAGTCGCTTTGGAAAAATGTTTTCAGATGTTTTAGAATTTCCATGAAGAAGAGTCACATTTTTATTTCTGTTTTGCAAAAAGAATGGAGTGACTGACTCGTCCTATCTAGCCTGGGTAGCCACGTAGAATTAAAAATAAAGGAGCTGAACATTTAGCTCCTTGTTATACCCCTCCTGATGATGCTAACGAGATTTTTGATTAGGTTGAAGTGACCCACCAATCGGCTTCTAGGGCAAATCAGCCACTTGTGACAAAAGCCATGATTAAAGCAATAGCAGCACATCAAAGGGTGCACTGTACCTGACAGAGAGCTTCACGGATTCGCTTTCATACTGCCTGACCAGCTCATCCAAGTTTTTGCAAATCTGGACCAGGAAGGGTGTCACTGTCCAGCCCAGGGACTTCCCAAAGTAGGGCAAGGAATGCGTGACCAGGCTGACCCAAGCAGGGTGCATGCCGTAGCCATAGGCTGGCTGCAGGCCCCGCACCACCGCAGCCACCAGTAGACCTTGTGACGTGAGGGGGTGCGGCTGCACATACTGCATGGCACTGATGGCCTGCTGGAAGTTCAGGGCCCGCCGCCACTCCAGGGACAGGTCTGGCGGATGCTCCGCCTCCTCGAGCACCTGCCCCAGGTGGTGTTCCAGGACGATGAGCACCTGCAGCAGCTTCAGCAGCTCAATCTGTAACGGATGCTCGCTCCAGATCTGGTCCTGGCCCAGGTTGATGAGACGCTCCTCGAAGAAGCTATCCTCCCGCAGCACCCGGCCCCTCTCGGCAGTGGCCAGTCCGTAGCGCTTCTGGCTGGTGTACATGGATGCGGACAGGGAGAGCAGGACGAACTCCTGGACTCTGCACCTCTGCAGCAGGCTGTGGATGAACTCCACGTTCCTCCCTTCGGCCGACTTGGCCACTGACACCAGCTGTGTCATCAGTCGGATCAAAACCTCCACGCTTTTGACCTGGACGTCCCGGTTGCCCAGGAGGTCTCGGTGGGAGACCTTCAGGTAACAGGGGTAGTAGCTCCGCAAGAAGCTCAGGCACAGGTAGGTGAGGAGCTCGATCAGCAGAGAGTGTGGGCACACGTTGGGGGCTTGGGTCTGGAGCTTTCCATAGAAACTCTGGCCCGAGAGCGCCTCCTGGTGGCGAGCAAGGAGGTTGGAGATGAGGTTGAGGTGCGCGGTGGAGCTGGTGTCCATGCTCGTCCTGGACACAGCCTCGACGAACTCCTTGGGGTTGGTCTTGAGCACGGCCTCCAGCACTGAGAAGGCGTACAGCACCCGCCGCGAGTCATAGGGCTGCAGGTAGAGCAGGATGTGCTTGAACAAGGCCTCGATGGTCTCCCGCCGCTCCCGCTCCTGCTTCAGCAGCCGGGCCGCCGTCAGGGCCTGGAGCTCCGCCTCGGCCTCCTCGTCGCTGGACAGCGACTCGGAAGCCTGGGTTTTATCCGAGTCCACACGCGTCAGGCTCAACTTGGCGTTGGACTTGAGGCCGGCTGCCTGCCTGGGGTGCGCCCGGGCCACTGCGGAGATGGGCGCGCAGCAGTGTTCGCCGCTGCTCAGCTCCTGCGGGTCGTGGGAAGGGGAGGAGAAGGTGGACGTGTTCTCGCTGTCCGTGGGGCCGGAGCTCGTGTCCGCGGACTCGGTGTGCTCGCTGCTGTCGGCGGCACCGCCAGCCGTCTGGTCCAGAAGGTCCGCGTAGCAGGGAAGGTCTTCCTCGGCCAGCATGCAGTCTGGTGGGCCCTTCTCTGGCTCCTTCTCCACCTCGGCCCAGATGGCTTCGCGGTCCACGGTGGTGAGCTGGCTCAGGGGCGCACTGTCTTCCGAGCCGCCCTCCTGGAGCTCGGGGGCGCCCCACGCCTCTTTGAAAGAGGTTTGCTTCCTGTTAATCCAGCGATGCCAGTCTGAAAATTACAGAATGACAGACAGCTTCAAAACAGAAGGGTCAGTTAGGATAAATCAGTGTTGGAGTGATCTTTGTCTTAACGCCAGACAGAGAGAGCAATATTGATAAAACTCTTCCGTGGGGGAGGGGCAAGACCGGGGTAGGGAGTTACCTTGTCTAACATAAGAGGTATAAGTTACAATGTATAACATAAGAGTAGAACACAAGAGGTAGAAATTACTATGTATAAAATAAACAAGCTGGAGTTCCCTGGTGGCTTCCAGTGGTTAGTTGCCAAGGCTGTGGCTCAGGTTACCGCGGTGGCTGGGGGTTCAATTCCTGGTCCAGGAACTTCTGTATGCTGCAGGCAACCTCCCCACCCCACACCTACAGGATATATTGTACAGCACAGGGAATACAGCTGATGTGTTATAATAATTATAAATGGAGAATAACCTTTAAAAATGTGAAGCACTATGCTGTGTACTTGAAACATATAATGTTATATAAATCAATTATACCTCAATAAAAATAAAGCACAAGAAACTAACAAAATAAAACAAAATTCCTCTATGAAATGACAACACTGGGGTCTAGACTACATTACTTACAGATGGAAGGCAAACAAGTAAAGTGAACAGGTCTTTTAAAATGTTCCAGAGGGAGTTCCCGCTGTGGTGCAGCAGAAACAAATCCGACTAGGAGCCATGGGGTTCCAGTTCGATCCCTGGCCTCGCTCAGTGGGTTAAGGATCTGGTATTGCCATGAGCTATGGTGTAGGTCGCAGGCATGGCTTGGATCCCACGTTGCTGTGGCTGTATTGTAGGCTGGCAGCTGTAGCTCCAATTAGACTCCTAGCCGGGGAACCTCCGTATGCCATGGTACAGCCCTAAAAAGCAAAAAAAAAAAAAAAAAATTCAAGAAATTGCATAATTTGGGTTACACTGTATAGCAAATATAAAGATCAAAAATTTAGGGGAAGGGTGATTTTTAGAAAATACCTATCATTTTCTCCCAAAAGTTGTCTTTCAAAAAAGTGTCCTGCAAAAATGTTAGCAGGTGGTTTTCAAAGTTAGATGTATCACTGAAACATCCTGTACAAAACAAAGAGGAAAGCAAACAAGCCTCCACTGTAAGAGGGTGATTGAAAATCTCACGGCCCATGCACCATTTGGGTTTCGGGCCAGGGAATGAACCTGCACCACAGTTGTGGCAATGCTGGACCCTTAATCCGATGCACCGCAAGGGAACTTCCTGTTTGGTTCTTAAAAGATACATCTATGTGTACTGATATGGAGTGGTGTAGGGTGTATTAAGTAAAAGAAAAAAACCCGGAATGGATAAGCAATGAGATCCTGCTGTATAGCACTGAGAACTATAGCTAGTCACTTATGATGGAGCATGACGGAATATAATGTGAGAAAAAGAATGTGTGTGACTGGGTCACTTGGCTGTATAGCAGAAAATTGACAGAACACTTGTAAACCAGCTTTAATGGAAAAAATAAAGATCATTAAAAAAATAAAGAACACTCATTATTTTTCTGTGGAAACAAAAAAAGGAAAATAGAGACCAAAAAAAAAAAAAAAAACCAAACCAAGCTGCAGAATCCAGCTGCATAGGAGGAGTCCCCTAAACGCGGGGAGTAGCTATAATACGCAGCTATGAATAAGTCTGGATGGAGATCTGCTGAACCATGAACAGTGATGCTCTCTATCCGGGGGCCACTGCAAGGGACTTTCACTTGTGCTTTCACTCCCTGATTATGCCAATTTTTCAAAGAAGCATGTTAGCACCTCTGAGATAAGAAAACACGCAACACTTTAAAGTGCTCAGGTCTCTTTAAAAAGCAGTGACAAGCCAGACGTCTTTAGTACTGCCGAACATTTTTAACATGCAGCAGCTTTCAACAAATCTGTTCCAGGAACATTAAGCCACATCAGCAAAGAAGAAGATGTTAGAAATAGATGAGCTGCCTGATGTGCAGAACAGTTGAAACAAACAAAAGGCTTCTATAGGATTACAGGGGTAGGGTGGAGGGCAAGCAGAACCCTTCCAGTTGTTTCCAGAGAAGGAACACATTTTCTGATTTGGCAAAGTAAAAGCATTAAATGTCAACTGGAGGAGACTGCAGGAAGTGCCATGAAACTTTTATTTTTTATTTATATCTTATTTTTTTTGTCTTTCAGGGCTGCACCCGCAGCATATGGAGGTTCCCAGCTAGGAGCGCAGTAGACACTGGCCTATGCCACAGCCACAGAAACACCAGATCCAAGCCGTGTGTTCACCCTACCCCACAGCTCAAGGCAATGCTGGATCCTTAACCCACTGATCGAGGCCAGGGATCAAACCTGTGTCCTCAAGGATGCTAGTCAGATTCATTTCCGCTGAGCCACGATGGAAACTCCGAGTGCCATGAGACTTTTAAAAGCCAAGGAATCGTGGAGTTTAAACTTTCATTTTAAAACAAAGGAATAATCAACAATTTAGCTGCCATAAATGACAGCCAAACTTTTTTTTATATTGTCAAAATGTTTATTGCAAAGTGGAGTCTTAAAACAAGGGAAAGCAACGTTCACATCAAAATAAAATGTGACACCAACTTGGGTTTCCGAACACACTGTGTGTGGACTTGGTGCTGGAATATCAAAGTCCAACGATGAAGCGGATAACTGAGCAGTCTTAGCACACATGAGTAAAACGGAATCTTCCATACAGACACAATGCAAGATTTTGGCACAGGACTTGCTCAGAATAACAATGTGATATGATAATTGAGAAAAACGTTTTGTTAAAGAAAAAACACAGTAAAGTGATAATGCCATATAGTCAAAGCTCACACTCAGAATATAAGTACTTTTTGGTAGCCAAACTTTTAAGAAGGTGCTTAGTTTATACTTCTTTGCATTTTACATTCGTATTATGTGCAGCAATAAAACGCCTCCTCGTTTATGGCACAACATTGTAAATCAACTATATTCTAATACATTTTTATTTATTTTTATTTTATTTTTTGCTTATCAGGGCCACACCTGTGGCATATGGAGGTTCCCAGGCTAGGGGTCTAATTGGAGCTGTAGCTGCCAGACTACACCACAGCAACACCAGAGCCAAGCCATGTCTGCAATCTACACCAAGGCAACACCAGATTTTAAACGCATTCAGTGAGGCCAGGGATCGAACCTGCAACCTCATGGTTTCTAGTCAGATTCATTTCTGCTGCTCCATGATGGGAACCCCTCTCATAAATTTTTTTTTTTTTAATGCTTCTTCTTTGAGAAGGCAGCCAGCTTTCCCTCCTAAAGGAAAACCAGGAGTTACAGTTATAGGCAAGGAACCTTGTGAAGAGAGGAAGCCACCTCAGAAATCTTTGCTTATTTAGGTGGTGGGCTGCTTTCTTTCTCTAAGATAAAACTGTGACGAACACTGAATATTTACAACCTAGTGAGCTAAACAAACTACCCAAGACTTGTAAAATCATCACTTAGGAAACTGCAGGAAATGATAAAATACATCTATGTGGGAAGTAAAGTTAGATGATAAACTGTGCTAGGTATTAACTACTGAAATTTAAATTTTAGTCTCTCCTCTCTTGTCTCCTTTCTACCTATATTCTTTTAAATTTGTGCTAAAGATGCCTCTGAGGGAGTTTCCATCATGGTACAGAGAAAACGAATCCAACTAGGAACCATGAGGTTGCAGGTTCCATCCCTGGCCTTGCTCAGTGGGTTAAGGACCTGGCATTGCTGTGAGCTGTGGTGTAGGATGGCAGCTGCAGCTCTGATTCGACCCCTAGCCTGGGAACCTGCATATGCCTCAGGTGTGGTGCTAAAAAGCAAAAAAAAAAAAAAAAAAAAAAAAAGATGCCTCTGAAAGTTCTTAGAACCCAAAGGTCTACTTCTGCATTTCTGATTACATGTTAACAGCTGGAAAGAACCTCAGAGGCCGGATAGAAAAGAATCCCCTTACTTTGTTGATGGTTCACAAGCAGAGGTCATTTTTATAAAGTACCGGTGATGAGATTATATGCAAATTTCGACATTCCTGATCCTTCATACCTAGAGGCAACCTCAACTCTCCTGTTCTGGGTCTGAGAAGTGCTAGCCCTACACACTCACACTTAACTTCACACCAGACCTCATTTCTTTCCTAAGTGAAGGGCTGGCCTTGGAGACCTCTGAATGGACCAGCTCCTCCTACCCTAGATACACTTGAATGTTTTCCCCAGCAAAAGAATCAGGAATCAGCTCTGCGTATTAGAACATGAGGTACTAACATTATCCTTTTTGATGTAAAAAAATCCGATTTTTCAGTGAAAACAACAAATTCACTATCTAGTATTTCTTTTTTTTTTTTTTTGTCTTTTTGCCATTTCTTGGGCTGCTCTCGCAGCATATGGAGGTTCCCAGGCTAGGGGTCCAATCGGAGCTGTAGCCACCGGCCTACGCCAGAGACACAGCAACGCAGGATCTGAGCCGCGTCTGCAACCTACACCACAGCCCACGGCAACGCCGGATCGTTAACCCACTGAGCAAGGGCAGGGACCGAACCCTCAACCTCATGGTTCCTAGTCAGATTCGTTAACCACTGCGCCACGATGGGAACTCCACTATCTAGTATTTCTAAGTGCTGGTTCATCCGATCCTTAGGTTTTAAAAGTCCCCACAAAGTACCTCCATAGCTCCCCCGGCCCCAGCCCCCCTGGTTGTGCCCTGTGGCATGCAGAAGTTCCCTGACCAGGGACCGAACTCGAGCCACAGCAGTGACAATGCCTAATCCTCAAACGCTAGGCCACCAGGGAACTCCCCTTCATAGCTTTTGGATCTGGCAAAACCACCAGGTAAGTCTAAGTGTTTTGGCTGTTGCCCTGGGCAGTTGGGGTCCAGGTCACCCCTTCCTCCCTCCCAGGCCTGGGGCCCCAGGGACACAAAGCTGGCCCGGCCCCCTGCACGGTGTGCTCACCTGCCGAGTTCTCCTGCTTGAGGCAATGAATGGAGGTCCTCTGGGTTTTGGGCTGGAGCAGCAGCAGGAGCACGGGTTCCAGGATGCGTGCCACGTCACCAAGGGAGAGGGCACGCACCAGCCAGCCCTGGGCAGCAGCCCCGATGGCGCCATCTGTGCAGGCCAGGCTGTCCAGCACAACAAAGAGGGACCTGTGGGAGGAAACATACCGTCAGGTCAGCATTTGGTGCCCTGAGTGCTGGGACGCCCCCAGCGAGCTTTGCCCAGGCTGGGCTTGCTCACCTAGGCAGATGGGAACCAGGGTCTAAGCTAGAGTCACTGGGTAGCTTTTAAAATGCCAATGTCCACACCTCCTTCCGAATCTGGCGGGAGGGGAGGCATCAGAATCAGCTGGCATCCCGCTAAGGTGGCCTGTCTGGCCCCTCACAAACAAGATAGAGGATTTTTGAAAAACAACATAGAACAGAACACCTGTAGGAGTTCCTGCCATGGCACAGTGGGTTAAGAACCCGACTAGCAGTTCAGCTTGCTGCAGAGGTGTGGGTTGGCTCTCCGGCCTGGTGCAGTGGGTTAAAGGATCCAGAGTTGCTACAGCTGTGGCTTAGGTCTCAGCTGTGGCTCAGGTTCAGTCCCTGGCCTAGGAACTTTCATATGCTGTCGGTGTGGCCATAAAAAAAAAAAAAAAGACCTGCAGTGAAGGTCATGTCTTAGCATGTGCTTGAGGGCACCACAAGGGTACAGGGCCAGTATGGCTGCGGCCCCAATCAAGATCTAGACCGTGTTCATGTCCCTAAAAAGGTCCCTCGTGGGGCACATTCTATAAGCTCCTCAGCTGACCCTGAGGGACACTGGGCTTCGTCCTTCCATGACCAAATTAAGGAAACGCCTACCAGGCATCCACACGTGCTCAGCCTAAATTCACTGTGGGGACCACGGGAATCGTTTGCTCTGCACCAAGAACATGAGGTCATGCTCCCCACTTCCCACACGCCCTCTCCCCAGCCCGGCCCGCTGGCCCGGCCCTCTGCGAAGTGTCCTTCTGCATTAGGGGTGACAAGAAAGACCCCCTCACCTGTCAAAGGAGCGGTTGTGAGATGTCACTCGACTGCCCTGGATCTCTCTTGTCAGGTGCCAGATGACGGAGAATCGAAACAGAGCTTCCAGCCGCGTCCCCTGGGTTAGGAAGGAAAGGAGAGTGAGGAACCTGCTTCCTCAGAACACTGCTCTCAGTGGCAGCAACCTCAGTTTAAGTGACAAACGAGAGTGCAGCAGGAAGCCAGCATCCGGGCAGAGCTGCGGGGGTCCCCTTCGTGCCTGCTGTGTCCCGTGGGGCCTGGAGGAAAGCAGAGGCCGCGTCCTCGCCTTCCCTGCTCGCTCCCATGCAGACACACTTTTAGGACGGTGTTTGTTCCAGACCCAGTGTCAGCCCGAGTCCAGGGTCACACTTAGGCCTGTGGCTGAAGGAGAACACAGAGCATGGCCTTCTCGCGCCCCTTGGCAGTGGCAGGCCAAGTGGCTGAGAGAACAGGACATGACTTGAGCCAGGGCTGCAAAGACCAACACCTCTGCGATGCCCTACTTCACCAGAAGTCCTGCGAGCATTATGGGAGCCTAGGCAGATGTCCCCGGCGGGCCTTAATATGACACAAGGGGACGGCTCATGCTTCTGGAGGCCTTCCAGTCCTGAAATGATGGATGTATGAAAATGTTACTAATGCGACATGCCTCTGCTTGTGAATTGGGGTGTCCACCGAGCCGCAGAAAGACTCCCACTGGGTACCGGTAAGCCTGCGCATGGAGTTGGGACTGTCGGGTTGGGACGGGTTGGACATTATTGGCTGCGAAGCTCACCTTATCAGGGTCCAGGAGGGCATGGCAGATGATGTCCTCGCAGATGTTGGCCGACGGGGCCAGGCAGTGGAGCCGGTAGAACAACTCGACGCTCGTGATGTGATGCTCACGTGTCTCCTTGTTCAGCTGATTCCACAGCACACGAGCCACCCTCTGGGCAGAGGGGACCGTGTGAACACAGGCAACACCCGCCCATTCCTGCGTCAGGCCAGCCCCAGCCCCCGGGACTGGCTTCTGCCTACACGTGCCATGTGAAGATCCGTAATATACAAAGAACCACCACTGACAAACGACACAAAGCCAACCAGACCCAGACCACATCACAGACCCCCCAGGAGTCATCCAGGCGAGGGCCAGGTTATAGGTTAAACTTGGAGGTTTGGGACCCACTTAGAACACTACAGCTCTTGCCCAGACCTTCTCTTTCAGAGGAGGAATCACTCAGAAGCAAGAACCCACTGGTTGAGGCACTGCATCCCAGAGACGAGCCCTCCAGGAAGTCTGGTGGGTTTGTGGTGGTCACTGTCCGAGGCAGACACTAGCACCTTACCACCTAGGGCTGGCTCAAACTGGGGTTCAGCTTTAATTCCACAAACTTGCTTGTTCCCATTTCTGTGTGCTATGCCATGGCAGATGCCTGGCTCAACTTCAGGACACAAATCATATCCGAATCAAGTCCTTCATCTCCCCAGCCCTGATCTTGGCTCTTTAAACAAACGACACCTGCAACTGGCTGCAGCCCCTCCCAAAGTTCCAGGGAGCACCAGTGGGGGGGGGGGGGGGCCTGAGCCAACCAAGGTGAGACTCAAAGGGAGGGCTGGTCCCACTTTCGGGAAGGGAATTCCTCTCTCCCTCCCTCCCAAGATTTTTTCTCTGGCTGTGCCTGGAGCATATGAAAACTACGGGGCCATGGGTCAAACCCACACTACAGCAATGACAATGCCAGATCCTTAACCTGTGGAGCCACCAAGGGACTCTAGGAAGGGGAATTTCTCAAGGCACTCTTCTAGGTCATGGAAAAAGAAGATGTCTCATAGATTATGACATTTTAGGTACATCTTAAAGAACTTACTTTGGCCATTTTAATTCTATTTGACAAGACTGTTTTCTCTGCCCAGATCAAATTAACCACTGATTAGCCTGAACCCCTAACTATTATTTATTTAAGGGTATGTGCTTTCCAATGATCAAGTTAGAAATAAATTTCTTTTTTTTTTTTGGTCTTTTGTCTTTTTAGGGCCGCACCCATGGCATACGAAGGTTCCCAGGCTAGGGGTTGAATTGGAGCTGTAGCTGCTGGCCTGCACCACAGCCACAGTGACACCAGATCCGAGCCACTTTTTGATCTACATCACAGCTCATGGCAACGCTGGATCCTTAACCCACTGAGCAAGGCCAGGCATTGAAACTTTGTCCTCATGGATGCCAGTCAGATCGGTTTCTGCTGAGCCATGATGGGAACTCTGAAATAAATTTCTGATAGAAAACTTTCAACTAAGTTAAGCGGACCCCTTACCTGCAGTCTCTGTGGCAAATTTATATGTAAGAGGTTCCATCTGGAAGACTGAGATTCAATACTGATCAAAAAACACACCTGCTCCTTTATCTGTCAGCCTTCGCATTCCCTATATTCTGGATGTTTTCTTAGTGGTTGGCAATCTGCTGTTTCTACTTAGAAAGGGCAGAGTACTCTTGGAATATCTGACCTTATTCTATTTGCACTGTGGGCAGCAGGAACACTGGTGTGTGAGCTGCTCCATGGGAATGAGAAAAAGGCTAGAAGATATGAAGCCAGCCTGCCACCTGAAGTCTGAGAACCTGGGGCACATACTGGCTATCTGTGCAGGTTGCTTTACTGTCTCTAGTTCCAGCATCTCAATGTGGGCAGGCACCAGCCAGATGCAGCTTTTGAGAACTGCATATACTAATGTATAATATATATAGCAGGCTCCAGTGCTTGTCAAGTTAATAGATACTCAGGAACATACTAATCTGAGTCAAAATAAAAATCAAGGCTTCAGAGGAGTTCCCTGGTGGCTCAGTGGCTTAAGGATCTGGCATTGTCATTGCAGTAGCTTGGGTCACTGCTGTGGTGCAGGTTTGATCCTTAGCCCAGGAAATTCTGCATGCTGTGGATGTGGCCAAAAAAGAAAAAAAAAAAAGATTTTGGTGATAAGCAGTTCCAATACCCCAAGGCTAGTAACTCAACGACAGCAACAGGCTAAACCATAGGTCAGCCCATTTACCACAAATAATAAGGGAAACAGATTGCTAGGAAAAACTCTGCTGTGTCAATGCAAATCTCAAAGACTGGCCTCAAAAAACTCCCTGTGCAGAGGGTTATAAATTTCACTGTATCAGACTGTGGAGTTATTTACGCATTGTTTAAAACAACAATAGCAACCAACCAGTGATTAGTGGAGCCTAACAGCTGGGTGTAATACCAAGCGAGCTTAACAGAGATCAGTGAAAGCAGCCAGTCAATGAGAAACTTGCCAGGACCATTATCAGCTCAGAGTGGATGCAAGTTCCTAAGCCTGCACCCTTCAAGGAGCAGCACCAAGGCCTCACACGGCATGGGAAACAGATGTCACTAAAATAGCCAAGTCACTAAAACAAATAAACAACAAAGACAAGAACAAGTCACTGGTGGGGCTAGGAGGGAGGTGTCAGAATAGAGAGTCACAATACATTATCTAAAATATCCAGTTGTCAATAAAGATTTTAAGGCATACAAAGATACAAGAAAATATGACCCATTCACAGGGGAAAAAAGCAAACAAAAGTAGCTAAGAGAGCAACCAGATTTAACAAAGACTTCAAAGTAGCCATTATAAATCTGTTTGAATAACTAAAGGAAATCATATTCAAAGAAATAAAAAAAGTATGATGATAACATCTCATCCAATAGACAATAACAATAGGAAGACAGAAATTATGAAATTATCTACAAAACAGACAATAACAATAGGAAGACAGAAATTATGAAATTATCTACAAAACAGATTCACAGACATAGAGAACAGACTTGTGGTTGCCAATGGGAAAGAGCTGGGGCAGGGATGGAGTGGGAGTTGGAGTGGCAGATGTAAACTATTATACACAGAATGGATAAACAATGCAGTCCTACTTTATAGCACAGGGAACTATATTCAATATCCTGTGATAAACCATAATGGAAAAGAGTATGAAAAAGAATGTATATACATATACTCATGTATTTATACACATATATGTGTAACAATCATTTTGCTGTACAGCAAAAATTGGCACAACATTGTAAATCAACTCCACACCAATAATAAAAGACTTTAAAAAAAGACATGAGTTAAAAAAAAGGCAAACTCTGGAGTTGAAAGTATAATAACCTAAATGAAAAATTCACTAAAGCAGGCCCAAAAGTTAGGCTGAACTGGCAGAAGAAAGAATCAGTGAAAAGATTGATAGAAATTATGAAATCTGAGGTATACAGAGAAAAAAAATAAGAAAAATGAATAGAGCCTTAGAGAAATGTGTGCGACACCATTAAATGCACCAACGTACACACAATTGGAGTGCCAGGTAAAGGAAAAGAGAAAGCAGCAGGAAAAATATTTCAAAAAATACTGGCTGAAAACTTCCCAAATTTGCTGGAAAACCTTAATCTACACAACCAAGAAGTTCAGCGAAATCCATGTAGGATAAATACAAAGAGATCCACACCCAGACACATCACAGTGAAATGCTAAAGGACAAAGGGAAAATCTTGAAAGTAACAAGAAAAAGCTGAACTGATAATTTACAGGGAGACCCCAGTAAGATTAATAGCGACCTTTTCATCAGAAACAAGGGAAGCCAGAAGATAAGTAGATGACACATTCAAATGATTAATTAAAATGTACGTTCACGCAAACACTTAGATGAGCCTTTGTTATGGATTATTAAAAAGTGTTGGTTTAAATATTTTATAGTCAAGCATATGTAGGGAAGAGTAAAGAATATTTATTCTTATATTCAGATTGTTGAAAGACAAAAAAGACCAAAAAACAACCCATTTCAACCAAGAACCTTATATGCTGTAAAACTACCTTACATAAAAGGAGAAACAAAAGACATTTCCGGGTAAATGAAGATGGAGAGATTTTGTTGCTCCCAAGCCCGCCTTGCAAGAAAGACTACAGGAAGTTCTTTAGGGTGAAAGCAACCGACCACAGACAGTTATCTGAACCTATACTCGAAGCAAAGGGCAGCACTAAAGGTAATTATGCAACTATCAAAAGGCAGTGTAAACGCGTATTTCTCCACTTCTTTCATTTGGTTTGAAAAAGAGCTGTGCAAAACAACAGGTACCCAATGTATTGGGGGGCATATAACACATAGAACTATAACTGGCAATAACAGCACAAGCGAAGCTGTACTGGAGTAAAGAAACAACACCTGATGCTAACTCAGATCCACGAGTGAAGACAGCCAGGATGGTACCTAAGAAGGTTAACAGAGCAAACTATAAATACATACAGTTGTTTCCCTTTCTTCTCCCAACGTCTTTAAACATCATGAGGTTATATAAAGCAATAATTATAACCATGTATTGCTGGTGTTGTAACAAATACAGATGTAATACGCATGACCCGAATAGCACAAGAGGGGAAGAGGAAGAGAGCTATTCCACAGGATTCTTTCTTTCTTTCTTTTTTTTTTTTTTTTTTTTGCTTTTTAGGGCTGCACCCACGGCATATGAAGGTTCCCAGGCTAGGAGTCCAATGAGAGCTACAGCTGCTGGCCTACACCACAGCCACAGCAACATCAAATCCAAGCCGCGTCTGTGACCTATACCACAGCTCACGGCAACGCCAGATCCTTAACCCACTGAGCAAGGCCAGGGATTGAACCCGCAACCTCATGGTTCCTAGTTGGATTCATTTCCACTGCACCACGACAGGAACTCCTCCACAAGAATGTTTCTATAGCCCACTGGAATACAGCACGAAAGTGAAGCTAGTTCTGAGGAGATGTAGATCGTAAACCGTAGAATAACTGCTAAATAAAGTAATTCCAAAAATACATGGAAAAATCATTGAGAACTAAAATACTACACTGGAAAATACTCACTTAATGAAAAAGAAAGTAGCAAGAGGGAAATAGGCAGGAAAAAGATATGACATACAGAAAACAAGGAAAATGGCACATTTCTACGCATACAATTAAAAAAACCACTGAATTGTGTACTTACTTTATTTTTGTCTTTTAGAGCTGCGCCCATGGCATACAGAGGTTCCCAGGCTAGGGGTCTAATCAGAGCTACAGCTGCCAGCCTACACCACAGCCACAGCAATGCCAGATCCAAGCCATGTCTGCAACCTACACCACAGCTCATGGCAACACCAGATCCTTAATCCACTGAGCAAGGCCAGGGATCGAACATTTACCTTCAAGGATACTAGTCAGATTCGTTTCTGCTGAGCCACGATGGGAACTCCAAATTGTGTACTTTAAATGAGTGAATTATATCTAAATAATACTATTTAAAAAAAAAAGAAAAGGAGGAGGTCCCTGGTTGTCTAGTGGTTAAGGATCTGGCATTGTCACTGCTGTGGCCTGGGTTCAATCCCTGGCCCAGGAACTTCCACATGCCATGAGTTTAGCCAAAAGTGAAAAATTAAAATAAATCAATCAATAAATAATTAAAGGGAGTTCCCTGGTGGTACAGTGGGTTAAGGACCTGGCATTGTCACTGCTATATCTCAGGTTGCAGCTGTGGCACAGGTTTGATCCCTGGTCTGGAACTTCCACATGCCATAGGCATGGCCAAAAAAAAAAAAAAAAAAAAAAGGAAGGAGAGAGAGAGAAAGAAAGAGAAAAAGAAAAACAAAAGGAAACAAAGCTGAGAGGTGGCCTTAGTTAGATGATTTGCTTGAGAAGAGCTCATCCCAAAGAGATGAAGAGCCAGCCCATTTCCAAAGCCCTTCAGAGGATGGCTATCGAGATCTAAAAGGGGAGTTCCCATCACAGCCCAGTGGAAACAAATCCAACTAGGAACCGTGAGGTTGTGGGTTCGATCCCTGGCCTCGCTCAGTGGATTAAGGATCTGGCATTGCTACGGTGCTAGTGTAGGCTGGCAGCTATAGCTCCAATTGGACCCCTAGCCTGGGAATCTCCATCTCACACGTAAGACATCTCAAATGTCTCTTCCTTAGCATCGCCGAGTTCTCAGGGCGCCTGCTGCCTCTACCACCTGCAGGGGAGCAGTGTCCCATCTACAGGCCTGAGTGAGTGGGCCTGTTCCTTTCTATACCACATGCCTACTTCTCCCTCGTCTGAGTCCCTGCTGTGGTCAGTGACTGGACAAGCAGAAGGTACCTGACTCAAGGGTGTCCCGCTGACTGCCTGTTTAATAGCCTTGCCTGGTTAGTTCAGAATGATAAGGAAGAAATACAAGTGTCATTAGCCAGGAGAACCAAGCTTGAGGGTCCTGAGGCAGACTGAAGGTCAAGTGATCCTGGTTGGCAGGGTGCTGTACAGCTTCCCAGGTGTGACACCCTGAGTCCCAGCTGCATCCTGCTCCTGCCCTTGGACTTCCACAGGCTCGCCTATCTTCATAATAATCTTCACTTTTATCCCACGGGCTAGCAGGAGAATCTTTCAGTTTCTAGCAATATGACCCTGATGATAACTTATTTTCTATCTTTCTCTTTTCTTGGGGGGGTCTTTTTGGGGCCAAACCTGCTGCATATGGAAGTTCCTAGGCTAGGCATCAAACCGGAGCTACAGCTGCTGGCCTATGCCACAGCCACGTCAGATCCGAGCTGCATCTGTAACCTATGCCACAGCTTGCAGCAACTCCAGATCCTTAACCCACTGAGCGAGGCCAGGGATTGAACCTGGGTCCTCATGGATAGTAGTTGGATTCTTGACCTGCTGAGCCACAATGGAAACTCCTGATACCTTCTTTTCTTTCTTTCTTTTTTAAAATGATTTTTATTTTTTCCATCATAGCTGATTGATACCTTATTTTCTTACTCTGTCCCCAAGAAAGATGGACAATACCTGCTCACCACCTTCCTTAAATTTGACAAGGACTAACTTTTCCTTGAGGCTCAGTAACTTCAAAGCCTCTAGCCTCACAAATTGGGCAGGCTCTTTTCTGTATGGTTAGATAACTTAGCAATCCTTACACATGGGGTCCAGTCAGCCTAAACGTGAACACACATATTACTGAACACTTGCTGCGGGGCCAGAAACTGTGCCAGGTGCCTGGGTGAGATAGGCGGACGAGGCAGGGACAGGTCTCCAGCCACCAGAGCCACCATATGCCTCGTCACCACCACCACAATGTCAAACAGTCTGGGAAGAGGGTCCCAGGGTCCCAGCTTCCCTCCTCCCAGTGGGAAGTACCTGATAGAAGTCTGTTTTCTCCGCGACGACTCTCAGTACTCCCGGAGCGATGGGAGGAACGGTCACCATCTGCAGCCTGCCGAGGAACGGGTTGTGCCCAGAGCTTTTGTAGCGTTTCATCTTGTCTTCAATGACCAGTGCCAGGGACTGGGAGTGGTTTATCACTTCGAGCAGGGTGGAGATGGCCACGTTCTGGAGGTAGCAGTCGGTCACACAACAGCAAATGGTCATCAGGGATTTCAGCCAAGATGGAAAACTGGGATCGCCTGCTCCTGGAAGGAAGCCAACCAGAGCTGATGGGAACAGACAAAACTACACGGGCCTGGCTCCCAGCCTGCAGGTCCTAAGACACCTTTAGATCCGGGAAGTCACCGGGAGGTGGTGTGATAACCTTTAGGTGGTGACACGATCCAATGTCCCCATTCAGGGCCAGAGGACAAATGGGACTAAGTCCGGTTTCATGCGTTTGTCACGTCATTCATAGAAGCACCAAGCACCCGCCGACTGTGCCATGGGTGCTCCCCTCATTATTCCAATTCTGTAAAAGTCGGTCTCGGGGCTTTGAGATGATTACAGATGCTTGCTTTTCATTTAAAATATTCAAATATAGGGAGTTCCCGTCGTGGCACAGTGGTTAACGAATCCGACTAGGAACCATGAGGTTGCGGGTTCGATCCCTGCCCTTGCTCAGTGGGTTAAGGATCCGGCGTTGCCATGAGCTGTGGTGTGGGTCACAGACACGGCTCAGATCCCTCGCTGCTGTGGCTCTGACGTAGGCTGGCAGCTACAGCTCCAATTTGACCCCTAGCCTGGGAACCTCCCATATGCAGCGGGAGCGGCCCAAGAAATGGTAAAAAGCCAAAAAAAAAAAAAAAATTCAAATATAGTAAAAATCTGCATTTTTTAAAAAAACTTTTCAGATTTACATATAGTAAAAGTCGCATTTTTTGGTGTCGAGTCCAAAACGTGTTTTCAGAGCTCTCTCAGTGGCAGGGCACATGGCATTAGCTTTAAAGGAAGCCAAAAATACACTGAAGATACCAATTCTAAATGCATTTCTTCCAAGTATACTGTCATTTGCAGCTCGTGAGCCGAGAGCCAACTGCATGGGAAGTTCAAGGTAATGACCATGAGAAGGGAGGGCTTCATTCACCCTCTGCTCTTCCCAACTTAATCACTCTTTCTTACTTTCCACCTTCCCCTCTATCCCTTTTCCTCTTTTTTCTTTTGACGGCTGCACCTGTGGCATATGGAAGTTCCCAGGCGAGGGGTCGGATGGGGGCTGCATCTGTGATCTACACCACAGCCATGGCCACACCAGATCTGTGACCTATGCTGCAGCTCAAGGCAATGGCTGGCTCCTTAACCCACTGAGTGAGGCCAGGGATTGAACCCGCATCTTCATAGACACTATGTCAGTTCTTAACCTGTGGAGCTACAACAGGAACTCCCCCTTGTTTCTCTAAAGTGTTCACTGTCTATGATGGACTCAAGTGTGTCTGCCCAAAATTCACATGTTGAAGCCCCAACCTTCAGCGTGATAGTATTTGGAGGCAGGGCCTACGGGAGGTGATTAGGTCTAGATGAGGTCTGCAGGTGTGGCCTTCTGATGGGACGGTGTCCTTTTAGTCAGAGACAACAGAGAGCGCCCCCCTGCACCGCCAGGGTGTGAGCACACCGGCAGAAGGGAGCAGTCTGCAACCAAGGGGACAGAGCTCCCCAGAAACTGACTACATGGGCACCTTGATCTCGAACTTCTAGCCCCAGAACTGTGAGAAAATAAATTTCTGTCGTTTCAGCCATCCAGCCAAGCTAGGACACTGCCTGTTAAGGGTTGAACTGTCTCCTGATACAAATTCCTAGGGTGAAGTCTGAACCCTTGGGACCTCAGGATGCGACTCTATTGGAAAATTGGTCCTGCAGATGTAATTAGTTAAAATGAGGTCCTGGTACAGCAGGGTGGGCCCCTAATCCAATAGAACTGGTTCCTCATGGAAGGGAAATTAGAACACAGACACGCACACAGGAAGAAGGCCGAGGAAAGATTAGATTAGGGCTGCCACAAGCCCAGGAGCTACCAGAGGCTCAAGGAGAGCGGGGAGCACACCCTTCCCAGCATCTTCAGGGGGAGCATGGCCCCGTCAACACACTGACCTCAGCCTCCTGGCCTCCAGACCCGTGAGACAACACGTTTCTGTTGTCTAAGTCACTGTGTTTGTGGCACTTTGTTATGGCAACCCGAGCAAACTAACACATGGAGCTTAACAGCAATTCTCACGAAACAGTCTACTGAGTATGATCAAGCACCTTTTATGTCCCAGACCTTTCTGGGATGGACTTCTGTGCTGTGCTGGATGCCCGCTGTTTAAAGATCCAATCTCATGAGTTCCCACTGTGGCTCAGTGACCAACGAACCTGACTAGTAACCATGAGGACGCGGGTTCGATCCTTGGTCTCACACAGTGGGTTAAAAGATCCGGTGTTGCCATGAGCTGTGGTGTAGGTTATAGGCATGGCTCGGATTTGGTGTTGCTGTGGCTGTGGCGCAGGCTGGCAGCTACAGCTTGGATTGGACGCCTAGCCTGAGAATCTCCATGTGCCATGGATGCGGCCCTAAAAAAGGACAAAAGACAAAAAAAAAAGAAAAAAAAAATCCAGTCCCAGCCTCATTGCTTTTCCATCCAGCAAGACACCAATCAAAACCGTACATGCTCGTTGCAAAATCAGGAAGCAAACAAATGTGACCAACAGTTCCTTCTGGGCTGGTGTGATCTCAGCTGTCTGTAAACAACCCCCACCCCAGCCACACGACTCCTCGGGATGGCCCGAGCGGGCTGCCCTCTCACCGGGAAGCCGGAAGAGCGTGTCGCAGAGCCGCTCCGTCTCCTCCTGGGACAGGTACACAGGGAAGGTGGCGCAGTCTAGCAGCAGGTGGCAGGCAGCAGCGAAGGCCTCCCGGCAGCTCTCCCTCGAGCTCCCCAGGTCAACGACCACCTGGTCCACAGTCCACTCCTCCTTCGTCCTGCGGCCAGGGCTGCTGGGCAGGGGTGATGGTGACTCCGTGCTTTTCATCTTAAATGGAGACCCTCGGACTGTGAAGAGGTCCGAGAGCATCTGCTTGAACTGGGGCACGCTGATGGGCTTCGCTTCCCATGAGTTCTTCCTGCTCAAGTCGCTGGCCTCCGCACTGCGTGTCCTGCCTTCATCCCGAGGGCCCGCGTGCTCCTCCGACTTGGCTTCTTCTCCAGACGCCAAGGGCTGCACTCCAAAGATGTTCTTGTGGGCAAAGTTGGCAATCAGCTCCTGGATGCAGAGGAGCGTCCTCTGCATGCTCCCTCCCTTCTTCCAGACGTCGTCTTTTTCCGGGGACACCCTGGGAACCCTCAAGTGCTCGGAGAGCTCTGGTGACGAGGCGCTCAGCCCGATCCCACTGTCCTCAGATTTGAGTGGAGGAAACGAAGCGTCTTCCTCCCCTGGAGGCACCACGCCTGTGTCTATGATTATCTCAGTGTTGCCACCTCTAACTGGACTCTGCAAGAAATGGAAGTTTGCACCGTGTGTCTCGTTAAGACCAAGGGATTCAAATTTCAAATGAAACAGGCTACAAAGGCACACTCCATTTTTCAAACCATAATTCTCTATGCCAAGAGGCTCCCTGTGTCCATGTGTGTGCATAATGACATGGAAAGGGCAGGAGAGAGGCTGACAAAGCCCCATGCCTTTTGGGGGTGCTGGCTTGAGCCCACGTTTATTATTCATTTAGACCTTTCAGGGTTCAAAGAGGTTATTTAAAAAGCTTCTGGAGTTCCCGTTGTGGTTCAGTGGTTAACAAATCCGACTAGGAACCATGAGGTTGCGGGTTTGATCTCTGGGCTCAGTCAGTGGGTTAAGGATCCAGGGTTGCCGTGAGCTGTGGTGTAGGTCGCAGATGTGGCTCGGATCCCGTGTTGCTGTGGTGTAGGCTGGCAGCTATAGCTCCAATTAGACCCCTAGCCTGGGAACCTCCATATGCTGAGGGTACGGCCCTAAAAAGACAAAAAGACAAAAAAAAAAGTTTCTGATATTTACAAATATGAATGAGGAAACTAGGCTGAAGGTAAAATAGAGGCACAAAGAATGAGAGATGAAAAATAGAACAAAGTGTATATTTTACATACATACATATATATGTGTGTATATATTCTGTGACTTTTCCAAAGGGATGATATGTCAACCTTTAATGGATCAATCTTTTTTCTTACACTGTTACTCAGATAGTATTACATTAAATTAGGGATTAAGATGGCAGAATAGAAGGACTGGACCTCAACTTCTCTCCTAGAAACAACAAAATTCACAACTAAAGGCTGAGCACTCTTCACCCAAATGGACCAGAAACCTTATAAAGATACCCTACTCCAGAAGAAAAAGACGAGGCCACAATAAGAGGTAGGAGGGGCGATTTTGCGATATAAACCACCCCATACCTCCCGGGTGGGAAGCCGCACAGACTGAAAACTAACTGGTTCACCGAGACTCACCTACAGGAGTGAGAGTTCTGAGCACCACATCAAACTCTCACGTGTGGGGATCTGGCACTGGCAGAAAGAGCCCCAAAGCATCTGGCATTGAAGGCCAGTGGGGCTTGTGCACAGGAGCTCCATAGGACTGGGGAAACGGAGACCCCATTCTTAAAAGGCGCACACAGACTTTCATGTGCACTGAGTCCCAGGGCAAAGCAAAGTCTCCAAGGGAATTTGGGTCAAACCTGACTGCAATTCTTGGAGGACATCCTGGGAAAACAGGGGTGAACGTGGCTTGCTGTGAGGGAAGGACATTGAAGGCAAAGCTCTCAGGAATATTCAGCAGCACGCCTTTCTCTGGAGGTGGCCATTTTGGGAAAATCTGGCCCCACCTGTCAGCCAGCTGCTGAGAAGCCCCAGGACAAACAACAACCCAGGTGGAATCATAGCCCCACCCCTCAGTAAACAGGCTGCCTAAAGACCCTTCAGGCACACAGCTGCCTCTAATCCCATCCAGAGACTAAGCCCCACCCACCAGAGGGATTAGAATCAGCTCCTCCTACCAGGGGGCAGGCATCAGCCCCTCCCATCAGGAAGGCTACAGCAAGCACCCCATACCGATTTCAGCCACAGGGGGGCAGACATCAGAAGTAAGGGAGGCTACAATCCTTTTATCTGTAAGAAGGTCACCACACTAAAAACCTATAAAAATGAAAAGACAGAGGACTATAACTCAGATGAGGGAGAAAGGAAAAACCCCAGAAAAACAGCTAAGCCATGAGGAGATTCTCAGCCTCCAGGAAAAAGACTTTAGACTGTCGATGCTGAAGATGATGCAAGACATTGGAAATAAACTGGAGGCAAAGATGGATAACTTACAGGAAACACTGACCAAGGAGATATCAAACTTAAACAAGAAGTGATGCAAAATACAATAACTGAAATAAAAAACTCACTAGAAGCAGCTAACAGCAGAAAATAGGAGGCAGAACGAATAAGTGAGGTGGAGGACAGATTGGTGGAAATTATGGATGCAGAACAGAAAAGAGAAAAAAGATTGAAAAGAAATGAAAAGAGTCTCAGAGAACTCTGGGAAAACATTAAACGCAACAATATCCGTACTATAGGAGTGCCAGAAGGAGAAGAGAGAGAGAAGGGAACAGGAAAAATATTCCAAGAGATAATAGCCGAAAACTTCCCTAACATGGGAAAGGAATCACTCACTCAAATCCAGGAAGCACAACAAGTACCATATAAAATAAACCGAAGGAGGAACACCCTGAGACACATACTAATCAAACTGACCAAAATTAAAGACAAAGAGAAAATCTTGAAAGCAGCTAGGGAAAAGAAACAAATAACATACAAGGGAACCCTAATAAGGCTATCCGCAGATTTTCCAACAGAAACTCTGCAGGCCAGAAGGGAGTGGCATGAGATACTCAACGTGATGAAAGGAAAAAACCTCCAACCAAGATTACTCTCCCCAGCAAGGCTCTCGTTCAGATTTGAAGGAGAAATCTAAACCTTCACAGATAAGCAAAAGCTGAGAGAATTCAGCAACACTAAACCAGCCTTACAACAAATACTAAAGGAACATCTATAGGCAGGAAAGAACAAGAGAAGAAGGAAAGGAAAAAGAGCAGCAAAAACAAATCCAAAGTAATTAATAAAATGGCAAGAAGAACATACATATCAGTAATTACCTTAAGTGTGAATGGACTAAACGCCCCAGCCAAAAGACATACACTGGCTGAATGGATACAAAAACAAAACCCATATATATGCTGTCTAAAAGAGATCCACTTCACTTCTAGGGACACATAAAAATTGAAAGCAAGAGGATGGAAGAAAATATTTCCTGCAAACGGGGATCAAAAGAAAGCTGGAGTAGCAATACTCATATCAGACAAAATAGACTTTAAAATGAAGACTATTTTAAGGGACAAAGAAGGACATTACATAATGATCAAAGGATCAATCCAAAAAGATGATAGAACAATTTTAAATATCTACGCACCCAACACAGGTTCATCACCATATCTAAGGCAACTGCTAACAACCTTAAAAGGAGAAATCGACAATAACACAGTCATAGTGGGGGACTTTAACACCCCACTTACAGCAATGGACAGATCAACCAGACAGAAAATCAATAAGGAAACATAGGCCCTGAGTGATGCATTAAACCAGATGGACTTCATAGATATTTATAGGACATTCCATCCAAAAGCAACAGAATACACATTCTTCTCAAGTGCACATGGAACATTCTCTAAGGTTGATCATATCCTGGGCTACAAATCCAACCTCAGTAGCTTTAAGAAAATTGAAATCATATCAAGCATCTTTTCCAACCACAACGCTATATGACTGGAAATCAACAACAAGAAAAAAATCTGCAAAAAACACAAACACGTGGAGACTCAACAACATGCTACTAAACAACCAATGGATCACTGAAGAAATCAAAGAGGAAATTTAAAAAATACCTAGGAGCAAATGACAACAAAGATACGACACTCCAAAACCTATGGGATGCACCAAAAGCCATTCTAAGACGAAAGTTTATAGCAATACAAGCCCACCTCAGGAAACAAGAAAAAGCCCAAATAAACAAGCTAACTTTACATCTAAAGCAGCTCGAGAGAGAAGAACAGACAAGACCTAAAGTTAGTAGAAGGAAAGAAATCATAAAGATCAGAGCAGAAATCAATGAAATAGAAACAAAGAAAACCATAGAAAAGATCAAAGAAACGAAAAACTGGTTCTTTGAAAAGATCAACAAAATTGAGAAACCCCTAGCCAGATTTATCAAGCAAAAAAGAGAGAGGAATCAAATCAATAAAATAAGAAAGGAAAAAGGAGAAGTAGCAATGGACATCACAGAAATACCAAGGATCATAAGTGACTACTATATGCAACTATATGCCAATAAAATGGAAAACCTAGAAGAAATGGACAAATTCTTAGAAAAGTACAATCTACCAAGACTAAACCAAGATGAAATAGAAAAGATGAATGGACCCATCACAAGAACTGAAATTGACACTGTGATGAAAAAACTTCCAACCAACAAATGTCCAGGACCAGATGGCTTCACAGGTGAATTCTATCAAACATTTAGAGAAGAGTTAACACCTATCCTTCTGAAACTATTTCAAAAAATTGCAGAGGAAGGGATACTCCCAAACTCATCCTATGAGGCCACCATCACCCTGATACCAAAACCAGACAAAGATAACACAAAAAAAGAAAACTATAGGCCAATTTCACTGATGAACATTGATGCAAAAATCCTCAACAAAATACTAGCAAATCACATCCAACAATACATTAAAAGGATTGTACACCATGATCAAGTGGGATTTATCCCAGGGATGCAAGGGTTCTTCAATATCCACAAATCCATCAGTGTGATACACCACATTAACAAACTGAAGAATAAAAACCATGTGATCCTCTCAATAGACGTGGAAAAAGCCTTTGACAAAATCCAACACCCATTTCTGATAAAAACCCTTCAGAAAGTGGGCATAACGGGAACCTACCTCAACATGATAAAGGCCATATATGAACAAACCCAGAGCTAAGATCCTTCTCAATGGTGAAAAGCTGAAAGAATTCCCACTGAGATCAGGAATAAGACAGGATGTCTGCTCTCACCACTCCTCTTCAACATGGTTCTGGAGTCCTAGCCACAGCAATCAGAGAAGTAAAAGAAATAAAAGGAATCCAGATTGGAAAGGAAGAAGTAAAACTATCGCTATTTGCAGATGACATGATACTATACCTAGAGAATCCTAAAGCTGCTACCAGAAAACTGTTAGAGCTCATCCATGAATTTGGCAAAGTTGCAGGATACAAAATCAATACACAGAAATTGACAGTGTTTCTATATACTAACAATGAAGAAGCAGAAAAGGAAATTAGGGAAGCAATCCCGTTTACCATCACATCCAAAAGAGTAAAATACCTAGGAGTAAACCTACCTAAAGAGACAAAAGACCTATACTCTGAAAACTACAAGCTACTGATGACAGAAATCGAAGATGACACAAATAGATGGAAAAATATACCATGCTCGTGGATTGGAAGAGTTAATATTATCAAAATGACTATCCTACCTAAGGCAAACTACAGATTCAATGCAATCCCTATCAAATTACCAAGGACCTTTTTCACAGAATGCGAACAAAATATTTTAAAGTGTGTTTGGAAGCACAAAAGACCCAGAATAGCCAAAGACATCCTGAGAAAGAAACATGGAGCTAGAGGAATCAGGATCCCGGACTTCAGGCTATAGTACAAAGCAACAGTCGTCAAAACCATGTGGTACTGGCACAAAGACAGAAATATAGATCACTGGAACAGGACAGAAAGCCCAGAATTAAACCCACGCACCTACAGCCAACTCATCTATGTCAAAGGAGGCAAGAATAGACAATGGAGAAAGGACAGCCCCTTGAATAAGCGGTGCTGGGAAAACTGGACAGCCACACGGAAAAGAATGAAATGAGAACACTCCCTAACACCATACACAAAAAGAAACTCACAATGGATGAAAGACCTAGATAGAAGGCCAGACACTATCAAACTCTTAGAGGAAAACACAGGCCAAACACTCTCTGACATAAACCACAGCAACATCTTCTCAGATCCACCTCTCAGAGTATTGACAACAAAAACAAAAATAAACAAATGGGACCTAATCAAACTTCAAAGTGTCTGCACAACAAAGGAAACCCTAAACAACACCAAAAGACAACCCACAGAATGGGAGAAAATCTTTGCAAGTGAATCCACTGACGAGGGATTCATCTCCAAAATTTATAAATACCTTCTGCAGTTCCATACCAAAAAAACAAACAACCCCTTCAAAAAATTCGCAGAAGATCTAAACAGACAATTCTCCAAAGACGACATACAGATGGCCAAAGACCACATGAAAAGATGTTCAACATCACTCATTTTTAGAGAAATGCAAATCAAAACCACTCTGAGGTACCACCTTACACCAGCCAGAATGGCCATCATCCAAAAGTCTACAAACAATAAGTGCTGGAGAGGGTGTGGAGAAAAAGGAACACCAGTACACTGTTGGTGGGATTGTCAATTGGTGCAACCACTGTGGAAAGCAGTATGGAGATTCCTCAGAAAACTCAAAATAGAACTACCCTTTCATCCAGCAACCCCACTCCTGGGCATCTATCCAGAGAAAACCATGACTCGCAGAGACACATGTACTCCAATATTCATTGCAGCACTATTTTCAATAGCCAAGACATGGAAACAACCTAAATGTCCATCGACAGAGGAGTGGATCAAGATGTGGTACATGTACATAATGGAATATTACTCGGCCATTAAAAGGAATGAAATAATGGCATTTTAGCAACATGGATGGACCTAGAAATTAACATGCTAAGTGAAGTCAGTCATACGATGAGACACCAACATCAAATGCTTTCACTGACATGTGGAATCTGAAAAAAGGACAGACTGAACTTCTTTGCAGAACAGATGCTGACTCACAGACATTGAAAAACTTATGGTCTCCGGAGGAGACAGTTTGGGTGGTGGGGGGATGTGCCTGGGCCGCGGGATGGAAATCCTGTGAAATCAGATTGTTATGATCATTATACAACTACAGATGTGATAAATTCATTTGAGTAATAAAAAAAATGGAAAAAAAAATGCCACAGAGAAGTTAAAAAAAAAAGACATTATAAGAGAACAATATGAGAAAGTTAAGATAATATTTGTCTTTATTGGTGTTTTCATTCTGTTTTCTGGTTGATTTATATCATTATTTAATGCCAAAATGTGAAACCTGATAAAATAATAATGCAAAATGCTGTATGTTTGCTTGGTTTTTATTGTATCAATTTGTACAGAAAGTACATAAAATATTTAAAAATAATAATGCAAAAATTAAAAAAGAAATTAAATTGAGGTTTTGTGTAATGCACACACACAAAAAAATTACATTAAATTTAAAACTTTCCAGCATTTAACCCACTGTCCTCTCTGGGGAAGAATAAGAAAATATTTCACAGTTTTGGAAACATACTGTTATTTATTTATATTTGTAGACTACATGTGCCTAAATTTTCTACCTTACATCCTTTTTAGGATTTTTTTTTCCAATAGCAGTAATAGCTGGGGGGAGAAAAGGACTAACTTTGAAACTGAAGGAGCCATCTGTTATTAGTCTGCAAATTGAGATTCAAGCCCCATCTGCCTCCCAGCACTAACCAACACACCCAGCTCTCCTCACAGCTGCTTCGCTTTTCAAGTCTGTTCACTGCCCTGGCCACCACTGCTGCGAGTGGATTTCAAGGGCAGAACTTTCAAAGCCCTAAACAAAGTAGAAAATAAAAATAATTTAAAGGCCATAGGTCTTAATCTGCTTGTGGAATGATAACCGTTAGTCTTTTGGGAGGACCATCTGGCAGCGTCTCTCCAAGTGAAAAGGCAGGGGTCTGACTGCAGCCCATCACAGGGAACGGATCCCTGAGAAATGCAGCCCTGGGCACAGCTTGGGCAAGGATGCTTGTGGCAGCAGAGTAACAGCAAAACACTAGAAGTCACCAAGATAGGGGGAGGTGAAGGAGCTATAAAGCCATCCCCCCAGACTGCCCTGGGGAAATGAGAAAGCAGTGAGACACTTCTCTGTGCATAGATATGGAAAGGTGTTCCCCAAGCACTGCTTTTGGATGAAAACCAAGGGAGGGCAGAGAATAATATATGTCAGGGGTCGAACTGTGTTCCTTAACCTCCAGCACCTGTGAGCGTGACCTTAGTTGGAAACGAGGCCTGTGAAGAGGAAGGCTGAGGCTGGGGGGGTGGTGTCGACAAGCCCAGGCACGCTGAAGACGGCCGGCGAAGCACACAAGACAAGCGAGGTGCACGGACCAGATTCTCCTTCACAGCCTCCGAAGGAAGCACCTTGCTGACGCCTTCGTCTTGGACCTGTGGCCTCCAGAACCGAGACAAGAACTTTTTTGTCGCTCAGTGTGGCACTTTGCTATGGCAGCCCCAGAAGCTAATATCTCATGTTTAAAAAAGCAAAATTAGGAGTTCCTGTTGTGGCTCAGTGGTTAACGAATCTGACTAGTATCCATGAGGGCGCAGGTTCGATCCCTGGCTTTGCTCAGTGGGTTAAGGATCCGGTGTTACCGTGAGCTGTGGTGTAGGTTGCAGATGTGGCTTGGATCCCGAGTTGCTGTGGCGCAGGCTGGCAGCTATAGCTTCGATTTGATCCCTAGCCTGGGAACCTCCACGTGCTGCGGGTGCGGCCCTAAAAATCAAACAGTAAAAAATAAAATAAAAAAATAAAAAATAAAAATGATGCATAAACAAACATTCACATAGAAAGGTCTGAACGGTGAGCTATTATCTACCATTAGCTTAGTGATGGGCTTTAGCAGGAGGCAGCAGGGAAGAGGGTGAAATGAAGGGGGGGAGGTCATTCTACGCCAAACGCTTTCATAAAGTTTTGGAGGACTTTAGAAGAGTGTTTTAGATATTACCACCAAGTCGTCTGGTCTCTATTCCTATCTGGGAGGCACAAGGTTCTTTCAGCCCAGAGAGCCACGCCAGCGCCTCCCAGCACGTACCGAGCTTCCACTCGTGGGCTCCGTGTCCAAGTAGGAAGGCGGCATCTGCACCTTGCTGAGCACCTTGAAGCATGTCTTCAAGGCGTGCGTGAGTTCAGCCAAGCTCAGTGCCTCCATCTCCTCAGCCAGGGGCTGCACCAGGCAGCCAAGCACCTGCGGGAGGTACTGGGTTTGCACCTCTGAGTAAAGTTCCTGTAAGATAGAGACACGGGCTTGGCAAATGTGTTTTTGGGTTACAATCAGTGGAAAACTCAAAAATGTTCTGTTTTTATTTTTGTCTTTTTAGGGCCCTACCTGGAGCATATGGAGGTTCCCAGGTTAGGGGTTCAGTCAGAGCTACAGCTGCTGGCCTACACCACAGCCACAGCAATGCAGGATCCGAGTTGCATCTGCGACCTACACCACAGCTCATGGCAACACTGGATCCTTAACCCACTGAGCGAGGCCAGGGATCAAACCTGCAACCTCATGGTTCCTAGCCGGATTTGTTTTCACTGTGCCATGATGGGAACTCCAAGTGTTTTTTTTTTTTGTTGTTGTTGTTTTTTTTTAAATTTTTTAGAGCATAGGTTTATTTCATGTTAATTACCAAATCAGAAAACAGAATAATATTTCTTTTTGATCTAAATAAATCAGTGAACATTCCTCCTCTCCTTTCAGGTGGCTTTTCTTTCTTTTCTTTTCCTTTTTTTTTGCTTTTTAGGGCCGCACCTGCAGCATGTGCAAGTTCCCAGGCTAGGGGTGGAATCAGGGCTGTAGCCACCAGCCTACACCATAGCCGAAGCAACATGAGATTCGAGACGCATCTGTGACCTACACCACAGCTCATGGCAACTCTGGATCCTTAACCCATTGAGTTAGGCCAGGGATCAAACCTGCATCCTCAGGGTCCTAATCGGGTTTGTTAACCACTGAGCAACAACGGGAACTCCTGGCACAACTTTTAAGAAACACATTTACTCTCGCTCCTAAATAAGCGTCATACAGGGATGACAACCAGCTCATCATCTGGTTTTCATAATTTCAGCTCAGCCCACTTAACTGGCTCAAAAGTTATATTCCCCCCCCGCCTTTTTTCCCCAGCTGCACTTGTGGCAATGGAAGTTCCTGGGCTGGGGATCAAGTCTGAGCCACAGCTGTGACCTATGCCACAGCTACAGCAACGCTGGATCCCTAACCCACTGCGCCAGGCTGGGGACTGAACCACAGAGACAAGCTGGATCATTAACCTACTGCATGATGGTGGGAACTCCAGAAGTTATAACCCCTTTAATTAAAAGGACCTAAAGGATTTAAGAGATCCCATCCACCTATGCAGATCTTCTATGCTCAAACAAACATCAAAACAGTGCTACGGGAGTTCCCCTCGTGGCTCAGCGGTAACGAACCCGGGCAGTGTCCTTGAAGATATGGGTCAATCCTTGGCTCTGCTCTGTGTGCTGAGGATCTGGCATTGCCATGAGCTGAGGTGTTAAGTTGCAGATGCAATTCGGGTCTGGCGTTGCTGTGTTTGTGGTGTAGGCTGGAAGCTGCAGCTCCAATTTGACCCCTAGCCTGGGAACTTGCATATGCCGCAGGTGTGACTCTAAAAAGAAAAAACAGAAACAATAAAAACCCCCCAAAACCCCAAAAAACCAAAACCAACAACCCCCCGCCCCCCAGTGTTGCTGTAGCTGTGGTGTAGTGCTACATATTTATGTACGACTACTTCTTCAGTAAGTTAGGTTTATAAACAGGCTGATCACAGTGATAAGAATGCAAATAACAGGCAGAGTTGACTCCTGTCTTTACGGCCAAGGACCTACCAGGGGAATCACATCCAGCAGGAAGACGAGCAGGGTGCAGAGCTCGGAGACAGTGGTGGGAGGGCCGACGCTTCTTCTGGCCGTGTAACTCTGCTTCGCCGGCCTGCGTGCATCACAGGAAAGGAAAGCAAGTGAATTCTCACGATAATTTCAAGCCTTTCCTGCGGTTGCCATGAAAGTTACTACTTCTATTTCAAACACAATGAAAGACGGTTTCTGGAGTTTTAATAATTGAGTTTTGGGGCCAGGGAGTTCCCATCATGGCTTAGTGGAAATGAATCTGACTAGGGCCCATGAGAATGCAGGTTCAATCCCTGGCCTCGTTCAGTGGGTTAAGGGTCCAGTGTTGCCATAAGCTGTGGTGTAGGTCACAGACGTGGCTCAGATCTGGTGTTGCTGTGGCTGTGGTGTAGGCCGGCAGCTGCAGCTCCAATTTGAACCCCTAGCCTGGGAACTTCTATATGCCACAACTATGCCTCTAAAAAGACAAAAAAAAAAAAGAAGTTTTGTGGTCAAAAACCATCTAACAGAAAAAAGTGTCAATAATGGAGTTCTCTTGTGGGGCAGTGGATTAAGGATCTGGTGTTGTCACTGCCTCGGCTTGGGTTGCTGCTGTGGCTCGGGTTTGATCCCTGGCCAGGGAAATTTCTCAGGCAAGGCCAACAACCCCCACCCCTGCCCCCTGCTCAAAATAAAAACCCGCCGCAAAGAAGTGTCAATAAGTGTCTTGAACCTGATGTCTCCAGAACAGGCTCACTCTGACTTGAACACTATCAAATGGGGTAAGGGTGGGATTCCACACCCAGCAGATCTGGAGCTGTCCACAGCAACAGGACAAAAGTCCTGTTCCAAGGGAAGGAGCTGGGTGACGGAATGCAGGACAGCTGTTCAACCTGCTGTTGGAGCAGCCTGAGACCGCTTCCCCCGACCCGTGTCACCACAAGCTCGTCCACAATGAGCTAATTCATGAGCTGAGAATTCCACAGCTTCCACAGGGACGTGAACGCCGCTGGCAACTCCACTGGTAGCTGCCTACCTCATTCTGAAACTCCACACTTCCGTTTTGTCTTTTGTGGGGTGCCCACGGTGTGTGGAAGTTACTGGGCCAGGGACGGAACCCACACTGCACCTGCAGCCCAAGGCACAGCGGTGGCAATGCTGGATCCTTAACCTGCTGCATCACAGGAGAACTCCAACACTTCCTTTTAAGGAAGCAGGCCACTGGATAAATAAGTATGTATTGGCTCTCAAAATGGTCTTATTGTGGATTCATCTACGTATCACACTACGATTCAGCTTGAGTTTTCTTCACTGTAAATTATCGCTTAGTTTTCTGAGAGTTTATTTATTTTGGGGAGAAACTGAAGAACTCTACCCATTATATCCAGGAGATTTCGCTTTCGCTGCCTACTTTAAAGAAACCCCTGCGTCTGTGTGTAAAGAGACAGGACAGACATGGTCACCAGAGTGCAATGTGCAACAACCAAGACACTGACACTGGTTTATTTACGCGCTGGACCACTACGCCTAAAATGAATGAAATAGGTGTGTATGTTACAACACAGATACGTCTCCCAAAGGGCTGTTGACACCCCAAACCAGCACATTGCAAAAAGTCATATACAACGCAATACCACTTATAGCAAACCTAAACAGACAAAGCAGACTATATCATTTCTGGATACACACTTGTTATAAAAGCACAGATGTCTCAGGACAGACATGAATTTCAGGACAGTGATTAAATGCTGGGGTGAAAGGAAGGGAAAGTAAGGAGTTAGCTCTACCTGGGGGGCAACATTTTATTCCTTAAAAAAAGATGGCGGGAATTCCCCTTCATGGCTCAGGAGTTAACAAGCCCGACTAGGATCCATGAGGATGCGGGTTCAATTCCTGGTCTCGCTCAGTGCGTTAAAGATCTGGCGTTGATGTGAGCTATGGTGTATGTTGCAGACACAGCTTGGATCGTGCACTGCTGTGGCTGTGGTGCAGGCCGGCAGCTGTAGCTCTGATTTGACCCCTAGCCTGGGAACCTCCATATGCTGCAGGTACAGCACTAAAAAGCAAAAAAAAAAAAAAAAAAAAAAGGAAAAACAATGGTCAGCTGTTGTCTACAATTTCAGCAATGGGTGCGTGTGTCAGACATTAGTTCCTCTAATTTTTTTCTTTTTAAGAAAACACACCTTCTAACTCTGAAATGGAACTAAGCTAACCAACATACACTCCAGCCTCAGGATAACACAGCCTTGCTGTTACCCGTGGATCTAATTACAGTTAATTTATTCATCAGAGGCTTGACCCCTGGCTGTGGCCTGGCCTTATCTAGGAGAAGCTGGGGAGTCAGGCAGGCTTGCTTCTAATCTCAGCTGCTGCTAACTTGCTGTGCAAGGCCACCCCAGGTGCCTCATGTCTCCGAGCTCCAGCTTTCTTATATGACGACATGCCTGCTTCTCCCGGGGGTGAGGAGGCTGGCCCACGGCCAATGTTAATAAGTAACACTTTGGTGATGGCTACAGGTACCACAGACAGCGTGACAACACAGGGCCTTCGAAAGGAGGAGACAAGAACGAAGTTTTACTGTGAGACTCACAGGACAAGATGTGGTTTGAGAGATTCCCTCCTTTACAGGGAAAATCACACGGAGAAGGCCCTCATGCAAGTTTCCTGTCCAGAGGATGCCAGCGCCCGCACTTCTGAGGTGGTGCAATTCACCAGGTTAGAGGAGATGTGAAAGCTGATTATAGTGGCTCCAAATGTGACTGCTTCCACCTGACCAGTTATACACTAATCTCAATAAAAAGGTAAGATGATTGACGGTTTCAAAAATACTCTCTCCCCTCCCAGGGCCACCGAACTAAGCTTCTTTTTTTTTTTTTTCTTTCTTTCCTCCCCCCCCCCTTTTTTTTTTTTTTTTTGCTTTTTAGGACTGCACCTGTGGCATATGGAAGTTCCCAGGCTAGGGGCTGAATCAGAGCTATAGCTGCTGGCCTATGTCACAGCAACACAGAATCCCAGCTGCATCTGTGACCTACACCATAGCTCCCGGCAATGCTGGACCCTTAACCCACTGAGTGAGGCAAGGGATTGCACCTGCAACCTCACAGTTACTAGTCGGATTTGTTTCTGCTGCGCCATAGTGGGAACACCCCGAACTAAGCTGCTTTAACAGATCAGGCCCCTAAAGGCCCTGTGCAAAGAAAGCTGATTCGATCAATGCAACCTGAAAATGCACAGAGGAGTTTTGAAAGTTTGGCTTTAATAAGGAAGCTTCAGAATCATGTGAAGCTTCTCAATGGTAATGTTTTCAGTTCCATTCTGATTTTAAGTGAATTCTTTCCCATCGTGCACTCAGCAGAGACCACCCAGTGTTATTAGCCAGGTCGGTATAATCTGGCCACAATAACAGTGCTGAAACCAGGAAACCCTCACCTCCTTCCTGATTAGTCATAACCTGAACTGGAGGCTTACCTGAAGCAATCCTCAAAACACCTCATCATGTAATCCCAGAGAAAGTCTGTGCTTAGGGACGTGATCAGCAAATTCACCGTTTTAACAATCTCGGAGGCGTTTCTGTTCTCCTTTATTGTACTGTAAAGTAAGAGGGATATTTATTTCTTTATTTTTTATTTTTATTTTTATTTTTTTTTTTTAGGGCCACACCTGCAGCATATGGAGGTTCCCAGGCTAGGGGTTCAATCAGAGCTGTTGCTGCTGGCCTACGCCAGAGCTGTAGCAACACCAGATCCGAGCCGTGTCTGTGACCTATACCACAGCTCACAGCAACGCTGGATCCTTGACCCACTGAGCGAGGCCAGGGATTAAACCTGCAACCTCATGGTTCTTAGTTGGATTCATTTCCGCTGTGCCACAATGGGAACTCCGATATTTATAAATATATCCATGAAAAGCCCTGTATTATGGGAACACCATATCTGGAAAAGGAATTCACTGTACCATATGCACCTTATTTCTAGAGAGACGGACAAACTCGTTAAGAGATAAAAATATGACTGTTCTGACATAAGGAAGAGTATGCACTGTACCATCCCAAACAGTATTTCTATTATTACCTCAGAAGCTAGCTTATGAGCTATTGCAAAAAGGTGATATGTTAAAAGCCAGTTTTAGTCCAACAGCAGGTGATGCTGTTCTATTGGTGGAATAATATAGTATACCATTTAAGAGGGAGATGTAGCTGACATTTAAATGCGTATCTTCTATGACTCAGAAAATTTATTCCAAGGATTTATCCTCAAGAAATTCTTGCACAGGAACACAAAGATAGAGGCATAAGGATACCAAGGCAGTGTCATTTTAAACTACTGAAAAAGTGGAGGAGTTCCCACTGTGGCTCAGCAGGTTAAGAACCCAATTAGGATTCCCACTGTGGCTCAGAGGTTAATGAACCCAAGTGGTATCCATGAGGATGCGTGTTCGATCTCTGGCTTTACTCAGTGGGTTAAGGATCCAGCATGGCTGTGAGCTGTGGTGTAGGTCACAGACTCGGCTTGGATCCCGTGTTGCTGTGGCTGTGGTGTGGGCCAGCAGCTGCAGCTCTGATGCAGCCCCTAGCCTCCATATACCTCCATATGCTGAGGGTGCGGCCCTAAAAAAAAAGAAAAAAAGAAAGAAAAAGTGGAAACCATCCAAAAGTCAATCAATAAGAGACTGGTCAATCGGTCAGGACTTCTCAGCCAAGTGCTAACTCCTTACTGAGGACTCTAAGGCAACCACTATGTCCCACAGGAGAAGACTGCAGAGCCATTTGCAACTTGTATTTAAAAAAAAAAAAAAAAAAAAAGGTGGAGGGAGCTCTCTGGTGGCCTCTAGGGTTAAGGCTCCTGCATTTTCACCACTGTGATTCTGGTTGTTGTTATGGTGCGGGTTTGATCCCTTGCCCAGGAACTTCCATATGCTGCAGGTGTGGCAAAAAAGAAGGAAAACAAACAAACAAAAAAAACAAGAGAGAACCTGAAATAAACATTGCAACTCATTTAAAAAAAAAAGGCAACTAAACAGTTACTATAATTCCACCTTAAAAATAAAGGATAGGCAGTGCTGTACATGTGCATTCAAGGTTTGGAAAAATGCAAATGTTTTATGTTTTTCTCTGCAGGGTGGTGGGATTTTTTCTTTTTTTCTTTTTTGGGCCGCACCCATGACATATGGAAGTTCCCAGGCTAGGAGCTGAATCAGAGTTACAGCTGCCAGCCTATACCACAGCCACAGCCACGCCAGATCCGAGCTGCCTCTGTGACCTACACAATAGCTCATGGCAATGCTGGATGGCTGACCCACTGAGCGAGGCCAGGGATCGAACCTGCAACCTCATGGTTCCTAGTCAGATTCATTTCCCCTTGCACCACGATGGGAACCCCACTTTTTTTCTTGATACCTTTAAATACTGGTAGATTCTACCATAAACATGTATTGCTTTCATATTCAGAAAAATAAGAAACTACTTTCATTCTGTGAGAAAAAGACAAACATTAAAACTCATGGCGTTCCCTGGTGGTTCAGTGGGTTAAGGATTCGGTGGCAATGTCACTGCTGTGGTTCTGGTTATGGCTGTGGCTCAGGTTCTATCCCTGACCCTGGAATGGAAGCTGCCCACCAGTGTGGCAAAAAAAAAAAAAAAAAAGGGAAAAGGTGGATTCATGTTGATTGGTTTAAGAGCATGGGTTATCTTAACCAGTGGTCTGATCTGCCACTAATCTCCACTTTCTCCACAACATGTGATAAACTGAGAAAAAAAATCACGGCTTTAGGGAGTGAAAAAGAGTGAAGTTGGAAGCCAAACCCATACCTTATCAGTGAATTTCCACTCTGAGTGTAGCTGAGTTTAAGATCAGAGCCCAGGGCATCTCTGCAGTAAGAATAAAAGGCCCGGATGACTTCGAGAAACAAATTCTCAACAACCTGAGGCCCTGCAATTAAAAAGGAAACGGCCAGAGAAAGATAAACCAATAAATGACATACCCATAAATCAAGAGTAACTCTACATACAGACAATTTGTATAGTTTTAAATGTATAGAAACTTAACTTTAGTTGTGACAATGACACTTTTAGCTGGGCAAAACAAACATCCTTGAAATGAGCCAGCATTCTGTAGAGTGGACGATGTGCTGGCTGTTCTAAGCATTCTGTGACTATAAATTTAATCCTCACAACAGCCCCAGGACTGGGTAATGTTTTGCTCTGATTACAGATAAGGGGACTGAGGCCGAGAGGCAGGGTAACTTGCTCCAGGCGGATTCTGCCAGGCAGAGGCAGGGGGTGAGCTGAGTGTCTTAAGCGAGAATAAACTGTCTGGCCAGAGTAAGGCAATTTTTTCCTATTCTGGATTCCTTTAAGGATGAGCGAGAACAACATGAAAGAAATAACCGCATTCCCGAGAAGCTCAAGATGGCACCAAAGAACTGGACCAGCTGCTGGTTAGGCAGGTGCAAGGCAGCTGGACATGTCTGCTCCACAAACACCAGCCGTCAGGCCTGCTGGGAGGGAGTGATGTCCCACCCATCATTCAGAGGCATGAAAACAGGATGATCCAGAGCACGCAGGAGCTCTGTCAACATGTCTGGGTAAAGGGAGATGCAGATCATCTAATCCCTTCTGCTTCGAAGACAAAAGTCGTGCCAGAACCCCAGGAATATTTTATCTCCAGCCTAAGAGAGCAAGAAGAAATGAAGACGTGGCCAAAGCTTGGAGCCAGAGCACAGATAAAACTATGACTGACCTATGCCTCCTGGTCTATATTATCCATCCACCCCTCTGCCCTTCAAGTGCGTCTTTTCTCAGAAAACTAAATGATCAGGGAGTTCCCTGGTGGCTCAGCACTGTGCTGCTGTGACAAGGATTTCATCCCAGGCCCTGGAACTTCTACATGCAGTGGGCATGGCCAAAAAAGGAAAAAAAAAAAAAACCGACATAACAAATTAGACTGTTATGATGGGGCAGAAGCCCTCCATTCATCCCCTTCCAGAACATAAGACCTGGAGCCCAAGCTGGAGGTAACAGTTTACTTGCTCGGGTCAAGGCCTTGACATAAAACACCCACCTCCCAGGGCGGGCCTTGGAGGCACAAACGCTTCCTGCTTTGACTGTCAGGAGCAGCCAGAGCTCCATGTCATGGCACCTGAGTCCAACTGCATGACCTGAGGGACATCTGGGGGAGAGTCTGCCTGATGCCATCAAGCAAGCAGCAGTGCCTGTAGTCAAACAGACCTGAGTTTTAGTCCTAGCTTCCAGGTGCCCCCTGCCAAATGACTGACCCTTGCTCAGCTCAGTCTCCCCATCAGTAGAAGGTGTATGGTAAGAAAACAGCCCAGGGTTGCTGGAGGTGTGGAAAGATGCAGGAAGATGTATCCTACGGAGATGAAGGCTGTTTCCTTCCCTTTATGGTGTTGGAGGAATGAGATGCTGAGATCTTACAGCAAATGGAAACTGAGCAGTTTCTTTCTTTCCTCTTTTTTTCTTTTTAAGGCTGTACCCTCGAGCACATGGAAGTTCCCGGGCCAGGAGTCGAATCGGAGCTGCAGCTGTGGCCTACACCACAGCCACGGCAACACTGGATCCAAGCTGCACCTGCAACCTGTGCCACAGCTTGTGGAAATGCCAGATCCTTAACCCACAGAGCAAGGCCAGGGGTGGAACCCACATTTTCACAGAGACAACGTTGGGTCCTTAAGCCAACGAGCCTTAATGAGAACTCCAGCGGTTTCTTTTTTAAAGCAAGGCAGAGAAGGTCACTTTTCTCAACTGATGCCTACAGGACTACAGTGTGTAAGGCGACCCTTTTGGAACCAGAGTCTAGTTCAAGCCCCTCTGTTTGACATAAGAAAAGACTGAGCGAGGCCCATCAGGCAGAAGCAGATTTCTTGGGATCATGAGGCAAAATGATGGAGGAAGGCCTATATTCTTGAAAATAAAATCAAAGTGTCTTTGTAGTAGGACATGTGATTGAGGAAATGCTTTCACCAAGTCAGTACTGCATGTGTCCTGCAGGCACAGGTGTAGACAAGCACAAAAGTATTTGCCAAACAAAAACATTTAAGTGGTGCCCAGATAACAGGAACTCAACCACACAGCATGACTAAAGTACCTCAAGATTCTGAAATTCCAAAGAGTAAACTGTATTCTACATAAAGTGTTTTTTTTTTGTTTTTTTTTTTTGTTTTTAAATTGGCTGCACCCACAGCATGTGGAAGTTCTCGGGCCAGGGACTGAACCTGTGCCACTGCAGTGACCCAAGCCACTGCAGAGACAATGCTGGATCCTTAACCTGCTGAGCCACAAGGGAACTCCCTAAATTGTGGCCATCACTGGGTTTTAATTCCCTCAAAACAGGCAGTCTGCCTTTGGCGCGTGATGGTGAAGCACTTCCAACATTACCTATTTCCGGCTTGTCAAGCAGACTGACGAGGATGCGGAAAGGCCTCAGGTACGCGTGGTGGCGTTCCTCCGAGTCGGCATCAGGGAACTTCTGGTGCAGTATCTCAGCCAGACCCTATTTTTTCCAAAGCCACATTATTAGCGTCTTGTATCGAGCAGAGCATGACCTTATTGCTTGGTCTGTTAAACACTCTGGGATAGAGGTGAGAGTGGTCAGGCAGCATGAGACGAGCACTGCCAGCCCTCCACATCGTGGGTCCTGTATCCACAGACCCAACCATCCACAGATCAAAGAAATTCCAGAAAGTTCCCAAGAGCAAAACTTGAACTTGCCACGCCCTGGCAACTTCTTTGATAGCATCTCCCGGTGTCTACCACGACTTACGTAGCATTTACGTTGTATTTGGTGTCTTAAGCAATCTGGAGATGATTTAAGGTGTGTGGGGGGATGTGCGTAGGATACGTGCCAACTTCTCCATGTGACACACGCGAGGGACTTGAGCATCCGGATTTTGGTACCCACAGGGGTAGGGAGTGGGGTGCTAAAACCAACCCTCCGTGGATTCCAAGGGGTGACCGTACATGGCGTTTTCCCAACTGTGTCCCAAGGAACAGGCCCCATGTCTACTTGGAGGTCCCTCAAGGAACCCCATGGAAGAACCATGAACAGCAATGTCCCGATTGGGGTCTACTTTCCAGAAATGCTCCTTTACCTCAACTAAAAGATCCTTGGAATATTTCTCGAAAAAATACAAGGACTGGTCTTCGTAAGAATTTGTGGTTTCAGGTTCTGGCACGATGGTATTTCCTTTAATATCTGAACCTAGAAAAGAACAAGCACCACGGGCTGTGAAGAGATCTATACGTTTAAAGGACACTATCCTAGGAGTTCCCTTTGTGGCTCAGCGATTAATAAATCAGACTAGAAACCATGACATTGCAGGTCAGTGGGTTAAGATTCTGGCGTTGCTGTGAGCTATGGTGTAGGTGGCAGATGTGGTTTGGATCCCGAGTTGCTGTGGCTCTGGTGTAGGCCAGCAGCTACAGCTCCAATTCGACCCCTAGCCTGGGAACCTCCATACGCCGCAGGTGCGGCCCTAGAAAAGACAAAAAAAAAGACCAAAAAAAAAGTACACCATCCTAGTGTGCAAAGGTCTTGAGCTCCGACATTTTAAAAAATAAAATCCTTCTGATAGAAAACCAAGATCAGATCTGGCAAAATCAAGGCGTGTCGTCTTCTGACGATGGTGTGCCAGGGATCAGACAGGCAGAATTCCGGCTCAATGGGCATCAGCTCAACTTATCCCAAGAATTCTTCCTGTCTCTGGCAAGTAGGAGTATAAGGATCTAACGGAATGTGTATCATTTCTAAAAACCAGCGCTTACCTGTACAGCACTATGTGAAATCAAGGTATTCTCATCAACATGCCTTCACTCTGAACCGTGGGTGAGTCTCTAAGGGCCTCAGGGCAAAGAATAGCATCTTTCTAAGTGAGCGCCTGGACTCCTGGGCTCATGGCTAAGCAAGTCAGAGCTGGCACTGAACTTGGGTCCTGGGTCCTCTCTATACACAGCAAGCTGAGCCCCACTGGGAGGGAGTCATGCATTGAACAGAATCATCCTTGTAGCAAAAACGCTTAGGGAACCTGTAAATATCCTTCTGGAAAACCTTCAGGAGTTCTCTCGTGGCACAGTTGCTGCCGCGTGGGTTCGTGGGTTCGATCCCTGGCCTAAGAACTTCCGCATGCTGTGGGCCTGGTTGGGGAAAAAAAAAAAAGAAATCCTGCAAAAGCTTCCATGCTATGCCTTCTGAAAGGTTTATAACTAGGGGAAGAAAGGGTTAAGAGGACTTTCTGACGTTGGTAAGGGAAGATCTGTATGCTGAGGGTTTAAGAAAAAAGCTGAGAAGCGGAGGGTTTTTAGGGCAGTGGAAATACTGTGTGTGACACTAGCATCGCCTAAACCCACGGAATGCACATCAAGTGTGAACTCCGATTTAAATGGGGGGCTGAGGGTGACGACACGTCAGTGTAGGTTCATCAATTGTAAGAAATGTGCCCCTCCGTGGGGGGTGCTGATGATGGGGTTGAGAGCAGACAGGAACTATCTGTACTTTCCTCTCAGTGTCACTGTGAACCTAAAACTGCTCTAACGAAGATAAAATCTTCAAAAAAAAAAAAAAAAAAAAGCTATGGAGTCCTTTCACAACTGCTCTGTACACCACCCTCTCTTGAATATGGGCATTTATAAAATTCAGAAAGTGCTACCCTTTAAGCTCTGGGATTTCCTGGGTTCTGTCCCTGTGAAGCCTCCCACTCAACAGTCCACCGCTCTTCCTGCAGGGTTGCAGGCTGTCCACGAGAACACACGCTATAGAAACGTGAAACAGCGTTCTCATGTCTCCCAAAGGCATCCAAATCTCTCCCCAAATGTGTCAATGCCACAAAGCTCCCATCTAGAAAAGAACCTTCTCCCACACATATTCCACGTTTGTGGGTTTTCTCAAACACACTCTCATTCCATGAAAATTTTTTTTTTTTCTTTTTACACCCACACCTGTGGCATATGGAAGTTCTTGGGCTAAGGTTGAATGGGAGCTGCAGCTGCCGGCCTATGCCACAAGCCACGCAGGATCCAAGCTGCACCTGCAACCTACACCATAGCTCACAGCAACACCAGATCCAAGCTGCACCTATAACCTATGCCACAGCTTGTGGCCACACTGGATCTTTAACCCAGTGAGTTGGGCCAGAGGATTGAACCTGCATCCTCACGCACGCGGTGTCGAGTTTTTAACCTGCTAAGCCACAACGGGAACGCCGCATGAAATGTCTCCACAGCAATAAACATCTGCTTGATTATGGCTTAACTGCCATTATTTTGTAGTATTTCAAGCTTCTTAAAAATGGAATCCAGTCAGTCTTAAAAATCCCATGTTCTTTCTTTTTTCCCCTCATTCTTGAAAGTTTGATTGAAGTACATAGTTGATTTACCTCCCTGTTTTTTTTTTGTGCAATGGCTGCAAATGAACCAGAGCTGTGGTGCAGGTGGCAGCTGACCGAACGCCCATTCAGTCAGCGGGGCATCTTTCCACACTCTCGGATTCGGAAATGGTTCACCAAGATTGCGACTTATCCAAAAAAAAAAAAAAATCAGCCCTCAAAGGTTTCAAGGTAACTCTGACCGAGCTAACCACCACGCTCCCCACTGGTTAACTCCGCACCTAGTAACCACGCGTAGAGCCTTCTGTTCAGAGACATGTCTCTTCTCAGGAGGGTCTGGGTGGCGGCCGAGAGGATGTGCACAATGTCGGATCTGAGCAGGGGAATGGCTCTCTCTTCGGAATCCTGCGAGGACAGAGAAAATGCTACGGTAAGAAGATGCCAGGGGCACATCGCTGGCTTTCTGACACATGGCCCTTCCAGTTCACGAAGATTAATATTATTTTAAATTAAAAACAATTTTTTTTTGGCTTTCTAGGGCCACACCAATGGCATATGGAGGTTCCCAAGTGAGAGGTCTAATTGGAGCTGTAGCCACCAGCCTGAGCCGCAGCAACGCCAGATCTGAGTCACATCTGTGACCTACACCACAGCTCATGGCAATGCCGCGTCCTTAACCCACCGAGGGGCTAGGGATTGAACCCGAAACCTCATGGTTATTAGTTGGATTTGTTTCTGTTGCACCACCCCGGGAATCCCCGTCGAAGCTTTATCTTAAAGAGGTGGTTCTCAAAAGGGGTTGGTTCTTCACTTGCTGCCCACGGGAAGAGGCGATGGAATCTTTGCTATGGAAACACCACCCTCAGAAACAAACGAGGACCCTTTGCGGGCGGCTCTTCCTCAAGACAAGACCACTCAGATCTATGCCGCCTACCCCTCATCCTTGGGAAAGGCAAGCGACTCGCCTGGGAGAAAGGCTTACCAGGCAGGTATAAAATGGGAAGAAGAAGAGGGCAATCTCCAGATTATTTCTCTGTACCAGCACGTTTGAGTCCAACAGAGATGCACATAAGGACTTAACCTGTAAGTGACAAAACGTCGTGAAGATTTCATGCCCAAGGCATCGACCATCATTTGTAGGCTATTCTTTATAGTTGTAACAATGAAAATAACATTTCCTGGGAATCTTGAAACCACTGTGTTAAATCTTGGGAAACAGAACAGTAAGGTATAAATATGGGAAACTTGGTCCAGGTGCTAGCTGGCCGTGAGACATCAGGCAGATGGCCAGCTGCAGACCTCAATTGTTCCGTCTGAGAGATGGAGGGCTGTGGACCAGATGCTCGAGTTCGAAGACTCAAACTTTGGGATCTCAGAAAGGAATGTCCTGAGGTTCCAATAGGAACTTTCAGCTACACGGAAACTCCAGAGACATTCCATCAAATGGATTCCCAACCAATTCAATTCATATTTTGAGTGTCTTTTCTGAGTACAGATAGATGCAATCCAGCCACATAACAGCTTACAGCCATAAGACAAATGCTAACAAAAAGCTGTGAGAATTCAGAAGAGGAGAGGGTGCTATCTTTCACGTGGGGAGAAGAATGAAGCTTTGTGGGCAAGCTGAGCTTAAAGACAGGAAGGAGACGCTGAGAGGCGGGAGAAGAAGGGACGGGCAGGAGTGCAGGATGAGCGACCGGCTGGAGCAAAGTCAGGCTCACAGCCGTGCCAGGCCAGGATGGACAGCCAGCTCTTGGAAGGTGGAGGCCCTGAAGGGGTGAGGAAAGGCCTCTGGTGGGCTGGGAGCAGACTGTCAGGACACCACTGAAGATGGACTTTATCTGCAGGCAACAGGAAGCCAGGTATAGTTCAAACACAGCATGCACCTGAGCAAAGCTATTCTTTAGCAAAACATATCTCTTAGCAACCAAAAAAGGACTGGCTGGAGAGAGGGAGAAATGGGGAGAAACAAGTTAGAAAATTACACAATGTCCAGGAGCAAGACCTAAGGAACCGAAGCGGGACAGTGAAACGGAAATACAGACCAGGTGGTCCAGACAGGGAGGACGGGAACTTATGTGTGAGGGTATCCTGTGTCCGAAGCATTGTATGATGACCTTTCATCACTCTTTTCCTCAGAGAGCCCCATGAGGGAGATCTGTCATTCCCACTTTGCAAAGAGGAATGGACTCAGGGGGGAAGGACTTGCTCCCAAATTAATGATGAATTCAGTTTTGAACATTTTAAGGTCAAAGCGTGGGTCCACCACTAGGTGGTGATAGATGACTGCAGGCCATTAAACAAGTGGTGAATTTGTGGAGAAGGGACAAAAGTCTGGAAAGTTACCATTTCTCAAGGTCATGAGAAGGCAGGTCAGTGGCAGGGAAGGGGGCCTGGAGGATGGAGCCCAAAGAGCCCCAAAAGCCTAGGCGTGAAGCAGCCAGAAGAGAGGATGGTAAGGTCAGGGCTGGACAGAAGCTGGAGGAGGACCAAGCCTACTCTGTGCATGGTGGCTGGTGTGCCACGGGGCAGGGGTAAGACAAGGCTGGAACTGGACAGCTGCCCCGAGAGGCACTCCAGAGCCTGCCCGTGGTGCAGAAGTTGTGGGGTCCTCCAGAAAGGCTCTCCTTAGGCATGAACAACGCTCATCAGAATATACAATTCACGATGCGTATGTCAGAGAGAAACCAACATGCCATTCCAGGATGCAGAGAGGCCACCTCCTCATCTGTCCCATCTCCATCTCCTGCTACCCAGCCCCCCCATGGGGAAACCAGCCCGCCCGCCCTGTTTCCCCCACCCCCCGCCAGGAGCAGGGCACCCACCGTGAGCTGGTAGTCGGTCCCCAGCATGTACTTCTGCTCCTTGCCAGGCGAGCCCCTGATGATGTGACCCACCACAAAGAGTGAGGCTGGCAGGCGGATGGCCGGACTTGCCAGGACGCTCCCCCACAGGGCGGCGTAAAACACCTCCTTGCCGACCACCAGGGACAGCCTCAGGAGCAGCGTGTCCGTTCTGGAGAAGAGAGGTCACAGAATTGGGGCTGTGTCTCAGTGCATTGCTCACTCCCCAGCTGTGGAGACACCTCCAACTTTCTGTTTTGAGCTGCTGCCATCTCTAACCCTTCCGCGTTTGTCCACCTGCTGGCTGCCACTGAAACTGAATTTGCTAAAACAAACATGTCACTGAAAGGTGCAGCTTCTTGGCCAAGAGGCAGCGTCTGACCGGTCGTGTCACCCACCCTGGCATGGAGCTCCATCTCAGCCCCTGGCTTTGCTCTGGATGCCACGGGACTCTCAGGGGGCGGTTCCACTGCTCAAAGGGGTGAGCAGATCAGCCACATTGCATGAAAGCATGAGGAGGAGTCCTGTTGTGGCTCAGAGCATCAAGAACCCGATGCTGCCTCTGTGAGGATACGGGTTCGATCCCTGCCCTTGCCCAGTGGGTTAAGGATTCGGTGTTGCCATGAGCTGTGGTGTAGGTTACAGATGCGGTTCAGATCCCATGTTGCTGTGACTGGTATAGACTGGTAGCTGCAGCTCTGATTTAACCCTTAGCCTGGGAATTTCCACATGCCTCAGGTGAGGCCATAAAAAATTTTAAAAAACCTTTTTTTTTTTAATAAGCATGAGGAGTCATTATTGTGCTGCGGGGTGGGGGAGGCAAGAAAAAGGCTGATGGGACTGTTTGTAGATGTAAACAATGATAAAGACACCCCCTACCTGAGCACAGCCAAAAATGTGCCAAGTGATGCTGGACTTCAGAAACGGGGGGGACAACACCCACCTGGGCCGCCCACTCCCTCACACATTCCCTACGGCCCGGAGTGCTGGGCCCTGTCACTCTCACTCTGCCCACTGCGCCTCCCAGCACAGGCTCCCACTCCGCATTTATTCATCCCTTTCTTTTTTGTCTTTTTGCCTTTTCTAGGGCCGCTCCTGCGGCATATGGAGGTTTCCAGGCTAAGGGTCGAATCGGAGCTGTAGCCGCCGGCCTACACCAGAGCCACAGGAACACAGGATCCAAGCCAAGTCTTCGACCTACATCACAGCTCACGACAACGCCGGATCCTTAACCCACTGAGGGAGGCCAGGGATCGAGCCCACAACCTCATGGTTCCTAGTCGGATTTGTTAACCACTGTGCCACGACGGGAACTCCATCGTCCCTTACCTTTACCTACGTCTCCCGCTTCCCACAGCATAGCACCAGCAACTTGCCAGACGTTCTCTAAGAGAAGCAGTGTTATGAGTGGGTCCTGGCTTGGTTTTCCACGGACAGTGACCGAGGCCTGGACCTTCTCTGCTCAGGGAGCACCTGCAGCTGACTGGGGAACCTTCTCCCCAACCATGAAAACAAAGCTCGCAGGCCAGGTGATAACACCTGTCAATATGACAGTAGAGGCAAACTCCCAGAGGAGGATTTCACTTAATGAGTGATCTGACTCAAAACGTGAAGTAATTCCACTTTTCACATGCTCCTTATTTGCAAAGACAACAGGGAAAAAAAAAAAAAAAAAAAGACAGGAGGACAAGCCCAGTGTAATGCAGGGGTTTCTAGTCAGCTCTCTGGTGTCCACATCTGATGGATGCTTCCTGGACGTGGTGCCTGGGACGAGTCTCACCTCTGTGCATATCCATTTTCAGTTACGGGAGGGAGAAGAGATGAAGATGTTGTAAGATGACCTGAGAGGCTCTGAGTAAAAACCTAGCACAGGCAAAGAGGGTGCGCTCGGGCCACAGGGGCCACCGTCACCACCAGGTCTGCTCAGCTGCCTGACGCCTCTCAGTGCCTGGACCAGCAACTGACACACAGCTGGCGCTCGAAAAAGCTGTCAGATGAATGCCACTCTTTCCCTTTTATTATACCAAGTTGTCTTCAGTTTACTTTTCTTTTCTTTCGGCTTTTTTTTAGGGCCACACCCATGGCATATGGAGGTTCCCAAGCTAGGGGTCGAATCAGAGCTATTGCTGCTGGCCTACGGCCGAAGGACCACAGCAATGCCAGATCCAAGCTGTGTCTGCGACCTACACCACAGCTCATGGCAACACCAGATCTTTAACCCACTGAGAGAGGCCAGGGATCGAACCTGAAACCTCATGGTTCCTAGTCGGATTCGTCCCCGTTATGCCACAACGGGAACACCCTTACTTTTCAATATTATTTCACTGTATACTAAAACATTTCATATAAAAAGTGTCTACTACCTTTGGATATTATAAAAGAATTTCATTCTCTTTAAACCTAGTGTGTATCTTTTTGACTCATAAAATATTTGTAGCAGATGACATGGTGTATCATCTCTTCAGGAAAAAAAAAAAAAAAATGAAGAAGCATGAAAGAGCCAAAGGTTTAGGAGGAGGACATGGGATGGCTTAGTGGCTACAGGTATCAATCGGTCTTCTACGGAGGCTGAGCAAACAAATAGAGCTTGTCTCTGCCCAACTCTCAAAACCACCAGAGCTCCTGATTTGGGGCAAAAGTACCATTTAGCAGCTGTGGCTACAGTCAATCGAGCAGCTGGGTCACTGGGCCCTCTGGGCAGACAGGATGGTCCTGAGCCAGGCAGAGATTTTTAATGTAGGAGGCCCCGGAGTGCTCCTCTCTCCCCAGGATCCCTACCACAGGAGACCAACGCTCAGCTAAAGCCCACTGCAAACACTACAATGCACTCACCGGTTTCACACACCCCCTTGCTTACAATGGTATCTTGCCAAAGTACGTTCCATGGAACACTGGCCACGTGAACTGTCCCACAGTGGACAGGTTCCCCTGCCAGAGAGCCTGGGGAATGCCACCTGTGCTAGCGCTCTTCAATATTCTGAGAACACTGGCTACTTTTCCTTATTGAAGAAACAGAGATCTTAGAGGTCCCCCTGTGGCCCCAATAGGATGGGCATCGTCTCTGGAGCACTGGGACGCAGGTTCAATCCCCAGCTGGGTGCAGCGGGTTAAGGATTTGGCATCGCTGCAGCTGTGGCTTAGGTCACAACTGTGGCTCAGATCTGATCCCTGGCTCTGGACCTCCATACGCCTCAGGGAGGCAAAAAAAAAAAAAAAAAAAAAGGGTCTCTATATAAATATAAAAAGCCCCATTTTCTTCTAAAAAACTGACAGATGTTAACAATTGAAATGATGCTACAGTTCAAAAAATGCCAATTAGGCTGGTCTTTGCTATGGAGGGCGAAGTAGAAGCAGGATGACTGGGGATAAAAGCTAAGTAATTTTCTACCACAAAAGAGTTACATCATCTCAGTTGTGAAATTCCAAAATAAGTTTGCACAGTTTAGTGCCCAGAACTGACTTTTCTATCTGAAACCAAAGACCAACAGAACAAAACAACACACACACCACTCCCACCCCCTGCTCGCCTGTCCTTTCTCAGCCACTCTGGCTGCTGCTCTCCTGCGCCCCCTGCAAACACAAGCTCCTTCCAACCACACAAGCCCCTCTTCTCTACTCAACTGACAGCAAGGGAGTGACACGGGCACGGTGAAGCCCCTAGCATCTCATGACCCTGGCCGTGTGGCCACTTGCCCCACGGATGGCCATGGAAAGCAGAGCTGTCACAAGCCAGAACAGCCTGTGTGTGACCATCTAAACAAGCGGGACAGTGACAACAGCGTCCTAAACCGCCATACTCAGATACATGCCAAATAAGGGGTGGAAAATTCTAGAACCAGCAGAGCTCATCATCATGGTGTCTAGAATCAACCAAAAGAATGGTCAATAACCACAATTAACCTCTAAATGTTTCTATATTTTTTTTTTTCCTTTTTAGTTGGACACCTGTTAGCACATGAAGTTCCCAGGCTAGGAATTAAATCGCAGCTGCAGCTGCTGACCTACACCACAGCCACGGCAACTTGGATCCAAGCCACGTCTGCAACCTACATCACAGCTCATGGCAATGCTGGATCCTTAACCCACTGAGTGAGGCCAGCGATCAAACCTGCGTCCTCGTGGATACTAGACTGGTTCATGACTGCTGAGTCACGATGGGAACTCCATTTATTTTAAACATTGTTAGCAAAAATTTAAAATATATATTTAATAACTTTAATTTTTTAAATCAGGGTTTCTCAGCCTTTACCCTGTTGACACCTGGGCTGGATCCTTTGTCATGGGGATAATTGTGTATGTGGTAGGATGTTCAGCTGCACCCCTTGCCTCTGCTCACTAGATGTCAGTAGCACCCTCTCCACCCCAGTTGTAACAGCCAAAAATGTGCCCAGATATTGCCAAAGGCCCTCCCTGGGTGACAAAAATCACCCCAGGTGGAGAACCACTGATTTAAAGGGAAGTCGTCGGTGAGCTGGTTTTTGCCCGCTTACCAACCACCAAAAACATTCACTTCCCTGTCTCCCCCGAGCCGATCCCGTTTTCTTGGTAGAGCAAAGCACAGCAGGCTCTGCAGCCACTTGGGCACTTAAAAAAAAAAAATTCTGGCCGGGGATGATCTGCAGATATCAAAGGGTTATTAGAAAGTCAGAGTAAATACTGAGTCCTAATACTGGCCAAAACTTGCATCCCTTCTGGTTCTCCAGCAAGCACAGACCAGGGACTGTCCCCGCCCCCACGAAACCCGTGAGTCAGCCGCCCTCACGGGCCCCAAACTCCCTGAGCATTTTCCACCCACGTGGACATCACGACCCCCACCCCTGGACCCTCCCTTCCCCCAGATCTGCTGCGGGTGGGGGTGTCTGACTCAATCCCTGAGCATTTTGGGGAAGAAGGCATTGTCTGAAACGGACGTGGATCTGTGCAGGCACCTCCCTCGCGTGCGCCTCCCACCCCTGAGAGCTCAGACTACACAACCCTCGACCAGTCTCCACCCTCGGAAAGCTGGTCACTAATCCCTCTGAGAGCTGCACCCCCCCCCACCCCCCCGGCTGGGTTTTCTGTCGCAGCTGCAGCCACTCAGTGATTCACGTGGCTTGGCTCCACTTGGGGTTCCCTGTCAAGAAATCACAACGTCAGGAGAAAACACCCGGGGGTTAAGCAGCTTCAGCAACTGTTCAAATGAGCACTCACTGATCAACTGAGAGAACACACAAAAACCCCTCAACGGCTGACACGCTTCGAGGTGATTCACACTTACAGACTAAACAACAACAAAACTGCAATACATTTTGGGAGCTGGTGTGTTCATTCAGCTTCAGATCATGGGGAAAAATGTGTTTATACACACACATCAGTGAGGAAAATGAATGGGCCAGAATGTCTGGAAAGAGCCTGGGACCAGGAGTCAAGAGACAGAGGCTGCTAATGTCCCTCTGGCTGACCCCTATGTGACCTTGACTGTGTCTTAGTCCCCAGTCTTGCCCAGTGCATCCCAGTGACTCAGCGTATCACTGAGGGGTGATACACCTATCACTGCTGGGAAGTGGAGAGCTTCTAGCTGCTCTGTGTGAGAGCCTGAGGTGGTCCAGGCACACATCAAAACCCAGTCCAGAGGCGTGACTCGAATTACCCTTGGCCATCAGGGACAATCCCAAAAACCGTTCTGATTATTCAGCTTCCTTGAGGGGCGTGTTGGATTGATTCCTTAATTCCACTCCACACCCCAAACACCCACCCGTCACGGCCAATGCAACAGGTAAAGGTGGTGTGGCTGGGCCTCTGGCAGCACCTTGTGTCATCAAATGGAAACTTTTGCAAGCACAAAGGTTTCCAAACCTCCCCAACAGGCTGAATGTGGAGTCTGAAACAGGCCCTATGAGTGGAGGTTAATCACTGCGGCATCACTCAGAATAGTTAATACACTGGAAGTGAGTCCTTACATTTCTTTTTAGGGCTGCCCCTGAGGCATAAGGAAGTTTCCCAGGTGAGGGGTCGAATCAGAGTTGCAGCTGCTGGTCTATGCCACAGCCCCAAGGGATCTAAGTGGCATCTGCCACCTATGCTGCAGCTCGTGACAATGCTGAATCCTTAATTTACTGAGTGAGGCCAGGGATCCAACCCGCATCCTGACACCATGTCCAGTTCTTAACCCGCTGAGCCACAACGGGAACTTAGAGTTCTCACATTTCCTTTTTTTTTTTTTTTTTTTTGTCCTTTTGCCTTTTCTAGGGCCGATCCTGCGGCATATGGAGGTTCCCAGACCAGGGGTCTAATTGGAGCTGTAGCTGCCAGCCTATGCCAGAACCACAGCAACGTGAGAAATGAGCTGCTCTGCAACCTACACCACAGTTAACGGCAATGCCAGATCCGTAACCCACTGAGCAAGACCAGGGATCGAACCCACAACCTCATGGTTCCTAGTCAGATTCCTTAACCACTGAGCCACGACAGGAACTCCCCGAGTTCTCACATTTCAATTTTCCAGAAACACAGAACAGTCCGTATACTCAACAGTCCAAATGGATATATACTTTTCCCCACTCCTAAGCGGTGACCAAAACAAACAAGCACCACTGCGTGAACTTTTATGCATGTGTGTCGACAACTTCTACTGGTACTGCTGAAACTTGTCAAGCTGTCTGCTGCTGTCACATCTTGAGCCCTGCCTGGCAATGAAACTGGGCCTTGCTTTTATATCTGGAAGCAGCTTCAAACAATGGAAAGAATGAGGGCCTCAGACACTGACACACGGGGGTGGAAGGGTGGAGTCCCATCTCTGCCACCCACTGACTGTGCGTCTGGGAAACTTTCTTACCTTCTGACTTTCACGTGGAAGTGGAGGCACATCCCAGGAGCACCCAGTATTTTAGTCAGGCTGAGACCACCAGAGAAATATAAGACATCAACCTGACTTCTGCACCTGCCCTGCACATCTTTCTCCATCTCTGTTTTTTTTTTTTTTTTTGGCCACGCTGACAACATGTGGAAACTCCCAGGCCAGGGACTGAACCTGCACCACAGCAGCGACCTGAGCGGCTGTAGTGGCAACACCAGACCCTTAACCTCCTGTGCCACCAGGAACTCCTTTCCCTGTTTCTTATAAAGCAGTGAAATAAAACATAAGCCCACGGAGTTCCTGTTGTGGCTCAATGGTAATGAACCCAACAAGTATCCCTAAGGATATAGGATTGATTACTGAGCAAAGCCAATATTTGAACCTACAGTGGGTGAAGCCTGCAGCATTGCCGTGAGCTGTGGTATAGGTCACAGATGTGGCTCGGATCCGGTGTTGCTGTGGCTGTGGTGTAGGGCAGCAGCTGCAGCTCCAATTTAACTGCAAGCCTGGGAACTTCCATATGCCGTGGGTGCACCCTTAAAAAAAGGAAAAACAAAAACAACAAAAACACAAGATTGGATGGCATGGCTGTGAGCCCTGGACGTGACCCACCTGTCGTAGATCTCCGAGCCCTCCTCGAGGCCGGGCAGCAGGCCAACGATGAAGGCCTGGAGGCTGGGCAGGAGCAGCTTCTGCAGCGGGAGAAAGTACTTCTCGTACAGGCCGAGCAGGACGGGCCTCACCGACATGGCTGCGTGTGCCAGGAGAGGGAACAACCCGCAGCTTGGGGACAGAAAAGGGGAGAGGAGGGATGATGAGAAGCCTGTGACGATGCTCGGCCGGCCGGCCACCCACACTGGTGATGGCGATGCCCGCTTGTCACGAGACAGTCTCCGCAACATCAGCCCTGCTGTTAGCCCAGGGCAGGTGATGGGCAGTGTGGACACCACACTCTGATGGACAGAAAAGTCAGGAAGGGCACCCTCCAGAGCCTGGTTATCTCCTGGTGATGGCTTCACGGGGAACTCACACGACCTTGGTATTCTGCTTGTTCGTCATTTTCTTATCTTGTGAACTGAAACAGGGATCACCTGGGTAATAAAAAAAGTGACGCGGCGGGAAGCTCTCATACCTGTATAGGAACAAATCCTTGGCCAGCCATTTGGTCCCCACAATTTTAAAGATAATCTCATAGGTTTCTAGGGCTTTTAAGTGCACGCCACTGGGCAAAGCCGGATGCAGGCACTGAGCTAATCTCTTGCTGATAACGAGCCGTCTTGGCAACAAGGAATACCTCAGGTTACTCTGGAGAGCCTGGAAAACAAGAGGAGAAGCACATGAGGAAGAAGGTGGTGACAAGGACAGTGGAGGACACATCTTGCTGAGGCCAGGAAGACAGGCGTAGGACCCAGCGTGGCCATCAGGGATGGGATGGGACAGGACAGGAGGTTGAGAGGGCTGCACGGGAGGGCCCAGGTCGGGGGCCAGGGGACCCCCAGCAATGCTGGGGATGAAGTGGGCACCAGAGTCAAGGGCGAGGGAAACCCTGCGTCCCTTCAAAGGGACCCTGTCACCGTCAGGCCAACTTCTGATGAAACCACGCACGGGTGAGGGCCCGTCTGGGGACGCCTCTAGTCTGCACAGGAGGGTTCCCAGGAAGACCCTTGTTTGTGGGCCCTGGAAGCCCTGGATTTCCCTATCATTCTCCTGGCTGGGCTTCCCAGCAGGTGGCTCTGAGTAGGAGTGGCTCCCGCAGAGACTGGCGGGTGAGGGGCAGGGGGGACACGACACTTCTAAGCTGTGACTCCTGGCATCTTCACCAGTTGGTTCCACAGAAGAAAAACAGAACCCTGCTGGCCTGGAGTGACAGTCCTCCTGAGCTGGGCCTCCTCCAGCAGGGCACAGGCTTGGTCTGTGCCAGAGCACCCCTGGGCACTGCTGCATCCGAGAAACACGTGGGGCCATGGGCACAGCAAGGCTGTTCTTCACGGCTGGGTGGGGCTTCACGACTCCGTCTTACAATACAACGTGACTGTCATTACTGTAGAACTCTCCATACAGCTCACACAAATATTTACTGAAAGCCTACAGGGTAAAGTCCATTTTTTTTTTTTTTTTGTCTTTTTAGGGCCCCACCCATGGCATATGGAGGTTCCCAGGCTAGGGGTAAATGAGAGCTGCAGCTGCCAGCCTACACCACAGCCACAGCATCTCAGGATTCAAGTTGTGTCTGCGACTTACACCACAGCTCATGGCAACGCCAGATCCTTAACACACTGAGAGAGGCCGGGGATTGAAGCCGCATCCTCATGGCTACTAGTTGGGCTTGTAACCCACTGAGGCACAATGGGAAATGGGAACTCCAAGTCCACGCTTCTTAAAAAGCCAAAGGCGGAGTTCCCGTTGTGGCTCAGTGGTTAACGAATCCGACTAGGAACTATGAGGTTGCGGGTTCGAACCCTGGTCTTGCTCAGTGGGTTAAGGATCCAGTGTTGCCGTGAGCTGTCGTGTAGGTCGAAGACGCGGCTTGGACCCTGTGTTGCTGTGGCTCTGGTGTAGGCCAGTGACTGCAGCTCCGACTGGACCCCTAGGCTAGGAACCTCCATTTGCCACAGGTGCAGCGCTAAAAAGACAAAAGACAAAAAAACAAAACAAAACAAAACAAAAAACACGCCAAAGGCCTCCAGTGCGACTCCTGCCTGATTCGCCGGCTCCATCTCTCGATCCCTCTCTTCAAGGATTAGGATTATTTCAGTTTTGTTTTATATTTTATTTACTTATCATTAAAGTATAGTTGATTTGCCAGCTTCATCTCTTAATGCTTTAGCTACAAACTTTCTAACAGCACAGATCTACCTGGGGCTTCTGCCCGCTTGTCCTTCTGGTCTACTGTGCTGACTTTCCTCATGTGAGACTTAGCCTGGCACGTGGTTTGCGGTAGAATGGCTCCCCTGCTCCAGGCAGGTGCACACATATAGTTACTGCTCCATGGGGGTCCCTGTGCACGTGTCACCGACCCCTGCGCCGTGCTAATGAGAATCTGCTTCACGGCTGACCCAGGTGGTGTGAGCAACTTGGGGCTGGACCTATAGTCCTGTCTGCTGCCCTCAGCCCTCTGCACAGTGCCACCCACAAGGCCGGCATCCCACAAGAACATCAGAGGACCTGCTGGCCCCTGGACCACGTGGTCTTAGGGCCATGATGGCTTTTTTTCTATAAGCATGGAAAACAATCACTCCCCTCATCGCTGGCCTCTAAAACATACACTGAGGTTGTGCAGGTGATAACGGGGAAAAAAGGAAAGTAGTATTTTTCATTAAAAGCATGTAGTCTAATTGAACACTCAGTTCAACAAAACTACATCTTAGAAAACCCCAGCTATACTCAGAGGTCATCAAGAAATACCTTAAAACATTATTTATAAGAGTCTGATAGCTTAAAACAAAGGGAAAGGTAACAAAATAATTGTTTAATGCGCTTATGTAAAAAAAAAAAATTGAGAAGGTGACCAGAAACACATGCTGTAACAGTGGGTAAGAACTGAGGCGTCAAGGCAGAGAGGAAACGGCCATGGGAAAGCACAGGAAGTGCACTTTATTATGGGCATTTTCGAACATAGAGAAAAGCGGCTAAAACAGCAACGTGACGATTGCCCAGCTTCAACAAGTATTAGCTGGCCAGTCCTGGAGACCCAGCTTTCAGGAAACCATGTCTGTGACTCACCGGCTTATGGATAACGTGGTCAGGGGTTTTCCCCACGGTCCTGGAGGAGAACTAAACTCTGTCCTCGCCTGTTATTTTGTCCGGCAGAGCTCTTGCTTTCGAAGCCATGAACTCATTTTTGCTTACTGTGGTCTAAAGACTCTGGCTATTTTGGGGGGCAAAAGATGTGCTGTGGCTCCTAAGGTGGACATCGGGGGTTCCCTTGGGCTGTGTTGCAGCAAGATCCCAGTTCTCTGCCCTTTAGAACGTAGGCGTGGCAACATGACCTACTCTGGACAGAGAGAGGAGTGAAATGAATGTCCCTTCTGGCACAGGCTTTAGAGGCCAACTCGAAGCCCAATGGGTTTTCTCTCCTGGCCTCTAAGATGGTGAAGACCTCTCCACAAGTTGAAGCCCCTCCCAGCCTGGGTCTCTGAGAAATTACAGAGACCAGAAACCACCTGCTGACCCAGTGCGGCAGAACTCAATCATGCTATAAAAATCACCGAGCTTGGGGATTGTTTGTTACCATGGCGTAACCTTCCCTATCCTGCCTGATACACCCCTTCCCATGTAAATGAATTACAAGGAACCACGGCCATTCATTTCAAATGAACGAGGCTGATTGGTATTTCTTTCTCACTTAAATGTGTTACCCCCATTTAATTAGACAAAAGGAACATAACCAAGAATGGAGGCCATGGCCAGAGCACAGGATGGGCTGTTCACCATATGCTGCCCATGTTAATCCAGGCAGACACAGCGAGTCTGAGTCGGGGAAGCAATGCCTCTTGAGGGAGTAGACTAGAGATGAAGGAAGACGTCTGATTTGACAATGCAGTTAAAAACAAAGGATATGAGCAGATAGTACTTTAAAAAAATGAGACAATGCTCATCCTTCCTGATTTAAAAAATGCAAATTAAAACTACTATGACGTGCCATTCTTGGAGTTCCCTGGCGGCCTAGTGATGAAAGGATCTGATGTTGTCACTGCTGTGGTGTGGGTTTGATACCTGGCCAGAGAACTTCGGTAAGCTACGGGTGCAGCCAAAAGAAAAAAGGAAAAAAAAAAAAGGAAGAAATGCCATTCTTTTCACCTATCAGATTGGCAAGTTAGATCAAAGCACACAGGTTCAGGAGAGAAGAAATACCCAGAGATCACGAATTGGATTCATTAAATCTATAGTTCTATAGTCAGGATTTGGCCAGGTAGAATTTTCAAGCCTGCTTCTTGGAACGGCGATGATAGATTCCCCCTTGTGTCTTTTTTCAGCCACACCCACTGCATATAAAAGTTCCTGCGCCAGGGATCAAATACGAGCTGCAGCTGCGGTGACACTGGATCCTTAACCTGCTGCATCACAGGGGAAACAGTACAGCTCCACCCCCGGCCCGTATCACTTTCATCATGAATAAGGAGGCTAAAATTATGCCTGGGTCATCGTGATTTTGTTAACACACTTCAAACGGACCCCGGCACTAGATATGTGCTTCAAAACTGAGGCTAAATCAACAAAACTGAGGCTATTATAATGCCTGGTTTAAGTATGTGACTCTGTCCTGGAATTCCAGCTCCATCATCTGCTGTGTAAATTCCTTAACCTTCTGGGCTTTGATTTCACAGGGATAACAGTGCCTTACAATGTTGCAACATGCATCATACAAGACACCATGTGTAGGGAAATTAGCACAGTGCCTGCCACTGAGTAGGCAATCAACAAACATCTCTTACGGTAACAAGGTGAAAATTAAGCACCAGATTTAAAGATGGAAACAAAATGCATCGAATTTTAAAAGAATAGACTGAAACCCAATCATTAATAAATTATGTCCTTTGTGGTCCCAAAAGCAAACAAGGACTCTAATTAGATGTGTTAATAAGAAAGCTTGAGAACTGTATCGTATTAGACAAGAAAAATTCAGAGTTCCTGTTGTGACTCAGAGGGTTAAGGTCTGAGTCACAGACCTATGACTTATGTTGTTTCTATGAGGATGCAGGTTCCATCCCTGGCCTTGCTCAGTGGGTTAAGGATCTGGCATTGCCAAGAGTTGCAGTGTAGGTCACAGATGTGGCTCGGATCTGTGTCTGTGGTGTAGGCTGGCAGCTGCAGCTCTGATTCGACCCCTAGCCTGGGAACTTCCATATACCGCAGGTGCGGCCCTAAAAAAAAAAAAAAAAAAAATTCAAACTATTGTATATTTGGAGGTGAAATCAACTGTAGGCCCAACACAGTATGAGAGTTCCAAGAGACACTGAAGTCAAGGAGAAAATCTGCATTTAATAAGAAGTGGAATTGGAGAACCTGAAATTTCCTTTTAAGACAAAGGAAAAGGTAAACAGTCATTAATGTAAGATTAAGGGAAAAGAAAGTGTTCTTTCTTAAGGGATATTTAAAGAAAAAATTCTAAAGAAACATTATGCAAGTGTTAAGACTGGAGCTCGGAATTGCCAGGTGAAAATGTTTTCCAGGCAGCAGATTTGAAGAACTTTTGGAAACAAAGGATTCCCCTAGACTGACTGCCGCCTCCCCCAGTGTGACTAAATTTACACAGGAAACGGTGTGTGGATCCCATTCAAAGACACCCTCTACCTAAGCAGCATCTAAGTAGCTAAGACGCTGTAAGCAGCATCTCAAACTCCACTTTTGCGAGACCTGCTTTGTCTCACTGAGGACTAGAGCACAGCCACCAGGGGAACAGCTCCGCCTTTTCAGAGCAAACGTAAAAGAGAATGAAAGTTATCTAATGATCCATTCCCTGCTCTGACTGCTAAGAATTCCGAGCTCGTGTGGCTTTCTTCAGTCGGATGCCCTCGATTCAGAAGCTCCTCTACCTAGGCGCTGCCAATTCAAGCATCTGTAGGCGTGAGTGAGCAAAGTGCCCAGCCAACTTGGCCAGCTCACAGCAGGCTCCCAAAACCACTTCTCTGCAGGCAACTGGAGGGGTTCTGTTGCATCCTTGCCACGTGGTGGGGTTGAGCCTGATGGCCTGGGCTGCCCCCCGCTTTTGAAAAAGAACACCATCTCTTTAGAGAAGACCAGCGCTGGGAGGTTTGGAAACTGAGCGCTGTGCACTGCCGGTGGGGCTGTAGAATTATGCAGCCACCACCCTTCTCAGAATAGTAAACGTTTGATTTGTTCACCAAATTACCATTTGAATCCAGCAGTTCCACCTCCTGGGTATACACCTGAGAAAAACTGAAAGCAGGGACTCATATCTCCGCAGCCCTGTGAACTAAAAAATGCCACCTGCTGGGAGTTCCTGTGGTGGGTCAGCAGGCTATGAACCCGACTAGTACTGAAACCAGACATGGCCCTGTGGGGCCCCTGGGTACAAGAGCCTTTCTGTGTCCCCGATTTCTTCGTCTTAGGAAATGGGCCTCATCCAGCCTCCACGACCTTCCCTGAGTTCCTAGGGGCAGGATTGGATGGTTGCTGATCCAGGGAGGAATAGTCAAGCAACAATCGTACAGTCTTGAGGCTGGATCCTGGTTCCCTCTCCAGGGATACACATAATAATATAGGCATCTTACACACCTCAGAGAAAAGGTAGATTCCTTATGCTTCTTTCAGAAATGCATACTTCAAAACTGAGCAGCTTAGAGTCCTTCCTTGTCCTTCTCCCTGACTTAATTGCCCCCTAAGCACAATCACCCGTAAGCTAAAGATGAGGTGCCCTGAGCACAGCTGCCTGTGGGGTAAAGGTTATTAGTACATGAAGTTTTTCAGGAACTTTCCAAGTTTGTTCTAATCTCTGATCCATATGCCCTTTTTGCAAGTACTGTTATTCTCGGCAACAACCCAGAAGACCCCCTCGTGACCATACCAAGATCTCTGACTCCAGCTTTGATGACTAAGGGTCCCCCAAAGAAAGAAGAATGCATATTTGTCTCAATCCTGATTCCTATCTGAAAACCTGTTTTTCTCCGTTTTACTACAAAACTCCTCAAAATTCTTTCTAATGGGGGGCACAGTCTTCAAGGCATTAGCGACCTGCTATAACCTTCCTTTGCCTGGCAAAGCAATAAAGCTATTTTTCCTCCTTCACCCCAAACTCTTGTCTCTGTGTTTCAGTTCGGCACCGGCAGACAGAAGGCCGAATTCTGGCAACAGTACCCATGAGGATGAGGGTTCCATCCGTTGCTTCGCTCAGTGGGTTAAGGATCCAGGGTTGCCACATGTTTCAGCACAGGTTGCAGACGCAGCTCAGATCTGGTGTGGCTGCGGCGTAGGCCGGCAGCTCCGATTCAGCTCCTGGCCTGGGAACTTCCATATGCTGCAGATGTGGCCCCAAAAAGAAAAAAATAAAATAAATAAATTAAAAATGCCATCTGCCTTATCGGTAAACAGAAGGATGCTACAACCATCAAGCCATCGCATTACAGCCACCTTGATGGTGAGCCCTGAGGTGACTCAGGATGGAAACAGAATACCTGCCATCAAGTCATCTGATGGCAGGCCCCCTCCCCCATCCGCATGGTACACCCTGTGGAAACACAGGATACTGGCCCCAGAGAGCTGAGGTGCATATCAAAGGAATGACTTCCATGAGCCCAGACCTGGCATCTTTCCACACAGAGAAGAGATAAATTTATTAGCTTGACATGTCTGGTTTTCTTTGATTAACAGTAACTTTTTGTTGTTCTGACTACCTGGTCTTTTGTTGCAAAAACTTGTATATATCCTGGCTCCCCCTTTGCCCTTCAGAACAGTTTCTCAGCATTATCTGAGATGTCATGTCTGGGCTGGAAGTGCTCAGAATGTCTGCCAAATAAACCTAACTCTCAACGTGTAGAATGTGCATTTTTTTTTTTCAGTCAACACTCATGTTCATTGAAGCATTATTCATAATAGCCAAAAGGTGGAAACCACCCAAGTGCCCAACAATGGATAAATGGGTAAACAAAATTAGCTCTATACATACAATGGAATAGTATTCAGGCTTTAAAAAGGAAGGAAATTCTGACACCTGCTACAACGTAGATAAACCTTGAAGGCACGGAGCTAAGTGAAATAAGCCGGACACAAAAAGACAGATTTTGTATGATTCTACTTATGTGAGGTTCCTCGAGTAGTCAAGTTCACAGAGACAAGGAGTAGAATGGTGGTGACCAGGGGCTGCGGAGAGGGGGTTGGGGAGTGCTCGAGTAAAAGCTATGGAGCTTCCGGCTTGGGAAGGGGCAAAAGTCCTGCAGACGGATGGTAGTGGTGGTTGCATGGCAATGAAACACACTGAATGCCACAGAACTGTACCCTCAAAAATAGTTAAAATGGAGTTCCATCTGTGGTGCAGTGGAAACGAATCCAACCAGTAACCATGAGGTTGTAAGCTTGATCCCTGGCCTCCCTCAGTGGGTGAAGGATCCAGCGTTGCCATGAGCTGTGGTGTAGGCCAGCAGCCGTAGCTCTGATTCGACCCCTAGCTGCGAACCTCTGTATGCTGCGAGTATGGCCCTAAAAGGCAAAATAAAAAAATAAGAAAAAAAATTATTAAAATGGTAAAGTTTACACTGTGTATATTTAATCACTAACAGAAAGAAGAAAGAAATTGGAGTTCCCGTCGTGGCTCAGTGGTTAACGAATCCAACTAGGAACCATGAGGTTTCGGGTTCAATCCCTGGCCTTGCTCAGTGGATTAAGGATCCGGCATTGCCGTGAGTTGTGCTCGGATCCCGCGTTGTTGTGGCTCTGGTGTAGGCGGGTGGCTACAGCTCCAATCAGACCCCTAGCCTGGAAACCTCCATATGCCATGGGAGTGGCCCAAGAAACGGCAAAAAAAAAAAAAAAAAAAAAAAAGAAGAAAGAAAGAAAGAAACACTGAAACACTGTGTTTCACCCAACTGCTGTTGCTGGCTGAGTTGCAAGGACTATGAACTCCCTCTCTCTTTTTTTTTTTTTAATCTTTTTTGGGACCACACCCACGGCATGTGGAACTTCCAGGCTAGGGTCGAATGAGAGCTATAGCAGCTGGCTTACACCAGTCACAGCAATGTGGGATCCGAGCCACATCTGCAACATGTACCACAGCTCATGGCAACACCAGATCCATAACCCCCGGAGCGAGGCCATGGATTGAATCCGTGTCCTCATGGATCCTAGTTGGGTTTGTTACGGCTGAGCCACACTGGGAACTCTGGGACCATGAACTCCTGAGTGACGTCTGCACTTGGACCACGTGAAAACTCTTTCCCGACCGGAGAACAAAGGGACTTCTTTTAACAAAGCCTGAAAGGACCGAGGCACTGTCCAGCCTCTCCCGAGTGTGAGTTTTTAACCCTTAACCAGCAAAACAGCCCCCTTTTGAACTGAGTCCCACCCCTGAGGGCTTCAAAACGCCTCTTCATATCTGTCCCAGCTGCACAAGATTCGCCAAGGCTGGACCCTGGCTCAGGTCAGGGAGGGCCCACACTCACGCTACCTTCCCCCCTCCAGCCTCCATCTGGGCATTTTGCTTTGGCAAGACCCTCCTCCAGCGAGAAAGGCTCAGGGACTCTTTCCGGGGAAGTTTTGTTTGCATTGTGTATTTCAGGAAAGCGGAAACCCAAACTCACTGGCCAGGAAGCTTAATATAATGTAATAATATACTATTAAATACTGAATAAAAATGATGTCTACTACAATAGAGAGGCATGTTCTACAACTGTAAAATAATCTCAGGGAAACAGATGAACTGGGAAGGGAAAAAACGGCCACGGCTTTCAAAATCACTTTTTAACGTGCTAACCAGAAAGGAAAAATATAATTAGACAGGAAATGAAACTTCCTTATTTATTTCACCCAGGCACTCTACTATTTTCAAAATATTCCTTGGGCTCTATTTCAGATATAATTACAGTATTTTTAACCTCACTGTATTCATAGGCTCCGCTGACCCTAGAATAAAATAATAAAATACACAAAGTATAAGTTTGAAAGAAAAGGTTTGAGCCACGTCTGAGCTCCGTCAAGACCAGGAAGTATCTACCTTGCCCCACCCAAGGCAATGTCTATGCTTCACTATGATTTATTCTGATGGGACAGGGTCTGATATTCTCTAGGACTCTCAGAGTGGTTTAGAACGGTTTTGTGTAAGAAACATGGTTAAAAATTCTAAAAGGGGGAGTTCCCATTGTGGATCAGCAGTAACAAACCCGACTGGTATCCATGAGGTTGAGGGTTTGATCCCTGGCCTCGCTCAGTGGGTTAAAGGATCTGGTGTGGCTGTGGCAGATGTGGTGAGGGTCGCAGATGAAGCTCCGATTTGACCCCTAGCTTGGGAACTCTCATATGCCACAGGTGTGGCCCCAAAAAGCAAAAGAAAAAAAATTCCAAAAGGGTGGGCCCTGGGACTCGGAAAATAACTTAATACATTTAAAAATAGTTAAGATGATAACATTTTATGTTACACGTATTTTATCACAAGTAAAAAAAAAAAAAGTTAGGATAATTTAACAATACAGGTGGGAGGAAGAATTAAAGTATAACTTAAAATGTTCTAGCCTGTAAAATAAAATTTTAAATGTTTCCCAGAAGAGCGAGCCCAGACCTGCCCCCTTGCAGGGACAGCACTGACCTCGGAAGGCCATTTGCTCGTCTATAAAGGCAGGTAAGGAAGCCAGTTTAAAAACAGGGCTCTCATCAAGCAAATGGTAAAGTGCTGGCGTGTTCTCCTTCTGGAAGTTGGTCATCTTTATAAGGATGTTTGTTTCGTGCCACAAAAATGAAGCTGTGTGGTAGGACAGGCCAGGTGGCACAAGCTTGAACACTCATGAAACACTTGCCAGGGGACAGCAACAGTGCCCTTCAGACAGAATAAAAGCAGAACAGACACTGAGTAATAACGAGCTGGCCAGGACTTCCCTTATGAAAGTAGGCCAGGCCGGAGCATGTCAGGCCTTCCTGAAATGGCAGTGCCCTGGCCACTATGCCAGCTTGTGGGGGTGGGGGGAGAGCGAGAGACAGGTGGGACATCAGGCACATCATCAAGCCTCCCCCCCCCCCCCCCCCGCCACTGAGAGCCACTGCAGGGGGCTGGGATCCCAGGTAGCCAGTGAGGTGAGGTCAGCTGGCATTTAACTCGGGGAGTGACACCAGAAACAGTCCTTTGTAAAGGAAGAGCTTCCTCTTCAAAAGGGTCACCGACTGAAGCATCACTGTATTGCTCTCTGCTGGACGCTTACGGCAAACTGCAGAGCCGGGCACCCAATCAGTAACTCACAACACAGTTAATGCAGCCACATCCCACGTCCCATGTCCTGGCCTGCAATAAAGCTGCCAGCAGGGCACAGAGTCCTGGTTAACTCAACCTCCCACATTAGTCAGAGAGACTATTAGAACACATTTTGTTTTAACAATTTACTATTATTATTATTATTTTGCTTTTTAGGGCCACGCCTTCAGCATATGGAGGTTCCCAGGCTAGGGGTCAAATTGGAGCTGTGGCCACGGGCCTACACCACAGCCACAACAATGCCAGATCTGAGCTGCTGCTGTGACCTACACCACAGCTCACAGCAACACCAGATCCTTAACCCACTGAGTGAGGCCAGGGATCGAACCCGTGTCCTCATGGTTACTAGATGGGTTCGTTACTGCTGAGCCAGAATGGGAACTCCTAAAAATTTCTTAAAATTATTTTATCTTTTAAGAATTTCTTTAAATTAATTTTGTCTTTTGCATCAGCTTTACCTTATAGTTGGAGCTAAGAGTAACTTGACTTTCTGAGCAGATGCCACGCTGTTTGCATAAGAGGACGATTAAAGGCGCAGCGTCTCCCAGCCTGAAGACCTTATAAAACCCCCAGGCCAGGCGTTGGTGGGGCACAGGGTGGCACTAACTAACCATCTGTGGGAAGAAACACCCTGCTGGAGCCGTGGGCCTGGACCTCCAGCTTGGCAGCTTCAGAATCTCACTTTATCAGTCGATCTGGAAGGTGGCTGTGCCGAGGAGGGAATGCTTTGCTAGTCTGACTCGAGAGAGAGATCAGAAAGACAAGGGCGGCAGCAACACCAGGATGAGCAGCACGGGCGCCCCGCCCCCCGCCCCAGGTCTGAGTCGCGCTCTGCTCTGCCCCCCGCCCGCCCGCCAGCCAGCCAGCCAGCCAGCCACAAGTGCACTGATACTCTTGTCTTTTCTCAAAGAAAACGCACCGTCACCTCCTCACAGGCTGGTCTTGCCGGTCGGACTTCAAAGGGAGCTGAAGCATCCGGGGTATTCACGGCACCTCCGCTCCCAGGGCACAGGATCACCGGGGAGTCACGGACGCACATATGCATGCACACAGGCACACGCGCACACACAGACACACACACACACGAACATGGAACACGGCACCAGGGCCATTCCAGTCTCCTGGTTAACATGACTCTGGAGTCTAACATTAGGTCAGAAAACAACTTCTTAGAACATGACAACAGACCTCTCAGAAGGCAGGCTACAATACACAGGCTCAATTGTTGCTCTTTACTGTAGGCTTCGGAATTTATTACACTTAGATTGTTCGGGTTTGGGTTTTTTTTTTAATTTTTGTTTTAAGTTTTATTGAAGTATAGTGAATTTCCAAGGCTCTGATAATCTCTGCTATACAACAAAGTGACCCAGTCATCCATATATACGCATCCATTCTCTCAGATTCTTTTCCCACATAGATGATCAGAGAACACTGGGTAGAGTTCTCTGTGCCATACAGCAAGTTCGCGTTGGCCAATCATTCTGGTATACCTCAGTGTGCATGCGCCAAATGCCAATCCCAAACCCCCAGCCCATCCCTCCCACTCCCCGACCTGTCCCTTTTGGTAACCGTAAGTTTTTCTAAGAATGCCATCTGCAGCAACATGGATAGACCTGGAAACTATACTAAGTGAAGTTAGACAGTGGAAGACAAACACATGTGGAATAAAAAAAAAAAGGATACAAATGAACTTATTTGCAGAAAAGAAAGACTTAGACTGAAAAACTGAATGTATTACATCTAGATTGTAAAAGCCCCTCACGCTCACCACTCCCTCCTTTCCCTGCCTCCCCACGTAGAAACTTCAGGGGCTACCGTGATGCTTCCCAGTCTCCAGACGTTATTCTTTGCTGACTTCGGTGTCCATCCCGGCAGCCTTTCCTGTCCATGCCCTCCCCCCACCCCACGGGCTTCGTGCAGCTCTGGCTGGGCTCAAACACTGTCAGTGGAACTGGGGAGCCTTGATTCAGCCTGAGCTTCATTTATAGTGTCTTCATTAGTAAAAGGAATCAAATGGCTCTGACCTTGGAGGATTCTAGGTTTGAAAAATAATGGGTAGGAAGCATGCAATGGGGGCTCACTACAGGGCTCACTCTATCGGGGGGGACCAGTGATGGAAAATGGTGGGGGGGGGTCAAGGCACCGGAATTCTACGGTAAACCACATGAAGGGAAAAGGAACACATGGGGCAAACACACCCTGCAGAACAGTCTAAACCCTGAAACACACCTGATGCAGAGAAAACTGAAATCATTAAGGATTTATGTAACCACAATCTATACAGTAGAGACAATAATAAAAGAAAGCATTCCATTCAGATCCTAGATGATGAAATGTCTCGAAATATGCTATTCTTCTGCTTGTTAAACTTATTTTAATCCACATACAGATGACATATTTAACAAACCAAAGGCCTAACAACCGGAGTTCCCGCTGTGGCTCAATGGGATCAGCGGCATCTCTGCAGCACCAGGATGATGGCTCCATTTCCGGCCCGGAATAGTGGGTTAAAGGATCTGGCATTGCTGCAACAGGGGGCTTGCATCTGATCCCTGGCCTGTATGCAGCGATGTGGAAAGAAAAAAAAAAAAAAAGCCTAATAACCGACTTGTTAAAGGACCCAGAAGAGAAGAACATCTTGGGGACAGAGTCTCATTACAAATTCCAAACAGACTTCAGTCCCCCAAGTTTTACTGGCAGAACTCAATATTCTTCAAAATTCACACCCAGCAGAACAGAGCTGGCATGCTCAAATGAGACAAAATGTGGGGACTCAAAGTCCCATCCGTTGTCCCCCTACTCACACCCCCCACCCCCGGCCAGGGTGGAAGGGCTTCAGAAGGGCTGCACAGATGTGCAGAGCCTGGATGCGTCCTCCAGTGCTTGGGCTCTGCCAGCCTCTTGCGCACCAGAAGCACCAGGAGCATATGTCCTGCACATGCGGCACCAGGGAAGGTAATTCTCTCAAATGAGGCACCGCCTGTCCCACTGGATTGGAACCCCTCCCGAGGCTCTTCTCCGCTGTCCTTCCCTCTGCCTCCCTGTCCTTGAAGGAAGCTTTTCTCTACACAGAAGCAGTAACAGTGGAAGAAGCTAACAATGCGCCCAGCATAGGTCACCGAGGCATGAGAGCCCGGCTCATTCCTCCAGATGGACTTAGGCCCAAGGCTGACTCTCCTCTGCAAACCCAGCAGCCATAAAACTGCCCAGGGCACTCAGAACCCAGAGGCAGAACGTGTGGCTGGCATAAAGCAGGTGCCAGAAGAACACGATCTTCTAAGATACCCAAGAAGGTTCCGAACTTAGGATGAGACCTGCGCAGATGGGGAGACAGGAAATCCTTGGCAGTTACTCCATAAAAGCCTGACTCCAGCCAGAGGCACACGAATGCCCACAGAGAGCGCACAGCTCCGCACAGGACACTGCGTCTTTTAAGGAACACGCACATACTTCTACTGTCAAAAAACAAGTATGCCAGCATCAGCCCGTGGAGGAAACGGGCTCCCATGGGTTAAGGATGGTCCGGTCCAAGGTTGCAGATCAGTAAGAGCATTTTTGGATATAAAGAATAGGATATCCGGAGTTCCCATCGTGGCTCAGCAGCATCCACGAGGATGCAGGTTGAATCCCTGGCCTTGCTCAGTGGGTTAAGGATCCGGTGTTGCCGTGAGCTGTGGTCTAGGTCGCAGACGTGGCTTGGATCCCACGTGGCTGTGGCTGTGGCTGTGGTGTAGGCCAGCAGCTACAGTTCTGATCTAACCCCTAGCCTGGGAACCTCCATATGCCACGGGTGGGGCCCTTAAAAAAAAAAAGACATAAAAAAGAGAACAGGATATCTGACTACTAAATAAGCCTCATTGAAGACACATCACCTCGCAACCAAACCTAGAGCAATGGTTCTCAAACTGGGGCAATTTTTCCTTCAAGGAGCATTTGGCCACGTCTGGAGACACTTCTGACTGTTACAATGGGAGGGTGTGTGTGTGTGTGTGTGCCACTGGCGTCTGGTGGACAGAGACCAGGATGCTGACCAACAACCCTACAACGCACAGGACAGCACCCCTGCCCCATCACAGAAGGTCAACAGTGCTGAGGCCCAGAAACCCTGGTCTAGAGGAGCCTGGTCTGTGTCTGGTTAGTGCAGGGGCTCAATGACATCCTAAAAGGACTCATGCTTATGTGCGCCCAATGGTGAGTTGACTCATCTTCAGCCTTTTCCTGTTTTAACCTCCTGCTACACACCAGGCAGTAAATTCTCACATGACTATAGAGAGGAGCCAAAAAAAAAGGTTGTTCCTTTCTTGTCTCTCTATATTACAGGAAATCCTTTCCAGAAGTCGGCCGGCCATATGTCATGGTTGGAGAAGGTCGTGTGCCCAGGTCTAAATTAATCCCTGCCAAGGAAAATAGAGTAACTAAGACTTTTTTTTCTTTGCATTTTAGGGCTGCACCTGTGGCATGTGGAAGATCTCAGGCTAGGGGTCTAATTGGAGCTACAGCTGCCAGCCTACACCACAGCATCTTGGGATCTGAGCTGCATCTGAGACCTGCACCAAAGCTCACGGCAACACCAGATCCCTGACCTACTGAGCGAGGCCAGGGATCGAACCTGCATCCTCGTGGATACTGGTTGGGTTTGTTTCTGCTGCACCACAATGGGAACTCCTAAAATAACTAGGATTAAGTCCTCCCACAACAGCAAGTACTGCTGGGCTGGAAGATGGGGGCCACCATGCTGCATGGCATCGCCATCTGGACACACAGGAAGAGGGTGAGTGGCTGGGCCACCAGCATATCTGCCCCAAGCTGAGACGTGGTGAGCCTGACCATGAACCCAGATGCTCTGCTCCCCAGCTCGGCGTTCCTTCCTTCATCCCACGGCATCTGAATGAGCATACCTTCCAACGTACAACTTCCAAGGCATCTCTCAGGCATTAGGAGAATCTGGGTTAAGCAGAATAATCACCAAAAATCCAGGAGTAAAATGTAAGGCAGAACTGTGTTGCTTGGGGAAAAAAGTGCTTCACACTTTACAAACTGCTCGGGTAATGAAATGACATACATTTCTCACCGTATAAAGGTAAGACGTTACTAAGGTTAGTAAATAAGGTACAAATTGATCCTTGAAGAGACAAGCCAGATGATGGACCTGCAGGGCTGAGATAATGCTGCAACACTAGGGAAACTCCCATGAAGATTAGTGCACGCCAGGTAGGGCAGGGCTGGGACCGCACACCTGAATCCAGTTCCCTTCTGTGGTAAGGGTTATGGCTGAGTCAGGGCTGCTGGGCTAGCCGGCATTTTTCTCCCTTGAAGATACGAGTGGAAGTAAGATGTATCATTAAGATCTAAGTATGCCCTTTCATGCCCTTCCCCCTTCCTGAGGGACAAATGGCAGTAAATAGAGCAACCCTGGAAGCCACGTGTTAAAGAAGGCAGAGTGCTTGGCTTGAATCTCTGGAATGACCACAGGGAAGGGAGTTGCCCAATCTGGATCACGGTGCTAAAGGGATACTTGAATGAGAAACTTCACTCTTAAGTTGGCACTGAATTTTTGGACTTGTTACAGCAGCTAACACTACTGTGACTAATACACAGATAGTATCATCATGATTTAACCTTTTTGGAGAAAATGCTAGCAAAACATTAACAAAAACCACAAAGAGTACTGGTTGATGATATGTACACCTGCCTTCCTGAAGAATTCAAAACAAGAGGCTGAAAAAACTTAGAAATAAATTCATTAATATGGCCAGTTTTCAAATTTTTTTTTTTTTGGTCTTTTTAGGGCTGCACCAGTGGCATATGGAGGTTCCCAGGCTAAGGGTCAAATCAGAGTTGTAGTCACTGGCCTACACCACAGCCAGAGCAACTCTGGATCCGAGCCACATCTGTGACCTACGCCACAGGTTACAGCAATGCTGGATGTTTAACCCACTGGGCGAGGCCAAGGATTAAACTTATGTCCTCATGGATACGAGTGAGATTCGCTTCCACTGAGCCATGACAGGAACTCCCAGTTTTCAAATTCTTGATAGTTTCCTACATGACAACAAGTAGTTAAAACATAAAGTGGAAAATAATCCCATTGATAATAGCAAAAATACTTGCATAAAATGTCTAATATATTTAAGACACACAGGACTTATGTGAGAACAATTCAATACTTAGGGACCTAATGAATGTCTTTTTCTTTTCTTTTTTTCCCCCCGCATCTACAGAACATGGACATTCCCAGGCTAGGGATTGAATCTGAGCCACAGATTCAACCTAGGCTGTAGCTACCTCAATGACAGATCCTTTCACCCACTGCACTGGGCCAAGGATTGAACCCACGCCTCTGCAGCAACCCAAGCTGCTGCAGTCAGATTCTTAACCCACTGCACTACAGTGGGAACTCCTGAATGCTTTTTAATAGATCTAGAGATCATGACAGTTCCAAGTGGGAGGGGGAAGGTCCAACTGTGTGAAGATGTCACTACTCCCCAAAATATTCAGTTATTTGTCACCCAACACCAACCAACTCCTGTAAGATTTTTTTTTTTTTTTTTGGCTGCATTCACGGCCTACAAAATCTCCCAGGCCAGGGATCGAACTCATGCCACAGCAGTAACCAGACCCACAGCAGGGACAACACTGGATCCTTAACCTGCTGAGCCACCAGGGGACTCCCCCATAAGATGTTTTTTAAAACTCTGCAAATGGTTCTGAAGTTCATCTGGAAGAAAACCACGCTGGAACAGGAGAAAAATTCTGGAACAGAAGAGTGGGCAGGGTGGGTGCAGAATGTGGTCCTGCCAGATAAAGACAGAAAGCACAGCAGCTGAAAGGCGTGGCTCCAGAACCAAAGCGCAGGTGAGTGGAATTAGATGCAGTCCACAGAGATGCAGGAGTCCAAAGGTTTAACGATACGTTCACTGACACAGCAACTCCACCACTGGCTACATACCTTACAAAAATAGCCATGGGCAGAGAGAGGTCCATTAGATCCTCCTGTGGAATTGTGAAAAACTGGAAGTAAAATAGTCCGGCAATAGAGGGCTTCTAGGTCTTGTCCACTCCTGCACAGCTCCCCACCCCCTTCCTCTCTCTCTCTCTCTCTCACACAACAGCTATCCATGAACTGTTCAACCTTCTTTTGCCCCCTTATTTTATTAAAAGCATCTTTCATGTTGGTACTTACCAGTCCACTGCAGGTGGATGCTGCCTGTGTCATCATGTCTTATCCTGCTGCCACACCCCTACTGGAGTGGTCATTTCCAATTTTTCTATCACATACAACGAAACAGTGTAGGCTCTTAGAGTTCTCTTTTGAGTTGAACTTCTATAGGACTAAAGCAAATTTAAACTGATGATGTCCTAACTCTCTGATCATTAGTCATTTGGGAAATGCAAAAGCCACAGGGAGATACTACTACCGTCCCGCTAAAATGACAAAAATGAAAAGATCGCCATGTCCTGTGCTCTTACGATTTTAAAAATTAAAATTGTTAAAATGGCCATACCACTCAAAGCAAGCTACAGATAGTATGCAATGCCTTTCAAAATACACATGACACTTTTCACAGACGTAAAACAATTCAAAAATTCATCTGGAATCATAAAAGACCGTGAATTGCCATAACGATCTTGAGAAAAAAGAACAAATCTGGAAGTATCACCCTCCCAGACTTCAGACAATAATGCAAAGCTACAGTAATCAAAACAGCATGGTAATGCACAAACAACTGATACGTAGATCAATGGATGGAGAAAAGACAGTCTCTTCAACAACTGGTGCTGGGAAAACTGGACAACTACATGTAAAAGAATGACATTAGAATATTACCTTACACTATATACAAAAATAAACTCAAAATGGATTAAAGACCAAAATGGGTTAAATGTAAGACCTGAAATAGTAAAACCTCTAACAGAGAACGTAGGCAAAACACTCTTTGACATAAATCACAGCAATATTTTTTTTGGATATGACTTCTAAGGCAATAAAAATAAAAGCCAAAATAAATAAATGAGATCTAATTAAGCTTAAAAGCTTTTGTTGGAGTTCCCTGGTGGCCTGGTGGTTAAGGATCTAGCATTGTCACTGCTATGGCTTGGGTTCAATCCCTTGCCCTAGGAACTTCTATCACAAGTGTGGCCAAAAAAATAAATAAATAAACAAAATAAAACAAAAGCTTTTGCACAGCAAAGGATACCACTGACAAAATGAAAAGATAACCTACAGAATGGGAGAAAATATTTGCAAATGATAAGACTGACAAGGGGTTTATGTCCAAAATACACAAAGAGCTCAGACAACTCAATATCAAAAAAACCCCCAAACCACCCAATGAAAAAAATGGGCAGAAGACCTCAACAGACATTTTTTTTTTTTTGCTTTTTAGGGCTACACCTGTGGCATATGGAGGTTCCCAGGCTAGGGGTCAAATCGGAGCTGTAGTTGCTGGCCTATGCCGGAGCCATAGCAACGCGGAATCCCAGTCGCATCTGCAACCAACTCTACAGCTCACTGCAATGCTGGATTTTTAACCCACTGAGCAAGGCCAGGGATCGAACCTGTGTCCTCATGGATGCTAGTCAGATTTGTTAACTGCTGAACCACGACGGGGAACTCAACAGACATTTTTCCAAAGAAGACATGCAGGTGGCTAACAGGCACTTGAAAAGATGGTCAACATTGCTAATTAATTATTAAAGAAATGCAAATTAAAACAAGGTATTACCTCACAGCTGTCAGAATGGCTCTCTTCAAAAAGTTTACAAATCACAAATGTTGGTGAGGATGTGGAGAAAAGGGAGACCTTGAACACTGTTGACAGGAATGTAAATTGGTGCAGGCACTATGGAAAACAGTACAGATAACCCTACACTGCTAACAACAGAACCACCGTTTGATTCGGCAATTCTACCCCTGGGTTTATATCTGGAAAAAATCAAAACACTAATTTGAAATGATATATGCACCCCAATGTTCATAGCAGCACTATCTACAACACCCAAGATATGGAAGCTACTCAAGTGCTCATTAACAGAAGGATGGATAAAGAAGATGTGACACACACACACACACACACGGATATGACTCAGCCATTAAAAAGAATGAAATCTTCATTTGCAGCAATGTGGATGGACCTAGAGAATATTATATTTAGTGAAATAAGTCAGATAGAAAAAGACAAATATTGCATGATATCACTTTTTTTAAATCTTTTTGTCTTTTCTAAGGCCACACCTGTGGCATATGGAGGTTCCCAGGCTAGGGGTCCAATCGGAGCTGTAGCCACCAGCCTGTGCTAGAGCCACAGCAACGCGGGATCCGGTCGCATCTGCGCCGGATCCTTAACCCACTGAGCAAGGCCAGGGATCGAACCTGCAACCTCATGGTTCCTAGTCGGATTCACTAACCACTGAACCACGATGGGAACTCCAGCATGATTTCACTTTTATGTGGAACCTAAAAATGACACGAATGAATGCAAATACAAAACAGAAACAGACTCACGGATCTAGAAAACAAACTAGTGGTTATCAAAGGGATAAGGGAAGAGGGCACAGGCAAATTAGGGGGATAGGAGTAAGAGATACAAACTACTATGTATAAAATAGAAAAGCAACAAGGACATACTATATAGCACAGGAAATTACAGTCATTTAATAACTTTTAATGGAGTATAATCTTTAAAAGTGCTGAATCACTATGCTGTACACCTGAAGCTAATATAATATTGTGAAGCAACTACACTTCAATAATAATAAAACAAAAGAATGCCTATACCAAGTGCTGGCAAGAATAGGAAAGAGCTAGAGTTCCCATAACTTCTGGTGGGGTGGAAGACGATACAACTACTTTGGAAAACAAGTTGGCAGATTTTTAAAAAGTTAAATATATACTTACTGGAAGCAACCCAATGTCCATTAACAGGCAAATGGATAAATAAATGGTCTATGTCCATGAAATCCTGCTCAGCAGTAAGAAGGAATCAATCATCAATATATACAACTTGGATGATTTTCAAAATAGTTTTGTTGAGCGAAAGACGCCAGACCAGGAAAAAAAAGAGTATATACTTTATGAGTCTATTTTTTTCAATTTAATTTTTATATTGTATTGGGATATAGTTGATTTGTAATGTATTAGTTTCAGGTGTACAGCAAAGTGATTCAGCTATACATATACACATACACCCATTCCTTTTCAGATTCTTCTCCTTTCTAGGTTATTAAAGAATATTGAGTAGAGTTCCCTCTGCTATACGATAAGCCCTTGTTGGTTATCTATTTTATATATAGTAGTGTGTATATGTTGATCCGAGACTCCTAATTTATCCCTCCTGCAACCTTCCCCTTTGGTAACCCTAAATTTGTTTTCAAAGTCTGTGAGTCCGTTTCTGTCCTGTAAATAAGTTCATTTCTATCATTTTTTAAGAGTCCACATAACAGTGATATCATATGATATTTGTCTTTCTTTGTCTGACCTACTTCACTCAGTATGATAATCACTAGGTCCATCCATGCTGCTGCAAATAGCATTATTTCATTCTTTTTATGGCCAAGTAATATTCCATTATATATATTATCACATCTTTATCTGGAAGATGGATATATAGGTTGTTTCCATGTCTTGGCTATTGTAAATAGTGCTGCTATTAATACTGGGATGTATGTATCTTTTTGAATTATGGTTTTGTCCAGATATAGGCCCAGGAGTGGGATTGCTGGACCATATGGTAGTTCTATTTTTAGTTTTTTGAGGAAGATCCATACTGTTCTCCATAGTGGCTACACCAATTTACATTCCCACCAGTAGTGTAAGAGGGTTCCCTCTTCTTGACACCATCTCCAGCATTATTTGTAGACTTTTTGATGACGGCCATTCTGTCTAGTGTAAGTTGGTACCTCACTGTAGTTTTGGTTTGCATTTCACTCATAATTAGCAATGTTGAGCATCTTTTCATGTGTTTTTGGCCATCTGTATGTCTTCTCTGGAGAAATGTCTCTTTAGTGTATGAGTCTGTTGACATAAAATTTTCAAAAATGCAAACTAGTCAACAGTGATAGAAAACATCACCAGTCACCTGGGCATGGGGGGCAGAGAGGGGAGGCGGGGGGCCACAAAAGGTCATGAGGAATCTTCTGGGATGACGGGCGTATGCTCATTTCTTACGTGGTGATGGCTTCATAAGGATAGACGTGCATAAAAACTCATCAAATTGGAGTTCCCGTCGTGGCGCAGTGGTTAACAAATCCGACTAGGAACCATGAGGTTGCGGGTTCGGTCCCTGCCCTTGCTCAGTGGGTTAATGATCCGGCGTTGCCGTGAGCTGTGGTGTAGGTTGCAGACGTGGCTCGGATCCCGAGTTGCTGTGGCTCTGGCGTAGGCCGGTGGCTCCAGCTCCGATTCAACCCCTAGCCTGGGAACCTCCATATGCCGCAGGAGCGGCCCAAGAAATAGCAACAACAACAACAAAAAAGACAAAAGACAAAAAAACAAACAAACAACTCATCAAATTATACACTTCAAATACGTGTAGTTTATCATACCACAAAGCCGTGAAAAAAGAAAACGGAAGACTATTTTAAAAAGATAAATCGTGGGAAATGCCTGTATTTGACTCGAACACAAGCCTGAATATTGATGCTTACATTCAATCAGTCATCCTTTTGGCAAAATAGCCCAGTTTAACTTATTTCCTCGCCATAACAAAATATCACAGGCTGGGCAGTTGAAACAACAGAAATTTATTTCTCCCCATTCTGGAGGCTGGAAGCCCCGAATCAAGGTGCTGGCTGAGCCCGTTCTCCTCCCGAGGTGTTGATGGTGCCTGCTCACTGTGTCCTCGCATGGAGGGGAGGGAGCTCGCTCAGTCTAAGGCCAGAGTCCTACTGGATTAGGGCCTCACCCTTATGACCTCATTTAACCTTACTTACCTCCTGGAAACCCTACCACCAGACACAGTCACACTGCAGTGGGTTGGGGCTTCAAAGTATGAATTTGGTGTGTGTGTGGGGGGGGGGGGCGGCTTCTTTACCACAGCCTGTCTGACATGAAGTTTCTGGCTTCTTAACTTTCTTGCTAGTATTTCTAAAATGTAAAGGAACCATAGCCCTCTCCCCTATTCATAAACTCAATTCTGCCAGATGACCTTTTTAAAATTATTATTAGAAGAGCTTTTGTCACTAGATTGCTAGAGGACTAATTCACCTGTCCAAATCTGGACCATCTCCACCCTTCCAGCAGATCTGAAAGGAAGAACAGCACAAATATCCTTTGGTTGGATGCAAAGCAAATAGATTATCCTAGCTATAATTTCTGGAAGCATATCAGACTCCTTTTAGCACAGAGGAATGCTCTTTCCAGAAGGACCACGTCGGCCTTACGGTGTCTGAGTGGCTCGCAGCGGGGCCACTGTCTCAGCCCTGGCCAGTTCTCAGCTCCTTTTGGATAACGCATGGTAGGATAAGAAGCAGTAACATGACCTGAGCCTCGGGGCATCACCCACCAAAAGGATGACACAACAGCGGCAGAGGACTGGGCGCCTTCACGCATTAGGCATGGGAGTCCTGCCTGACGTTCGATTAGCTGCATCGCCTAAGTTCGGGGGCCAAGAACAGCAGAACACAGCCAGAAGCAAATGGCCCTGGGCTTGCCACTCTCCTGCAGAGGAGCAAGATCTACTTACAACCGAAAAGAGTCAATAATTTCCAGCCAGGTCCTTTGAATTTGGTCTCTTCTCAGAAGGCACCCAGGCCCATGTCCTTCCAGTATGACCCTAACACCCCACTTATCTGACACCTTCTACCCTCAAGGTCATCACCCTGGACGGCAGCCCAAGTTGCTGGAAAATGACTAAAATACTTGCCCTAAACTGCGACGCCAGCTCTCTTCCGGATGGGGCCCTAAAAGTGAGATGACAAGATGAAACCAGCATCATGAGGTGGAGGGGGGCTCAGGGCCCTACTCCAGTCACTCGCTGGGCAGAGCCGGGTCCAGGGGGCGCTGGGGTGGTGATTCCAAAAGCATCTCAGCAGAGGGAGGAAGAGGTTGGGGAGGAGGACCGCCAGGGCCCCCACAGGGAGACACAAAGGGAAGCCCAACCTGGAGGGCTGAACTCCCCTAAGGGAACACGCCTCACCAGCCCCCACAAGGAAGCCGGTGCAGAGCTGGCCAGGTGCAGGCAGCTGGGGCACGAGGCCTCAGGACCACGGTCTCAGTGTGTCTCCAGTGTGATGGTCTGGGGAGGTGGGGCCTTGGGGAGGTGATTAGGTCGTGAGGATGGAGCTCTGGAGAATGGGATTGGTGTCCTTGTAAAAGGGACCCCCCCAGAGCTCCCTGCCCCCTCCACCATGGAGGACTCAAGGGAAGACAAGCAACTGTGAACCAGGAAGAGGGCCCTCCCTAGACACCGAATCGGCTGGCACCTTGATCCTGACTTCCAGCCTCCAGAACTGAGAAACAAAAGTCTGCTGGTAAGCCCCCAAGTCTGTGGTATAAAAGCAGTCCGGGTGGACCAGGACAGCCGGGAGGCTGCCCTGGGTGACTCGGAAATTCTGGGCACACATGGTACAACCATACATATGAGAACTGAAGTTCTTCATGGCGCTCCAGGGCAATAAAAAAGAGATTAAATAACTAACACTCTACTCTTTCATGAGGCACATGATGACAAGCTGACTGGGCTTCCATTAAAAATTAGATTTTTGGGGAGTTCCCGTCGTGGCTCAGTGGTTAACGAATCCGACTAGGAACCATGAGGTTGTGGGTTTGGTCCCTGGCCTTGCTCAGTGGATTAACGATCCGGCGTTGCCATGAGCTGTGGTGTAGGTCGCAGGCGCAGCTCGGATCCTGCATTGCTGTGGCTGTGGCGTAGGCTGGCAGTTACAGCTCAGATTAGACCCCTAGCCTGGGAACCTCCACACGCCGAGGGTGTGGCCCTAGGAAAGGCAAAAAAAAAAAAAAAATTAGGTTTTTGGGGGAGTTCCCATCATGGCACAGCAGAAACGAATCCAACTAGGAATCACGAGGTTGAGGGTTTGATCCCTGGCCTCGCTCAGTGGGTTAAGGATCTGGTGTTGCTGTGAGCTATGGTGTAGGTCACAGACTCGGCTCGGATCTGGTGTTGCTGTGGCATAAGCTGGCAGCTGGAGCCCTGATTTGACCTCTAGCCTGGGAACCGCCATATGCTGCTGGTGAGGCCCTTAAAAGAAAAAACGGGTTTTTTTTTTTTTTTTTAAAGTTGATATATGAAGAGACAATCTGTATCTCACTGTCAGACCCTGTTATGGGCTAAAGTGAGTCCCCAGATTCCTATGTTGAAACCCTGACCCCCAGAAGCTCAGAATGCAGTTATATCTGGAGACAGGGCCCTTAGAGAGGTAACAAGGTACAATGAGCCCACATGGGTGGTGTTCAACACTTCTGGTGTCCTTATAGGATGAGGCGTTCAGGACACTGACAGGGAAGAGGACACAGGGAGAAGCAGTTGTCCCCAAGCCAAGGAGAAATGCCTCACAAGAAACTGAACCTGCCAACACCTTGATCCTAGATGCCCAGCCTCCAGATGGTGAGGAAATCCAGCTCTGTGCTGTCAGTACAGTCTGCGGTACTTTGTTACGACAGCCCTGGCAGAATAATGCAGACCCCAAACCAAAGAGGCTTCCATGGGAACTGATGCTATTTAAAAGAGAAGCAGTTAGCAGGGCATGGGTAAATGTCAGGGTCTAAGCGAGACTCATCACGTGTTCAGGTGCAAAGAGCCAGAACCGTCCACCTGGTCCCCGAGCTCTGGTCACCATCTTCCCATCATGCCACAGCAAGGAGGCTCTGCTTTAAAAAGGAGATGCTTGGAGTTCCCGTCATGGCGCAGTGGTTAATGAATCTGACCAGGAACCATGATGTTGCGGGTTCAATCCCTGGCCTTGCTCAGTGGGTTGAGGATCCGGTGTTGCCATGAGCTGAGGTGTAGGTTGCAGACGCGGCTCGGATCCCGTGTTGCTGTGGCTCTAGCGTAGGCCGGTGGCTACGGCTGATTCGACCCCTAGCCTGGGAATCTCTATATGCCTCGGAAGTGGCCCTAGAAAAGGCAAAAAGACCAAAATAAATAAATAAATAAAATAAAATTAAAAAGTAATTAAAAAGGAGATGCTTGTTGTTAAGCAATAAGATTTTAGAAACTAAAACACATAACAACCCCAAGACCTATTTCTGTTGCTATGCATGTTACCTGCTTTCTGGCCATTTTGTGAAACAGTAAAGCAGTAGGATATTGAATAAAAGCAGGAAAAAAAAAAAAGTGGTTCATTTAGGACCATTACGACACTTTTTTTTTTTTTTTAAAAAACTTAGAAGTTCCCGTTGTGGCGCAGTGGTTAACGAATCCGACTAGGAACCATGAGGTTGTGGGTTCGGTCCTTGCCCTTGCTCAGTGGGTTAACGATCCGGTGTTGCCGTGAGCTGTGGTGTAGGTTGCAGACGCGGCTCGGATCCCGCATTGCTGTGGCTCTGGCGTAGGCCGGTGGCTACAGCTCCGATTTGACCCCTAGCCTGGGAACCTCCATATGCCGTGGGAACAGCCCAAAGAAATAGCAAAAAGACAAAAAAAAAAAAAAAGCTTTAGTGCTAAGGTTTTTTGTCTTTTTAGGGCCCCACCCGCAGCACATGGAGGTTCCCAGGCTAGGGGTTGAGTCAGAGCTAAAGCTGCCAGCCTCCACCACAGCCACAGTAATGGAAGATCCGAGCCACGTCTGTGATCTACACCACAGCTCACAGCAATGCCAGATCCTTAACCCACTGAGCGAGGCCAAGGATTGAACCTGCATCCCCATGGATACTAGTCGGGTTCGGTAAACAATGAGCCATGACGGGAACCCCTAGTGCTAAGGTTTTTTATTTTTACTTGTTTGCTTTTTAGGGCCGCACCTGCTGCATATGGAAATTACAGGTTAGGGGTCTAACTGGAGCTGCAGCTGCCAGCCTACACCACAGCCACACCAGATCCAAGCCACATCTGGGACCTACACCACAGCCCATAGCAATGCTGGATTCTTTAACCCACTGGGTGAGGCCAAGGATCAAATCCACATCCTTGCGGAGACAACGTCAGGCCCTGAACCCACCCAGCCACAACGGGAACTCTAAGAAAATTCTTCATCACATCAACTCTGATCAGGCATACTTGAATGCAGAAGCTGAGGGTCTCCCAGAAGCATGCTGATAGAGGCTTGCCCTCTCCAGCATCCTCTCAAACTCTCTGCGTCCAGTAACTGATCTGGGTGCTGAGGCTGCTCACTTCTACTCCAAGGGTGCCAAGGTCAGGCTCACTCCCCACGCATCAGCCAGAGGGATTCCTCTGCCAAGAAAGGCAGCCGAGGGTCACCTTGCTCAAAGCCTGTCTGGAAAGGCAGTGGCTTCCCTCCATCACGGTTCAAAAGCCATGATCTGCCCAGGCTACCTCTCCTCTCTCACCCCCGTCACCTCTCCAGCCACGCCCATCCGGCTGTACTTGGACACAGGCCTGCACCCCAGATGGCCTCCCTGCCAGCCAGCTCGCTGCACCTGGGCCTCTGCGCAAATCTCAAATGTCACTTTATGAGAGAGCCATCTCTGTTTGAGCCAGCATCCCATCCGCCTTCCCTGCTACCAACTCTCCTGGTGAATTTCTCCTCTTAGCATTCAGCGCCTGACATCACATGTATTTGCTGTCTGTCTGCCACTTATGCCCTACGAATCATGTGTTCAATGCTGGGTCCCCAGCACCGACATGTTCAGTCTACCTTGGTTCGACCACTGTCTCCGACTGTCAGGGCTTCTGTAACAAAGCACCATCTACCCGGGGGGCTCACAGAAACAGCAACGGAGGCCAGGAATCAGCAGGGCTGGTTCCCCCCGAGGCTGGGAAGGAGAAACGGCTCCAGGCTGCTCTCCTGGCAGTTTTCCGGCCCTCTCGGTGTTCCTCGGCTTTTAACTGCATCCGCCTCCAGTCTCTGCCCTCCATCCTCATGTGGCATCTTCCCTCTCTGCCTGTCTGTGTCCATGTCCAAATTTCCCCTTTTTATAAGGACATGCTCATCCTGGATCACGTCCTCATTTTACCTTGATTGGCTCTGGAAAGATCAGATCTATAAATAAGGTCACACGCTGAGATCCTGGGGGTTAGGCCACAACGTTTCTGGAGGACACAATTCGATCCATAACAATCGCTTGGCAGCCATATGACATCGGCAAGCCAGTTACCTTCCCCGGGAGAATGGGGCTAATACTTGGGTCTCCCTCATTTGGCTCATGAAGAAAGCAAAGAGGTGCACCCTTGTTCCTCTACAGGAACCACAGAGGTGCTGACAGGAAGACGGCTGGGGGCCCTGCACCAGAGCACAGGGTTGGAGGCCGGCAGACAGGGTCTGTGTCCTCCCTCTGCTACTTGTGGGCGATGACTTCACCAGAGTCCAACCTCAAGTGTGAACGAGGAGGCACGCCCGTCCTCGGCACGCAGCCCTCGCTCTCTGGGTGTCAGCCGCGGTCCGCTGGGCCGAGGGAGGGATGGGCGGCATCACCCTCATCCCACCCACATGGTGCAAATTCATCAAGCGGGCTGCACGCCCTCACGACCTAATCACGGCCACAGAGAACAGGAAGCTCAAGCAAAGAGGACACAGGTGTGGGGGGCATGGACTTGGCTAACAACTTTAACAAAAAGTAGTCTTCTAATTACACTTTATTTTTTTTCCTTTTACAGTCACACCTGTGGCATACAGAAGTTCCCAGGCCAGGGGTGGGATTGGAACTGCAGCTGCCAGCCCACCCCACAGCCACAGCCACAAGGGATCTGAGCAGCACCTGTGATGTATACTAAAAGCTTGCGGCAATGCCAGACCCGTAACCCACGGAGCGAGGCCAGGGATCAAACCTGTATCCTCATGGACACTCTGCCAGGTTCTTAACCCGCTGAGCCACAACGGGAACTCCAAAAGTAGTCTTTTTAAACACTTATCCAATACGACTCATAACGCACCACCCACGGACATCACACTGGGACGTCTACCAGGTGCTCAAACTAACGCGTCCCAAAGGGGACAGTGGTCTCCCCGCTCAGCCCTCGACCCGGCTCCTCCCCCTTCTCCTGATGGCATCCTTCGGCTCCTCAAGCCAGAAACCTGGGAGAACACCTGCGAGTCACACTTGCCGCCTCTTTTTCTCTTACATCCCACATCTGATCCAGAGGCAACACCTTCGAAACACATTCAGAATCCAAGCACCTCTGTACGGGCCTGCTTCTGGTACAGCAACGGCTCCTAAATGCTCTCCCTGTGTCTGCCTTGCCAAACCCCACCCTGGCAGGGCACCTGGAAATGGGTCTGGCACCTAAAAGGGAAGCCAGGCCATGCCACTCTGCTGGATGGCTCCCCCCAGCTCAAGGGGCCACTGCCAGATTCTCCTGTGGAAGGACCTATAAGATCAGACGCCCTCCCCAGCCCTTTCCTCTGCGGCCTCGTTTCCCCTCACTGGCTTTGTGACACCCTCCCTGGCCTCAGACACACCAGAGCCTCTGCACTTGGTCAAATGGCACCATCTCAGCAAGGTCTTCCTAGACGACCCCATTTAATGTCACACTGTCCCCTCCCTCCCTTACTGTTCCCACAACACTCATTACCACCTAAAAGCCCATATACTCCGCTTATCACCCAGCTTCCCCGCCCCCAGCAGAATGAGGGCGGGGTCTTGTCTGTTTTGCTCTCTGCCGCCCCTGGCACCTACTGACACATTTTGAAGGCACTCAGGTGGCTAGCGAATGAATGAATGGATGAATGGCCACCACTTTCAAAATTCAACTGTACTCAATAACCTGCCTTTCAGAAGTCAGGTTACAACGATAAAACATTTTTGGAAGTTTTTCAGGTATACTGAAAACAAAGCCTTCTATTTAACCTCACTGCTTAAGAACTGCACTTTCTAAGCCTATAATTTGGCCTCCCTCAAAATGTATACATTCCTAAGTAAATGGAAAGACATCCTGTGTTTACGGATTAGAAAACGATATTCGTTTGGTTTTTTTCTTTCTGTGCCCAAGGCATGCAGAAATTCCTGGGGCAGGAACTGAACCTCTGCCACAACAGTGACCCCAGCCTCTGCAGTGACAACGCTGAATCCTTAAAGCCACTGTGCCATCAGAGAACTCTTCAGAAGACAATATTGCTAACATGGCACTACTCCCCAAAGCCATCTACAGAGTCAATGCAAGCTCTCTCAAAATCCCAATTGGCTTTTTTTTGCAGAAATTGACAAGCTGATCCTAAAATCCATATGGAATATCAAAGAATCCCGAACAGCTAGAACAATTTTAAAAAAGAACAACAAAGTTGGAAGACTCTTACTTCCCATTTCAAAACTTATTAGAGGAGTTCCCTTGTGGCTCAGTGGGTTAAAGATCCATTATTGTCATTGCTATAGCTCTGTTACAAAGGTGCTGAGGGCTCAATCCCTGGTCAGGGAATTTCTGCATGCTGCAAGTGAAGCCAAAAAGTTAAAAAAAAAAAAGCTTATTAGTCAAAATGTGCGGTACTGGCCTAAGGGTAAATATACAGATCAATGGAAAAAATGAAAGCCCAGATACAAACCCCTCTCTTTATGGCTACTTGATTTCCAACAAGGGTTCCAACACCTTTAAAAAAGAACAGTCTCTGGAGTTCCCACTGTGGTACTGTGGATTAAGAATCCGCAGTAGCTTAGGTCACTCTGGAGATGCAGGTTCACTCCCTGGCCTGGTGCAGTGCGTTGAGGATCAGGTGTTGTCACAGCTGTGGCTCAGATTTGATCCCTGGCCTAGAAACATCCATATGCCCTGGGCATGGCCATTAAAAAAAGATAAACAGCGTAGTTTAAACACGGACCTAATACTTGAATAGAAATTTCTCCAGTCGATGGCCATACCACCTTGAATGCGCCCAGTCTCTTCTGAATAGAAGTTTCTCCAAGGAAGATATACAAATGGCCAACAAGCAAATGAAAAGATATTCAAAAAAAAGGAAAACCATGACAATAAGTGTTATTGAGGATGAGAAGAAAATGGAACCCTCATACACTGCAGGGAGGCACATCAAGTGGGGCAGCCACCAAGGAAAACAGCTCGGTGGGTCCCCAACAAAGTTCAATATAGATTCACCGCACAACGGAGTAATTCCACTCCTAGGTGCATACTTAAAAGAAAGGATGACAGGTGTTCAAACAAAAACTTGTACACATATATCCATACAGCGCTATTCACGATGGCCAAAAGGCAGAAACCCCACTGATGACTGGATAAGCACACTGTGATCTCGTCATACGATGGAGCATCATTCAGCTGTAATAAGCAATGAAGTACTGATACACCCACAACATGGATGAACCTTGAAACACGCCAAGTGGAAGAAGCCAGACACAAAAGGCCACATTCCTGTGTGACTTATTTTCTGTGAAATATCCACAGACCCAGAAAGCAGGTCAGTGGTTGCCAGGGGCTGGGGAAAGGGAGGAACGAGGAGGGTTTCCTCTGGGGGTGGTGAAAACCATCCCGGACGTAGAGTGGGGATGGCTGCGTAACATTATAGATGTACTAAAAGCCACTTAACCATACACTTTAAACTGGGTGAAGACTAAATTTTATGTTACATGAATTTTAACTCAACAAAAAACATAATGAACACATGTCCTCCCCGCTAAAAGCATCTTTTTAGATTCCAGAGAGTCAAGGGCTAAAAGAGTGAAACACCTGGAAGAACCCAAACCTGTCCAAATCCCATTCCAGGGCTTCTCCCTTCCCCCTAAAAAAGCGGCCCACCTTCATGCAAGAGAGTGAATGTTCTCTTCAGCTGGAAAGGTTAGCACTCTACAACCAAAGCACTCGCCAGCTCTTATTTGCTGTTTGATGACATGCCTCCATCCCAGCCAGCACCAGCCACGAGGCTCCCGTGCTGTAAATACACCTTGCAGAGACTGGGCAGTTTCCTGGCCACTACCTGTAATAGCTGCCTATCTCCTTGGTGCCATATGTGGGTGCTGAGAGCTGCTTTCCGGCGGCTGGTGCTAGAAAGCTGCCTGGGCGTTGCCCACCCCACCCCCGAGCCCATGGTCAGGCTGCTTGTATTCTCACTCCCCGGTTTCTTGAAGAGGTAAATAGAGGTTCTTTCTCTTTAGCGAGGTCTCTTAGAGGCCCCTGGGGGGTGTGGCCTGGGGAGTGAGGACCATCCAGACCAGGCTGGGCATCTCCTATGTCCATCTTACATCCTCACAGCAGGTCAGGGTACCCCAGAGGGCTCCAGAGTCAGCTGCCACAGCCAGGAGCCCGAGCCAGGCAGCAAGAGAGCCAGGTACAGCCTCTTCGAGGGCCAAATATCTTCCTCCTACAGGGCACAGTGGTCACCCTCCTTCCAGGCAGGATGCGAAAATACAACAGCCTCATCCATAGAGCACGAAGTCAGGTCTACATATGACCAGTTTTGATCTTCCTGGACCTGACTCTCTCTCTCTCTCTCTCTCTCTCTCTCACACACACACACACACACACACACACAATCTCTGGGCAGATTTCCACACGGATTTCATCTTTTTTCTTCTGGGTGTTACTAGTCAGCAGTAAAATGGTAGACCAGAAACAAAAATGCTAAGCAGTACACAGAAGACAATTTATCTGTGAATAGCTGGACACTAAAAATCTATCTTGTTTAGGGAGTTCCCGTTGTGGCTCAGTGGGTTAAGAACTGACTAATATGCATGAGGACACAGGTTCGATCCCTGGCCTCACTCAGTGGGTTAAGGATCTGGCGTTGCCGTGAGCTGTGGTGTAGGTCACTGATGCGGCTCGGATCTGGTGTGGCTGTGGTGTAGGCCATAGCTGCAGCTCTGATTCCACCCCGGTTCTGAGAACTTCCATATGCTGCAGGTGTGGCCCTAAGAAAAAAAAAAAATGAGCCCAAACAGGTCCAAATCCCTTGCTTAGACTTAAATATTGCTGAGAAGATGACTCTTCTGCTGTTCGATCAACTATCTTCCATACCATATGTCTATGCTTAGGAGAAAAGGACTGGAAGGCGGCAAGTACCCCGAAAGGTACCTTGGGTAACTGGGTGACAGAACCACGGGCCTTTCTTCCTATCTAAGGGCTGTAATCGGCAGGCAGCGTAACATTAAGAAGACAAGTCCTTGAAGGAATGAAAGGGCAGGGGTGTCCCTGCCTCTGTGCCACCCAAACGCTCCCCGCCCCACGTACCTTGTTGAGCTTGCCCAGTGAGGATATGAGATCCGCCCACTCGCTGGAGGACTCAAAATTTCTTAGAGCCTTTTCAATCACGGAAGAGTAACTCCTGTATCTGTAATCATTCAACAGCTCCTGCTCTTCCGGGTCCATCTTACATCCTCGCAGCAGGTCAGGGAGCTGAGAGGGAAGCAAAGAATAAACAAATGAGGCAGCCCTTCGAGGATGAGGCGCGTTCCCAGCCCAGGGCTCCAGAGAACACGCATCCACAAACACTCCTCTGCACAAACGCACTGGGCGAGCCAACTCAAATATTTAGCAAGGCTTCTGAGCCAGGCACTGTGGCAGATGAAAGATAAATAGTTCCGGCCTTCCTGGACTCAGAGGGAGACAAATGGACGGGGCAGAAAGAAGCAAAATGCTAGGGTCCCACTTAATGGACAAAAGGTATTCTAGGAGCAAAACTCAGAACGTGACTAACTGTCTGTTGTTGCCAACTGCTGATTTTTTCTTTTCTTTTCTTTTTCTCGTCACACCTGCAGCGTGCAGAAGTTCCAGGCCAGGGATCGAACCCGAGCCACACCGTGATAATGCGGGATCCTTAACCGCTAGGCCACCTGGGAACTCCCCAAGAGGTAATTTTGAATGCAGATGGTATCTTTCAACGTAGGGCGTTTACACAACCTAAGGAAAGCGGATCTACAGTCTTAACTGAACATCTGTTTAGCAATCCAACTGTCTCCAGCTACGCTCTGAGAGAGGACTGGAAATATTCTACAAGAAAATTGGGTGAAAAAAAAAGACTGAACACCTAAGGATGTGTTATTCCCACTGTGGCACAGGGTTAAGGATCCGGCCTCTCTGCAGCAGCTCAGGCTTGGTCCCTGGCCTGGGAGCTTCCATATGCCTTGTATGCAGCAAAAAGAGAAAACAAAACAAACAAAAAATAAGGATGTCAGAGAGAAGGGTCTGACAGCAGTGGTATCAGAAATGCACCATGTGCCTGTGCAGTTATCAAGTGGCACTTAATGCCAGGCCCCTGACAGGTGCTGTCCTGACAGCGCTGTGCCTCCAGGTACAGAATCTGGATGTACATGTGTCATGCCAGGCCCCTGGCGGTCGTCGTTTTGTTCTTGCCCTTGGACATTCTTTGATGGATTCTTTTATTTTGTTCTGTGGTTAGATGCATTCATTATATATGAACCACTGCAGTTACTGCAAAGCCTGAGACATCCACTGCCTGATCCCAATGCCAAAGCGACCATTTCCTTTTCTTTTCATCCCCGATGTGACAAAAGGAAACAAGAGATGCTGCAAATTTGCCTTTGGGAAAACATCCATCATTTATGCATTCTAACATAAAGAAATGCATGCCTAAAGTTTTTTTTTTTTTTTTTTTTTTGTATGCCTTCATTAAAAAAAAAAAAAATCTGGACTTTCCTTCATGGAGCAGTGGAAACGAAGCCGACTAGGAACCATGAGATTGCAGATTTAATCCTGCTCTTGCTAAGTGAGTTAAGGATCTGGATTGCCATGAGCTGTTGTAGAGGTCACAGACATGGCTCGGATCCTGAGCTGCTGTAGTGTAGGCTGGTAGCTGCAGCTCCGATTGGACCCCTAGCGTGGGAACCTCCATAGGCCGCAAGTGTGGCCCTAAAAAAAAAATCTGACGGTCAACCAGTCCATCTATTCAAACAGGTTGTAGCTCTGAAGAGCATTCCACAAGATGAGGAAAGGTCATTTCCTTGACCTGTCACCAAGCTCCATACTCCGATGTTTTCTCAAAAGTGGTGCCTTAGGGCTCCCATTCGTCTCCCTTTAGTCTATGTCTGATTAAGGTCCATTTAAAGTGCTCCCTTGTCCACACTAAGGGAACCCTCATTCTGCACAGGGCAGCACTACAGTTCCCGGTCTCCCCTGCAGCTAGGTGACCATGTGACAGCACTGCACAATGACGTGCCAGTGGAAGCTAGTGGTGGGGACTCCTCTGGTCTTTTATCCCTTACTCTTCTCCTTCTTTCTGCCTGGAAGAAAGGTTTGATGTTGGAGCTGAAGCCACATCTTTACAGCCAAGAGGAAAGAGCCACCTTTAGGGCATGACTCTGCACATAAGTGGAAAGAGGGGCTGGGGTCTGGAATGGCTTTTTAAGCCAACTCTGGATGCTCTGCTTTCTAATTTTTTTATGTGCATGACTCTAATTTTTTATGTGCACGACTCTGCACATAAATGGAAAGAGGGGCTAGGGTCCAGAATGGCTTTTTAAACCAACTCTGGATGCTCTGCCTCTGGACTTACTGTTTTCTGCACATAAAAGCTAATTTGTTGAAGCTGTTGTGCAATCAAGTTTTCTGTTACTCACAACCCAACACAATCCTGATTGATTCATGAGCCTAAGTAATATTCCTCTAGTAGGAAGCTGAATCAAGGGATAGAGCAATGGCAATATGATTAAATCCACTGAACTGGAGTTAGTTTGCCAACCAAGTTGCATGCTGCCATCCAATAAAAAGGCAAATATCATAGAAGAAACTCAGCTGAGGGACAACATAATCCTTAAGCCTGATTCTCATTTATTGGCCACGGCAACGTTGCAAGACTTCCATGATGTCGCCAAATTGGCTTTCTGATCACTCTGAGCTCACTCCGGGCTTCTCAAGGCCAACACAAGCTTCAAGTGGCCAACGTCGGTGGGCTCTGCTTCCTCATTCATCTCAAGAGGACCATGCCGCTGACCACTTCCTTCTAGAAACTGCCTGTCAGCCCACACTCCTCTGGCCCATGCGCCTAGGCTGGTTCCTACTGATACCTCTGCTGTGCTTTCTCTGCAGGCTCATCCTTCTTTTTTTTTTTTTTTTTGGTCTTTTTGCCATTTCTTGGGCTGCTCCCGTGGCATACGGGGGTTTGCAGGCTAGGGGTCGAATCAGAGCTGTAGCCACCAGCCTATACCAGAGCCTCAGCAACTCGGGATCCGAGCCGTGTCTGTGACCTACACCACAGCTCACGGCAACGCCGGATCCTTAACCCCTGAGCAAGGCGAGGGATCGAACCCTCAACCTCATGGTTCCTAGTTGGATTTGTTAACCACTGCGCCATGACGGGAACTCCTCATCCTTGTGTTCATGATTTCCAAATGCTGGTCATTCATCCTGGGCACCAAGCTTGGGCTCACTCTCCATGTCCTTCTTCCTCTCCCTCCTCCCCCTCAGTGATGTATCTCCCATTCCTGTAACTTATAAATACCATCTTCACGCTGATGACGATAGATTTATTACCGCCCCAACCTCCCCCTCCAAGGCCCAAACTCATGCATGCATCTCCTTGACTTCACTACCTGGATTAGGCCCAAGTACCTCAAACCGGGGGCATCCCAAACGAGACTCTCGAGTGTCCAGCAACAAAATGTGGCCCAGCCTAGGATGGTGCTACCAACAACGACAAGGAACAAAGTCCTGAATGTGCTACAATTTGAATGAAGCTGGAAAACACAAGCTTAGTGGGAGAAGCTCATCATAACAGGGCATATGTTGTATAACACCATTTATATTAAATATGCAGAACAGGCCAGTCTGAAGAGGTGGCAGGCGTATTCGTGAGTGCCTAGGCTGGGGAGCAGGAACAGACAGTAACTGCAAATGGACACAAGGGATCTTTGGGGCAGGGGGGCAGTCACGGAAAGCTGCTAATACTGGATTATGGCGATGGCTGCACATCTCTGTATACTTACCAAAACTCACTGAACAGTATACTTGAATAGATTTTATGATCTGTAAGTTATACGTCAATAATACTTTAAAAAAAAATCCTCTTCTGGAGTTCCCGTTGTGGCGCAGTGGTTAACAAATCCGACTAGGAACCATGAGGTTGCGGGTTGGATCCCTGGCCTTGCTCAGTGGGTTAAGGATCCCGTGTTGCCATGAGCCGTGTTGTAGGTCACAGATGCAGCTCGGATCCCGAGTTGCTGTGGCTCTGGCATAGGCCAGCGTCTACAGCTCTGATTAGACCCCTAGCCTGGGAACCTCCATATGCTGCAGGAGCGGCCCTAGAAAAGGCAAAAAGACAGGAAAAAAAAAAAAAAACCCTCTTCTGGAGTTCCCTTCATAGCTCAGTGGTTAATGAACCCAACTACCCAACTAGGATCCATGAGGATTCGGGTTTGATCCCTGGCTTTGCTCAGTGGTTAAGGATCTGGCATTGCCATGAGCATCTGGCATTGCTGTGGTGTAGGCTGGCAGCTACATCTTCGATTGGACCCCTAGCTTGGGAACCTCCACATGCTATGGGTGCAGCCCTAAAAGGCAAAAAAAAAAAAAAAAGAAAAAAATCCTCTACTTTTTTTTTTTTTTTTTTGCCTGCACCCATGGCAGGTGGATATTTCAGGCCAGGGATCGAACCGGCAGCACAGCAGTGACAACACTGGGTCCTTAACCAGCTGCGCCACCACGGAACTCAAAAAAACCCATGACCCTTGATTCTCTCTGCTCGACATGCTCCTTCTCTGGTTCTCCTTTCCTCAGAGAGCGGCCCCGCCACCTATGAGACTTTTGCCATCATCCTGGCCTCTTCCTTCCCTTCACCTGCCACTCTCGAGTCGTGGTGGCCCTTCTGCCAAAATACCTGTGGACTCTGCCCTGTACAAACCACCTTTCTCCTGCAAGCTTGCAGACACTTCCTAAGGGGTCTCCTTCACTCCTGCCCCTCTCCAATGTACTTTCACACAGCTTTCCGAGTCCCCTTAAAACACTTTTCCACCGTGTTTAAACTCTTCCCCTTAAATCTACAGTGAGTCCACACGGCCCCCATCCCCAATCCACTCATGGCCTGCAAGGCGCCACCTGCCTCTCTCCTCAAGGCACTCTGCTTGTCCTAAGACAGGCTCACGCTATGCTACCACAGAGCCTTTGCATGTGCTGGGCCTTGCTGCAAAAATACACTGTAGTCTGCAATGCACCCACAGAATAAGACTGCCTGCTCACTTGCGGAAAGGCCCATCCCCTTTTCTGAAATAACAGCTTTCACACTTTAGAGAATACTGATTTTGCCAAGTAAAGACAGAATTTAGGACATCCCCACAGTCCGTAATTGTTCTTAATGCCAGGAAATGTACAGTTCTGAAACCCCATGTCTCTGCAACACTCCACACAGTCTGCTCGCTGTAGCAGGAGTCTGGGGAAAGATGCATGAACAAGGCAGGGGTCCGGTCTCACAGCTCAGAGCCTATAAAAGGGGACATCTCCAAACACAATTCTGATTTAATGTGGCACACACAGTGACGGAGGGCGGGCTGATGTAACAGAGGGATGCTGGCAAGAAGGGCCGAGGAAGCCCAACTGCCAGCAGAGAAGTCCTCAAAGTCCACAGGTGTGGATGCTTCTTAACAGGAATAGAGCCTGGTCAGTGATAGCACGTGTGTTTAGGAGGTGGGGTGGCGAAGGGACACCACTGCTCATAGCAAGGAAAGTGTCAGCCAGGTAAGAGCAGGTAATGAGCAGTTCAGGGTTACTATGGGATGGAAGAAGACAATACTATTCCCTATTACAGCACAGGAGAGAAGTTTGGAAAGAGTCATTCAAGCAAGCTCTCTTTTCTCTTTTTTTTGTCTTTTGTCCTTTTAGGGCTGCATCCGCAGCATATGGAGGTTCCCAGGCTAGGGGTCTAATTGGAGCTGTTGCTGCTGGCCTCCGCCAGGGCCACAGCAATGCCAGATCCAAGCCTCATCTGTGACCTACACCACAGCTCATGGCAACGCCGGATCTTTAACCCACTGAGGGAGGCCAGGGATCGAACCCTCAACCTCATGGTTCCTAGTCAGATTCATTTTCACTGCGCCACGATGGGAACTCCTCTTTTCTTTTCTTTATAGGGCCACACCTGCAGCATATGGAAGTTCCTGGGCTAGGGGTCAAAACAGAGCTGCAGCTGCCGGCCTATGCCACAGGATCCAAACTGCATCTGTGACCTACGTTGAAGTCTGTGGCAACCAGGCAAGATATTCTATTTCTAAATACAGGGCACTCGATACTATGCTACTGAGCAAGTTTTCCGGTAGGCTTGGCGAATCCATCACTTATGCATGTATTTCTCTCATGCACCACACAAGTCCTAAGAGATCGGTGTTATCAGCCTCCAAATGAGGGTACTGGGAATCAGAAAACTGCCAGGGGTCACACAGCAAGCAACTGGCAGAAATAGGATTCTGGCTCAGCCAGGTGGCACAACTGAGTAGGTGTACAGCCTCACCTATATTACCCTACAGGTAAATTAATAGTGCAGCCCTTACAGAGCTCTTTTGACAATAATTTTGCAATCTATTCTGGATATCTTTTCTGTGAGAGGTTCAATAGCTCAGTAAAACTGATAAGAATTCTACAGCCTGGTAACAATTAGATACACAGGGGAAGAGTAGTATAAACAAGCCTATCAGAGCATATGTATCCGCCCGAAAAAGGCAAATGTCAGCAGGAAATGGCTCCCCTTAACCATTCTTAATTTCTTAGAGAAACATATTCGAGTGAAAAGCCAACCAGCTAGATCCAACACAAGTTAATTTAAAAGATGTTTGCGTGAAAGACCATTTCTGAGTTAGATGAAAACACAAAAAACTGTCAAACAGTCACTCTCCACAATTGGGGACACTTATCAATAGATAATGATCCTTAGTCTCCAGCACAGAAAGGCTCATCTGCAATTGGCTTAATCAACTCTAGGGCATATTATTTTGAGTCGGGTCTTTCAGGGTGGTAATTAAATTGTAGTGGAAAAAAATGTAAGACACGAATGGGGGCAAGATTTGGGGGGAGAGGAGCGCCTCCACTGGCTTACCAAAAAAATCCTACAAAGGTTCTCCCACCGTAGGACAGCTGTCCCAGGTTAAGGAAACACCTGCGGGTAACAGCCTTCATAAGCAGCTGCGGTGAGGTGCTCAAGGACCAGCCAGGGCGGCAGCAGCCTGCAATCCTGCAAGACGCAGGGGCCAGGCGGGCAGGCAGAGCGCGCACTGCGGCTCGAATCCCTTCTGGGGACGGTCTGGAAGACTCGGGGTGGGGGGTGGGAGGTGGTCCCTTAACAGAAAAGCCATTATCTTATAAAGGTCTCGATCCCCAAACCTGTTCCCCAACAGGACCGCGGGCAAACAAAGCCGCAGCTTCAACATCCGCCGCTGAGGTGAGAAGCGGGAAGGCGGTGACCCACCTGACCTCCACCTGCCAGAGGAGAGGCCGCGTCGGCCCGGCCGCTCTTCCTTCGCCTCGGGGAGCCAGGGAACTGGCAGGGGACCCCATTCAGCCTCCCGGGCTGCCCCTTGGGGGTCCTGGGCCGGAGCCCACGCCCACTCGGGGCCTCGTTAGGGCAGCCCCCGCACTGCAGCAGTGTGCGCCGCGGATCCGGGCAGTGCTCGGGGGGGAACCACCTGCACGCCAAGACCGCCTCACCGCGCTGCCCGAACCCTGTGCACCCGGGGGAAACGTCCCTGACGCTCGCGGGCCCGCAGGAGGAGACGCCCCAGTTCCCTCGGCTTCGCCTGGCGGCCGAGGGCGCGGGCCCGACTTACCGGGGGTGGCGGCCTTTCTCGGCGGGCTCGCCGAAGGGAGGCGCGGAAGAGCCGACCTGCAAGCGACTGGTAGAGCCGTGGGCAGCTGCGGCACGGCGAAGAGCCGAGACCGCGGAGGAAGCGCCGCGTCGGAGCCCCAGCCGCCGCGGCTCCAGGACACTGGGCGGGCTGGGAGGCGGATCTTCGGCGCGTGGGGGCGGGGCCAAGGGCGGGCTCTTGGCGCGTGGGGCGTGGCCTGTGAGGGCGGGGCCTGTGAGGGCTGGGTCGAGAGGCAGACCCTCGGCTCATGGGGGCGGGGCCAAGGGAGGGGGTCCTCTGCAGGCCCGACTGGGCAGACCTGGGAGGCGCGTCCTCGGCGCACGGGGGCGGGGCCAAGGGAGAACCCTCAGTGCGTAGGGCAGGGCCGAGGGCGCATCCTCGACGCTCGGGGCAGGGCCGGGAGGCGGGCCCTTGACTTGGGGGCGGGACCAGAAGACGGTACCTAGGCAGGCGGGGCGGGCCCTGGGGGCGCGTCCTCAGCGCGCGGGGGAGGGTCCTAGGTGCCCACTCCCCAGCGTCAGGCTTCTACCCCACCCTTCCGCCGCTTTCCCTCAGTGGGCGCCGCTCACTGCCTAAACAGCTAGGTCCCGCCCTCGCCACGGGTCTGCTCCTGGGAAGGTCTAACACAGGTGGGCAGGATGGCTCCGCCCCTCACCTGGGCCTTTCTTCACCCCTCCAATCTCATACACCCAAATAGAAAGGGACATCGGTCAGTGAATCGGCCTGCCCAAGGAGAGGTTTGGAGTTACAAAGACAGCCGTTGGACTCAAGAAAGATGGGGCTTGTGGCACTGGGACATGGGGACCACACCCAAACCCTCGGGGAGGTAGCGGAACGAACCCTTCCATACAAGCTCTGACCACAGCAGGTTTAGGGACCCTGGCTAAGGTGCCTCAGCCGCACGGGCCACACTTTTCTGACCCTTGGCATCAGACGAAAGAGTTTAGCTATGTGGGCTCTGGCTCAGAAAAGAGACTCGCATCAAGTCTAAATGGGATTTCTATTTTCGGATAAGCTCTAACCTCTTCCTCTCATCCTCAAGAGCCTTTGGATCTGGACAGTCCAGACCGAACCTGGCCTGACTGCTGCAGAGCAAGATGCACCTTGATGACAGGAATCAGACAAAGTTCACCTGATATCCTGCTTGCACCTGCTGGGGCTCTCAGCCAACCAAAGCAGTGCCATCTGTTGGTTGAGGTTGTGATTTCTCCAAGCGGCCTCTGACAGTTTAACCCCTCACCATTCCTTAGGAATTTTCAGATCTAGTCTGGGGTTCGTGAATGCTAGGCCATCCATGAAAGAGTTGAGGGTGGTGAGCATAGGGTGTCCATAAACATGTTGAAATTGTGTAGAATATTTAGTGTAAGTGTGTATTTCTGGAGAAAGAGTATACAGTTCGTATCAAATCCCCAAGAGGATCTATCGCTTCCCCCAAAACACCAAGAATATTCGAATAGTTTGGGATGTTGAACCTCTGGCCCAATCAGGCTGCTGCTGCTGCCGCTTTTATTTATTTATGGCTGCACTGGTGATGTATGCAAGTTCTGGGGCCAGGGATTGAATCTGAGCACTATAGAAATGCCATATCCTTAACCTGATTTCAGAGAGAGAGCAGTGAGTGATGCTTTGAAGCAAGATCTTAACTCTCTGCTCAGGAATTGAACCTAGGCAGCCTGGATGAACACCACAAATCCTAGCCACTAGACTAGTCAGAGACTAAAAGCAGAATTGCCTTGATTCTTGCCTCCTGTTGAAAGCAAGAATGTTTCGAGGAGGCAAAGACCATAAAAACAGGTATAGAATTTATTGTTAGAAACACAGTACAACATGTGGGAGAGCATACAGAGAAGTAGTCTATTTACCTAAGGCAAAAGCAAAGCAGTAATACACACTCAAAGGAGGAGTGCGGCTGTAAGTGTCCCGCTGAATGAGGAGCACGCCAGGGAGGTGACTTCAGCCATTTATATAGGACAGTTCTTCCAGGTCTTTGTTTTCCTTTAGCCAATTATCTTGTTTTATTTCTCACACCTGACCAGACCCAGGCCCCTCCCGGATATGTGTGAGCATCTTGTGGCCAAGATGGATTCCAGAGCAAAGGGTGATGGGACAGTTATCAGGACATATTGTGGCCTAGCAACCCCTCCCTTTTTGGCCCCGGGAGTCTTTTGGTGCATGTGTAGTTGGGTCTCCTTGACCCCCGGAGTGATTGATGTGGTCATCTTATCTTTTTACTCCAGCAGAGCTCAGCTCCTGCCATTAACTTTCTCCTTAACGTGTCAAAGAGAAGTAAGGTCCGGTTTCCTCAGCCTAACACGTCCCAGCTGTTAAGACTTAGTCTAGGGGTCATCTACCTCCTACCTCAAACCCACTGTGTCACAGTGGGAACTCTGCAGCCGGGCTTCTGATTCTGATTCCGTCTCCATCCATTTGGCATATGACGAGTGTCCCAGATGCCCTCCAATGGTCAATTTTTAGGGATGGTCTTAAAGTAGAAACAGATGAAAACTGCTTGAAGGACTGAGAATTTGGCAGGAAAAAGAATTTCATGAAAGTTGATTTCCTAATGAAGATGTGATAAGCTCCATTTTTACAAAAACAAAGTTGACAAACAGGTGTTTCTTCCTTTTTTTTTTTTGAGGTTCCTCAAATCCCACCACTGCATTGAACTAATAGAGATTAAAAAATCTACTTAGGAGCTTCCCCTGTGGTGCAGTGGGTTAAAGGACCTGGCATTGCCACAGCTGCAGCTTGGGTTAGATCCCTGGCCGAGGAACTGCCATATATTATCAGTGAGGCAAAAAAAAAAAAAATTCTTGTACTGACCATGAAGAAGAGAGAAGCAGTCTGTGCCAAAGTCACCATGTACAACTGTGTTGTAATGCATTTATATAAAATAATATATGTAATGTGCCTTGTGGTTAGGTTCCTTAGTGGTAAAGAACACCAGGTGTGTGGGAGGTTAATTGAAATGAACTTTGACAAATAAAGGTACTGTAAACCCTTTAAAGAACAACTCTGTTTATAATTAGGGTTGACAGTAAATGTACAACACTAAGATCTGAAAGTTTTTTCTTACGAGAAATCTGTTTACTTTGGCCAAGTTTTCTAGTCACCCTTGATCTCCCGAGCTGTGTTTAAGACATGTGAATCGAGTAGGTTCCTTGCGAAATAATACTCAAACTAATTAGGGCACTTCAGATGTAATTTAAATCAGAACGTTACCCCTTTGAGCAATAAAGAAGGCATTATAAATCAGAGGAAATGGGGGAGTTCCCATCGTGGCGCAGCGGCAACGATCGACTAGGAACCATGAGGGCAGGCTGGATCCCTGGCCTTGCTCAGTGGGTTAAGGATCCCACATTCCCATGAGCTGTGGTGTAGGTCACAGACGAGGCTCAGATCCTGAATTGCTGTGGCCCTGGTGTAGGCTGGTGGCTAAAGTTCTGATTGGACCCTAGCTTGGAAACCTCCATATGAATGGTCCACCTACTGGGGAGATTGGTAGGTAAGTGCATGTTGAATTTCTGTGTGCCAACAATGGTGACCCTCTAAGCTCATCTCTTCTCCATCCTTGTGGTTAGACGTCTTTTGTTGTCTTGTATTTGACTCTGTGCCCACTTTGTGGTTGACTTGCCGTAACAAGTAAACCTCTGTCAGCAGAGTCATTATCACCTGTTTCATCTCCACACCGTGTCACTGTTCAGGCTCTTGGGCTATCCCAATCCTATTGCAGGTCAGTAGGGGAGGGAGAAGTCTTAGGGCTGGGTCTAAAGCCAATGCTGTGTGTGGGTTTCCCACAGGTGTCAACCTAGAAAAGTATCGCAGAGAAGCTGATGTAGACAGGATCACTGGCCCCATTTGGTGCCTAAAAAAACACATTATGGGAGATAATCCATGTAAAATATACCACTTTAAAACCATACTACCTTTATTCACTTTCTGGAATAATTTACATAGAGATCTCTGGTTTGGAGATCAAATAACCATATAGCTTACAAATCTCTTAGATTCACTAAAGCATCTCCCTTAATTTTTACACCAGGAGAGTCGCTTGTGGTCTGCAGACTCATAGTAGTGAAGCTAGATGTTCCAAGAGCTGGGCACCAAGAATTTTGCAGTCAGACGGTCCTGGATACAACCCTGACTCTTGGCTCTTAGCTGTATCGTCTTGGGCAAGTTAATCAGCCTCTCCAAGCTTTTATTTTCCTCATGTGAAAAATGAATTTTGGGAATTCCTGTTGTGGCTCAGTGGTAATGAATTGGACTAATATCCATGAGGACGTGGCTTCGATCCCTGGCCTTGCTCAGTGGGTTAAGGATCCAGCATTGCCTTGAGCTGTGGTGTAGCTCCCATTCGACCCCTAGCCTGGGAACTTCTGTATGCTGCATGTACAGCTCTAAAAAACAGAAAGAAAGAAAAATGACTTTAATACCTGTCTCAGGAGTTTCCTTGTGGCTCAGTGGCACTGTCACTACTGTAGCACAGGTTTGATCCCTGTCCTGGGAAACTCTGCATGGCAAAAAAAACAAAAACAAAAACAAAAAACAAAAAACCTATCTTAAAGGACTGATGTGAGACTTATGTAAAACAATATTGAGAAACGATTAAGCATGATAACATAGCCTGAAATGCCATGGGTTCTCAATTCATGTTTTCTTTTTTCTCCTGATTCCAAGACTGTTTTGTTTTTTTTTTCCCCTTTAGAGCATACTATGGAACATTTTTATGCACTTCTATTAGATTCTTTTTGGTTGCAAAATACGACAAGCCACTTCCAACTAGCTTAAGGAAAAGGGATACAGGAATATCTTGTAACATCTCTTAGATCCTGGGACCTCAGGGATGATCTGAGGCTGGGGAATGGACACCACCCTGGCAAGGGGTGGTCTCTCTTTGGGCTGTTCTCTAGCTGCCTCTCTTGAGAGTGAGTCAGTTGCTTCCCTCTCTGGCTGTGCCTGGTTCCCTCTGCTGCTTGGGCTGCATAGAGTGAGATGTGGCTGCTCACAGTAGCAGCTCTGAGCGTTCCCTGATCCAGCCCAGCTGGTCCTGTCCAGCGGAAGTGTCTACCACTGGCAGTCAACAGGGGACAATGTCACCTTGGGGCTGCCACAGCTGTAAACATAGGGAATAAGCAGGGCTGGGTGGGGGTAGTAGATAGTTCTTGGGAAGAGGTGCCGGCCAGACCACCCAATAAGGGCCCCCTATGACCTTTCCACAAAAATGAGAAATGCCCTTCTGATCAACAGGTTTCAGTTAAGGGTCTTCTAAATGGACTACGTGCTGATCCAAAGAGTGTCAAGGTGGGATATAGCTAGAGACAAAAAAAATGAAGGAATGAAAGGGACTGGCCTGTTTTCTCATGCATTTCCTGTTTATGACTCCACCAGGCAGAACTTGAAATTTCTCCACAGTCTCTGTGCTTCCGCCCATCTTTGGCAAGAGTCTGGAAGAAGTCCAGAGTGTGAAAGGTATTTAGGAAACTTACTGAAAGCCATTAAAATGTTTTTGGAACCAGACAAGTCATTAAAATGTCTTAGGAGCTGTGGTCCAAGACGAATGTAAGAGCATGCTGGCTTTAAGCAGGCAACATGGAGATTGGCTAAAGGAAGTGAAATCATTCTGGGTGGGATTCAGATTTCCCTCTACCCAAAGTGGATGGAAGAGTGACATGAGGGTGTGAGAGCCAAACGGACCCTGGGCCATACTGCCATTGCAAGTCAGAGAGTAGAAAAAAATAAATACCTTGCACTCTGTCATAGACCAGAAATACCAGTGTCAGCTGCATTGTCCTGGTCCCCTAAGTAAATGAAACCTTGAGCTTTTCCATACTTTGCTGATCCCCAAAAGGAAAACAGAATTATCCCTTATTTCTGCAATGCCATTGTCAGGAGATTGAGGTTTATGATCGCAATCAAGTCACAAGGTTGCTGTTTCCTGCTGTGGACCCACCACAAACTTGGTAAATTTGTGTTTCTTTCCTTTGTATTTTGTGTTTTGTGGATGGTGCACCTGTTGCATTCTTGTTGTTTGACTGGCCATTCCTTCTGAAGTCTTCCCTGCAAACTTTATTTTTTTTTTTATCAGTGCACCTGCTACATGGGGAGTTCCCAGGGTAGGGGTGAAATTGGAGCTGCAGCTGTTGGCTTATGCCAGAGCCTGTGGCAACAAGGAATCCTTAACTCAATGAATGAGGCCCAGGATGGAACCTGCATCTTTACCCACACTATTTTGTACAATTCAGATACTATGTTGCTGAGCCACAAGGGGAACTCAAGCAAACTTTCTTTGCAAGTGTATTTCTTCTTTTCCTTAAGATCCTTTTGCATCCAAGTTTTTTGTTTTTGTTTTTGTTTTGTTTTGTTTTGTTTGGCCATGCCCTTGACATGTGGAATTTCCCAGGCCAGGGATTGAACCTGTGCCACAGTAATGACCTGAGCCACAGCAGTGACAACACCAGATCTGGCACAAGAGAACTTATCCAAGTCTTTTTTCCTCAGGGGATAACCCGAACCCAGGAGGCTAGTTGCAAAACCAATTCTATTTGAAAGCAGAGAAGTTGCCTCTTGTCAGCAAGACTACAGATAAGGCTCAGGGAGGCATCTGAAAAAGCACCCCCAGCTGTGGCTCAGAAGGATGAAGAATAGGTTAAGGAGAAAATATCTGCATATATCAGAGCAAAGAGGCGATCTGGACAAGGTTGCTCAGGCAGGAATAAGATGGAAAGAGCGGCAGGGCAACCTCAAAAACCCTCTGGGTAGAGCACAATGCAAATTCCAAATGGAAAACCCAGTATGGAAGGGACCATGACCCAAGAAAACAAGGACATTCTTCCCAAGTTCTTCAAGCCATACCACTTCATAAGGGTGAGATCCACTTTAAATGTACTCAAACACAAGAAAATCAATGGAGGAGTTCTCTTGCGTTGCAGCAGGTTAAGGATCTGGCATTGTCACTGCAGCAGCCTGTGTCACTGCTGTGGTGTAGACTCCATCCCTGGCCTGGGAAATTTTGCATGCCATGGGCATGGCTGAAAAAAAGGAACAGGATAAATTGTCATCCTTATAGTGTTGACAACTGAGAAAAAACAAGGGACAGCTGGAACATGGCTGGGACCTGCTTCACAGCCCTGAGACCTCTCACTAGACTAGTGGTTTTCTAAGTGCCAGCAGCCCCTGGGAATTTGTTAGAAATGCACACTCTTGGGCCCCAATTCTGGGCAATGGTTTAACACACCCTCCAGGTGAATGTGATGCCTTCTTTCTTTTCTTTCTTTTTTTTTTTTTTTTGTTAAGGGCCACACATACAGCATGTGGAAGTTCCCAGGCTAGGGGTCAAATCAGAGCTGCAGCTGAGGCCTACACCACAGCCATGGCAATGCAGAATTCAAGTTGCTTCTGTGATTCACACCACAGCTCATGGCAATGCCAGGCCCTTAACCCACTGAGTGAGGCCAGGGATCGAACCCGCATCCTCATGGATACTAATCAGGTTCTTAGCCTGCTGAGCCACGACATAAACTCCTGATGCCCTCTAGTATTTGCAAACCACTGGACTAGGTACATCTCCCTCTCAGGATAGAGTCTGGGCAGAGCAAAATTGCTCATCTTGATTCCAGAACAAGACCATTCCGCACAGAGAGATTCTACGTGATGCTCCCTTCGGACGGAAATAAAATCTGACCACAGCAGCCAAATTGCATTCATTCATTCCCCATTTATTAAGCATCAAGTGCCAAAGCAGACGTTCACCAGTTTTGGATGACTTTGTCACGGACCAGCTGGCCCTGAGGCTCGGTGGCATCCGGAGGCAGGAGGGCCAGGTAGACAGGAGTGACAGCCCCCTCCTCCACAGTCTCGAAGCCCTGTCCCCCCGTCATGTCCGTCTTCACCCACCCAGGGCAGCAGGCGTTCAGCAGAATCCTGTCCGCTTTTCTCTTCTCATCCAGACGCTGGGCCAGAATTCTTGATAAGACGGTGACCCCCAGTTTGGACACCCCATAAGCCGAGCTGGGCCAGCCTTCCCTCTCATGCACCTCATTTTTTGCATCCTCCACAAACTTTTTCATGAGGTCCACCAGGTCTTCCTCTGTGAGTGCCTCACACCGGAACTTCTCCTGCAGATCCTCGCTGCAGTTTTCAAGGGCTTTGGAACCCAGCAAGCTACTGATATTCACCACTCTGCCTGAAACCAAATGACACAAGTGTGGAAGCAGGTCACAAATAAACGGTCATGGGTTGATGACTGACAAACATGTGGTTGACTCATGCGGAAGGTTTAATTCCTGATTTAAAAAATGACTCCAGAAGGCATATTAAAAACAAAACAAAACAAAACAAAACCCAAGGAGTTCCCATTGTGGCTCTGTGGGTTAAGGACTGACGTCTATTAGGATGCAGGTTCCACCCCTGGTCTTGTTCAGTGGGTTAAGGATCCAGTATTGCCATAAGCTGCAGAGTAGGTTGCCAATGCAGCTTGAATCCAGTGTTGCTGTGGCTGTGGTGTACGCTGCAGCTGCAGCTCTGACTTGACCCTGGGAACTTCTATATGCTGTAGAAAAAAAAAAAAAAACCCAAAAAACCCTCCAAAAAGTCATTCAAAAATGACTCAAGAAGGCACCAGTGGGTTTTTTGTTTTTGTTTGTTTGTTTGTTTTTTTGTTTTCGTCTTTTTAGGACTGTACCCGCAGCATATGGAGGTTCCCAGGCTAGGGGTCTGATCAGAGCTGTAGCTGCCAAGCCTACGCCAGAGCCACAACAACGCCAGATCCGAGCCGTGTCTGCAAACTACACCACAGCTCACGGCAACACCGGATCCTTAACCCACTGAACAAGGCCAGGGATCGAACCCGCAACCACATGGTTCTTAGTTGGATTTGTTTCCGCTGTGCCACAGTGGGAACTCCAGTGGTGGGGTTTAACTTTTTGTCTCTTGTTCTCCCCAAAGGACACATTTCCATCATTAACAGGTGCTAAAGGGCAGTGATTCCCCATTAGGTGAGCAGGAGGTAGGTCTCTAGCAGAATCAGCAGGTAGTTTTGTGACACACCCCCTCCCCTGCACATACACTCTAGGTGCTTGTGAACTTGCTTTCCTGGGGAAGGCCCCTTCACCTTTAGATTAAAGCTCCCTATCGATCTGCACAATTTCCTAGGGCGATGGGGCCACCTCTGTGTCACTGGGTGCCAAAATCGGGGTCAGGTGATCCCTTGGGATGGCCCTGTTCATCCTTAATCATGGATACTGTGACATGTGGAACAGGTTGGTTCTCCATCCTGGTTTTCATTCTCATTGTTTGTTTGTTTGGTTTTTTTTTTTTTTTTTTTTTTTGGCCACAGTGTATAGCAGCTTGATGTGGGATCTCAGTTCCAAGACCAGGGATTGAACCCAGGCCACAGAGGTGAAAGTGCTGAGTCCTAACCACTAGACCACCAGGGAGCTCTGCTCATTGCTTTTCTAGCCCATAGTTAACAAAGAAACATAATTAGTTAATGAGTTCATCTTGACTTTAACCATGATTCACAGCCACTAAAGAGGCAGATCTGCCCATTAAATATGCAGGCCCCAAACTATAAAACAGTTTGAAACATTGGTGGAAATCCAGGAAGTGTGAATTTACACATTTTGTCCAACTCAAAAAGCATCACATGTGGGGGGATTCTTTTCTCACATTTTATCCTGAATCCATATTCTCTGCATCCGATAGGACAACTGGATTTTGTTTGATTTTCTGAGTGGCCTTCCCCAGGGGTACACATTTAGGGGGACACACACCTACTGGATACTGTTGTGGGCCCAGCCTCATATGGAGATGCCTCACTCGGTCCTTGCACACAAGCCTTTCATGTAGACCCCAGGTACCCAAGACTCTTCAGTATTTTCTTTCCTTCCTTCTCACTCTCTCTCTCTCTCTCTCTGGTAACACAAATTTCTTTCCTAACTTTTAACTGAAAATTTTGCAACCTACAGAAATTTGCAAGAATAGTTTAATAAACACCCGTGTCCTTCAGCTGAGTTCTACCAATTGTGGACATCTTGCCACATTTGCTTTCTTTCTCTTAGGGGTAGACAGTATTGTAAATCTTCCCCTTAAACACCATAGTAGACAGGAGGGAGTTCCCTTCGTGGCTCAGTGCTTAACAAACCCAACTAGGATCCATGAGGATATGGGTTGGAGCCCTGGCCTCGCTCAGTGGGTTAAGGATCCGGCGTTGCCATGAGCTGTGGCGTAGGTCACAGATGTAGCTTGGATCCCATGTTGCTGTGGCTGTGGTGTTGGCTAGTAGCTCTAGCTCCGATTCGACCCCTAGCCTGGGAACTTCCATATGTCTCGGGTGTGGCCCTAAAAAGCAAAAAAAAACAAACAAAAAACCCAAACAAAAAAACACAACCCAAAACCCCAAAACAAAACACCATAGTATATATAAGTAAGGGCATTCTCTTCCATAACCACAAATGTGACCACACTCAAGACATTTGTCATGGTATAACACTGTTACCTAAGAGTTCCTGCTGTGGCTCAGCAGGAACGAACCTGACTGGTATCCATGAGGATGTGGGTTTGATCCCTGGCTTCACTCAGTGGGTTAAGGATCCAGCGATGCCTCAAGCTGTGGTATAGGCTGCAGAGGAGGCTGGGATCCCAAGTTGCAGTAGCTTTGGAGTAGGCTGGCAGCTGCAGCTCCGATTTGACCCCTAGCCTGGGAACATTCATATGCTGTGGGCGTGGCCCTAAAAAGCAACAAACAAACAAAAATAAAACAACAATACCCCCCCCAACTATTATCTAAAGTATAGTCCAACAGAGAACAGTCTTGTGGTTGCCAAGGGGGACAGGGAGGGATGTGGTGGGAGTTTGGGATTAGCAGGTGCAAGCTATTATGTATAGACTGGATAAACAACAAGATCCTACTATATAGTACAGGGGAACTATATTTCATATTCTGGGATAAACCATAATGGAAAAGAGTATGTATATAAAACTGAGTCACTTTGCTATATATCAAAAATTAACACAACACTGTGAATCAACTATACTTATTTCAATAAGCTTTTTAAAAAGTAAAAAAAAAAAAAGTCCCTATTCCAATGTCCCCAGTTGTCTCAATAATCTTCCTTTATAGGTTTTTTGTTTTCATCCAGGGCCCAGTGTGGGATCCTGGATTGCAATTAGTTGTCCTCTGTAGTCTCTTTTAATCGAGAGCAGTTGACAGTGATTTTTTAAAGATTCTGAGTCATTATTTTGTAGTATTGTTCCCAATTTGGATTGGCACGGTTTTTTTTTTTTTAAAATATTAGATTCATGTCAACATTTTGGCCCGGAATCTGCTTCAGCAATGTTGCCATCTTCATTACTTTCTAAATAGCTTTGTTCTCAATCACTTGGCTGCTACAAGGAATTAAATTCAAAAGGGAAAGGAAGAAAGAAAACAAAAGCAAAATACAGGAGCTACTCTAGGCCTTCAGTGGAGATCAAAAAAACCTCCTAAGAGGAGGAGGCGTCCTCTTTGACCTCAGGAACACTCCGGGGGAGAGGCCAAAGAGTGACGCTGCAACAGCTAAGTAGGTCTAATCAGCCCTGAGAAGTGCTGAGCTCACACCATCTCCACCACTCTTTGCTGAGGTCCAGGTGGTCCCCTGGTCCATAACCACTACCACATTCTGGAAAGAATGTGCAGGTGGCGCCCCCTAGTGGCTCAACAGTTGACTAACCTAACTTATTCAGTCTTTTTTTTTTTTTTTTTTTTTGCTTTTTAGGACTGCACCTCTGGCATATGGAGGTTCCCAGGCTAGGGTTCCAATTAGAGCTACAGCTGTCCACCTACACCACAGCCACAGCAATGCAAGATCCAAGCCATGTCTGCGACCTACACCACAGCTCACAGCAATGCCAGATCCTTAACCCACTGAGCAAGGCCAGGGAGCAAACCCACAACCACATGGTTCCTAGTTGGATTCGTTTTCGCTACATCACAACTGGGAACTCCTTCTTATACACTCAATCTTGAACCAATAAGCAAGTAGGATAACTTTTCAAATTCTTTTTATTTCTTTTTACTGCCACACCTGCAGCATATGGAAGTTCCCGAGTAGGGGTCGAATTGGAGCTGCAGCTGAGGCCTTTACCACAGTCACAGCCACACAGGATCTGAGCCAAATTTGTGACCTGTGCCGAAACCTGAGGCAACCCTGGATCCTCAACTCACTGAGCTAAGCCTGGGAACGAACCCACATCCTCACAAACACTATGTTGAGTTCTTAACCCACTGAGCCACAACGGGAACTCCAAATTTATTTTTACTTTTTAATTTTTTAATAATAGTTGATTTATAATGTGCCAATTTCTACTGTACAGCAAAGTACATATATATGTACAGTCATACAAATATATACATTCCTTTTCTTACGTTGTCTTCCACTCATGGTCTATCCCAAGAGATTGGATAAAGATAACTTTCTTTAAAGTGATATTATAAAACTAAATAAAATAAAGAGTGGATTTTAAAATCAGTTTGGGGCAAAAAGACAAAACAAAACAAAACAAAACATCCGTTTTGTGTGGGGAGAAAGTGACGGGCAATAATGCTCAGTGTTTTGCCCTCCAGGTAAACATGAGGTTTATTGAAAAGTCGTCGGTATCCTCACCATGTTGCAAACCAGATTCCCCCTTTGGGAAAGACTGTTACAGAAAACCAGTTATGGACAGTAATTCACTGGCTCTGGGTTGATCCCTGAGTCCCACCCTCCCCAAAGCCTTCTTTAATTTTTCAAAATGGCTTGGTTTCATCATCACTTGAATCCTTTCCTCACTGGAACTAATTATCCTGATTCGATTGAGGGGTGAAGTTAGGAAACTGGATGTGGTTTCCAGTGCCACTGCTACCTGGCTGTGTTCCCTTCTCTGGGCCTCAATTTTCTTCTCTATAAAGTGAAGGTATAGGGGAGTTCCCATCGTGGTGCAGCAGAAACAAATCCAACTAGGAACCATGAAGTTGCGGGTTCGATCCCTGGCCTCTCTCAGTGGGTTAAGGATCCGGTGCTGCCGTGAGCTGTGGTGTAGATCGAAGATGGGGCTCGGATCTGGCATTGCTGTGGCTGTGGCATAGGCCGGTGCCTACAGCTCCGATTAGACCCCTAGCCTGGGAACCTCTATATGCCGCGGCCCCAAAAAACAAACAAAAATAATAATAAAGTGAAGGTGTAGCAATGCACATTTTCTTCAACATCTTGCAGCTTTCAAATTCTAGGATTCTAAAATCCACAGGGAGAAAGCTTCCTGATACTTGGTAAAGGAAGTAAAATAAAAGTAAAATAAAAAACACATTTATTTATGCTTAGATTTGCATTTAAAAAGTCCATTCCCAGAGTTTCTGTTGTTCCTGACTCAACATAGTGTCTGTGACATTTCAGGTTCAATCCCTGGCCTTGATCAGCAGGTTAAGTATCCGGTGTTACTGCAGCCTGCAGTGTAGGTTGCAGATGTGGTTCGGATCCAGTGTTGCTGCGGTTTGTGGTGTAGGCTGGCAGCTGCAGCTCTGATTTGACCCCTAGCATGGCAACTTTGGTATGCCTCAGGTGCAGCCATAAAAAGAAAACAAAAACGAACCCCCAAACCTCTATCCCCTTAACCCTGGGCACTCACCAACTCCATTGCCCCTGGTCCCAAGGCATCCTTGAACCAGTACCTGCAACTGTACCGGTGGATTTGCAATGACCTCATCCCACTAAGAAGCCAGTACAGGGAATTACCAGTAGAGGCTGGGAATGTGCAGATGGGTGGAACTCTCACTGCATCATTTTACTTTATTTTTTCAGGGCCACAGCTATGGTACATGGAAGTTTCCAGCCTAGGGGTCGAATCAGAGCTGTAGCTGCTGGCCTGCACCACAGCCACAGCCATTCGGGATGCTAGCCACATCTGCGACCTATATCACAGCTCAGAGCAACGTCAGGGATTGAACCCACATCCTCATGAATACTAGTCGGGCTCATTACCAGTGAGCCATGAAGGGAACTCCCACTATGCATCTTTTATTTATTTATTTAGTTTTTTTAGGGCTGTACCCACAGCATATAGAGATTCCCAGGGTAGGGGTCTCATTGGAACTGTAGCCGCCGGCTACCTACACCGCAGCTCGCTACAACGCCAGATCCCCAGCCCACTGAGTGAGGCCACTGAGTGAACCCGCAACCTCATGGTTCCTAGTTGGATTTGTTTCTGGTGTGCCACGATGGGAGCTCCTATGCATCTTTTTAGATTTAAGTATTTTTGCCTTAGAGATCAACTTTATTTAAAATGTTAAGAAAAGCACATTTCTAGTAAGAACCACAGAGTTCTTCCGAAGAATCACAGTTGACTTCTTGGGAGAGAAGATCCTCTTGGGAGCAAGCCTTCCCTCCCTGCCTGGAGCACACTTGTAACTTACACTGAGGATTCTTTGTCAGCACAGCAATGGTCTCCCCCAGGGGACTCAGCGCTCCATGGACAGGACTGTCCGTGCCCACAATGTCACCACTGCATCCCGGGCACCCGCACAAGGCCTAGGTTTTGGCAGGTGCTCAATAAGTATTTGTGGGAGAAGTAATAAAAGTTATTTATCAAATACTTGAAGGTGTAGGCAAGATATTTCTTAATAAAAAACAATTTCTTTTGGATGTTATGAATCAGCTTTACAAAGATTGGTACAAGATGAAAGGACTCTAGGAAAATTCGTAGAAATACTTGAACAGACCCTTTCCCCAGGGCCCAGGTGAGCTCGGTGAGGAGCTAAGAAGGGCTGAACTGCTCAAAGGCGAAAGGCCTTTTGGGATTGCAACACTTTAACATTTTTTTTTTCTTTTTTACTGCTCACCAGTAGCATATGGAAGTTTCCACGCTAGCGGATGAATCAGAACCGCAGCTGCTGGCCTACACCACAACCATAACCACAGCGGATCTGAGCTGCATCTGCGACCCATGCTTGGGACCATCCTGGATCCTTAACCCACTTAGTGAGGCGAGGGATCCAATCCGCATCCTCACATGCACTATGTCAGGTTCTCAACCTGCTGAGCCCCAGGGGAAATTTCACCTTATCATTCTAGAGTTGAGTTCACGACATGGGACCCTAGAGCATCTCCAGGTATCATAGGTACCTTTCAATAAAGCTAAACTATCCCAGTGAGGAGCTATGAGATACTCTGACAAAATAGAGCTATCTGTGTTTCCTCCACAGAGAAACAGCAGCCCTGGGTGATTCCCGAGGGACAGCCCTGTGGCTGACTCCTTACTGAGGGGAGGCAAAACTGGACAGTCCACAAAGCTGGACTTACCATGAGGTTTTATGATCGGCAGTAATTCGATGCAGACATTTCTTGTGCCAAAAAAGTTTGTCTTCAGCGTCATCTCAGCTTGAATGTCAAAGGGCGTTGGATCATCAACTTTCAAAAAGAGAAGGAAACAAACAAAAAAAAAGGTCATGCATCACCCCCCACCCTCGAAATTCATAAGATAAAGTGGATATTATCTCTAACGAAGGCAAAACAAGCTAACTTTAAAGTAATTTCAAGGGTTGGCTTTCTGGTAGTGGCACAGTGGAAAGGAATCCGACTAGCAACCACGAGGATGGGGGTTCACTCCTTGCCCTCGCTTGTGGGTTAAGGATCCAGCGTTGCGGAGAGCTGTGGTGTACATCTCAGATGCGGCTCGGATCCTGTTGCTGTGCTTGCGGCGACCGGCAGCTGTAGCTCCGATTGGACCTCCCCTAGCCTGGGAACCTCCATATGCCCCGTGTGCGGCCATAAAAAGCAAAAAAATTCAAGGGCCTCTTAAAACACAGCCGTCTGGTTCCCGACCCCCGAGTTTAGGACCAAGAAGATCTGGCGTGGGGCTCCAGAAAGCACGTTTCTAACGAGTTCCCAGGTGATGCCACAGCCACTGGTCCTCGAGCCACACTTCGAGAACTCTTGGCTTTGATCACTGCTGCTCAATCTCGAACGGGCAGAGGAGGCACCAGGAGAATTCTGTTAAAATGCAAATTATAATTCATCAAGTGTAGGGCGAGGCTGGAGAGTCTGCGATTTCAGTGAGCGCTTAGGGTCGCAGGTGCTGCTGGTCGACCGCCCACACGCTGAGGGGCGAGAGCTTCCAGCTGAGGTCAGCGTTCCCCGGTGGTGGGGGAAGCTGGCTATTTATCCGCTATCGGCTCCAGGTGGGTGTTGGCTACCTCCTGCCCTCGCGTCTAGAAATCCCGCAGACTGAGTTGCCGGTGGACCGCACTTGCGAAGCCCAAGGCCAAGCGGATGAAGATTTAACACTTCGCAATGTTTCATTTTCTTGGGTTCTGCCTGTTAGATTTCCCTTCCGCAGTAGGTTTGCATGCAACACTGGCCTGTTCATTTCTATCCGCAGCGCATGGAAGATCAATAACTTTCCTATTGGAGTAGTAACTTCTTTGATTCCCGCCCCCTCCCCCCCGGAAGATGCTACTTAAGACCACGCTTATATGTTTGATAACAAACCTAGGTTCTCTGGGGGGTGGGAACCATGCTCGCTTCCTTTGTGCTAGAGCCTATCAAAGCTCTCGATTAAACAGACTTAAGTCCACTAACTTGCAAGTGCGCGCTAATCGTGTCTCCGAGATTCACTTCCTGTCTGGAGCAGATGCCGCCCGATATCTATGAATGCGCCTTTTCATGGAAAGCGAAAGCCCGGCAAGCTTGGAGCTTGGAGACCCTTCTCTGAGAAAATGTTTCTTGCATTAGAAAACTGATGAGCTTGGCAGGGCGTGGCTCCCTCCCAGGAGACAGATTCTCTTGCAAACCTCAGCAGCTGACGGTCCTGGGAGGGCCCTGGGTTGCTCACTGGCGCGCACAGGCCCGCACAGGCCGGCGCGCGGGCGGGGCGCGCTGTGCCAGGCACCCGGGCGGGTCTTGTGCTAAACGAACAGCTCCAGAGACTCCGTGGAAAACGAAAAACCGCCGCGCGAGGCGAGACCTGAGCGCGTCCCGAGCGGCGGGCGCTGCCTTTCCCGATCAATCAAGTGGACGTGTGGGGGGCGCCTGCCGCTCGCTGTCCCGCACCCTGGACGAGCCCGGGAACCTCCCACCCCCTCACCTACTCTTGAAAGCGATGCCCGCGTTGTTGACCAGCACGTTGAGTCCCCCATACTCCTTGCGCAGGAAGTCGCGCAGGGCGCGGATGCTCTGCAGGTCGTCGATGTCCAGCTGGTGGAAACGCGGGCTCAGGCCCTCGGCCTGCAGCTGCTGCACCGCCGCCCGGCCCCGAGCAGCGTCCCGCGAGGTGAGCACCACATCCCCCGAGAACTGCCGGCACAGATCACGCGCGATGGCGAAGCCGATGCCCTTGTTGGCGCCAGTCACCAACGCCACGCGGGTGTAGGACGACATGGCCGGGTGTGGGGCGAGCGGGACCCTTTGGTGGAGAGCTGACTGGGCTGTGGGCCACCGGTTCCGCGCGTTTCGGAGGCTCTGCCAACAGTCAGAGAAGCCAGGAAGAACTGTGTTCTAGGATCCAGTGCTGTGACTTGCAGAGAATGAGGCTCTGGTCCTCGGTTCCTCCCCTCCTAGGAGGGGCCGCTGTTCCTGAAGGTTTCGTAACGCCCCATTCCCCGGTCCGCCCCCCTCCCAGCGCTGCGACCTCCTTTGATCCCGCCTCTAAGCCAAACGTTGATCCGCGGGGTGAAGTTGTTCCTGCAAAGCAAAACCGGACGGTGATGGGTCGATAGGGTCTAGAGAGTCACTGCAGTTGGATTGAAGAAACTATTGTAGGAGAACCCAAAAGGAGAAAAACAAGTGCTGAGTAATTTTCTTGGGCGTGCGCCCGTGAGCCGCTGCAAAATGAGGGTGTTTGATTTTTCCTTGAATACACTGAAATTATTTCGACACGGTAATTGGATCTTAGGACAGAGATTCCCGTTTGAGAGATACTCAAGAGAGGGAATGAGAGAAAAGTGGTCCCGTGAGCAACTTTGCAGGTGTGGGCAGGTTACCTAGCTCTGTGGAATTCCCAGGGCGCCCCCATGTGGGAGAGAATGTGTATGAAACTCTCACTGTGTGCCAAGCCTCTTAGAAGGTTTTTATTCATTTCACATAACTACTATGGGTGCGAAGTGTGTGCATTTTAGGTTTATCCAAGGAGGTTAGGTGTGTGTGTGTGTGTGTGTGTGTGTGTAATTTTTTTTCCTTCCGGTGAAATCTCTGTTCTCACGAAGTTCAACTGAATACAAATCGCCAAAGGGTGTCATGGTGTGGACAAGCAATTAGAACACTCCTAGCCACCTTCTTTAGTGTAACCCAGGTGCATTTGATTCGAGTGAGTTTGATTAGTGACTTTTGGATTTATGGAGAGCTGTGATCTCATTGTGACTCAGCTTTTCCCAGGCACATTGGGCTAAGCTGTCACCTTGACTCTCCTTTCTCCAAGTCAACATGTGAGGTCAGGAGGTGGGTGCCTTCTGTGGCTCAGTCAGTGTTTTCTTTTTTTTCCTCTAAAGATTATTTGGAATTCTATTTTATTTTTTTCTCTTTTGGCCACATCCATGGTATGAAGAAGTTCCCAGGCCAGGGATGGAACCCCTACCACAGCAGCGACCTGAGCTGCTGCGGTGATCCTTACCCTGCTGTGCCGCAAGAGAACTTCAAAACTCAGTTTTAAAGATATGGGGCTATTCAGGTTTTCTATTTCTTCTTGAGTGAGCTTGACTCATGTTTTTCCAAAATTCGTATATTTCATCTAAGTTGTTGACTTGAACAGTAGCAGCCCATAAACTCTGATATGTTTTCAATTTTAAGCAGTTTAAAATATCTTTTACTTTTTGATATCTTCCTTGACTGAGGGTATTTAGAAGTATATCTTTTAGTTTCCAACTATTTGGGGATTTTTCCAGATACCTTGCTGTTATTGATTTCTTAATTCTGTTGTTGTAGTCAGAGAACATATTTTACAGCATTTGAGTTTTTTTTTTTTTTTTTTTAAACAACCACACCCGCAGCATATGTAAGTTCCTGGACTAGGCATTGAATCAGAGCTGCAGCTGCTTACCTATGCCACAGCCACAGTATCACTGGATCTGAGCCACATTTGCCACCTACGCTGCAGCTTGTTGAAATCCTGGATCCCTAACCTACTGAGCCAGGCTGGGTGAACCTGCATCCTCATTGAGACTGTCAGGTCCTTCACCGGCTGAGTCACAGCAGGAACTCTGACTTGAATTCTTTTAAAAGAGTTTTTAAAGCTGGGAGAGAAAGATGAAAGCATGTTTTTATTTATTAAAAAAAATTTTTTTTTGGTTTTTTTAGGGTTGCACCCGAGGCATATGGAAGTTCCTAGGCTGGGGTCAAGTCAGAGCTGCAGCTGCTGGCCTACACCACAGCCACAGCAATGCAGGATCTGAACTGCATCTTAAACCTACACTACAGCTCATGGCAAAACCAGGTCCTTAACCCACTGAGAAAGGCTAGGGATTGAACCTGCATCCTCATGGATACCCGTTGGCTTTGTTACTGCTGAGCCACGACGGGAACTCCGATGTTTTCATACAATGGTAATAATCTCAGAGAGGTGAGAATAGGTGAAGGAGACAAAGGGAATAATTCAGGAACAAAATGTGTGGGAAGGTGAATGCAGATAGGCTCTAGGGCTCAGATGAGGACTTGGCTTATGGAAGCAGGGAAACTCTTGTAACAGGGAAGGCATCCTGTGTGGTCTAGTTGCAGGATATTGTGTGGCTCTCCTCCAGGGCATTGTTTTCTCTTTGAAGGAAGAGCAATTTTTGGTCATTAGCAAGAGGGTTCCCTTTGGGAGACTTGAGGAAAGCAAAGCCATCTTGCAGAATGGGAAAGTGAATTTATTAGGGAGCTAGGCAGCACTGACCAGCAGAATTGGGGGCCCATTTGAGACCTGTGGTCATAAATGTCAAGACAGCACCACCAAGCCTCTTGCAATGTCAGCCCCCCCCACCCCTACCCCACGCATGGTAACTTGCAACTTGCAAAGCAGAGGGCTGGTGTTTTGCCAGGCTCACACCACACAGTGAAAGATGTTTGCAAGGAAAGGATACTGCTTAGAGCTGTGATCTCTAAGGACAGAAGAAAGGACACGAGGAAGTTGGAGATTCATAACAAGGGAAAAACAGTAGGACTGTTGGAACAAAGGTCTCTGAGGACGGGGCAGCCCTGGAGGGAAGCTTGGAGACTGGGGCCAAGCTGGTGGTGCAGGTCAGTGTGGGATGCTTTGAGATGGAGGTCTCAGAGGCTGTGCGCATGAACCACATGTAGGGGGCAGGGAAATTGTCATGGTGTGAAGGCGGTCAAGGGACTGAGAAGCCAAGATACTGAGTGGGTCTTGCACACGGCTCCCAGGACTTCCTCAGAGCTGAGGACAGGCATGGAGAGGAGATGCTGAACAGTGCGCTGGCCTCAAGGTGTGAGCCCTCTGCTGTTATTGTCCTGAAATTCTCAATTGCTTTTTCTTTTTTTTTTTCCCAAACAAGGGTTCCCCATCTTTATTTTGCAGGTCCCACAAAGTATGTAGCAGGTCCCTGAAGGGTGTATAGCGTGGTTTTGAGAAAGTCTGTTGCTCATAGCAGTCGCTCCTAAATTTTTCATGTTAGAATCCCCTGGGAATCATGAAAAAAAAAAAAGCTGTTGGCTGGCTCTGTCCCCAGATGTTGTGGTTCAGTGGTACTGGGGTTTGACCCAAGCATTGGGAGGTTTTTGTTTTTGTTAGAAAAAAGTTTGATTGAGGGAGTTCCTGTTGTGACTCAGTGGTAATAAACCCAACTAGTACCCATGAAGACGCTGGTTCCTTCCCTGGCCTTGCTGAGGGGGTTAAGGATCTGGTGTTGCTGTGAGCTCTGGTGTAGGCTGCTGTGGCTGCAACTCTGATTTGACCCCTAGCCTTGGAACTTCCATATGCCAATGGTGGGAAAAAAAAGCAAAAAAAAAAGTTTTATCGAGATATAATTGATTTACAGTTTTATATTAGTTTCAGGTATACAACATAGTGATTCAAAATTTTTACAGATTAAACTCCGCTTATGGTTATTATAAAATGTTGACTATATTAAGCATTTAGAGTTTTAGAAGCTCTCTGGTCCCCATCTGCAGCTGAGGCTGGAAACCACTGGGTTGGAGGAGGGTTAATTGGTTAAAAGCGATCCAATCTTCAAAAAAAAGAGCTGGGGTTTTAGAGAAAAAGAGAGGAGAAAGGGTTTGAAAAGGCACAGGTTGTTGTCCCCCTCCACCCCACCCCCCGCCCGATGTGTCCAGTCCTAATCCTCAGAACCTTCAGGTGTCCCTTTGTATGGCAGAAGGGACTTTGAAGTGTGATTAAATTGAGGGTCCGGAGATGGGAAGGTATGTGTGGGTTATGCAGTCGGGCCCACTTTAACCCCAAGTCTCCTTGTTAGAAGCAGGGAGGTCAAAGGCAGAAGAAGATGTAAAACAAAAGCAGAGAGGGAGGGAGATTGAGAGGGATTTGAAGGTGCTTACATGGCTGGCATCGAAGGTGGAGGAAGGGGCCAGGGACTCAGGGAAGCAGAAAACGCAAGGAAACGGGTTCTTCTCTAGAGCTTTCAGAAAGAACACCACTCAGCTGACATCCTGACTTTAGGACTTCCAACCTCCAGAATTGTAAGTTGATAAATGCATGTTAAAAGTGTGTTGTCTTTTTTTTTAAAATTTTTTATTTTTATGGCCACCTTAATGGCAGGTACAGCCACCATTTGGGGGGTTATGACACTGTTTTAAAACTGTGATGGTTGCATAATTCCATGAACTTGTTAAAAACCATTGAATTGTGTGCTTTAAACAGATGCTTATGGAAGTTCCTGGGCCAGGGATTGAACCCGGGCAATGCTGGTTGCTTAACCTACTGAGCAAGGCCAGGGATCAAACTTGTACCCTCATTGGTGCTAGTCAGATTCGTTAACCGCTGAGCCACAACAGGCACTCCTATAGCTGGATTCTTAACCCACTGTGCCACAGTAGGAACTCCTTGTGTTGTCTTAAGCCATTGAATTTGTGGTAATTTGTTACAGCGGCCATCAGAGACTAATACAGTTAATCCGGAAGACTCTCCCCTCACCTCCAGGACTGAGTAAAAACACCTTCAGCTTGTATCCACTATGACATCATACAATGGATTTGAATCACGAATAGAAATTTCAAGAAAATGACTGGTCCGGAAAAGACTTTGATGCATGTCTGAAGGTTTAGGAGAAATGAATTAGAAAGGAAAAGCACCTGAAAACATTCATCTCATGGAAAACATGACCTGGTTTGTGGATGGGAGCAGAACTGAAGAGTAGGCTCTTGCCCCCCACCCCCCTCATCCAAATTCTCCACTCTCTAAATGGCCCTGAGCGCCTAGTGAGACGTTATGGGTTCTGGTGTATTTTTACAACTGTGGTGCTATTTTAAACCAGCTTTGCACTCACTCAGTGAGGCTACCGTCCCTTTATAGTTCCTGAATCATTAGTGTCAAACCAAAGCATTCACCAGCAACATGATATGCTCAGGGTTCTTGTCCTTCAAAAGGTGTGATGTTATCTGGGGCACTCAGTGTCCATGCTGTTCATTCATCCACATCCTTCAGTGAATATCTGAGCACCTGTTAGGTTCCAGGCATGTGAATAGACGGGGGAAACTCCTCCTGGAACTGCTCCCATCTTGGCTCCTTCTGGGCTCCAGAGGCAAGACTCGCAACCTCTCAGTGCCTCAGTTTTCTCATCTGTGAAATGGGAATCATTATAGTGTTTTATTCTTATGATCGTGATAAGGATTAAATGAGTTAATGTTATGAAAGTGCTTAGAGCAGTCTTGGTACGTGGGGACATGCTATACATGTCTGCTGTTATATTCTCCAGCAAAAGGAGACAGAGGATCATCTAAAGCCACACTCGAAGCTTACAGTCGTTGCTGAGGTACTCCTGGATACAGGAGCAGCACTGGGCATGGTCATGCCTTAGCCAACATCTCTTCTTAGAGGCAGGTGACCCCGTGGGCAGAGACGGGGATGGGAAATCCCGTCTCCCGTCCTTCCTTACAGGAAGCACTGTTGACCCCGTGATGCTCAGAACAACTGGGGCTGCTGAAGTCAGGCCCAGGCAGGCATGGTGCCTATTGTCTTTCTGGAAGCAAGATTGAGATCAGGTTCCGGCTTCAAATGAAGGGGTCAACAGCCAGGTTGGCAACTGCCTTCTTCCTCTTCTCCATTCCCAGTTCTTCAGTCTCTGCCCTTCCTGGGGGTGGACAATACGGTGGTTTAGGTCAGAACGGTGAGGCTGTGTGTGCCAGGCAGGGTCGGGGGAGAAGTCGGAGCCCCGGGCCATCCAGGGTCCCAGCAGGACTTCACCAGGTAGGGCAGCAGGTGTGGGATGTCCATTCTTTATTGTGGTAAGGAACATATAACATAAAAGACACCATCTTAACTATTTAAGTCTACATTACAGCAGTGGTAACTGTATTATCGGGCAGTAGATTCTAGAAATTTTTCATCTTGCATAACTGAAACTCTATACCTCTTGACCAACAACTCCCCATTTCCCCCTCTTTCCAGCCCCTGGTAACCATGTTCTACTTTGCTTTTATGAATTTGACCACTTTAGACACCTTAGGAGTGGAATCATATGGTATTTCTTTGTATGACTGGCTTATTTCATTTAACATAATGCCCTCAAGGATCACCCAGGTTGTAGTGGATGATAGTTCCTCCCCCCTTTTATAAGGGCCATACCTGTGGCATATGGAAGTTCCTAGGCAAGGGGTCGAATCAGAGCTGTAGCTGCCAGCCTAAGCCACAGACACAGCAATGCCAGATCCAAGCCATATCTGCGACCTACACCACAGCTCATGGCAAAGCCAGATCCTTAACCCCCTGAGTGAGGCCAGGAATTGAACCTGAATCCTCATGGATCCTAGTTGGGTTTATAACCCACTGAGCCACAATGGCAGGAACTGAAGGATTTCCTTTTTTAAAATTTATTTCATTTATTTTATTGCGGTGCAATGACATCAGTGGTATCTCTGCAGCGCTGGGATGCAGGTTCGATCTCCAGCCTGGCATAGTCATTAAGAAGCTGAGTTGCCGCAGCTGCAGTGTGGGTTGCAACTGTAGTTCCGATTTGATCCCTGACCTGGGAACTCCATATGCCTCGGGGAGGCCAAAAATGAAAAAACAAAACAAAACCAACCCCAAACCTTTATTTTATTGAAGCATAGTTGATTTACAATGTTGTGTTAATTTTTGCCGAACAGCAAAGTGATTCAATTATACATACATACACATTTGTTTTCATGTTCTTTTCCATTATGATTTTTCAAGGATATATAAATCAAGGATATTGACTATAGTTCCCTGTGCTACACAGTAGGACCTTGTTGTTTATCCAGTCTATATTTAATAGTTTGCATCTGCTGATCCCAAACTCCCAATCTTTCCCTCTCCCACAGCAACCCCGGGTCTGTTCTCTATGTCTGTGAGTCTGTTCATTTGTGTCGTATTTTAGATTCCACATATAAGTGACATCATATGGTGTTTGTCTTTCTCTTTCTGACCTGCTTCGACTTATGTGACAGATTTCCTTTCTTAAGGCTAAGTAATATTCCATTGTATGTAGAGCCTAATTTTTCTTTAGTCCTTTACCTGTCAGTGGATACTCAGGTGGCTCGCACGTCTTGGCTCTTGTGAGTAATGCTGCAATGAACACAGATGTGTTCATTATACTTTGTTTTTCAAGCAGAATGATTGCTAGGGAATCTCAGAAATTATCTGGGCCAACTCACATTTGTGGGCCAACAAGTCTTCAAATTACCAGTTTAATTTTCTCTCCACTCCATCTCTGTCCTGACTAGTACCAAAGTCAGAGCCACTGGCAGGTTCATTCATGTCATATTCCTATTTAACCATCCAGGAGGGTCATCACATTTTTCCAGGCTGTACTGAAATATAATGGACATGTAACATAAATTTAAGGTAATCCATCACAGTGATTTGATACACGTATATATTGCAAAATGATTTTACCTCACACAATTTAGTTAACATCCATCCCTTTACATAGTTACAAAATTTTCCTGTCAGGAGAACTTTTAAGATTTACTTTCCAGAGCTCCTGTTGTGGTTCAGCAGGTTAAGAACCTGATATCATGTCCATGAGGATGCAGGTTCCATCCCTGGACTCACTCAGTGGGTAAGGATCTAGCGTTGCCGCAAGCTGCAGCATAGGTCACAGCTGTGGCTCAGATCTGGTGTGGCTGTGGCTGTGGCTGTGGCTGTGGCATAGGCCGGCAGCTGCAGCTCCAATTCGACCCCTAGTCTGGAACTTCCATATGCCGCAGGTAGGACTGTAAAAAGAAAAAAAATAGATTTACGTTCCTAGCAATGTGCAAATGTACACCATGGTATTAGCTATAGTCATCATGCCGTCTGTTACATCCTATGACTTAATTATCTTATAACTTGGAGTTAATGCCTTTTGGCCCCTTCATCATCCCTCCCTCTCCCTCCCACCAGTCTCGTGTTTCTAAGAATTTGGTTTTTTCAGATTCCATCTATGAGATCCTACAGTATTTTTCTTTCTTTTTCTGATATATTGCCCTTAGCATAATACCCTCAAGTTCCTCCATGTGGTCAGAAATAACAGGATTTCCTTCTTTTTTTGTGGCTGAATGATGCTCATCTGCATATACACCATCTCTTTCTTCATTCCTTTGTTAATGGGCACTGAGGTTGTTTCCATGTCTTTGCTACTGTAAAAAAATCCTGCTGTGAACGTGGAGGTGCATACGTTTCTTTGAGATAATGTGTCCATTTCCTTTGGATGACTACCCAGAAGTAAAACTGCTGAATCATAGGTAGTCCTATTTTTAATTTTTAAAGGAGTCTCTCTATTTTTAATTTTTAAAGGAATCTATTTATTTTTTTTCCATAGTGGCTGCACCAATTTACCTCCCCATAGTGTGTACAGCCTAGAGTAGTGTAGAAGGGGTTCCCTCTTCTGCAGACCATCTCCAGCATTGGTTATCTCTTGTGTTTTTTTTTTTTTGGTCTTTTTTTTTAGGGGCACACTTGTGGCATATGGAAGTTCCCAGGCTAGGGGTCGAATTGGAGCTATAGCAGCTCTGGATCCTTAATCCACTGAGTAAGGCCAGGGATAGAACACACATCCTCAAGGATATTAGTTGGGTTTGTTATTGTTGAGCCACCATGGGAACTCTCTCTCTTATCTTTTTGGTAATACACATCCTTACAGGTGGGAGAAGTGATAGCTCATGATTTTGATTTGCATTTTCCTGATGATTAGTGATGTTGAACACATTTTCATGTACCTATTGGTCACTTGTAAACCTTTCTTGGAAAAATGTCTGTTTTGGCTGCAACCATGGTGTAGGGAAGTGCCTGGGTTAGGAATTGAATACAAGCCAGAACTGCAAGCTGTGCCACAGCTGCAGCATGCCAGATCTTTAACCCACTATGCAGGGCCAGGGAGCAAACCAGTGGCTCCACAGAGAAAAGGCTGATCATTAACCCACTGTGCCAGAGCGGGAACTCCCCTTTGCCCATTTTTAATTGGATTATTTGTTTTATGCTATTGAGTTGTATGAGTTCTTTATATATTTTGATATATAACCCCTTAGAAGATAAATGGTTTGCAATTTTTTTTTTTCATTTCATAGGTTGTCTTTACATTTTGTTGATGGTTTCCTTTGCCGTGCAGGAGATTTTTACATTGATGTAATCCCACTTGCTCATTTTTTATTTTGTTGCTTATGCCTTAGGTGTCAAATCCAGAAAAATTGTGGCCAAGACTCATGTCAGGGAGATTTTTTTCCTATATTTTCTTCCAGGAGCTTTATCACTTCTAGTCTTGAATTTAAGTCTATAATCTATTTTTTTCCCATTTTTTAAATTACTCAAATGAATTTATCACATCTATAGTTGTATAATGATCATAACAATCTGATTTCACAGGATTTCCATCCCGCAGCCCAAGCACATTCCCCCACCCCCCAAACTGTCTCCTCCGGAGACCATAAGTTTTTCAATGTCTGTGAGTCAGCATCTGTTCTGCAAAGAAGTTCAGTCTGTCCTTTTTTCAGATTCCACATGTCAGTGAAAGCATTTGATGTTGGTGTCTCATCGTATGACTGACTTCACTTAGTATGTTAATTTCTAGGTCCATCCATGTTGCTAAAATGCCATTATTTCATTCCTTTTAATGGCCGAGTAATATTCCATTATGTACATGTACCATATCTTGGTCCACTCCTCTGTCGATGGACATTTAGGTTGTTTCCATGTTTTGGCTATTGCAAATAGTGCTGCAATAAACATTGGAGTACATGTGTCTCTGCGAGTCATGGTTTTCTCTGGATAGATGCCCAGGAGTGGAATTGCTGGATGAAAGGGTAGTTCTATTTTGAGTTTTCTGAGGAATCTCCATACTGCTTTCCACAGTGGTTGCACCAATTGACAATCCCACCAACAGTGTACTGGTGTTCCTTTTTCTCCACACCCTCTCCAGCACTTATTGTTTGTAGACTTTTGGATGGTGGCCATTCTGGCTGGTGTAAGGTGGTACCTCAGAGTGGTTTTGATTTGCATTTCTCTAAAAATGAGTGATGTTGAACATCTTTTCATGTGTTTCTTGGCCATCTGTATGTCTTCTTTGGAGAATTGTCTGTTTAGATCTTCTGCGAATTTTTTGAAGGGGTTGTTTGCTTTTTTGGTATGGAGCTGCAGAAGTTGTTTATAAATTTTGGAGATGAATCCCTCGTCAGTGGATTCACGTGCAAAGATTTTCTCCCATTCTGTGGGTTGTCTTTTTGTGTTGTTTAGGGTTTCCTTTGCTGTGCAGACACTTTGAAGTTTGATTAGGTCCCATTTGTTTATTTTTGTTTTTGTTGTCAATACTCTGAGAGGTGGATCTGAGAAGATGTTGCTGTGGTTTATGTCAGAGAGTGTTTGGCCTGTGTTTTCCTCTAAGAGTTTGATAGTGTCTGGCCTTCTATCTAGGTCTATTCATCCATTGTGAGTTTCTTTTTGTGTATGGTGTTAGGGAGTGTTCTCATTTCATTCTTTTCCGTGTGGCTGTCCAGTTTTCCCAGCACCACTTATTCAAGGGGCTGTCCTTTCTCCATTGTCTATTCTTGCCTCCTTTGACATAGATGAGTTGGCTGTAGGTGCGTGGGTTTAATTCTGGGCTTTCTGTCCTGTTCCAGTGATCTATATTTCTGTCTTTGTGCCAGTACCACATGGTTTTGACGACTGTTGCTTTGTAGTATAGTCTGAAGTCCGGGATCCTGATTCCTCTAGCTCCATTTTTCTTTCTCAGGATGTCTTTGGCTATTCTGGGTCTTTTGTGCTTCCAAACACACTTTAAAATATTTTGTTCAAGTTCAGTGAAAAATGTCCTTGGTGATTTGATAGGGATTTCATTGAATCTGTAGATTGCCTTAGGTAGTATGGTCATTTTGATAATATTAACTCTTCCAATCCAGGAGCATGGTATATTTTTCCATCTATTTGTGTCATCTTCGATTTCTGTCATCAGTGGCTTGTAGTTTTCAGAGTATAGGTCTTTTGTTTCTTTAGGTAGGTTTAGTCCTAGGTATTTTACTCTTTTGGATGTTATGGTAAACGGGATTGCTTCCCTAATTTCTCTTTCTGATCTTTCATTGTTAGTGTATAGAAATGCCGTCGATTTTTGTGTACTGATTTTGTATCCTGCGACTTTGCCAAATTCGTGGATGTGCTCTAACAGTTTTCTGGTAGCAGCTTTAGGATTCTCTAGGTATAGTATCATGTCATCTGCAAATAGTGATAGTTTTACTTCTTCCTTTCCAATCTGGATTCCTTTTATTTCTTTTACTTCTCTGATATTTCTGTGGCTAGGACTTCCAAAACTATGTGAAGAGTAGTGGCAAGAGTGGACATCCTTGTCTTGTTCCTGATCTCAGTGGGAATTCTTTCAGCTTTTCACCATTGAGAATGATGTTCGCTGTGGGTTTGTCATATATGGCCTTTATCATGTTGAGGCACGTTCCTGTTATGCCCACTTTCTGAAGGGTTTTTATCAGAAATGGGTGTTGGATTTTGTCAAAGGATTTTCCCATGTCTATTGAGAGGATCATATGGTTTTTATTCTTCAGTTTGTTAATGTGGAGTATCACACTGATGGATTTGTGGATATTGAAGAACCCTTGCATCCCTGGGATAAATCCCACTTGATCATGATGTACAATCCTTTTAATGTATTGTTGGATGTGGTTTGCTAGTATTTTGTTGAGGATTTTTGCACTGATGTGCATCAGTGAAATCGGCCTGTAGTTTTCTTTTTTTGTGGAGTCTTTGTCTGGTTTTGGTACCAGGGTGATGGTGGCCTCATAGGATGAGTTTGGGAGTATCCCTTCCTCTGCAATTTTTTGAAATAGTTTCAGAAGGAGAGGTGTTAACTCTTCTCTAAGTGTTTGATAGAATTCACCTGTGAAGCCATCTGGTCCTGGACTTTTGTTTGTTGGAAGTTTTTTCATCACAGTGTCAATTTCAGTTCTTGTGATGGGTCCATTCATCTTTTCTATTTCATCTTGGTTTAGTCTTGGTAGATTGTACTTTTCTAAGAATTTGTCCATTTCTTCTAGGTTTTCCATTTTATTGGCATCTAGTTGCCTATAGTAGTCTCTTATGATCCTTTGTATTTCTGTGATGTCCATTGCTACTTCTCCTTTTTCCTTTCTTATTTTATTGATTTGATTCCTCTCTCTTTTTTGCTTGATAAATCTGGCTAGGGGTTTCTCAATTTTGTTGATCTTTTCAAAGAACCAGTTTTTCGTTTCTTTGATCTTTTCTATGGTTTTCTTTGTTTCTATTTCATTGATTTCTGCTCTGATCTTTATGATTTCTTTCCTTCTACTAACTTTAGGTCTTGTCTGTTCTTCTCTCTCGAGCTGCTTTAGATGTAAAGTTAGCTTGTTTATTTGGGCTTTTTCTTGTTTCCTGAGGTGGGCTTGTATTGCTATAAACTTTCGTCTTAGAATGGCTTTTGGTGCATCCCATAGGTTTTGGAGTGTCGTATCTTTGTTGTCATTTGCTCCTAGGTATTTTTTAAATTTCCTCTTTGATTTCTTCAGTGATCCATTGGTTGTTTAGTAGCATGTTGTTGAGTCTCCACGTGTTTGTGTTTTTTGCAGATTTTTTTCTTGTTGTTGATTTCCAGTCATATAGCGTTGTGGTTGGAAAAGATGCTTGATATGATTTCAATTTTCTTAAAGCTACTGAGGTTGGATTTGTAGCCCAGGATATGATCAACCTTAGAGAATGTTCCATGTGCACTTGAGAAGAATGTGTATTCTGTTGCTTTTGGATGGAATGTCCTATAAATATCTATTAAGTCCATCTGGTTTAATGCATCACTCAGGGCCTCTGTTTCCTTATTGATTTTCTGTCTGGTTGATCTGTCCATTGCTGTAAGTGGGGTGTTAAAGTCCCCCACTATGATTGTGTTATTGTTGATTTCTCCTTTTAAGGTTGTTAGCAGTTGCCTTATATATGGTGATGAACCTGTGTTGGGTGCGTAGATATTTAAAATTGTTCTATCATCTTTTTGGATTGATCCTTTGATCATTATGTAATGTCCTTCTTTGTCCCTTAAAATAGTCTTCATTTTAAAGTCTATTTTGTCTGATATGAGTATTGCTACTCCAGCTTTCTTTTGATCCCCGTTTGCAGGAAATATTTTCTTCCATCCTCTTGCTTTCAATTTTTATGTGTCCCTAGAAGTGAAGTGGATCTCTTTTAGACAGCATATATATGGGTTTTGTTTTTGTATCCATTCAGCCAGTGTATGTCTTTTGGCTGGGGCGTTTAGTCCATTCACATTTAAGGTAATTACTGATATGTATGTTCTTCTTGCCATTTTATTAATTACTTTGGATTTGTTTTTGCTGCTCTTTTTCCTTTCCTTCTTCTCTTGTTCTTTCCTGCCTATAGAAGTTCCTTTAGTATTTGTTGTAAGGCTGGTTTAGTGTTGCTGAATTCTCTCAGCTTTTGCTTATCTGTGAAGGTTTTGATTTCTCCTTCAAATCTGAACGAGAGCCTTTCTGGGGAGAGTAATCTTGGTTGGAGGTTTTTTCCTTTCGTCATGTTGAGTATCTCATGCCACTCCCTTCTGGCCTGCAGAGTTTCTGTTGAAAAATCTGTGGATAGCCTTATTGGGGTTCCCTTGTATGTTATTTGTTTCTTTTCCCTAGCTGCTTTCAAGATTTTCTCTTTGTCTTTAATTTTGGTCAGTTTGATTAGTATGTGTCTCAGGGTGTTCCTCCTTGGGTTTATTTTATATGGTACTTGTTGTGCTTCCTGGATTTGAGTGAGTGATTCCTTTCCCATATTAGGGAAGTTTTCGGCTATTATCTCTTGGAATATTTTTTCTGTCTCCTTCTCTCTCTCTTCTCCTTCTGGCACCCCTATAATACACATGTTGGTGCGTTGCACGTTGTCCGAGATTTGTTTTCAATCTTTTTTCTCTTTTCTGTTCTGCATCCATAATTTCCACCAATCTGTCCTCCACCTCACTTATTCGTTCTTCTGCCTCCTATATTCTGCTGTTAGCTGCTTCTAGTGAGTTTTTTTATTTCAGTTATTGTATTTTGCATCTCTTCTTGTTTTAGTTTGATATCTTGTATCTCCTTGGTCAGTGTTTCCTGTAAGTTATCCATCTTTTCCTCCAGTTTATTTCCAATGTCTTGCATCATCTTCAGCATCAACAGTCTAAAGTCTTTTTCCTGGAGGCTGAGAATCTCCTCATGGCTTAGCTGTTTTTTCTGGGGTTTTTCCTTTCTCCCTCATCTGAGTTATAGTTCTCTGTCTTTTCATTTTTATAGGTTTTTGGTGTGATGAGCTTTTTACAGATAGTAGAGTTGAGCCTCTCTTACTTCTGGTGTCTGCCCCCCTTGTGGCTGAAGTCAGCATGGGGGCTTGGTGTAGGCTTCCTTATGGAAGGGGCTGATGCCTGCCCCCTGGTAGGAGGAGCCGATTCTAATCCCTCTGGTGGGTGGGGCTTAGTCTCTGGATGGGATTAGAGGCAGCTGTGTGCCTGAGGGGTCTTTAGGCAGCCTGTTTACTGAGGGGTGGGGCTATGATTCCACCTGGGTTGTTGTTTGTCCTGGGGCTTCTCAGCAGCTGGCTGACAGGTGGGGCCAGATTTTCCCAAAATGGCCACCTCCAGAGAAAGGCACAGCTGCTGAATATTCCGGAGAACTTCGCTTTCAATGTCCTTCCCTCACAACAAGCCACGTTCACCCCTGTTTTCCCAGGATGTCCTCCAAGAATTGCAGTCAGGTTTGACCCAGGTTACTATGGAGACTTTGCTTTGCCCTGGGACTCAGTGCACATGAAGGTCTGTGTGCGCCTTTTAAGAGTGGGGTCTCCGTTTCCCCCAGTCCAGTGGAGCTCTTGTGCACAAGCCCCACTGGCCTTCAATGCCAGAAGCTTTGGGGCTCTTTCTGCCAGTGCCAGATCCCCACACGTGAGAGTTCGATGTGTGGCTCAGATCTCTCACTCCTGCAGGTGAGTCTCTGTGAACCAGTTAGTTTTCAGTCTGTGGAGCTTCCCACCCAGGAGGTAGGGGGTTGTTTATATCGTGAAATCGCCCCTCCTACCTCTTATTGTGGCCTCGTCTTTTTCTTCTGGAGTAGGGTATCTTTTTTAAGGTTTCTGGTCCATTTGGGTGAAGAGTGCTCAGCCTTTAGTTGTGAATTTTGTTGTTTCTAGGAGAGAAGTTGAGCTCCAGTCCTTCTATTCTGCCATCTTCTCAGTAGTATAATCTATTTTGAATTAATTTTTGTGAGTGGTATAACAGTCTAGTTTGTTTGTTTGTTTGTTTGTTTCTTTCTGCTGTGCCCGCTGCATGAAGAAGTTCCCAGGCCAGGGGTTAAATCTGAACCACAGCAGTGACAATGCTAAATCTTAACCTCTAGGCCACCACAGATGTCCTAATTTCTTTCTTTCTTTTTCTTTCTTTTTTTCACTTTTAGGGCTGCATCTAAGGCATTTGGAAGTTGCCAGGCTAGGAATGGAATTGGAGCTGCAGCTGCTGGCCTACACCACAACCATGGCAATGTGGGATCTGAGCTATGTCTGCAACCTACAGCACAGCTCACAGCAACACCAGATCCTTAACCCACTGAGTGAGGCCAGGGATTGAACCGGTGTCCTCATGGATACTAGTCAGTTTCATTACTGCTGAGCCACAGTGGGAACTCCCCTAATTTCATTTTTTTTTAAACATGTGAGTAATCAATTTCTCTAGCACCATATATTGAGGACAATGCCTTTTCTCCAGTGAATATTCTTATTAAATACTGTGGGCGAATGAGAAGGCTATTCTTGAGGCCGCCATAGTGTCTGTCCCTCGGGTCCCCTGGAATTGGTTTCTGGTTTCACAGAGACACAGAGAAAAGACGTACTCCTTCTTGTAACCACTGCTGACCTGGAGCAAGATGCTCTCCATACAGATGTGGTCTGAACTGGTTTCAGTGTGGAGTCTGAAAGGATGGGCTCCCAGCCTGAAAAAGGAACCAGCTGTGCCCGTTGCTGGGCTGGAGAAGAGTTTCTGGGTGGCCAAGTAATCTTTAGTTCCCTCAGGCTAGTGGAGCACCAGAGCTAGAAAATCTGGAACTCGCCACGCTTAGCCTTGACCTTGAGACCCACATCACTGCTTGTCCTAAAACAGTAAGGCCAAGGCTGAGGAAAGCCAGCCATTTTTGTGCATTCCTAGTGAGCATGAAATGAAGTATTACTTGTTTTTGGAGAGAAATTAGGGCCTATCTATTGAACTTGAAAATATACATCCCCCCCCCCCAAAAAAAGAAAGAAAATATACATCTTTCCTGGAAGGGAAATTTTGGGGGGAATTTATCCTACAGAAAACGTCTTGTGGGTATGAAATGACCAGACAAGGTTGTTCTTTAAAAGCAGCTCCCAGCCAGTTGTTGCACAAGTCACAGATTACCCCGAAAAGTGATAACAGCTGCAGATTTTTAAAACGGATACTTTATTATTATTATTATTATTATTATTATTATTTTTTGGTTTTTAGGGCTGCACGTGAGGCATGTGGAAGTTCCCAGGCTGGGGGTTGAACTGGAGCTGCAGCTGCTGGCCTACACCACAGCCACAGCAATGCGGAATCTGAGCCTCATTTGAAAACTACACAGCAGCTCATGGCAATGCCAGATCCTTAACCCACTGAGTGAGGCCAGGGATCAACCTGCATCCTCATAGTTACTAGTTGGATTCCTAGCCAGCTGAGCCACAATAGGAACTCTCTAAAGGGTTACATTTTAACTTGTTTACTATCATTTTAAAAGTACAGCTGTGTACATTACATTTGAACACTCTGGCTTTCTCTGTAAACTGTAACTGTTTTGGGCTGGAGTTTGTATATGGAGTACTTGGTGGGAGATAGCGCCCTCTGGTGGTATGGTGGCTACACTTCATGACATCTGTATGTGCTTCCTGTGGCTGCCATAACAGAGTACGAAAAACTCTGTGGCTTAAAACTGTGGGAATCTGGAGTTCCTATTGTGGCTCAGCAGGTTAAGAACCTGACATAGTGTCCCTGAGGAGGCACATTCGATCCCTGGCCTTGTTCAGCGGGTTAAGGATCCAGTCTTGCTGAAGGCTGCAGCGTAGGTCACAGATGCCATTCAGTGCTTGTGGTGTCAGCCTCAGCTGTAGCTCCAGTTCCACCCCTAGCCTGGGAACTTCCAAGTGTGGCCATGAAAAGAAAAAACAACAACAAAACAACAAAAATGGGAATTTATTTTCTAACAGTTCTGGAGGCCAGAAGAGCTGTATCAGGGCCATATTTTCAGGGCCATATCTTCTCTCAAACTCTACCAAAGAATCCTTCCTGGCCTCTTCCATCTTCCGGTGGTTGCCAGCACTCCTTGGCATCCCTTGGCTTTGGCAGCATCCCTCCCATCTCTGCCTCCATCCTTACATGGCCTCCTTCCCTGTGTGTGTCTCTGCATCCTCTCCCCTTCATCTTAGAACACTATTGCGGATTTTGGACCTGCCATAACCCAGTATGACCTCATCTTAACCATTTACACCTGCAAAGACCCTGTTTCTGAATAGGCCACATTCTGAGGTTGTGGGTGGGCATGGATTTTGTGGGGACAACATCTAACCTTCTACAGAATCTTTCTTTAGCTTTTCTATTGATTCATTTCAATGAGTCTAATCAAGGATGTGGTCCCAACTCATTAATCACAAATAAGGCTTCTTGCCTATATATATACAACATTTAGCTTTCTTTTGCTGGAATTTGCTCCTAGAGTCATACTTTTTCCCACCATCATAGAAATTATAGATGATATCTTTACTGTTTTTGTTAGCTGGTATTAGGTGCCTCTAAAGAGAACCTGATTGGATGGTTAACCTTCTCTTTCTCCCCTCTCTTCCTGGCTTTTTAAGAAGTGATAGCTAATCTTTGAAGTTTTAATCTTTTTAAGCTCTCAGCACCTAATACTACACTTCGTTTTATTATAACTCAAGCCTTGCTATACATTGTAGAGCCAAGCTTGGGGGGCTCCTTTTGAAAGCAGACTTTAGAGCATCAAGGTAGCCACACTGATGTTCTTTCAGCGCTGTCTTTCTGCTCTCTGCTTCAACTGGTGATAGCTACCCCCAATTATCAGTGGTCTATAGAAGACAAGATTCATTAGCGATCATTTTTCAGAGGCATTATACTCCTTGAGAAAGAATCTTTGTGCTGCTGTCAAAAGATATATTTATCCTCTGCTATTTAGCAACTCTTCTTCTTTGAATCCTCCCATTAAAAAAAAAAATGAAAAAAACCCTCAGGTTTATTAAGAGAGAATTCACATACTGAATAAGGCACCCATTTGAAAAAGCCCACAATTCAATGGTTTTTAGTATGTTCGAGGAATTATGCAACCATCACCACAATTTTAGAACAGTTTCATGACCTCCCAAATGACCCCATAGCCATTAGTAGTTACATCTATTTCCTACCCCTAGCCCTAGGCAACCACTAACCTAATTTCTGTCTGCTTATTCTGAACATTTCATGTGATTGAATCGTAAGGTATGTGCTCTTTTGTGACTGTCTTCTTTCACTTAACATTATGTTTCAGGGTTTGTGTTGTCGTATCTTACTGACTTCTGGCCACAGGTTGATTTTTTTAAAATAATCTTTACGGCTGCACCTGTGGCATGTGGAAGTTCCCAGGGTAGGGGTTGAAGTGGAGCTGCAGCTGCCGGGCTAGGCCACAGCCACAGCAATGCAGGATCCTAGCTGCATCTGCAACCTATGCCATAGCTTATGGCAATGCTGGATCCCTAATCCACTGAGCGAGGGCAGGGATGGAACCCGTGTCCTCATGGATGCTAGTCAGATCATTACTGCTGAGCCACAAAGAGAACTCCTCAAGTGTCTTATGACCTAGATCCATAAATTACAAACCATTGTTTTGCCATGTCCATCAGTCACACAGGTCAACTCTGATCTAATGTGGGAGGTGCCTGCAAAGGGTATGAATAATGAGTGGCAAGGGACATGGGGTAGTCCTGGCTGGCTACCACGAGCTGGAAAGTCATCTGACTAGTAGTTTTTTATTATTATTTTTTTGTCTTTTTGTCTTTTTTGTTGTTGTTGTTTTTGCTATTTCTTGGGCCGCTCCCGCGGCATATGGAGGTTCCCAGGCTAGGGGTTGAATTGGAGCTGGAGCCACCGGCCTACGCCAGAGCCACAGCAACGCAGGATCCGAGCCGCGTCTGCAACCTACACCACAGCTCACGGCAACGCCGGATCGTTAACCCACTGAGCAAGGGCAGGGACCGAACCCGCAACCTCATGGTTCCTAGTCGGATTCGTTAACCACTGCGCCACGACGGGAACTCCTGACTAGTAGTTTATAATGGTCAGCTATTAGACTCTGCCTTTAAGGGTTTGTCCCCTTGTATGAGAGCAGTTGCTGCTATGGCAGCCTTACTTAAAGAAGCTGAGAAATAGTCATGGGGTCTCCCCATCTGTCTATATGCCCCATTCTGTTGAGGCCTTTCTAGATTCTCACCTGACCCAACACGTCTCTACTGGTAGATTAACTCATGAGATGCTTCTTTTATCTCCCTCAAATGTCACTCTATTCCTAAGTCATACTCTCAGTGCTGCTACCACAGGAAAGGAAACCCTGCTTCCTTTGCCCTTGGATGAAACACCCATGACTGCCTTGATTTCATTTATCAGTTACTAACTCATAGACTGGGTTTACCAGGAACTCCTCTGGATAATCCCAAACTAACGCTATTCTTGGATGGTTCTTATTTAAAGGACAACCAAGGAAACGTAGAGCTGGGTGTGTTGTGGTCTGCCTTCATGAGGTGATTGAAGAAGTCCCCCTTCGTCTTGCGACATCAGCCCAACAGCCTGATCTAATAGCCGAAAGTTGAGCCTGTGTTATGGCAAAAGGTCAAACTGCTCTGTTTATAATGATAGCTGATACACCTTTTGGTGCTGTGCATGATTTTTGTATGCTGTGGAAGCCAAGGTGTGTGTGTGCATTTAAACTCCATGGGACAACCAGTTAAAAACAGTCAATATGGACCCCCTAGAAGCTATTCAAAAAGTAAATCTTTTAGCCATTGCTAAAACCCCAGACCATTCAAACCTTGATTCAGAAAAATGTAAAGTAGACAATTTAGGTGATGCTATAGCAAAGGCTGCTGTTCTCTATTCCCCACTTCGGAAAATGCTTCAATTATAATCACCAAAACTCCAGTTAGCTTATAAGATTTACCGAGAGAAACTCAAAAGAATATTTCTCTGGAGGAAGAAGACAAATGTCTGTATCAGGGCTATAAATATTGGAAAGGTCATAACTTATGGTTTGGGTCTAAAAACACTCCAGTTTTGTCTTACAGCCTCTAGGAGCATGTATTACCCAATATACAGATTCATCCACGGGGGCCTACACAAAACAAAATTTGAGAAAAATGATAAACAAAATACAATATTATGGGAAACCAGCCCACAAAAATAGCAATTAAGCCGCTTTTGTCAAAAACACAATTCAGGTGAACCCAGGATTCCTGTTCAGTTTTTTCTTTGTTTTCAGGACCCTTCCAGGTATGGCAAATGGATTTCACCCAGGTGCCACCATCTCAGGGATACAAGGATGTGCTTGTGCTCATATGCATATTTTCTCACTGGATTAAGGCATTTCCATGGCATAGGGCTACAGCACTTTCAGTAGGCGAAATTCTTTGGAAAAAATAATCCCTACATTGAGTATTGCCCCTGAACTTCAGGGAGTGAGGGATTCATTTTCCTGGGAAGTTAGTCAATCTGCAAAATATGGCCTATTTTTCAACATCTCCGCTGTCCTTATCTACAATCCTCCAGGTTAGTGGCACATACAAATAGAACCTTTTGGTTAAACTAGTTAAGTTGGTTAATTTCCCTTGACCAAAAGCTCTGCCCTTGGTATTGCTCAACCTAACCCCTTTGGCAAATGCCTAATTTCTCCTTTGGAAGTAGTTATGGGAAGGTCAGTGAAAATATGTAATGGGCTGCCTGAGCCAAATTCGGTTAAAGGAGGCAGTTTAACATACTGCCAAAAATCGCTTAAAAAAAACCTTAATGGTCAAATCTTCACTAGTATAAGAATCTTTTAGCAGCAAACTCCCAGGAGAAAAAGGCCTTAAAGATACAAAGAATCAGGTGATCATGTTTACTGGAAAACACATCTCCACAAAGACGCTTTGCAACCTTGGTAAAAGGCCATTCCAGCTGCTGTTAACTAACCCATGTGTGGTGGAAGTTGCTGATATTCACTCATGGATTCGTTTTAAAAAATGGTCCCAGATGGGGGCCAAGATGGTGGAGCAGGACGACCCTGAGCTCATCTCCTCTCATGATCATACCAAAGTCACAATGATTTAAGAGTGACTATTGACCTGAAAAAGGTCTTTCATGCAAATATAAATGAAAGAAAGCTGGATTGGCAGTACTTATATCAGACAAAATGGACTTTAAAACAAATATTGCAATGAGATGGGGGCAGTACCTAATGATAAAGGGATCGATTCAAGAAGAAGGAATAGCAATTGTAAATATATATATATATATATATGTACATAGGAGCACCTAAATGCATATGCAAATATTAACAAACATAAAGGGAAAGTGGACAGTAACAAAATAATAGAAGGGCACTTTAATATCTCCCTTATGTCAATGGACAGATCATCCAGACATAAAATCAATAAGGAAACACTGGCCTTAAATGACACATTAGAACAGGTGGACTTAATATACAAAAAAATTCCATCCAAAAGCAGAGTATATTTTGTGGACATTCTCCAGAATAGATTGTATGCTAGGCCACAAAAGAAGTCTCAGTAAATTTAAAAAGATTGAGATATTACCAAGCATTTTTTTCTGGCCATACTTCTATGAGACTAGAAGTCAATTACAAGAAAAAAAGCAACAACTGCAAAAAACACAAATATGTGGTGCTAATCAATATGCTACTAAAACAACCAATGGATCACTGAAGAAGTCAAAGAGGAAATCAAAAAATACCTGGAGACAAATGAAGACAGAAACACAATTATCCAAAATCTATGGGATGCAGCAAAAGCGATTCTGAGAGGGAAGTTTATAGTGGTATAAATCTACCTGAGGAAACAGAAAAAATCTCAACCTAACCTTACACCTAAAAGAACAAGTAAAAGAATGAACAAAACTCAAATTTAGTAGAAGGAAAGAAATAATAAAGATCAGAGAAGAAATAAACAAAATAGAGATTTAAAAAATAGAAAAATACTGGAGTTCCCATCATGGCTCAGCAGACACAAATCTGACTAGCATCCATGAGGACACAGGTTTGATCCCTGGCCTTGCTCAGTGAGTTAAGGATCCAGCGTTGCCGTGAGCTGTGGTGTAGGTTGCAGATCTGATCTTGCTGTGGCTGTGGCATAGGCCAGCAGCTATAGCTCCCATTCTAGCCCTAGCCTGGGAACCTCCATATGCCACAGGTTTGGCCCTAAAAAGCCAAAAAAAAAAAGCGGAAAAAAAGAGAAAATAGTTATAAACTCAAGAGCTTTGAAAAAAATAAAAGGAGTTCCCTGGTGGCCTAGCAGTTAAGGATTCAGAATTGACACTGTAGTAGCTTGTGCTCAAATCCCTGATCCAGGAATTTCACACTGTGGGTATGTCAAAAAAAAAAAAAAAAAGATAAACGAAATTGATAAACCTTTAGCCAGATTCATCGAGAAAAAAGAGAGGGCTCTGGAGTTCCTGCTCTGATGCAACAGGCTTGAGGGTGTTTCTGCAGTACCAGGATGCAGGTTCAATCCCTGCCTGGCACTGTGGTTAAAAGGATCTGGGGTTGCCACGGTTGTGGCATAGGATCTGCTCCAGCTCAGACCTGATCCCTGGCCCGGAAACTCCATATGCCTCTGGGGTGGCCAAAAATGAAAAAAGAAAAGGGAGACAGCCCAAATCAAATAAAAAATAAAATAGAAGTTACAACTGACACTTCAAAAATACAAAGCATCATAAGAGATTTTGAACAACTATATGCCAATAAAATAGATGACTAAAAGAAATGGAAAAATTTCTAGACATGTACAATCTCCCAGACTGAATCAGGGAGAAATAGAAAATATGAACAGGCCAGTTACCAGTAATAAAACTCCCGGAATTCCCATTGTGGTGCAGGGGAAACAATCTGACTAGTGTCCATGAGGGTGCAGGTTTGATCCCTGGCCTCGCTCAGTGGGTTAAGGATCCGGTGTTGCCGTGAGTTGTGGTGTAGGTCACAGACGCGGCTTGGATTTGGCATTGCTGTGGCTGTGGCGTAGGCCTGCGGCTATAGCTCTGATTGGACCCCTAACCTGGGAACCTCCATATGCCGTGTGCGTGGCCCTGAAAAAGCAAAAGACAAAACAAACAAATAAAACATCCAATAAAAGTCCAAGACCAGCTAGCTTTACAAGCAAATTCTACCAAACATTTAACAACTATCCTCAAACTATTCCAAAAATTTGAAGATGAAGGAATATTTCTGAACACATTCTATGAGGCCAGCATCACCCTGATACTGAAACTAGATGAAGACACCACAAAAAGGAGAAATTACAGGCAGGTATCACTGATTAATCTAAGTAGAAAAATCCTCAACAAAATATGAGAAAATTGAATTTAACGAAATGTTAAACAAACCATGCACTATGATCAGGTGACATTTACCCCAGGATGAAAGGACAGTTTAGCATCTGCATATCAAACAATGTTGTCCACCAAATTAACATACTAAAGAATAAAAATCTGAGTGGACAGCTCATCCTAAGCGTTGGGACCAGGCCTGTACCTCCACCTTTGTTAACAATTTTGGACTGTTTTCCTGTTAGCAGGTATAACTATGCCTTTACCCCTTCTCCATGTTTTCTTCAGATATCAAGATATCTTTAGCTTGAATAACTTAATCCCCATCAGGACAAAGAGGATATCATAGAAGGACCCTGACACTGGCTTAATCCTGACATTTTTCCAGCCTTTGGTCCCCAATCTAATGATCCATGAACAACTCGGCTTATCTCAATCTTTGACATCCTACTTGTATTTACTTGTACTAATTGAGCTCCTTATATTATTTGCCCTACTATATACAGTAGGTCTCTTCCGCTGGTGGTAGCCCTTGTTAAATTCCATCATGTGGCCTTTAAGTCAACTAATTTCTGTTGCTTCCTGTCTTTATTGTTCAATCTCATTCTTGGAAAACAGTGCTATTGTGCAAAAGTCACAGTCTCTTGTCTCTTCTGGAAAGCTGTCTGAATGCTGCATATGTCACCATTGCCCTACTGGGCCCTCTGCAAAGAATAATGGCCCCAATGATATGCCCAATGCCATTTTCACAAATGTACCTAACTTTACTGTGACTCATGAAAGAGAACCCTCAGAGGTTCCTCACCATGGCTGGAAACTTACCCAGATCTCACCTGTCCCTAGTTTCTTCCTAAACCTCCTGGAAACAACCCAAGGGACACTGGGTGACCCAGATATAGTCAATCTAATGCTTTATGACCATGATATCAATCCAGATGGCTCTACAAGAGAAAAATATCACTATTTGCAGGGGCAAAGTCCCTTTTCCCTGTTATCTATACTGTACTTATTGCTCACTAGTTTTACTGCTACAGTAAAACTAGTATCAAATGTAATTCTCCTTTGCGTATGGGATTAGAACCAAACCCACCTGGGTTAATGGAAGACCCACTCTTCTTTCTATTTGCAAGTTCGGTTTGACTAATGGGAAACTCCCATCTAGCTATATTTGTATCTGTTTCTGTATCTGTATGTGTATGTGTATCTGTATCTATACCTATATCTGTATCTGATTCTATATCTGTATCTGTACCTATACCTATACCCATATCTGTATCTCTATCTATATATCACTATATTTCTATCTCTATATCTGTATCTCTGTATCTCTATTTCTGGATATCTCTATTTTTATATATATCTCTCTATATACAAACCTTTATATATAAAAATATATGTTTTAAAAGTGTGCATTTAAAGCAAAATTTTGACTTAAATTTCACACTTAGAAATTGTGTACTAGTAAACATAGTCTTAGAAATTGAAGCAATAGTACAGTATCCACTAATTCAGTATTTGCAACTTGCGGTGACTCTTTAGAACATAACTACTTTATTTATTTAAAAATTTTTTATTGAGGGAGTCCCCACAATGGTGCAGTGGAAACAAATCCAACTAGGAACCATGAGGTTGCGGGTTCTATCCCTGGCCTCACTCAGTGGGTTAAAGATCCGGTGTTGCCATGAGCTGTGGTGTAGGTCGCAGACGTGGCTTGGATCTGATGTTGCTGTGGCTGTGGCGTAGGCCTGCAGTCATAGCTCCAATTGGACCCCTAGCCTGGGAACCTCCATATGCTGTGAGTGCAGCCCTTAAAAGCAAAAAAAAAAATTATTGAAATGTAATTTATTTACAACATTGTGTTAATTTCTGCTGTACAACAAAATGATTCAGTTCTATACATACCCATTCTTTTTCAAATTCTTTTCCCATATAGGTTATCACAGAATAATGGGAGAGTTCCCTGTGCTACACAGCAGGTCCCCATTGGCCATCCATTCCATTTTCAATAGTGTGCATATGCCAATCCCAAACCCCCAGTCCATCCCACCCTCCTCCCTTTCCCCTTTGATATCCATAGGTTTGTTTTCAAAGTCTATGAATCTCTTTCTGAGAATGTCACTACTTCCAACTATGAAAATCAACTCTGTTGCAAGCATTCAGCATACTAGTAAAAACTTAAAGAAAAAAAAAAGCAAAACAACTTTCTTGCTTAAAAAAAGGAAAAGGCTAGTGCTTCATATATTATTCTCATAATTACGTGATATAAAGAAACTATGGTAACCTTTACTATCAAAGCTCAGTATAAACGGCCTCAGGGCCTCCAATACCCTTTGATGAGCAGTACAAAGAGTAGCCTATCTGTGTGCTATCAGATGAGAAAAATTGGGAAGTAAGTACTACATCACAGACCTATTTATAATCCATTTCCATGACTCAAACAGCCTAATGACCACCTTAATAGTTTAATAGCCATATGATGGGCTGCTGTGTAGCCATTAGAGAGAATAAGGCAGCTCTAAATGTAATAAAAGGGAAGAGGCTTCAAAACACATTAAATGAGAAGAGCATAGTACCACACAGTGTGCATATTAGTTTTCCATTACTGCTGCAGAAAACTATTGCAAACTTAGTGGCTTAAAACAACACAAATTTATGGTCTTAGTTTTGTTGGTAGGAAATACAACACATTTTTTTTGTATTTTTTTGTATTTTTTAGGGCCACACCTGCGGCTCATGGAGGTTCCCAGGCTAGGGGTCAAACCAGAGCGGAAGCTACCAGCCTACACCACAGCCACAGCAACATAAGATCTGAGGCCCATCTGCCACTTACACCACAGCTCACGGCAATGCTGGATCCTTAACCCACTGAGTGAGGCCTGGGATTGAACCTGTGTCCTCATGGATGCTAGTCAGATTCGTTTCTGCTGAGCCACGACGGGCACTACCAATGCAGGTCTTGTTTGGTCTAAAATCAAGGTGCTAGCCAGGCTATATTCCTTTCTGGAAGTTGTAGGGGAGGCTTTTTTTTTTTCTTTTTATGACCACACCTGCAGCATATGGAAGTTCCTGGGCTAGGGGTTGAATCAGAGCTGCAGATGAGGGCTATACCACAGCCACAGCAATGCTGGATCTGAGCTGCATCTGCTTTTGGCAATGCTGGATCCCTAACCCACTGAGCGAGGTCAGGAATCAAACGTGCATCCTCATGGACACTATGTTGGGTTCTTAATACACTGAGCCACAATGCAAACTCTGGGAGTGATTTTTCTCTCCCTTTTCCAGTTTCTATGGGCTGCCTGCATTCCTTGGCTTCTGACATCTTCAAAGCCAGCAACACTGTATCTCCAACCATCCTGTCATAATCACATCTTTTTCTGCCTACAGCCCGGAAAAGTTCTCAGCTTTAAAAATTAGTATGATGGATGTTCCCGTCATGGCTCAGTGGTTAACGAATCTAAGAACCATGAGGTTGTGGGTTTGATCCCTGGTCTCCCTCAGTGGGTTAAGAATCTGACATTGCCATGAACTGTGGTGTAGGTTGCAGACGAAGCTCGGCTCTGGCATTGCTGTGGTGGTAGTGTAGGCTGGCAGCTGTAGCTCCGATTAGACCCCTAGCCTGGGAACCTCCATATGCCACAGGTGCAGCCCTAAAAGGCCAAAAAAAAAAAAAAAAATTAGTATGATGACATTGGGCCCATCTGGATAATCCAGGATAATCTCCCCATCTCAAAATCCTTAATTTTTTTTTTTTTGGCTGCTCCCATGGCCTGAGGAAGTTCCCAGGCCAGGGATTGAACCCTCGCCACCACAGTGAAAACACTGGATCCTTAACCCCATGCACCACCAGGAAACTCCCCAAAACCCTTAACTGTAATGACATCTGCAAACTCTCTTTTGTTATGTAGGGTAACATCTTCCTAAGTTCTGAGCATTAAGGATGGACCTCTTGGGGTGGAGACATTGTCTACTACCATAATATGTTACCATTTTGTATAAAAAATATTTAAAAAGACTATCTCTGGAAGGGCACATGAGAATCTGGTAACAGCACTTGCTTCTGGGGGGAATTGGGAAGCTGCGGGAGAGGGAGGCTGACTTTTCACTGTACAGATCCTTCTGTTTATTTTGATTTTTAATCAGCGTGTATATATTTATTTAAAATAAGTAAAGACAAAAAAAAATGAAGATACAACCACTATGGAAAACAGTCTGGAGCTTCTTTAGAAAACTAAAAATAGAACTATCAGCAATCCTACTCCTGGGCGTATATCCAGACAAAACTATAATTCAAAAAAATACAGGCACCCTTATGTTCATGGCAGCAGGATTCACAATAGTCAAGACATGGAAACAACCTAAATGTCCATCAATAGATGAATGGATTAAGAAGATGTGGTACACATATGTAATGGACTACTACTTAGCCATAAACAAAACAATACCATTTACAGCAACATGGATGCAACTAGAGATTTTCATACAAAGTGAAGTACGTCAGAAAGAGAAAGACAAATACTATATGACATCACTTATATGTGGAATCTAAAATATGGCACAGATGAACCTATCTGCAGAATAGAAACAGACTCACAGATATGGAGAACAAACTTGTGGTTGCTGAGGGGGGAATTGGGAGAGAGTGGGATAGACTGGGAATTAGGGGTTGGTAGATGCAAACTATTACATTTAGAATAGATAAGCAATGAGGTTCTATTGTATACCACAGGGAACTATATCCAATCTCTTGGGATAGACTGTGATGGAAGATAATATAAGAAAGGGAATGTATATATATGTATGACTGGGTCAATTTGCTATACAATGAAATTGGCAAAACTTTGTAAATCAACTATACTTTAATAAAAAATTTAAAAAGTGAAGAAAAATGTAAAGCTCTTAAGGTGTGTGGCGGTTCATCAGAGCATTGTTTGTCTTGTATTTAAGATAAAATACTGCATAATTAAAAAGACTCAAGAAAGAAATACTTTCAACCACCAAGATGGTCACTAGATGGCGCCCTTTCACCCTTTCTGGTAAACCCCAGTCACAGGGTTTTGACCTTGCCTGCATTGCTTAACCCAATAAAGAGCGAGGGTCTCTCTCAGCACACAGCCCTCTCGCTGATTTCTTTACAGTCTCATTACATTTGAAGCCTGGCTGCTCCTCTGTAAAGTAGGGGATATAATAGCACCAGCTCACTAAACAAGAATCTGCAAAACATGTCTAAATAGGCATGCCCAGTCAGTGGGGGTAAATGCTAGCTCTTGGTGTTAACATCCACCTCCCTGGCTAGGAGTTTCCTCACAAACTCTCCAGCTGTGTCCCAGTTTTACGTCTTTGGAGGCCTCAGGTCAGAAAGAACTGTGCCTTGTGTATTTAGCTCTACAGGCAATACTTCATTATAGGTCTAAACTCTGATTTACCCAGATCAGGGCCAATGGCATAAAACCAAATGGCAGGAGTTCCTATTGTGGCTCAGTGGGGTAAAAACCTGACTAGTGTCCATGAGGATGCAGGTTCGATCCCTGGCCTTGCTCAGTGGGTTAAGGTTCCTGCCTTGGCACAAGCTGCAGTGTAGCTTACAGGTGTTGCTGTGGCTGTGGTGTGGGCTGGCAGCTGCAGCTCTGATTTCATCTCTAGCCTGGGAACTTCTATGTGCCTCAGGTACAGGCCTAAAAAAACAAAACAAAACAAACAACCGAGTTGCATACCATGTAAAGTTAAGGCATATCAGAAAATCAGAAATCAAGCAGGAAGTGTTCTCAAAAAGGGAAAGGGTTCTGGCATCGGGACCTGAAATTGAAGCCGAAGCAAAGGTAGAGCTTTGTAGGTGCTCAAAAAATGCTATCCCACCCCATTCTCTGGGACTTTTGTTCTATCACCTTTTTTTTTTTTTTAATTTTATGGCTACACCCCCAGTGTATGGAAGTTTCCAGGCCAGGGATTGAATCCAAGCTATAGCTGAGACCTATGCTGTGGCCACACCAGGTTCTTTTAACCCACAGCACCTCTCTGCCGCCACAGCGACCTGAGCCGATGCAGTTGGATTCTTAACTGACTGTGCCCTGTAGCAGGAATGCCTCTTTCACCTTTGTGATTATCCAACTCACTTGGCATAGATTCCAGCTCAATAGATAATTTCCTTCCTGGGAAAAGTTTGTGTTTATTTTTTTTCTTTTTCTTTCTAAGGCTGCACCTGAGACACATGGAAGCTCCCAGGTTAGGGGTGGAATCGGAACTGTGGCTGATGCCTACACCCCAGACACAGCAATGTGGGATCTGAGGCCCATCTGCGACCTACACCACAGCTTACAGCAATGCTGGATCCTTAACCCACTGAATGAGGTCATGGCTTGAACCCGGATCCTCACAGAGACTCCATTGGGTTCTTAACCTGCTGAGCCACAACGAGAGCTCCCTTCCTGGGAAAAGTGATTTTTTTTTTTTAAATAATTTCTTCTTTCTCAGGTACATCACTGCTTTCTCCTTGCATACTCATGGTGAAGTGTCTGTTGAATGTCTTAGTAGGAATTGTGTGTGTTTTAACATGGGAAAGATAACCCGTGTTAAGGCATAACCGCAATACCATTATCTAACCTTAAAAGAATGAACAGTTGCTAAGCAAATATCTAGCCAGTGTTCAAGTTTCCACAATGGCCTCATTTAAAAATATGTTATTTGCTATAGGATCCAAATAAGATAACTTCATTGCAATTGCTTAAATCTCTTAAACAATGCAATTTTTGTTTTTTTTGGCAGTTTATTTCTTGAAGATAGCAGGTGGTTGGCTCTGAGAAGCAAGATTAGAGCTCTGAAATGCATGCCAGGAGATATTTAACACTTGACTCAAATATTTGATGCCTGTCCAAAATATTTTTATAATCAGAAGATACTTTTATAATCATGGTAGCTAATTGCTGGTTTAAGCTGCTCAGTGTTGGGGTGGTTTGTTACATAATATTAGCTGACTCGTGGAGGGACTTTTCCCTTTCTGGCCTCTGTAGCTACAGGACTTCTAATGAATTCTAAGTGCTAGGGCACTGGGCCCACCACAGTCCCCCTTTCCTTCCTGAGTTGTGAAAGCTTTTTATATTATTAAGGATATTAACTCCTATTTTTGAGGCTATGAATCTGTTGACTTAAAAAATGCACAACCTGAAGGGTGAGAGTTAAGTTCTATTTGGGGCAAAATGAGGCCTTAAGCCCAGGAGAAGGCATTTTGGGTAGCCCTGAGAAATTGCTGGCAGGTGAGGGGGCAGCTAGGATTATATACGCGTTTTTGCAACAAACGGCAGGTAGCAGGAGCAAAAGAGGTCTGGGCTCACTGAAAACATTCCTTTGATAGGCACCTCTGCTATCAGGGCCAGGATCCTGAGTTTTCATAGCCTGCAGGACTCACTGGCTCTCACCCTGGGAGGGACTGCATTCAAAGATAACCCTGACATTCTTTGTTTCATCCTTCGCTACAGCCCAGGTGGCAGTATTTCAGACAGCTCTGAAATACCACCCAAAGAGGAAAGGGGGTCTATCAGGCTGTGATAAAGGCGAGGGGGAGAGGCATGCAGCATACACACATATTACAAAAGTTTGTTGTGACTAGGTTACCGCTAGTCACAAGGAGCAGACGTTGCCATGACGGATTTTCGTGTTTTTCAAAGATATGAGGAGACGCAAGAATTGAGCACATAAAATCTCCGAAAACTATCTGACTATCTGAAGACCTCTTCTTCCAGTTTTCCCAGAGCACAGAGTGCTTCCCTTCTGACTTTCACCTTGAGCTCTGCTCCCGGGGTGCTGTGGGTCAGCAGCTATCTTAGCTCATGAGTTCGTCCATGCAGAGGCTGATGGCAAAGAGCCAAACTCCAGTTTACAGTCCTTTCCCTAGTGTTTCGTTGCATCGTCTTTTGTTCAGGCAACTGCCTTCATGCATAGAAACCCCCAACATGTTTGGGCACCAAATCTATCTTTTGCTTTGTGTTTCTTGTCCAAATTGTAATTATTACTATTATTATTATTTTATTTTATTTTTTTTGGAGTGCTGCTATGCAAATGTCCTCTCATCACTGGCTTACAGTCCTTCCAAAAATTCACCTAAATCTTTTGGGAACTCTGTCTCCAAGGCAACTTTTTAAAATTGAGGACGTAAAATCTCTGAAAACTATCTGAGGGTATTATAGAAAGCACATTTATGGTTACCAAAGGGGATATTGGGGGATAGGAGGAAAGAGATAAATTAGAAATTTAAGATGAACTTGTACACACTACTGTATATAAAAGAGATGAGCCACAAGGACCTACTGTCTGGCACAGGGAACTCTACTCAATATCTTGTAATAACTTATAAGGGAAAAGAATCTGAAAAAGAATATATGCATATGTTTGTATAACTGAATCGCTTGGCTGTACATTTGAAACTAACACAACACTGTAAATTAACTCTACTTCAATTAGAAAAAATTGATGTGCCTCCCCCTCCAACCCTTGGGTCTTGAACTATTCAATGTCAGGTGACTCCACGAGAGACAACCCTGTTGAATCAAGGCTCAAAGGAGTTTCTGGTTAGTGGGCAGGGTGGGAGAGTTGGACCCCCTACCCCCACCCCCGTCATATCTGTCATATTTTAAAACTTTTACTCTCTTATTTTTTCCTTAAGACTCACTCAAGAACTAGTCTAATTACCACTGGCACCAGTGTCTTACCTTACTTAGATAAACCCAAAGAAATATCCTTCTAGAAAAACTGGCTAATTAGTACGAAGTTCTCTGATGAATGATTCATTGTTAGCAGAGGTATTATGGGTATTTGAAATCAGAATCTATTCCTAAAAAAAAAAAAAAAAAGAAGAAGTTCCCGTCGTGGCGCAATGGTTAACGAATCCGACTAGGAACCATGAGGTTGTGGGTTCGATCCCTGCCCTTGCTCAGTGGGTTAACGATCCGGCGTTGCCATGAGCTGTGGCGTCAGTTGCAGACACGGCTCGGATCCCGCGTTGCTGTGGCTCTGGCGTAGGCCGGTGGCTAGGGCTCCGATTCGACCCCTAGCCTGGGAACCTCCATATGCTGCAGGAGCGGCCCAAGAAATAGCAAAAAGACAAAAAAAAAAAAAAAAGAATCTATTCCTTTTACTGTTATGTAAGGAAAACTCTCCTCCTGTCGCCCTGGCTTCAGTATCTATTAACACATTGACAATCTCACTTCATAAATACCTCTTTCCTTCTCTCCCTCCTTCATCCCACAGATTTGTTTGAAAATCAGACATCTTATTTTCTCTTAAATATGCAGTATATACCTCTAAAAGGTAAGGACCCTTCTTAAAAGTACAATGATCACACCTGAAGTTAATAATTTCTCTGTATTGATTATTCAGTCTGTGCTTAAAATTTCTCAATTGTCTCAATCATTTTAGAGTTTTATTCACACCAGGATTTAATCCAAGTTCATATTTTTATATTGTGCTTCATCCTTATGCCTTTTCTTTTATTTTCTTTCTTTTTTGGCTGCCCTGTGGCATACGGAGTTACTGGGCCAGGGATCAGATCCCAGCCACAGCTGCAGCAATGCTGGATCCTTAACCCACTGTGCTCAGCCAGGAATTGAACCTGTGTCCCAGTCCTCCAAAGATGCCGCCAATCCTGTTGTGCCACAGCAGAAACTCCCATGTGCGTCTTAAGTCTCTTTAACTTGTGGCTCTCCTATCACCTTGCCTCCCCAACAACACACACACACACCAAAAAAAAAAAAAAAAAAAAAGGGAGAGAGAGAGAGAGAGGGAAACATATCATTTGTCCTCTAGAATTTCCCACAATCTGGAACTTGCTAATTGCTGCTCTTGGGTGTTCTTTGGTTTCTTTTATTTCTGTAAGCTAATAGTTCTATACCTGCAGGCATGATCAGATTCAGGTTTGATTATTTAGTACGGCTATTGCAAGTTCTCCATTCTTCCAACAGGAGGAACATGATATCTGGTTACTGCTATTTATGATTTATGATTGGGACATCTTGAATTGTAATCTACTCTCTGAATCTGAGGTAGTAACTAACCAGACAGCCCATGAGCTCAGCCTCCTTTTAGATAAAGCCCACACATTCACTCCATGGCATGCCTGCAGGCTCACACATCACAGTCCTTTCATTCCAGAAGGGTGGTGACAGGGCAAGAGGAGGGCCCAGGGGAGAGATGGCCAGGATGCGGCACCAGCTGATGGAATGAGAGCAACAGACTCAAATGTGAGCAAGTGGGCTGGTGAGCAAAATAAAAATACGTGGAATTGGAAGGAAAACATTATCTTTAGATATTTCACATGACTGTATTAAAGCAAGGTTTTGTTTTATTTTGTTTTGTTTTTTGGCTGCACCTGCAGCATATGGAAGTTCCTGAGCCAGGAATTGAATCCTAGCTGCAGGTATGACCTACACCACAGCTGCAGCAATGATGGATCCTTAACCGGGGATCAAATCCGTGTTGCCACAGAGACAACTTGTGCAGATTTTCATTCTGCTGAGCCACAGAAGAAACTGCAAAGCAAGCTTTTTCTAAATTGTTTTTCAACCCGCTCAAACAATATGTACTAATTTTATCAGTTGATGCATGCAGATTTGGTTTTCATTAAATATATATTTATTCTCTCTTCTTCCAACTCCTTACAGACCATAATTTATACAGGTTAATGGACAATCCTTACAAGAGCTTAAAGAATTATTTTCCATCCTTTCCCACAGAATGGGAAATACAGAGTTTCCTAATACAACAGAAAGGTGAGATTTTAGACATGAAAGATAGGTTATCTTTACACCAAAACTCACTGGGGAAAGGATCTTGTGGTCCAATATAGCCAGCTGCCAACTAGTAACGTAAATAATTTATCAGTGCTATGTTCTAATGTAATTATGGCTAAATATTTAGCACTTTTAATTTAATGATCAGGAGATGAGTATTATTGCTCTCATTCTATAGATGAGAAAATCGAAAAGTAGGAGCTAATTTACCTGAGGCCACAGAGGTTTTCTACTGCTACAGTAAACCAAATGTAGTAGATTTTAGATGAAATGTTTTAATCTTTCATATAATAGTACTTTCTAACTTGATCACTCCTTCCGTAGAATAACTGCTTTAAATGTTTTCAAAAACTAAATATATTTAAAAATCAAATTCTTCCTTAAAAGATAGATCTCCTGTATTTGGAGAAATTAAAAAGATGGACATAAGCCTAGAAAAAAACTCAGAGGAGCTCTGAAAAAGCTGAGCAGGGGAAGCAGTGCCTTGATAAGTGTGTGGCTTGCCAAGGTTATTACTTGAAGAGGAAAAGACTTGTTTGTGTTGAAAAGTTCTGTTACTGTGACATCTTGCTAACTCTCTCCAATAATATTCTCTCTGTCCTTTCATTAATTAGAAACTCATTAAAGTTTTCATCCTGGAGATTTTTCTAATGTGTATAAAACCAGAGACAAAGGGGAACATAGGGTTCATTATACAGCAACCACTTTCATCTCTTGTCTGCTCATGACTGTTTGTTTCCACCACTTCCTTACCTGATTAATCTTCCCTTTCATTGAATTTTTAAAAACACTGTTTGATTGACATATAATTCACCTTCCATATAACATCACTCATTTAAAGCCTACAATTCAATGGCTTTTAGTATATCCACAGACCTTCACAAATATCAGCACAATCAATTTTAGAACATTTTTCTCACACCGAAAGGACACCCTGTACTTGGTATTGAAACCGAGCCGTGCCCTGTGGGGCTCCCAGGCACACAAACTTTTCTGTGTGCTCCATTTCTTGTTCTTTGGGAAGGGGCTTCAGCCTCCATGACCTTCCCTGAGTTCCAAAAAGCAGGTTCAGACCTTGGCTAATCAGGGAAGGGAGGGGATGCAGAGACAGGGAGGACCGGTCAAGAGACGATAGGGCAGCCTTGGGGGTGGTTCTGGTTCTTCCGCAAGGAATATGGATAACAATATCTTTTGAGTTCTTCCCCAAGAACTAAAACTCCCAACAAATGGAAGGTGTAAATGAAGCATTCTTCATGCCAAGGGTCACCAGCTTTGAAAAAAATGAAAGCTTGCATCTACACTGATCCTTATCTGTGGCCCTCTTTTTCACTCCCCAACTGTAAAACCACCTTCCAATCTCTCCCGAGGCAGAGGCACGGCCTTTAGGGCATTAGGCTGCTATGACCCTCCTTTGTCTGGCAAAGCAATAAAGCTATCTTTTTCTCCTTCATTCGAAACTCTGTCTCTGTGTTACTGTTGGGCATTGGTGGACAGACACCAAGTTTTGGCAACAGTATCAGTCACTCCCCATCTCCCCCAAACTCCACACTAGGCAACCACCAATCTCTTCTCTGTGTCCGTAAATTTGCTTTTTTTGGACGCAATACAAATGAAATTGTACAATACATGCTCTTTTGTAACTGGTTTCTTTCTCCTGGCATAATATTTTCAGGGTCTGTCCATGCTGTACATTGTATCAGTACTTTTTTTTTTATTGTCAAAGAATATTCCATTGTATGGATGTTACATTTTATTTTTTCATTCAGCTCTTGGAGTTGACCCTGGGAATTATTTTTACTTTTTGACTTGTATGGATATTGGCACTGTGAACATTTCTGAGCAAGTTTTTGTGTGGACAACTGTTTTGATTTCTCTTGGGTGTATACTTAGGACTGGAATTACTGAGTCACATGGTAATTCTGTGTATAACTTGATGGGGAGCTGCCAAATTGTGTTCCATAGAAGATGCACCATTTTACACTCTGAGCAGTAATGCACAAGTGTTCCAAGTTCTCTCACAAACACTTGTTATCGTCTGTCTTTTTAATTCTAGTTCCCATAGTGGGTAGGAAGTGGTATCTCATGGTTTGGATTTGCATTTCCCCATGGCTAATAACTTTGAGGATCTTTTCATGCGCTTGTTAGCCATTTGTATATCTCCTTTGGAGAAACATCTATACAAATCCTTTGACCATCTTGTAAGTTCATTGTGTGTCTTCATTATTGAGTTGTAAGACTCAGTATGAGCTGTTTTTAGAATATAAAAATTTTTAAAAAATGTAATGGTATTAGTTGGCATAAAAGCTCAGGCTGAGAGACCACATGGAGAGAGAAAAAACCTTTACCACTGTCCCAGACATGTGAATGAGACCTCCCAGAATCCCAGGCCCCAGTAAAGCAGGCCCAGACTTGAGTAGCCACTCAAATAATTGGAAGAATCATGAGACATAACAAGTCATTGTTTTGAGATGGTTACTCAGGACATCTTCCATCTTCCTACTGGTGGGAAAAATACGACAGGTGCAGCAGCATCCTTGGATACAGATGGTAGAAGCCACCTGTTGACGATGGCAGAGCCACCTGCAGCCTGGACCTTGGATGACCCAGAGATCTTGGGTTGTCCTATACCATCTACCTACCTTTGTACAGCTATATGAAGTATCTCCATAGTCTGTAAATGGTTTTATGACTGAGCTAAGGTAGCTTCGCCTCCACCTGAACTAACTGAGACTTGGGCACTAGAAATGCAGTGCTCTCTAGATATGCTAAAATAACTGGAATAGCTTACTGGGTGGGTTAGCAGTGTCTGGCAGATGATGGCCATTGGTGGGCTGTGGCCAGATGATGACCGCTGGTGTGCTATGGCAAAGCATTTAATGAACTGTTCACTTTGGGAATTCAGAGAGCAGATTGTGCATCACCAAACTTAAAGTAATTCCACTGGGGCATGGTGGCTGCTTTTGGCAAAGTCTTTTAAGAAACAAGTTCAGGCAGTAATGGGCAAGTTTACATGTGGGAAGAGACTAGAGCTTGACTCAGGGAGGACTCTGCCTGCAGCCTTCAACCTCGATCCAGTGGGAGCCCTGAAACTGGGAGCCTCCCCTCTGAATTTCACAGGGTGAGGAGAAAAGACCACAGAAAAATCTACTTTATTAAGGATATTGTTCTCCCACCCAAGCCTCTTATTTATTTAATTGAATTATAGTTGATTTAGAATGTTGTGTGAGTTTCTGGTGTCCAGCGAAGTGATTTGTGTGTATGCGTGTATATATATATATACACACACTTATATAAATATATGTGTATATATATGAATATATATAAACTTATATAAATATATGTATGTGTGTATATATCTATCTGCCTATATATAGATAGATACAGGTACTTGCCCATTATGGTTTATTCTAGGGTATTGAATATAGTTCCTTGTGCCAACCAGGAGATCCTTGTTGTTTATCTATTTTATATCTAGTAGTTTGCATCTGCTAATCCAAAACTCCTAATTTATCCCTACCCCACCTGCCCTTTCCCCTTTGATAACCGTATGTTTGATTTCTGTGTCTGTAAAATCTTTGTTTTGTAAATAACTTCATTTGAGTTACATTTTATTTTATTTCATTTTTTAATTTTGTCTTTTTAGGGCTGCACCCACAGCGTATGGAGGTTCCCAGGTTAGGGGTCCAATTGGAGCTGTAGCCACCGGCCTACACCACAGCCATAATGCCGGATCCCAGCCATGTTTGCAACCTACACACAGCTCACAGCAATACCGGATCCTTAACCCACTGAGCAAGGCCAGGGAATCAAACCTGCGTCCTCATGGATACTAGTCAGATTCATTTCCACTGAGCCATGATGGGAACTCCTGTGTTACATTTTAGATTCCTCATGTAAGTGATATCATATGCATTTGTCTTTCTCTGTCTGACTTATTTCTCTTAGTGTGATAATCTCTAGGTCCATCCATGTTGCTGTAAATGGCATTGTTTCATTCTATTTTTAATGGCTGGGTAATATTCCATTGTATGTATATATACCACATCTTCTTTATCCATTCATCTATCAATGGACATTGAGGTTGTTTCCATGTCTTACCAAGCCTCTTATTTTTAGAGGGCCCAAGAAATGCCATTCATGGAAGGGGAGAACTAAATATAGAAACCAATATAAGAAAGAGATTTTATGGGTTCAGGAACAGCGACCAGGAGTGCCCATCGTGGCTCGGTGGAAACGAATCTGACTAGGATCCATGAGGATGCAGGTTTGATCCCTGGCCTCCATCAGTGGGTTAAGGATCTGGCGTTGCTGTGAGCTGTGGTGTAGGTCGCAGACGCGGCTTGGACCTGGGGTTGCTGTGGCTGTGGTATAGGCCTAGCCTGGGAACTTCCATATGCTGCAGGTGCGACCCTAAAAAAAGACAAAAAAACAAAAAAATAAAAAAGAAAATAAGGAAGTAAAGCAGGTGAGAAAAGCCATTACAGTGGAAAAGAATATGTTTTCTAGCCATGTAGTTAGGAAGGGCAGT